>NC_137694.1:44228509-44838102 GCF_964034855.1 Anser brachyrhynchus | reverse complement strand
CCTTTCCTTTCCTTTCCTTTCCTTTCCTTTCCTTTCCTTTCCTTTCCTTTCTTTTTTTCTTTTTCTTTTTCTTTTTCTTTTTCTTTTTTTTCTTTTTCTTTTTCTTTTTCTTTTTCTTTTTCTTTTTCTTTTTCTTTTTCTTTTTCTTTTTCTTTTTCTTTTTCTTTTTCTTTTTCTTTTTCTTTTTCTTTTTCTTTTTCTTTTTCTTTTTCTTTTTCTTTTTCTTTTTCTTTTTCTTTTTCTTTTTCTTTTTCTTTTTCTTTTTCTTTTTCTTTTTCTTTTTCTTTTTCTTTTTCTTTTTCTTTTTCTCCTCTTATTGGCTGTAGTTGGCATTGCTTGAAATTCCTTCACAGGAGCTGCAGAATCTCTGAACGAGGCAAAAGATAGGATTGGAGAGGGAGAGGTGGGTGTGTTCCTTGGATGACACAGGAAAAAAAATAGAAGAAGCCTGCAGCCTTGCAGAGGCTGTGGAACTAGAAAGACTGGCTGGAGAGAACAGGAGGGAAAACAGCTCAGAGGAGCTGCTCCCTCTGGGCTGATACTTGTGCAGCTGATCTACACTAAGAACACCCTGAGTGAGGACTAGGGGTTAGGAAAATGGTGAAGAGGGCAGTCTTGAGAGAATTGTGACCATAATTAAACAAGCTGTGGTCACTTGTTATCAGTCTGCAGCACTGGGCAAGAAGTAGGAAGACTCGGCTCTAGCTCTCTGCCTGATTTTTAAGTTAACAGAACATTTGATTGGGGCTTCTCTCTCACCCTCTTTCTAAAGCAAGAAAGAGTTTTCTGTTTTGCATTGTTTTTAAATCATTTTTCTAAGATTTGTTTTAAAACAGATGGCAGAGCTGCTCTTTCGCTCCCTCATTAATCCAGTGCTGGACACAACAAACGTCCTATTCCGATTTGTCCCGAGGCCTCACACACGTCTTTAACTTTGCGTCACACTTTCAAAATCCCTAACAGTTCAGCTTATGGCTGGATGCAGTCATAGGTCAGCTGTTCCCCTCTAATGAGACTCAAAGCAGGTCACTGGCCCATGCTACAACCCTTTACTGCTCTTGTAAGTCTACCTGTGATTCAATCCCAAGGATGCCCTGGCTCTAAAAGCGGGCACCTGAAGTCCAAAGCAATTCTCAATCAACCCTAGAAAAGTAAACCTGTCTTGCTGTACTTTGACTATTCCAGCCTTGAAGCACTTTCTGGTTTGGGCTAAAGCAGCAGTCCAGAATAACACTTCCCTCTGTGATCGTCATGCTCTGGGTTTGGGCAGACGGCAATGTTTGAAGAGCAATATTTCTAAGATTCTCAATAAAACCATTCTGGAATTTACTGGTGTTACCTTCCACTTCCAGTCTATTACAGACCTAAATGTTTGCTTCACAGCTTTGTTGGAAGATTAAACTATGGAATGATTGAAACTCCCCACAATGCTTTGTAGCCACTTTTACAGCTAGTTTAACCTCAACACTGAAGATCTGGAGAGTGTTCTTTTAAAGGCTCATCTGAAGTCCTCCAGAAGCTTTGAGATCCTTTGGGATGGAAGAGCTACTGAAGTCTTTTTGTTGTTTCTAAAGAAAAACACATGGGTCACAGATCAAAGCTGGTGAGGCACAGTGAGGCCCAGACTGCACCAACTGGTGTCTTGGGGCCGTATCTTGTCATACTGAAGCAGGAATGTCAGAGAAGCTGTACCTCCAATCTGGCCTTCTGTATTGTATTTTCTCATGGGAAGAGCCCTGTACTACTCCTTCTCCACCTCCTCACTCCCAGGCTTTCAGGGGCCCTGACTCAGACACCCAGTTCACTAGTGCACAGCCAAAATGTGCGTCCAGGGAAAGTGACGTGAGACCTGCAGGATCTCAGCCAGCTTATTCCATCACTGCTTGGAAAACAGCCATGGTTTGGAATGCCTACATCCACCCCCAAAAAGCTTCTCTCTCTTATTCTAAGCCCCCACAGCCACCCTTGGCTTCCAGGTTATGTGTAGGCGCTGAGACTTCCCACAGAAGAGAGCAGAAGGGAGTGCAGCTTCCATCTCCTAACCTGGAGGTGGAGAGATTTAATGAAGCACTTTCTACACAGCTTAGGGCTCCTAGCAGAGGTGATGGAGAATAATAAGCCTCCTTCTGATCCTAAAGACTTTCTCACAGAGACTTTCCCTATAGTCATCACACCCTTCAGGGACACAGGTTCACCTGCTGGACACGGCAGAAGCCTGATCAAACCCTCTGCACATCATTCACCTTCAGGCTCTGTCCTGCTCACACAGAGGCCATGGCTTCTGTTACATCCCTGTCTTTTTAGAATGACATCCAAGCTGGACTGAAAGACTTTGAATGGTGAGGAGCTTATGTTCCTAAACTGTCCCCCTGGCTAACCAGCCTCGCAACTTGGAGTGCACACCCTTTTTCTAGATGGATTTCAACTGCCAGCCACTGAAATGACTTCTGTATTAGTAAGCTAAACAGTTCAGGCCATGCACTCAAACACTGGCATGCAATATGCTGCATTGTTAAACTGTTAGTGTGCTTCCTGGCAAGTTTTGGCTTGTGCCAACTATTACTCTCCTAACAACAGCAGGGCAAAGTCTGATACCACATATCAGGGCATCATTCCCAGCAGGTGGTTTGGGCAAGGCTGTCTTCTCTGGGGGAGAAGAAATTTTATTCAGAGGGATGCTATACCTCTTGCCCTCATGTTAGGAGAACTGGCACTGGATCACTTTATTTACTAGTGTAGGTGTAACCTAGATTTCAACAAGACCTTTTCTGCCAGCATTGTTTACTATTAGAAATCTCTCTCCCAAGTGAAGTATTTGTAGACTGCGATTAAGTCGATTCTTAACTTTCTCTTATATAAACTATATTTTGAGTCCTTTCCAGTTTTCAGCATCCTTTGAGAACTACAAACAGGAAAACGGAAGACAGGCTTCCATTACTCCAGCATGACCTCAACAACCATGTCTGTACTGCAGGTCCATCCCAGCTTCCTCTCCCTTTTATAAGCATAGCAATAAGGCAACAGACTCTCCCTGTCCTCACCCATGTACCTCATTTCCAGGGTCAGAAATCCTACAGGATAATTGGACAATACACTAGCTTGGTCCCTGATATGAACTCTCAGGGAACTAAGAGTTTGCAGGATGCCAAGTTTATTCTTCTGTACTCTTCTGCTATTCAGGCTAGACATAGTTGTTCGTGGGACTGAAAAAAAGAAAAATGTCCCTCTTGCTCTTCTACCAATACATTTAGCAGTGATGATGTTCCTAAACTGTTTTTTGTTGGTTGGTTGTTGGTTGGTTCGTTGTTTTTGTTTGTTTTGTTTGTTTGTTTTTGTTTTTGTTTCTTTGTGTTTGTTTGTTTGTTTGTTTGGGGAGGGGATTTTAAAGATTATTTTCCATGAATTCCATATCCTCCATAGTGACCCTGTGTTCCAAGCTTTCCTAGTTCCCTGCTGCATCCTACGCGCACTGTTACCAGAAGGTAGCCCTCGTGTTTCATTGTTGAAATGCCCTCAGGAGATCTAGCTCTGCCTGCACAATTTGAGCTGACCTTGCTGTTTTTCCCATCCCCACTATTATTTGTGCGACACGCAAATATTGTCATCAATGGCCTGACATTTTCCTAACAAATGAGTTCAGTACCATCAGGCTAAAATTTTACCCCCATATCAATGTTAATGGCTGTATTTGCTGATTTCCCCTGGCAGGTGCTTTCTGAAGTTTAACCTTGGTAAGCTTTCAAGCCGTACAATAGAGGTGGTGTTGATTGTCTGTGCCTGTAACACTGCCATCCACAAGAAAGTTTTTGTACCACAGCCCACTTACTCTCAGTTGCTATGGTCTTGACCGTTCTGTTGTAAAGCAAAACTAACTGTACTACAAATGAAAAGATGTTTTTGTGTAAGCCATTGCTTCTGAGCACAGTTCCAAGCTCAGCTATACAGATCTACAGAAATGCCACTCAACCACTTCATCTCTGAACTTTATGAGTACAGCAAGACTCAGTCATCCCTGTCTGAAGGGACGTCGGGGGAACTGAGCCAGAGAGCCACTACAGGGCACGCACTGAGAGAAGTTACGTGACCACGTAGACAGTGTCACCCTGTTACTACATCTGCTCTCATGACTCGGGGATACACTGATGCAAGCACTGCAGTGTTGCAAAGCAAACATTACAGCCTCACCAGCCCTCTGGTGTGACACAGCTGTCACAGTGCTGCCGCACAATTGTCACCAGCTTGCTAAGCAACCTTGACAACAAGGCAGCGGCCTGTCAGTGTACGGCACGAAGGCCACAAGGCCAGATTTTCAGCAGCAACCTCCAGGACTTCTTCTGTAGAGCTCCCCTTGGCTGAGCAGCTGAGGAAACAGAGATGTTCACCAGCAAGCAGTATTTCCATGGATAATTAAATAATAATAATAATAATAATAAGTTGGGGGTAAGGAATGAAAGCCTGATTCTTCTTTGCAAGCACAAGTGCAGCCTGCAACTCTGAATGTGAATTTCCCAGCCATCGGAATGAATATTCCTCCACATCTGTCCCTTCCTTCTGCTCCGTGCATTTTTCCCTCTCCATTGCACTCTCTAAGCCAAAGGTGAAGTTTTAGAAGTTAAATCTACCCCCTCTGGTAAACACCATACCTGCCACCTTAGGATCTCATTGTCAGCCCTTGAAAAATGACTGGTAACCTCCACTGTGGCACTGCTGCTTATAGGGACAGCTCTTTCCTTCAGCAAAGAGCTAAGTGGCATTAAGTGTGGAGCATTAGATAAAGTCAAGAAGGCAAGAGACTTATTGTGCTAACTCTTATCTCCAGAAACACCTTTGACATGCAGAATGTTTGTTCACAGTGATTACCTGGGTGGAGAGGTTATTGTTGCTTAAATTATTTACTTTTAAAACCTCAGCTATTTGCCTCACCCTCCTCATGCTGCCCTGTGCACCTGAGCTCTAACACACCTCAGCATAGCTGGGGAACACCAGGAAGGACTATAAAGAGTGCTAGGAGGGTGGCTCCTCAGGGACACATCTGACGAAAGATGTGAGACTTCCAGTGGGGCCAGTCATCAGCACAAGAGAGCAAAAAAAGTGTCACCTGCCTCTGCCATAAGGGCTGCTGGGCAGGAGTCCCAGAGGAGCAGAGGGATCAGGTGAACACCAAGCCTAGCAAGAAGGCATCTCCTCCTTCCCCACTCCCTGACCCTGCCAGATAAGAGGACGGAGTGAGTTTCCGCTAATTGAACAAATACAGATTTAAAGGCCTCGTGCACGGTGCACAGGATGGATATGCGCTCTCCCATCCCTGTGGGTGTGAAGTAGGTCTGGCTCCCTCTTCCCAATGCTTTGCGCATCTCAGAGACTCTTGCACCATTCCTTAACAACTGGCTGAAGGGAATGAGAAACAGAATCGAATGGAAGGACATGGTTTCAGACGTCCTGGTGACTTTGCTACCACCAGTGCATTGAAAAGAAACTCCTTTGGGTGTAGAAGAGAGATGCAAAAGCAGCACTGGGTTACTGCTTGGAAGGAGTCTGTGTTCCCTGAGGTCACTGGCTACACTCACATTGTTTTTTTATGGTGGAGGGTTACGCCCACAGTCTTTGCCCTGGCCAAAGCAAGTTTGTTTCCTGGCCTGAAGTGTGTTCTGTGTCCAGGCCAGTTCTGGAGACCAGGAGTGATAGGCTAAGCTTCCATTACTGGGCTTCTCTTGGGAAGCTATTCCACACATTAACAAAAGTCAATTGCAAAGATTTCCTGATATTCGGCTGAAAATTTCCTTTCACTCAAAGCCTTTCCATTACTCCAGTTATTTTCTCTTGGAGCTTCTCCCTTAAGCAGTGTATTCCACTCACTTCCATCCTCCCAAGATAAAATTTCTTCAGTGTCTGAAAGCTCAGCTTTTCAGAACTGCCTGTCCCATCCCTGCCCTACCCTGGTTCACCCTCCTGTCAAAAGGAAGCATGCTGCTTGCCATGCTGGGAGCAAGAGCCAGATTTTCAGAAGTGATAGGAAGCCACAATTCCAGTGCAATCTCTGGGGGCAGCAGCTGTGACCATCTTTAGCTGCCCACAGCAAGTGAAGAGCCTGCAGTCCAGGTATGACTGGCCTGGTTGCCTCTAGAGGCAGCTCTCACGGCTCCCCAAAACAGCCATGCAGTCACCAGCAGTAAAGCAACCAAGGTGGAAACATCAACATCACAGGCCTAGAAATATTTCCCAAAATATCCACACTGAATAGTGTATGAAAAGCAGCAAACAGTCTGGCCTTTGCATTTTGAATCAGGGACCCAGATCTCTGTGGTGGCCACGTTAGTGATCACTACTGCATTTCAGCATCACGTTTACCTCTAAGTATAGCAGTGGCTCATTATATTTCTGGACAGCACCCAGCACGTTGGGGCCCTAGCCTCTGGGCATTGCCATAGTGCAGATAACAGTACTAACAATTAATAATACTGTCTTGTTTCCTCAAACTGATAGAATAAGGAGTCGGTAAGAGTATTAAGCACTGTGTTTGTCTTTCCTACCCGTGCAAATTTAATCCCAGTGCTACAAAGGTATTCCTTTGGGTATATGAAGCCTTAGGGACAATTCAGCTCACGGCACAACCAACCATATTCCCCAAAATACATGCCTATTCCAGATCTTTTGACGACTGTATCATACAAAGAACAATTCCAGCATGATAAAAGAAATTAAAAAAAAAAAAAGACACTTGTTCCCTGAAGCTGTTAAACCCTTGTTTCCTTTGCAGACCACTCAGGAAAATAGTCACAACACCTGAGTCAAACTCAGGTAGCAGATAAGCTGCATATGGCTCAGATACCTGCAGACCATTATACTACATTACGTAGGGCAGCCTGGAAAGACAAGTCTTTATGAAATGTGCCATGGCTTAAGCCACTCTTGTTCAGTGGTTTATTACTATCCTCTCAGCTTGTGTGAGCTGAAGGGTGCCTGTAGTAGTGTGAAGTAAAACAGGACAGCATCAATCACTTGCTGCAGTAGTTAGCTTTTGAAGAGGTGAATGCATACCTTTAATGTCTCAGGGGTTCAGAATTAGAAAATTAGTACAACTCTTTTATAAGATATTCTCCCACCTCTGAAGCGCATGCACCTACACATGCGTCTATTCTTCTCGTAATCAGGCCCACTTACTTTCAGGGTAAAAGTTCACCAACCAGCCAAGAACAGTTCCCAGATTATACTACTGTACTAGAACATAGCCTTGCTAGCCTGCTTAGGTTTGCAGCATAAGAAGCAACATCAAGAAGGGTGTTTCCAGGCAAGGAAGCATGCAATGAGAGTGCAACAAAGCCTCAGTGTGAGGCTAGAAGTAAAGGCAGCTGGACCCAGCTGGGTCCCAGAGACCCAGCACACTGTACATCGCCTGAGGCTGTTGCACAGCCAGAACAGTGAGTTCCCCCATGAATGGGCTGTGGAGGCATGGGGAGCAGCTGACGTTATCAGAACATAAAAGCGGACAGAATCTCATCGGGAAACAAACAGGACACCTCCTCACCTCTTTTTATTTAGGGAAAAGACACACCTGCTTCCTCTGTGACAGGCCTGAAAGACCTCAGCAGCAGCTCATTGATCTTTGTCCTATTAGTCACGACAGGGGCAATTATGATAATGATGAGTGTGGTTGCTAGCATTGTAAACCACTCAGTAATGCAGTCACAGACGAAAGCATATACGGGCTAAGCAAACACTGAGATAACAAGCAAGTCTCTGTTCCAAAGTATTTAAAATGGAATTATGAATTATCCACCTTCCTGGTAAGCAGGGGTCAGATTATGTTACAGGAATTTATTCTGACTGGGCAGGGGAACGTGAAAGAATAAAACTTCAGTGGTGAAAGAATCACATGAAAGCTGGGTGAACTGCTCGACAGACAAAATGCAGCCCACAGGCCACCAGCTGGACAGTTCAAACAAAATCAGTTGTGGATCTTGGAACCTACAAAGTGCTTCAGACAGATTCATTTAACTGTTGCTGTGCATGTTTAACACCACAGAAAAAATAAAGTCCCCTGAGCTTTACGTTACTTTTGCTTTCAAAGTGGGGATTTGGAGAACTTTAAGCTAGGAAGCCCTAAACCAAATAACAATTGCCTTGTGGGGAAAAATGTCTGCAATCTTGAGGTCTGGCACTTTCAGAAGGATGTAGGGGTCACAGGCTGCTTCACTGACTCCCTTCACAAAGCCCCTTTCTGCCATGCATGCACAGAGTATTTAGACAGAAGGTTACATGGGTTGGATTTCAAAGCAAGGAATGTCAGAAGAGATCTTCCAGCCGTGAATGGCCTCCAGATGTGGGTTGTTCTTCTCCAGGCGAGGGGGAAGGGATGAGAACGCCTTGCGTTTGTCTCACAAAATCAAATGGAAAAACATTGTCTACTGAGTAGGCTGGGCAGGGAGAAAAGGTGGAGTCAGAAACCGGGCAGCACAGAACAGAAAAGCAGAACCACAGCTTAAACGGTTTGGCACACATATTGTCCTAAAAGCTGTAGTCTCCAAGTTGGTCATTAAAAAACACAGCAGATATCAGTAAATGGACATGGAAAGCACTGAATAAACCAAAAGGCAATTTTATTTGCAGAAAGTATATTTTCCCCTTCCCAGAGCTCAGCCAGGATCTTAAGTTGTGAAACACCCATGGAGAGTCTGCTCAGGAGGCTGTGGCCAGGACTGCGTGATGGTTGAAACTGTGTTAAGCCACAACCAGCACGTCTCTGTTGCCAGCACCCAACAGTCCTGTATTTGTACCTAGCTATCTTTTCCTCCGAAAAGATTGTCTGTGGATGGTCTCCTTCCAGCTGATTCATAAAAAATTACTCTCCTCGACTAATATTTGGCCCCAAGCAATGGATCTGTGCAAGCTGGAAAGACAGCATCCCCGGGGACAAATTTTACTCTCAGTTATTTCTGCAAATGTTCTACTTATGGTTGCAAATACACAGAATCCAGATTTCACTGCTGATATGGAACTTGACATTTCCTGCTTGGACAGGTGTGACTGTTGGATCAGACAGCCAGAGCATAGGAAACCAGAGCATTTGTTCAGCAAGGAAGGCTAAGTCTGTCTTCTATCTCCTAAATGTCTAAGGGCATCTACTGCCCTGTCAGAGCTAGCAGGGAAAACAATGCTTTTCTCATTTTAATAACATGACCACAGTGTTTGCTCACTTTCACTCACATGGCCCTGTTTCTTGTTTATGGTGTGGCCTAGCACACCAGTGCAACAAACATTAGGAATGTCCACAAGAGATGTCAGCTGTCTGTCTGCAGTCTTCTCCAGCTCATTGGCTCGCTTTCCACCTCTCCTGCAATATCTGACCGGCTGTCAGATAATAATTTGGGAAATGACTGCAGGGGAAAATAAATAAATAAATAAATTGGGGAAAAAAAAGAAAAGAAAAAAAAAAGAGAGAGAGAGAGATTTACTAAAAATATAATACCTGTAGTAGCCCAGACCAAAGACCCAGCATTTCTTCTCTAGCTGCCACCAGGTGTTAAGGAAATAATATAACAATGAGAGAAAGGGTGAACTACGTCCCAGTACTCCTCACCCTCCAACAGCCTGCTGTTTAGGACACTTCTGATGCAAACCTAGTGTTTGTGCTGTTGCATTCAGCAGTCATGAAAGGAAATACGCTGCATAGTTGCGCCTAACCTGCTCCTGCTTCTACAACATTCTGTGGCAATGAGCTCCATTATTCCTTGATGCCTACGTGGAAAATTACATAGCTTGTTTGTTTTAAACCTGTTCGCTGATCATTTTATCAGGTGCCGTTAGTTTTTGTGATATGAGACTGCATGAATGTTAGTTCTCTGTTACGTTCTCCATACCATTCATGATTCCCTTTCAGGCATCTATTTTCCAAGGTTACAAATCTATGCCTATCCAGAATCTGTCTCCTATTTCTGATAATTAATTGTTGATGTCCTCTCCATTCTTGCTAGTGTTTCTCTAAGCTCTTCAAAGAAGTAACCAGAACCACTTGCAACTTTCAAACTTTCAGTACACACAGACATATTCATGTTCTTTCCTTCTTCCATACTCACTCTTCACATTTCTGTTTGCCTTTTTGACCTCCACAGAGCCTTAAGACAGTTTTCTGCAAGCTGTCTGCAACAATTCCAAGGTCTCTTTCTCCGCTGGCAGTAGCTGACTGAGAGCTGCTTGGTGTATTTGCACAGTCAGGTTGTTTTCCTCCTTGTGGAATTCCCTTGCATTTGCTGCCACTGAATTTCATCTGTCAGGGAGTGCCTCGTCCCTTCATGCCAGGAAATTTTCTGCAACCCTTCGCAGTCAGCTTTAAATTGCCTCTCTGGAATAATTGTGGGGCACAAGTAAACTGTTAACTTGCTGTTCACGTTCCTCTCCAGACCATTACAAGTGTGTTGAAAAGCACTATTGCTAGCACAGAGCCCTTGGAGGTAGTTCTGATGAGCTCTTTATTGAGACTGACCACTTGAAGGGCTCAGGTTGATGCTTGTTTTCTTACTTGCAGTCCCATCTGGCAGAGCTCCCCACAGCTCCCTCCCATCTTTGAGAGTGGCCCAGTGCACAGGACTGACTGGCACCAGCCTTTGGCAGACGCAGTGTGTGAGGACACTCTTGGTGATATCCAGACCTAACCTTTTTAATGTCCTGGAACTTCAATTCAGCAAACACGGGGATGGCTGAAACTGAACACACTTAGCTTCTGTACTGCTGAGTTCCAGGTTATGTGAGGACTACATGGAAAAAAATCTCTGAGTTAAAGCATGGGAAGGGTTGGGACTATTCACATCAGTGGAGGACAGGGTGCAAATCTGCACCATTCCCTCGCACATCTCCTCTGCTCCCTTGGCTTGCCTCATGCCTGATGTGCCCCTTCCCTTTCTCAACAGCTGGCAGTGGCAGGCAAAGATGTCCTGGGCAAGTTTCCACCCGCTGTGAACAAGCCTGCACACAGAAGGATCCTCCTCGAGCCATCCATCAAGAGCGGGATGGATCAGAAAACACATCAATGGGCCAAGTGTGGGCACAGCACACTCTCCACCCTCTCCTGCCAAACCACAGGCTCTCTGAGCCAGAATCGCTCAGAGCTTTGTCACCCTGATATTCTCCTCTGAAACACCCCAGCTCCTCCACATCCAGCCCCTCAGACTCCCCCAGCTCAGCTGGGATTCTGACCTGAAAAATCTGCCTTCTGCCCCTGAATTTGCAGCAGTAAATAACGCCGCGGTCATGTGGCCCATGCTTCAGGTGCCACACTGTCTCCGAGGTGAGAGGGGCCACCTCGGGGGAAAGTATCCCAGGCATGAAATGCCTCTGTGGTCCTTGAGACAGGAATTCCTCTCACACACGTGTGTTGTGTCCCCACCCCACTCCTCCATTCCCCCCACTGCTCAGTGCAGCTGAAACCCAGCAGCAACACCGGCGGACAGGTTTAGTCACTGCACCACCTGAGTATCGATTAGACCTGCAGGTGGAAAACAAGCGATCAAAGCCAAGGTGTCAGCTTCACCAGAGGATTCTCCTTGGCTCCCAGTCTGGGCCCGGTGCCAGCCCTCACCCTGTTGCGTTTCAGCATCCCGGCTCTTCCCGTGGCAGCCTGGCAGGTGTTTATTCAGGCAGAGGCATTTCACTTCACATGTCTTCAGCTTTCATGGAAGGCAGAGAAATTCCAGAGCTGCTTTCCTGAGCAGCACAGAGCAACCCAACACCGCTGACAGCCGGGACAGGCAGAAAACAACAGCCTCTTTGTGTCCACGTCAGACCCTCCGCTACTTGTTACTGCCCGCTGACATTTCCCTACACAGCAAAAGGATTTTAAATTACAGCGACAACCTGGCCTTTCTTGTGTTAAGGGCTCAGCTTTACAAATAGCATGTGGCACCCAGCAAGGCACGGGCTGGTCAGCTGCCTTCAGCATCGGGAGTGGGACAGCCAGCAGCTGCTGCTTGTGAGTGCAGTGGATAGCATTGGTTTCCAGGAAAGAGAAAGGCTGGGATTTTTGTCTCCAGTGCACCCACATATTTGGCTCCCTCGAAAGGAGACATCGGAGACAGCAGTAAAACCTCTCTGAGAAAGGGAGGTGAAGGTCAGCTACCAAAGTCATTGCAGCTTCCTTGTTCATTGCTGTTTCCACCCTGCTTTCACTCTGCCATCACTTGTTTTGGTGGTCGTGACATGCAGATGTCTCTGTTAATTGTCAGAGCTCCATCATGCCCAGTATTTGGCCCATGGCATGGAGACTGTCTCTACACTGAGCTACGAAGGTGGCAGCATGGAACTGGAACAAATGGGTGGAAGACAGCTCAAAGAACCTCCATAAGCAGCCCACAGCATTCACTGCCTGGTCAGAGCTGGTTTGCCAAGACACACTGCTGCTTCTGTCACATGGAGCCTGTCCTTGCTGCAAAACTTGGAGGGGCAGAAGGAGATTGGGACCTCTCTTCCCCTCCACCCTGACTGCTTTTCTTACAGAGAAAGGACTCTACAGCCAGGTGATACCTGTCATAACAGCTGCTCTGCAAGTGGTCCACAAGGCCAAAAGGCCTCCTTCTGCATCATGTGTGGAAAACATCACTGCTTTAAGGAGCATAACTTAGCACATAGGTGCTACTAACACGTGGCTTACTGCCTGTATAGCCCCAGTAACGGAAATAGGATGTCCAAGTTGCCCATCACCTTGCCGGCATATCGCTCACCTTGTCACACACAGAGCAGCACTGTGAAGAGGATCAGACCCTGCACTCAGAAGGCTTTTGCCCTGTTCTTCTGGAAGGGCTGAAGATGATGGTGCCTCTCATCCCTCTGTCTTTTACCCTGTCACAGTACATTCAATATTCACAGCCAACCTGGCCACTGCAAATTTATTGTTGGAGGTTATTCAGCCAATGTCTCATTTTGCTCAGCTTCATCCTCTAGTCCAATTAGGACCAGTTGTGAAAAGTAGACCCATGCTCTTGCATATCACAGAAGATGCGGCATTTGTTCTCTGAAAGGTAGTACCTGCAGCTTTGGGGTTACCCTTAAGCTTCCATCAAAGGTTCAAAAATCCCTTCAAATAGCCACATCCTCTTAAAGATTTCTTCGTCCCACCTCCTAGAGTCCTCCTTCACCTGAGAGCTCTCTTTAACAGTTGCTCACATCCTTTGCTTCAATTCATTCATTCTCATTTTCTGCCCAGCTGACCATGCATCCTACAGGAATGGCAGTACCCAGACATACCTATCGAATTCAAGAAAGCCTTTTGTGCCATTGAGATGCTTGGCTGATTGTCATTCCACGCTCATAAAGCATGATTCTTTATAAGCACACTTGCAGTCAAAAAGCCCAGGATTTTCTGTGTTAATCATCCTCAGAGCCAGGCAATGTGGTGAATGCTCCCTTTTTCCTCCTCCTTATCTAGCTCATGTCTTCTCCCATGCTTCCAGCATTCCAGCATGGAGCTGCACAGGAATATAGTACCTCTGTTAGAAGGTTAACAGTATTTTTGGCTGCATTAAGCAAAGTATCACCAGCAGGTCAAGAGGGGTGATCCTTCCCTTCTACTCAGTGTTGGTGAGGCCGCACCTGGGGTGCTGGGCCCAGCTCTGGGCTGCCAGTACCAGAGAGACATGGATATACAAGGGAGAGCCCAACAGAGGGCCACCAAAATGATGAAGGGACTGGAGCACCTCTCCTACGAGGACAGGCTGAGAGCTGGGGCTGTTCAGCCTGGGGAAGAGGACGCTCAGTGGGGATCTCATCAATGTCTATATCTAAATATCTGATGGGAGGATGCAAAGAGGACAGAGCCAGGCTCTTCCCAGTGGTGCCCAGTGCCAAGACACGAGGCAAGAGGCACAAACTGGAACACAGGAGGTTGCCTGTGAACAGCAGGAAGCACTTTATTGTGCAGGTGACTGAGCACTGGAAGAGGTTGCCCAAAGAGATTGTGGAGTCTTCCTCCCTGGAGATCTTCAAAGGCCGCCTGGGCATGGTCCTGGTCCACGTGCTGTAGGTGTCCCTGCTTGAGCAGGGGGGTTGGACAAGATGACATCCTGAGGTCCTTCCAACCTCAGCCATTCTGTGACTATGTGATACTGTGTCTTCTACTTTGGAAGTGTCACAGACAGCCAGGCAACTCCTCAGTGCCACAGTGCTGCTGGGACCAGAGCGATTCCTTGTCGTAGGACTTGAGGCAAATCCTTTCAGCAATGAAAACTTTCAGCCTTTGCTGTCATTACCACTGACAGGACCTCTCAGAGTAAAATATGGCTCTGAAATTTGTGTATGTGAGAGGGATATCTGCAACTCAGGATCTCTAAATGACATTGTCTGCCTGTTCCCCTGCTAAGTGCTGTATCACATTGCAAACTCTTCTCCAGCTCTGCTGTCCTTGTTAAGTTGCTTCCAATTTTCTTTCTTTCGCAAGTTCCAAAGACTCCCGCCCTTTGAATAGCTAAGTTTGGGTTTATTTTCCCCCAGATAATAGGTTTGCATTTTTCCAGTTTGAATCTTGCGTTATTATTTCCTGCCCATATCCTGCCTCAAACACAAGGGAGCCACGAATGTGGTGACTGTACATTACAAAAGGAGAAGGAATGGAGTCATGAACATTTTTGTGTTTGTGAATGCACAAGGCACAGAAAGGGAGCACGTGTGTACGAGGGGAAGCAAAGCATAATTTATGTTCCCTCTGAAAAGACCAATGGACAGCTGGCAAGAAGCAGGGGAGCAGGGAGCAAAGACAGAGGGAGACCTTAGTTGGATGCTCAATCTCTGTACTGAGGTGACAGGATTTTCCCCCTCACAAGTTCTTGCTTTACCACCACTTTCTTTACACAGTGGTGCTGTTTTAATCCCTGATTCAAAATCAGAAAGACTGCCATGGGGTCGATGCAAGTTGTTCCAGTTCTGTGCTGCTACAGCTAAGCTCAGAAGGTGGCCCACAGTGTAACACGTATGGATGTTTCCTCTTTCAGAAGGGAACCATGCATCTGCAGACACAGGAATCATTTCCCTCTTTGTCAAGGAATGAAAAAGGCAACCTAGAAATCCTCCCCTCCCTTTTGCCATGCAGCAGCAGCATGAGAGAGAGGAATTCCCAACCTCCTGCCTGCCCTCTGCACTTTGCTCAGGGACATGGAGCTCAGAGGCACTTTCCTTGTTGGCCTTATCACCCACCGTGTTCATCCCTCTCTGCCCTGCTCTGACCCAGTCAACGCCCAGTCTGTCTTTACTTCTCAGCTACACTTCCCTGTTTTCCTTCTCCTCCCTCCTCCTGAACCACGCGTTCAGCTTTGTGCTTTTCCCCTCCCGCCATCCCTTCCCCTCACCCCAAGACCAATACGGATACCACTGCCGTTCCAAGCAAGCCTTCCCTGGGCTTTTCCTTTGGTTTAGTTGAGTAAGCAGTCTGCGGGCTTGGATTACTCATATGCCAGTTCCCTTGCAGTCTCTACTGTTTCTTATCTTTCTAGGCTAGCACTTTCCCTCTTGCATACGTGTAGGGCCAGTGATATTACAATGCTACTTAAGTGATATTGCAGAGAGTGAGAGGCAAGTACACTTACTCTTGATGCACCCTCCAAGATCTTATCTCTATCTGCAGAGGGAGAATCCTAGGACCTTCCCAGGACACCAACACCTACACTAAGAAGAAAGTCCAACAAACCTTCTGTGGAGCTGACAGCAGCAGAGAGCCCATGGGAGCAGTGCATAATGTTCCATTATCAAATGTCCCATAACCAAACCTCATCCACAGCACAAATGGCACTGCCCCTTAGCTAAGGTCTGTTTCTACAGCCAATGACACAATAGCAGCCCATGGTCATGCAGCTAATTCCTTTTGTCAGCACTGAGTGAAAGGAAAAAAATAAAGCACTCTCAACTCATGCCATTTCTTGGTGCTTGCAGGATTTTATTTTTTTCTCCACCAACACAGTAAAACCTGTTGGTGCACAGTGTGTACTGTCAATACAGCAGCCACAGAAGGCAGAAGTAGAAATGAGCCAGGAGCAGGAAAAAACAACAAAGAAAACCTCCTTGGCTGCCAGAATGGATGAGAAAGACCTTCATGAGCAGGTGGAAAATACCACCAGCCACTACCTCTTTGATGTGGAATGGGAGAGGTTCTTGGGGAAAGTGACAGCTCAGGGCTGCTGGGGCTGAGGTACCATTTGCACGTTACAACCAAATGTCTTCAGCTGCCGTGTTTCCAATGTAATACAGGGAAGAGACTGAGGCAGAAGTTAGAGGAAGGGAAAACAGATGGGGCATGCTGTTCCCCTGCTCTCATAAAAGCAGGAGAAGACTTCATTTCAGACGGCTCTCATCTTACCACACCCTCTTCTTTTACTTCAGAACATGGAAGAAAGTTACATTTTCCCTGCTTCAAGTCTCTACTTCCAGCACCAGCCATCTCACACTGCCTCTTCTAGGTGTTTAACACCTCCATCTGAGGATCACAACCAGCCTATCCAAGAGCTCCTGGAAAGGCAGAGCACTTCTGAGCTAACTGATCCACTGAGAGCTAGTCCAAACCCCTCAGCCAGTTACGAGTGAATTACCATTTATTCAGTCTGGCAGAATCTACAGACCTGCTGCAGAGACCACAGTACTTCAAGACAGTGTGAGATGCCAGTCCATCTACTGCATGGAGGAATCAACCCATCCTCAACCCCCCTCTCCAACATGAGAATGAAGTGTACGGCCCGTCTCACATGCAGGGACAAAACTGAACTCTAATCACCATGAAAAGTATGGAAGGAATGCTCTCCTTATCTCATGCCCTTCTTTTTTATTTTTTATTTTTTTAATTCCTGTTAAGAAACACGGACAACTTTAGGGCTTCCCAGATGTGGTAGGTGGGATGCAGGGAACGCATTATGACATTGAACCCATCCGTAATGCTTTACTCCTAGGGGGAACTACAGCAAGTCCTCAGCATCAAAGCGTTCTGCCATACTGCTCAAACACTACAAATCCAGGGCATTTTGAACACTGTACCTATCACCTGCTTTCAAAAGGTCAGTCAGACTGGCAGCCCTAGCTGATTTTAGAAAAAATTGATACGAATTTTTCCATAGGTTTTGTTCTTCAAGCAGTTTACTGAAGAATTTGGGCCAGAAATCAGCCCTGCCACCAAAAAGAGTAAAAATACAAAATCAGCTGAGTACAAGGCAAGTTACATCTGTTCACTGCTGACTGCAATCCATTCTTTTCTTGTACCACTGAGCTTGTAAAGTCATCTTCCCTAAGTGCTGGAAATCTAGCATCCTTAGGGGGACAGGAGCATGACAACAAACATTAGAGAAATGACCAAAACCATAAAGGTGTGAATTCCAATATCTGTTTCCTCAGAGCACAGCAAAGCTATAAATAAGGGAACTATCTCCCTCCCCTCTCCAGTGGATGAATGCTTCCGTTTGAAGCCCTGCAGGGTCATGCGTGACAAATGCAGTTTATCATAGGGCTCTGAGATGTATCATATGTCTCTGCAAGTTACTGTATCACATGGATAACCCCAGGATACACACACAAACACATCAGTTACACCATCAGAGAGCAGTATGAAACCTGCTGGTTTCTATTTTTTTAAACCCGCACATGAGCTCAGGCTCAGCCCCACCTTCTCCATGTCATGACAAGCGGAGAAGTAGCAAACAGCATGGAGCATATCAATTCCACCTGTCTTGCAACCAGCCAGCAGGATGTTGCACAGAGCAAATAACACATCTAAGAGAGAGGAAAGGGGTTAAATATTTTCAGATGGAAAGCCATGCTGTTTAGACTGGGGGGACTTATTATGCAATGTGTATTCGCAGATGGTTATCCAGACAAACTCACTTGTATAGCACATGTATGTGCTGTTGAATTCATACTAGAAAGCATCGCAGAGAGCATGGGAACTCTGCTACCATGGCCTATTTACCCTGGCAACCCCCTCTCTAGGAATGATCTCTTCTGGATGCTTCCAGCTGAGCCTGACCATGCCTTCCCCATAGCTAACTCCACACTTCATCTCCTCCTCCTCCATTCCTCCTTTGATGTGGGCTTGTCAAAGTTTAATGTTTGTCTTTCTTATCTAATGTCAGTGTAGATGCTCTTCTCGTTACACCAAGGACTATGGGTCATACACAGTAGTGATGTCTGCAGATGTATGGCAAAATAAGCAGACATATAGCAGCTGCAAGCTATTTGTTTGGGAAGAGCTTCAGCAAAGGCTTGGCATGCATGGGAAAGCTTCACCCTCTCATTGCCCATGGAAATGCCAATCCAGATTCCCACAGTTTAAGTTCTCATGGCTTTGACCTGACCGCCTCCTATTAGTCGGCATTCAGAAAGTCCTATGAAATGAGTGATGCTTAGGTCAAGGGACACCATGAATTATGGGGTGTGCATCTTAGGCAATTCAACCTTCACATGTCAACTGGCAGCACGTTTTACACTTTAGATCCCGTGATGAGACTTTTCACGTCACGGTTTCCATTGCAACCTCCCTTATGAAAACCACACACCCTAAAGGGAGAAGTTGCCAGAGGTACACAGAAAGACCAGCCTCTTCTCTAGATTGGTGGGTAGGGCTGGTTCTCCCTCACGCATACAGTAAGGCTCATTGAGCTAGCACTTCATCCACAGACAAACAGTGACAGAAAACAAGAAAAATGTCATCAACTTGAAATATTCTCCTGCCTTTACCTATCAGTAGGAACTTCTCTTAATTATACCCTGTCTTATCCCTCTCCAGAAAGACAGGTGGATGCAAGGATGGAAATATCCCAAAGAGCTACTGATCTGCTCAGGGGAACTTGAGCTGTTCCCTGACCTCACCATACCCTGACATTAGGGGGACCCCCTTACTTGCTTAAACCATCATCTTGCTTCCAAGGAGGAGCAGTTATCTGCACCTTTGTTTGCTTGACATTCACTGTTACCCTCCCTCACGCCTAGCTCGACAGGTAGAGCAACAGGGATGAAGCCAATTGCTGGTAGCATAGCAGTGTTCCTCCAGGGCCACAGTCACAGCATGTGACCTGTCTGGTTATGTTTCTTTACTCTTCTGGCCAGGCACCAATTTTTCCAGAAGGAGAGCTAGGAAGAAGCACTCCTGTGGGCAAGCTCCTGCTGACGCCGCAGAATGCTGCTACCTCCCTGCAAAGAGCCTGATGCTGGCCATTGCCTGGCTCAGCTAGAGAGCAACTTGTACAAAATGAGTTTGCTCTCTCTGGACAAAGATGTTTTGCCAGTCATGGGTCACTTCACACTCAATTTCTTAGCAGAATTCACTATCATTGCCCCGTCTGAGTGTGTTTTAGATGCAGGTGTTTGGGCTGTTGGGTTTCAGATGAGCACTTCTGCAGCAAGTTACCCTGGGGCAAGTGGGCAGTCACTTGTGAGCAGCTCTGGGGCAAAGAGCAAACCAATCACCACCAAACTCTGGTAAGCGGACCAGAGGGGCTACTTTATGACCACCTGGTCCAGAATTTTGTGTGGAGCTTAGCATCCCTCACTCCAATAAACTCTGCTGGGAGACCAGGGAGGGGCAAATAGGCAGTGCAGCTCAATGCAAATGCCAGCTCCTTCTGCAGGGTAAGCGAATGTATTTTGCTTTCCATGGGTATCATATTCATGTATATCACCGAATAAACACATTCTAACCCATATGTAATAAACATAGTTAGGTTTATTACATCCTTGGGGAACAAAATTCTGTCTTTATTTTCCATCAGTGGCAAATTTCCCATGGAACTGTCTGGGCATAAAGTCTTTGCCCACCATATGTGTCATATTTGTTGCTGTTTCATCCACAGATCTGTTTTTAAGTTGGTTGTTACAGTCTAAAATTAGACTGGGACAAGACACATATCAATAACACTAGAGAGGATGAATAATCTGAAAAATAGCAAAGTTTATTAATCTGTGTAGTCTTCAAAGAAAAAAGCTTTCTTTTTTGAATAGAAGCAATGCAGTCTCCTCCTCACTAAAGAGAGAAAAAACTTTGCCAGTTATTTTATCAGTAACTGCTCATCTCTTTCTGGGCCTCTGCAAAGGAAGGCTTGGTTCCTTACAGCAGCAGATCACCAACTCTATCACAATATGGATCACATCTTAACCAAGATGATTTCTGACAAACTTCGTCCTCTTTAACCAGCATCTTGAGCTCAGTCTTGCCTGTAGCATCCACGAGACATCATTCAATTCTCTGCAAATGTAAAGAATCTATTTTTAGAGGTCTTTAAGTTGACAAGAAATGCTGACCTCAGAAAACTGAATCACAAACTCCCTGTTCCCATGCTCTCCCTGTGGAAGCAAACCACCGCCATCTGGCCAGCTTGCTCCAGAGTCACCACCAGGCCAGAGCTGCATTTTGAGCATCTCTGCTCTTTGGTATGTTCCCAAAAGTCTTGCCCGTGCCCATCCCACAGGTCAGATTTGCATTCCCTCACACTGCCAACCTTGGCAATTTCTCTCTGTGCAGAAGAGGGGTGAGGGATGTGGTGACTCACCCAGCCTCACTATGTCCCATGCCAACCGGTTGTTTGCTTGTTTGAGGGAATTGTATTGTTGAAGTCTCGTTGCCACATTTGTAACTACACAATATTTTTTATGACAACCAGAAGTTCAGTTTTATAAACAGATGCTGTTGTGGGCCTCTATTACTCAGCTGGATCAGCGTCAGTCTTTTTTTCCAGGCTGCGGTCTCTGTGCTGAGCTCTGAGTCAGACACAACCCTACACAGATTTCTTTGAATCGCTGGTTTCCTCCCAGCGACTCTTGACACCCTGCCAACAAAGCAGGGCGTAGCTTATGAAACTTTTTTTTTTTTTTTTTTCTCCCTCGCTTTAAAGGCAGACTGATTCATAGTAACTCCTTTAAAACAGAGTGGAGAGACACCACCCTCGCGTACCACCGAGGAAACTTAAACCAGCAGCAGGTCACTCCCCTTCACTACGGCTCTGCGCTCCGGCACAGCAGCACCGCGGCCCCGCACGCTCCTTCTTCCACAGGTGCCAGCACCGGCCCCAGCCCACCCGGTAAGAGCTTCTCCAAATCCTCAATGACTTTTCTCACTCGCTGGTGCCTGCTCCCCTTGTCCTGCAGCCCTGGCTTGCTTTTCTCCCTTGCTCTGCCACTTTGACTTGGCGTACGAGCTCGCCACGGGATTCACCTCAACCTTTCAGTATTTGCTTTGAAATCCAGCTGTGTTACGGGGCAAAGCAACGCTGCAAGTATATAGCACTAGCTCCGGCAATGTAATTCTCGCCTCCAGGGCATGTGCAGCTGGGACACCAGCACGGGGAGCCCAGGCTCGGCCAGCAGAGATACGGGAGCTGCCACACTCCTTTGGAGCGGCACTGGCATTGTTTACAAATAAGGGAAAATGCCTGCTCGAAGTTAGACTGCTGGTTCTGCACTTCTGGCTCTTGCTCACATTTTTCTGCATGTCTCTGTTCTCTCTTCGCTCCGTCAGTATTTTGACAAGCTCTGATTTAAAACAACAGCCCTTGTTCCAAGTGAAGCCGGAGAGGCTTTGGGGCACAGTGGGGAGCAGCTCTCTCTTGCCGTTGGGGGTCCCAGCTCCTGAAGGCAGCCCCAACTGGCAGCCGAAGCGTTGTGATGGGTAGAAATGCATGCTGCACACCCCCTTGGCAGCACAGACCCGGGAGCAGGGAGTGCTGAGAGGCAAAGCGAGGGAGAGCGTGGACTTGATAGGGTGTGGTGGGGGCAGGCGCTGATGGGAAGTGAGGGATCGCAGAGACTGCCAGTTTTCCCTACGCACCTGCCTTTCTCCATGCAACCTCCCCCTCTCCCTCCCCTTCTTCACCACTTCTCTCACTTCATCAGTCTGCTGTGGTTTGTGTCCTGCGGTCAAATCCCTGAACTATTTTTGAGGTCTGAGAAAGGGAGCGCAGTTTGCTGGCAGCAGGCTTTGGTTCCTGCAGCAGGAACCCAGCCCGCCCCTACAGTTTCATGGGGCTGAAAAAACCCGAGACCATATTCAGTCCAGCTGAGAATCACTGGGGCTGAGGTTGGTGCTGTGGACAGTTACTATAGGGATGTCCAAGAAGCTGGGCTGTCCATGTCTTGTGGCAGCAGGATGGATTTTGTGACTTCTTGAGGTCCCCTCTCGCTTGCAGCTCGGTCACGCAGGGATGCCTCCTGCCTGAGAAATAGATGCGTTTCCGTGGTCAGGAAGCTGCCTGAGGCAGCTGACAGTCAGTCTGGGTGGAAAGTGTTTGGGGGAGTTGTCATGATTAACAATGAAATCGGTTTGTTAAAAAAATAAATAAGTAAATGCTGTGGCCACAGAGCAACTTTCACTCAAAGGTTTTGAATTCTTCAAGGCACCTCTGAGAGTAGCTTGGCGCACTTGACATTTCTGGATGGAGTGGGATTCTTTCCTGAGCAAACACAGAGAAGGGAGCAGGGCATGAAGAGTGTGAGAGCACGGAGCTCGTTAGCTATCGTTCCTGTGATAACAGGGGGCTAAGTCAGCCAAATATCCCCATGCCCCCACCCAGCACACCTCACCCAGCTGCCAAACCTGGGGACTGTGTGCAGAGGGAGCACGGGCTGGAAGGCAGCTTGCTTCCATTCGCCCCACTGGGGAGCAGCATCCAAAGGGCCGCAGCTCTCTCCTGCTCACACCGCGGTGCCTGGAAGCACGGCCTGGCAGGCGGCTGCTGCTCACCTACCTGAGGAGCTCCTCGCAGCAGGCTCCTGCGGCCGGCTCTCCCCAGCTATGAGTAATGCCTGGCTCGCAGGATGGGCCCTTCGTCTCGTGAGAGAGCTGGGCATCTCCGCAGGGCACGGGCCGTCCCGAGGCAGGCGTATGAGAGAGGTGGAGCCAAGCCGCGCCCAAAAGCACGCTAACGGACAGGGGATTTGGGATCCCGCCGGGAAACACCCAGCTCTGGGGTGGGTGCCATGGGATTGCTGGTGCTGCTCGCTGCTCGCTGCCCTGCTGGGGACAGGGGCTTGGAGAACCGGCCCTGCTGGCCTAGCCGCTGGTCTTTGGGTTTTGTGGTGTGTGAGCAATGCGAGTGCATGCGGGAATTGCTGCTTGGCGCCCTGGGGTGGAGCGGAGGTACTGTTTTGAAACAGCTCTGGGAGATCTGCTGATAATAGGCAGTGTCTTTTTGGTGAAATGCCCACCTGGGGGCCTTGCTTACAGTGACAGAGGAAGGGTTTGCTGCAGGCATGAATCCTTCTCCCTGTTCATCATCCCAGCTACAGGGCTGGCACATTGGAAGGCAGGCTGCTTCCTCAGCTCTATCCTCACTCTCACAGGGCTCCACAGGCCCCATCAGCCCCAAGCTGCAGATGTAACTCTTCGATCCGCAGCACATTTCTCGTTCCCAGTTCCCACTGGCTGCCTGATGGGTGCTCTCTTCACAAAGGGGAAGGGACCTGACTAGTGCCCAGCTGGGGTCTGCCCTCAGACACTCAGGCACCCCACCAGGCAAGAAGTAGCACTGCTAGACCCCCTGGATCTCTCCTCTGCCTGTACCCTTTGATAGGCAGGTGACAGCACTGCCACACAGCACAACGCAGGGCAGGCTGCAGGGTGTGGTACTCCCAATTTTTTTCCTTCCTGCTGTTCTCATGCAAAGAAAATGATGAAAAGGGACTAAAAGCTGAGATTTCTTCACCTTTCCTTTAGGCAAGGAGATGTAAGAGCCCCAGAGGTGCACACCCAAAAGGGGGGTAAGGAAGTAGATTTCCATCTCCCCATCTAAAGATGGATGCTTAATGCAGCACGAGTCTTTTCTGCTGAGGCAAAGGAGCATGCACAGTTAAAGAGACTCTTCTCCATGGCCTTGCTGAACTGATAGCTAACCGGTAGCTACAGTGCTGTAACACCAGCCCCGAATGAATGAGCTGAGGCACCAGCCCAAATGTGACCGTACAGATCCTCTGCCAGCACCAGTCATCCCATAGCACGACAAAGGGTCCAGCAGCAATTCCCCATATAAACAGCCCAGAGAGAAGTCTAGAGCACCTCCTCTTTTACACTGCTTTCTGATATTACTCTCCAGGGAGGGCAGCAAAGCAGTACATCCGGGGGCTGCAATCTGGAGCAGGATTTCTTCAGCCCCCCCCCGGGAGAGTTTTGGAAAGTACCTCCTGAGTTTGAACAGCTGGTCAATGAACAAAGGAAACCCAGGCCAAATTTACAGCTCCACACATCCTCCTCCTCCTGAACTATTTGCAGCAGGGCAGAGAGTACATGGAAGCTGCTCTCTGAGTAAGATCAAACGTAGTCCATGCTCTGTCATGGTAGGGAAGGACAACTCTGCTCCTGAACCCACATTCCCTGATGGACTGACCATTTCTCCAAGTTCTTAGTTAAGATTTAACCCTTTTCCCTCATAAAAAATTGATCTGCTCCACAGGCATGGGTGGGTATATGCCCACAATGAGCTTCCAGGGACAGATCCTGGACTAGGTCATCCCCAACCATGCAGAGAAACACAATGGGCTATTGAGCACTGGGTGGCTGAAAGCAGGTGAGCAGTGGCTAATGCTCAAGGCTTAGCTCTTGTGACATAGAGGATATCTTTGGATTTGAGGAAATCTGGGGTGAAGGCCTTCATTGCCCTTTTGCCCTCACAGGGCAGAGTCTGCTTAAGGTGGGGAGTTGTGAAAGCAACTGCCAGGACTGGGTCCAGCGTCCACATTCTTCTCATTCCTGATCGACATCTCCCCTACGGGCCCCAACAAGCCCTAGGAAAAGACAGTGAGAGCCATGGGAGAAAGAGGGGTGAGCTGCAAAATGCTCAGAGCTGGGAGCAAGCTGGTCAGGGGGCTGCTGAAGACCAGCTCCAGGAACTTGGTGCCAACCTGCCTGCTAGCTGGATTCAGCAGCTGCAGCCAGACCAGCGTGGTGTGCTCCAGCAAGGGGACTTCTCTTGTGCAGAAAGCCATTTCCGTATGTAACATGAGCTCAAACAACCCTTGTCTTGCATGGTTCTGCCAGCTCGTAGTAACTGCAGGCGTAAGCAGCCCTCTCAAAGCCAGACAGGACATTTTACTTCATGACCACCTTCATCCCCCTTTCCCCCCAAAGACCACAGCCCAACTCCAAGCTGCACAGCATCGTCTTGCTTGCACTTTATAGCCAGGAGGTGTTACTTCACTCATCCTCTCCTCCCCCCACAATATGCACTGGAGGTTGAAAGAAAGACCCATTGAACAATTTTGCAATTTAGTCCTGCACTGTGTTTTCCAAGCTGGGTTATAGGAACAAGGACACCCTGGAGGCAGACTGACCCAAAAGCTCAGACTCTTGAGATGTCTAAGTCACGTTGACCTCAGTGTCTCATAGTCTGTACTGGCACGTTCAGAGGTTTTTCAGTCTTGAGAGAGAGGGACTCTATCTGATGAGGAACCATTTCTTTACTCTCCTTAAAAATAAATAAATAAACAAATAAAAGGACAGTCCTTATAAAATTATCTATGTAAATCAGATTTTGCAGTTTTAAATTAATAAATGCAGCCAAAAACACATCCAATGTGGGCTCCACAGACCTTCCACCTCTATCTAAAGGCTATAGCAAGGAAGAAAAGCTGGCACTCCCAAGAGAAATGAAGAAATGGTATGTGCACTTCTGCTCACACCACGCTGTAACCTGATCTTCCCTGTCAGAGCTGTCAGATGGTTTCTCCCACATGGGCACTGTCAAACTCGTGCAGGTAAATATGTGCACCTATAAGGAATCCGTGCACGAGCACGCATGCATGCACACACATAGTTCAGCTCTGCTCACAGAGAAACCACAGACACACACTCCCATTCATACAAGGAGCCACACCGACCTGCACACACACACCCCTACACACACCGTGTCATCTCCCAGACCGTCAGTCCTCCCACAATTATTTCTTGCATATCTTGGCATCTTGTCTGAGCCCCTGCAAGTCCCAGCAACTCCCAGCCTTTCCCTATATCTAATTCACCCACCCAGGGACCATCCAACGCATCAGGGGCGAGGGTGCTTCCCAGAGAACCTCACAAGGTGCGGAGGATCACTTCTGTGCTGCTGCTAGCTTTGAGATCTCCTTCCCCACACTGCCATGCTCTCTGCCCGCCAGTCCCAGCCCTTCCACAGCATGTCTAGTGTAAGGAGTGACAGTGTTTTCCTCCCGCATCAGCTGCTGGCTGCCTGCCCAGCCCTGGGCAGCTGTCTCTTCCCCTTCCTACTACCAAGTGAGCTTTGGAGTTTCTGTTGATGTTGTCACATGGCTGAGTGCTCCAGGGTGGTTTCTTCAGGAGAAAATGCCAATTTCTCAGTGTCTGCCCTAGGAGCTCTGACATTTCCCCACTCTCGGATGAATCATGAGCACAAGAGCTGGAAAACCCTAGTGTCTCATTTTTTCTGACTCCCCCTTGCATCTGTCAGCAAGGGGAGGTTCGTTACCAAGGGTGCATTCTCGGGGACGTTGTCTGGCCCCACAAGAAGTGATTCACGTGCTGAGGCTTAACCACTCCCTTGGGAAAGCGATTCCCCCTGATCCCTTGGAGACTGTACCACCAGGAAATGCTTCCCAAGAACCAGGCAAAATCTTTCATTTAATTAAGCTTATATTCAGTTTTAACCCCTCGGGCTGCTCTACTCTTTTCTTTTGTTTGACATTCATCTGCTACTTCTACAGCCTTGCTGTACCCCATGTGGTCACCACAGACAGACAACACCCATGCACGCATAAAATCTTTTCACTGCCATAAACCAGAGGCTCCAAAGGTCTCTATGTGCCCACACACGCCTCCTGCCCAACCCTTTTCCCACACATGTGAAATCTCTTTCCAGAGGCACCAGCCTACTCATCTGCATCTCTATAAAAAGCATCTGACTTGTAAATTGAGTCAGGCCGGTCTGTCAAAACCAGGTTCTCAACAGCTGTGCTGGCGTAGAGTGGTTTGTAAAAGTCTGGAGTCAGCAAGGACTCCAGATTCAGCTGGATTTAAAGCAAGAAGCAGAGCAAAGGTTGAAAATAAAAAATAATAGTTAAAAAAAAAAATCTGCTTGCTTAAAATTGTCATGAGCTTTCTAGTATCAGTGCAATGGGTCCAAAGTCACCGTGCCACCAGAAGATCACAGAGAACATCACATCTTTGCAGACAGCCAAGTGGCCCTGGGCATGATGAGAATTCACGCTCATATCATGCACAGCGACAAGGCGTGTAATCATAGCAGGGCTAACATGAAGCCATGGCCTCAGCTCAGTCAAAGGCAGATCTATGAACTCAGTAGAAAGTTTTATTCTACCCTGAGATTTCCCCTACTTGATGGCATCATGGCAGCATTGCTATTTGTAGGCTACCTTTGCTGTGAGGAATGTACCAGTGACAGAGGTGGCAGTTTGTGACAGTTTCAGACAGCATCAAATACTTTGTGTTTTCTGTCCCATTCTTTCCAATTTTGCCCTTCCTTTCCGAGTGTCCTTGACCCTGACTCAAAGCACCAGTATTGCTGTGTCTATGGCCAGGTTCATGTGCTTTCTCTGAATACTGGAAAATATATCCTACTGCCACCATCAGAGACAGTGTACTGGTTGAGAAGGACCACTGATCTGACTTATGCATTTTTTATATTCTGTGGTGGCAGCCAGGGGAGGCAGAATTTCTTTCATCTCAGTTGTTTTCAATCTACGGAGATTTTTGTTGTGTACACAAAGGTATATAATCTTTCCCCAAGATGTTGAAAAATGGAATGTCTTAATCCCAAGGGACTTCAGCAGAAAACCTGATTTTCAGGGGAGTCAGAGGTCACCACAGTGCTCACAGAAGGTGTGGTTTAGATGTCGTGCTCTGTGGACTCTGTATGCTCCCCCCTCAGTCAGCATCTCTCAGTACCTCATCAGTTCACCCTAGGAGAGGTAGTCCCATGCAGAAACTTCAGTTCAGAGAGGAGAAGGGGAATACAAGTCAGACAACTTCACCCCTCAGGAACATTTCAGATCCAAAATATTTCAGATTTAATTGAGAGTGTTCCGATTTTTCAACCAAACAACCCAATCATTCCTGTGGAAACATCCTGTACACTTCCTCTCAACTCCTTTTCTCTGCAAGAAACAAAAGACCACTATCTAATCTGGCTTGTCCTCTTAAGTAATCCACTCCTGGTATTTGAGGAACTATAATATGGGAATTATACTTTGTTATATCTCCAAGTGGCACTTTGCATTCCATCCTGATGCTATGCTAAGCGATAAACTAAGGGCAAGGACTCACTTCTCTGGACTGCCCTCCAGACAGCAGGTTCCAAAACACTTCACTAGACAGAGGGAGGTTATGGGTGGCTACATTTTGCCTGCATGGAAAAACTTTGTCTCAGTTTTTAATGGAGTGCTTGACTGCTTGAACTTGAACTAGGGTGCAGCAGATCTGTGTGTTGTTTCCTCCTCTGTGCACTCCTGCATGGATAGAGAAAAAGTCTCTGTGTAGATAGTCTGTCGTGCTTATCTGTAGGCATTTTTGTGCTGAAGGCTTCTATGGTGATCGTTATTCATGGTTACTGTTGGTGGGACTTGCTATTTCTCCTCATCTGTCAGCCCAGCCTGCTGTCATCAGTGCAAGATCTTCTCTCTTGACTTACCCATGCAGTTCAGCAGGTGCATGATCTTGGCTCCTTCTTCCCCACCAGAATGTCCTACCTCAGTAGTCATTCTACTCTCATATCTCAGCCTTGTTTTCTTTGGCTTAGCTGGAGTCTCTCCTTAAGAAAATGCACCAGGAGGTTCAATGCAGGATTCACAGCCTGTTTGCTTGACTGGTTCTTGAGAAGCAGCCCTAAAACTAACAGTGTCCTGAACACTTTTAGGGTTAAATAATTATGGTTTTGAGAGCTTTGGGGTGAGTCAGTGGAAAAAAATGGCAGCTCTATGAAGGTTAAGACTGACTCATAATCCGAGAAGAGCCGAAGGAACTCCAAATCCAACTGCAGTTTAGGAAGGGGAATGTTAGAAAAGGCATTTGCATGCAGTTGTGTCCTATTGCTCCAGCAGTGTGACCCCACCCTGTAGCGGAGAAAGATGTCTCACACTTAACAAATGGAAAGAGTATCCTGTCAGTCACTAACGTTCTGCCAATTTCTCTGCATAATGGGAGGAAAAGTCCATGTCATATAGTCAGAGAGAGATGACTTTATTTCAATGCTGTTCACCCACTGTTCCTTTGGGATTGTTCTCCAGTGTTTTATTTAAAAGGCAGAGA
This sequence comes from Anser brachyrhynchus, assembly GCF_964034855.1. NCBI lineage: Eukaryota > Metazoa > Chordata > Aves > Anseriformes > Anatidae > Anser > Anser brachyrhynchus. The sequence continues at coordinate 44,808,893 of NC_137694.1, read as the reverse complement.
GAGGTAAAGGAAGGGGAAAGTGAATGAATAGAGAGGGAGGTGTGTGCTTTAACTCACAAAGATTCAAAACTAAGCTATGAACATATATCCCGGGGGGGGGATGCATTTGATAGCATGTATATTCAGGGAGAGGTGCTGATGTTCTCAGGAAGTAGGTACATTGAAATCACCTGAACTGACAGTGCTCTAAAGCAGTGCAAAAACTGGGCAGAAAGAGCAAAGGGAATAAAGGATTTGGTTTTCTCCTTTTCTTCTTTCTTTTTTCTTTACATTGAAAAGTAACATTTCCCCTCATTTTCCCTTCTGAATGCAAACAGAAGATGCATTTTAAAGGACTATTCTAGTCCTTTAGGATGTCATGAAAGTAGGTTTTCAGTCTTTCAAGTACAGGGCTTTTTTGAAGGTCCTCAAAAATAATCAGCAAAAAAAACCACTGAACTCATTTTTAAAGAAACATGGAAAAGAACATTCATCTAGGAAAGGAAGAAAGTTTAGCCACTGTTCAGCAAAGGCACAGCAGGCAGGTCTGCCATAATTTGGTATATACATAACAGTAGATGATAGTGGCAATAGCATTTGTTACATTCTGTGTATGAACCAAGGTAATCAGAAACAAGGATGACAAGTATTCAAAGGGATGGAAGCATTTGACTTAGATGCTGTGTTCAAGGTACCTGCTGCAGCTGTATAACTTAGTTCAGTGATAGCAATAGTTTCACAGCTCGAGGTACAGTGGAGGTATTCATATCAGTTCTCATCCAGCACTTGGTGGCCAAGTTCTTACTCAGGAGATATGACCAGTCACCAAACCTAATTCATCCTTCTAAAGAATTATCTTTCTTGGGTAGGAGGGCTGCATAACAAAGCTAATCCTGAATTTGGACAAAGTGCCACCGATGGAGAAGCCTGCCTGCCCACTGTGGTTTGTGGAAACTGTATACAAAGCAGTGCAAGGAATAGCAGCAGCACTTTAAAGGAATACAATCCCATATACAGCCACAATGAAAGACAGGAGTGGAGAAGGTGGAGTCAGTGAGTAAATAAAGAAAATATTTATAGGACCTTACAAAGCTTTTTGTCACAGTTTGCATGAAAGACATCATGAAATATAATTGTGTTGTTCCTTGACAATGTTACCACACCCTGTACAAATTGTGACAGCATCAAACCTTACTTGAGTCACATGGACCAAAATAACTTGACAGCCAACATTAATCAAATGCTTGACACTGCTCTTCAGTAGCACTTCAGTATCATCCCTACCAAGAGATAGAGCAACACAGCCTGTGACACTTTCTAGGAAGGAGTCTTTCAATGGCCACAGAGTGGGCCCAGCAAACTTTCCTGCCTGATATCTGTGGCTATACTGACTGATTACTACTAAATTCCTGGAAGGAGAGGAAATATGCTCACTCACTTTGTATGAATTGCCTGCACTCACTCTTACAGCTGAGATTTATTCCTTGTATTTCACATTTTCAGGGAAAAAGCCACCAGACTTCATAAAGAGTGTCATGAGAGCTATCTAAAGTACATTCCCCTCCCAAAAGCCTTGTCGTTCCAATGACATGTTCATCAATGATAATGAATCTTAAAAAAGTAAAAGTTTGCAGGGTGCAGAGGGGGGAAAAAATAAAAAAAAATAATTTGCATTACAAGAGAATCTTACTGCAGTAATAAAGTGATCTGCATGCCTCTAGTTTTAAAAAGGAAATGGGTACTTTTCAAAATTAAGCATCTTCCTCTATTCCAGAACACCTCAGTGGTGTTTCTGTTCCAGTTATTCTCTTTACATAATGGAGCAGGCCAGTGAGTACTGGGAGTCCCCCAGTCCATTCTCTACCATTGCTCAGCACCTGATGTACCCAAGGAACAACCATTCCTCCACTCCGCACCACCTGTCAATGTCCCAGACCAGCTGGAGAAGGCTGTACTGCAAAAGGAAAAGAGAACAGGAAGACAAAATCTTTCCTGACCTCCGTGAATCCTGTGAACAGAAACTCTGCTTCCTGGAGTGTAGGCCTGGAGTATGTCGTTTTTATTTTACATAACCACACACCAGTTTAAGCAACCTATGTATATACCCAGGCTATTTTTAAAATGCTATAAAGCTAACTACCCCTGCTCTACATCTCCTCCCAGACTGGTTCCTTTACCTCCAGGCTTTCTTTAACTGCTTGAGCAACTCCCTTGCAGATTTTGACAAAGGTTTTAGCTATGTTTTTTTGTGACTACATGCTTCCAGAATGGTTTTAAGATCAACCTGCTTTGTCACATGTAAATAAAGCTTACAACAATGGTATTCTTTGATTTAGCCCTTCCCTTCATCATCTCCCTCTGCTCTTGTTCTCCTCCAGAGCTCTCTGCATTAGCGACACCACCTAGGAAGGACGCCAAGATGTTGGTGCTACTGGCTGGTATCTTTGTGGTTCACATCGCCACCGTCATCATGCTCTTCGTCTCCACCATTGCCAACGTAAGTAGAGACCACCCTGGAGGAGACACCTGGGGGCTGCTGTCACCTTCTGCAGCAGTAGCCCATCATACGGCTGGCAGAGGGACGGGCTGGTGGGTGCTGAGGTCTGTAGATGAAGGACATCTGCTCGCAAGTAAGGGTGCGATGCAGGGAGTCCAGGGCATGCGAGCCGAATTGGGGTGGTATGGGGAGGCAGTGGTATGGGGAGGCAGCCTGTCGTACCCGGTGCTGCATCCCAGAACCGGCAGCACCTGAACGCTCCTCGTGCAAGCGAGAGGAGATCAGCAGCTGATGGCTTTGAAGTGGTATTTATCATCCCATCTAGCTGTCAGGCTGTTACATAATTACGCGCTCTCCCGTGCCTGTCTGTTTTTATGATAACAGCCCGCTCCCGGGAGCCGCCATCCACACACCTCCTAACATTTTACCCCTTATCACCACCCACGAAGGCCCGCGGCCCAAGCACCGCCGGGCCCTGGCCCCGCCGCCGCCTCCATCTTGGGACGCGCCGCCCGCGCCAGGCCCCTCAGCGGCGGGGCGAGGCCGCCGCCATTTGCCGCCGCCATTCGCCGCCGTGCCCGGGGCGATGGTGACCCCTGGCGGCTCCGCGGGGCCGGCCGGGCCCGGGGCTGTGTCCCCCCACCACCACCACCCCGGTACGGCTACCCCCCAACACAATTGTGTCGTCCCGTTTCAGGTTTGGATGGTGGGTAACACCACCATGGGAAGAGCCTCGTGGGGACTCTGGCTAATGTGCAATGGCACCTGCAGGCAGCTGACAGTCAGCAGCAGCGAAGCGGGTGAGTGACATCTGCATTTTCGTTGTGGCAATGATTTGCCAGACTTTGGTACACAATACCGAGGCAGAGTCCTGACCTCAGATCTGCTCCCTGTGTGTTCACAGCTTCCCTCAAAGCAGCACAAGCCTTTATGATCCTCTCAATCATTTTCTCCGTCATCGCGCTTGTCATGTTCATTGTCCAGCTGTTCACCCTAGAGAAAGGCAAACGTTTCTACATCACTGGAGCCATCATGCTGGTTTGCTGTAAGTATGCACGCCTTGAAATAGCTCTGCATGCTTCCTAGTGCCTCCGCAAGCACAAGTAGCCACACGTGTCTGCAACACATGGCCATCGGGGAAGCTGTCAGCCAGCTAGAAGTTTCCAGTGGCCCAATTTTTTGGTAAAATAAAGCATAGAGGAACTGAAAAGTGATATATACGTATTTTTAATCTAATTTAGATAATGAAAATATTTCCAGATTTTCATTAGAAATTCCCAGTGGGTTTTGCAAAATACCTTTGAAGAAAAAAAAAAAAAAAAAGAATTCAAGTATTTCAGGGGGCAGGGGAATAAACAGTTAGACAGCTACTGCTCATAGGATTCAACGTGTAGCGCCAAACTGTCTGCAGATCTTATTGCTGATTCCCAGTTATCAAAAGTTTATTCCACATGGCACCCAATAAGCAAGCCCCAAGTCATCATGTCTGCAAGAGAAACCCTCTAGAAATAAGCCTAATGGGCAGCAGCCCCTCTCTCAGATGACGCAAGACATGCATTGCAACCTCAGGGGACAACATGACTTCAGATGTCCTGCAGCAATGCTGGTTTCTGTGCATTTTCCAACTCTCTGTTTTCCCTTCCTTCCCACAGGGTTGTGCATTCTGATTGGAGCCTCCATTTACACAGCTCGGTTCACAGGCTTGCGGTCAGGGTTCACAAATGTTCACCACGGCTACAGCTTCATATTGGCCTGGATCTGCTTTTGCTTCAGTTTCATCATTGGCATCCTCTACCTTGTTCTTAGGAAAAAATAAGGCTGATGGGAGTACTGGGGAGAGGGTTGGCTGCTGGAGACAGGGAAGAATTGCTCTGCTGAGAGAACTGTTGGGCCAATAGAAAAAAAAAAGAAAAAAGGAAAAAGAAAAAAGAAAAAAGAAAGAAACAGCCACCATCATCACTTCTGCCACCACTACAGAAAAATACGTAACAAAACTAGAATCCTCAGAAACTCATTCACCAAACAGAGGGAAAAACAGCTCCAACTGATCTCTCACTCCTGGGGCTGCTGCACCAGAAATCTGCAAGTGACCCAGACAGCTGTTCCCCTTTTCTGCAAAGTTATGCGATACCTTCACAAACATTCAAGTCCAGCAGTGATGACTGAAGAGCACCACAAAAACAAGGGCTACATCTTTTTCCCTGTCTAGAGCCCTTCCCACTTACCTTTCAGTGTGCCTTGTGGGTTGGGCAGTGAGGCTTATGACTCCTTTTTTTGTCTATTGAAACAAATGGTATGGGCCTTTTGTTACAGTTATATATATATATATATATATATGCACATATAAGAAGGTTAAAGACATTAAATTGAGAAACAACCCAATAGAAATCAGATTAAATTAGTATTAAAAATGCTACATGAACACTGCAGCAATATTTTTTTTCTGTTCTGTTTCCTATCTGACATTCCCACAGTTGAATCAAATACAGTTAGGAAGGGCAAATATACAGGCATGGATGACGGACAGAGAGAGAGAAAAAGAAGAGGGGTGGGGAAGGTACGTAGGGGTTCCTAATTACAGAGGATGCAGTTGCTCAATGATGCATATGCAGGGAGGGAATCATTTGAATGTGTATCTACATTTAAATCTTCTATTTAGCTCTAGAACATAGCAACAACACTGGAACATCACTTTTTTTTTTTAAGTCCTTATCTGTAGGCAGGTGGTTTTTTTGTTTGTTTTGTTTTGTTTTGTTTTGTTTTTCCACATCGTCATCCAGGACATAGTATTAATTGAGAGCCCCAAGTTGTGACAAAACTTGTCACAAAAGCAGATGCTACCTGTTAGCAGAGGAAAGGTATTCCCTGATGAGAGACTTGGAGAGATGAGACAGGACTTGTGTGTTCTGCTCCTTGCTGCACAATCTTAGGCCAGTCACAAACCGGTGCTTTTCCATCTGCCTATACCTACCTCCCAGGGTTGCTGAGATATTTTGAGTCCACTCTGTAATACAAGGTCCCCATGTGAAAAGCTGGCATGGGTAAGTCAGGCATTGTTACTGCTGCAACCCACATATTTCTGTCAGTTTGAAGAATCTCAGTTGCAAGCTGACTTTATAAGGGACAAGAGGTCAAAACTTCCTGTGACTCCATCCATACCTAAAAGGCAGAGTATCTAAAAATGTATAGGTGCAGATTGTGCATGGACCCTGTTTACCTCTCCCCACCCCCTACCTCCACCCCCCCTTCTGTTACATTTTCTTCTTATGTAGACTTTATCAATTTGGTGGATATATTCTATTACTGTACGTTGCTGTTTCATTAACAAAGGTTATTTCATATATATTCACTGTAAATACTTTGAAATGCATATTTTTAACTTTAAGGGTATAAAAATAAAAAATCTGATTCCCTTTATAATAAAGAGTTTTGCTTTGGTGCTTTTTCATTAGTATTTCATATACTTGTTAACAGGTATTCGCTGTACTCAGTGAATCAAAGCTCATTCCTTTAGGATGATGCAGAACAACCATGTTCTCTTTTTTTGTCAGTCTAAAAGATCTCCCTTTTTGGAGGGGAGGAGGAAGCAGAACAACTGTTAAGAGTTCTTGCTTCAGGCTCTCTGCAAGCTCAAGCAGATAGTGTGGGCAGTGGTAACACTCAGTCCTATAGCCAGGCTTTGCTTCACATCCAGGAGAGCTGGCAGTGTACTTTCTCACTGGCTGAATCTCGTATCTGTGTAAACTGGTGCCTAAGGTGGTGCAATATTTATTATGTCTAAGACCAACCCTCAGTACAAGTGATTCCTAAAGCAATATCACCAAGGTGTTTGGGCCACTGGACTTGGTAAAGCTCCTTAGATTTGATCGAACACAGTAGTGGCTCAAGAGCTTGAACAAAGAGTCCGAAGACCAGGACACGGGCAGGTCTCACCAAACCGTGGGCACAATCCTATAAGCTCTGAGGTGAGACCTATCAGGAATCAGCTTGGTAGGATTATTATTTTTTTTTTAAATCAATTAAGCCACCTTAGGAAAATCTAAAATGCAGGCTAATCAAGGGCAGAACCATGACATGATACCTGTGGAAGGTGAAGTTTCATCAGACGGACATCATATGCAGCAGGGTGTGGGAAGGCTCATCGTGTGCAGTGGGTGGACATTTCTCTTGTCTCAGGAGGTCCCAGGAATCCTGCTGTGCCTCATCCTCTTGGCAGTCCTAGAAGTGCAGGGTAAGCAAAGACTGGTCAGGCACTGGGGGATGAGAGTCCTCTGGCTACAGGTGGGGAATACAAGAGGATGCTAGCCAGAGAGCTCTGCAGGAGCGTTTCCACTGCTAGGCTGGTATCTGTGCCTTGTTTCTAGCATGGCACAGATCACACCTGACAATATAATACCTTACATGATGACAAGACAATCCCAACTTTGTTGGGATGCCCAGGACAGGTCACAGACAATGGTCTCAATTTTTGAACACTAGTCTCCTTTTGCCTCGCTGCATACTGTTGTTGTTGGCAGCTCAGCAAGGATATGAATGCTACTTGATACTCTGGGCAGCTTGGTTTGCCTGAAAAACCACCTGGGCTTTTAGAGAATCAGTGCTCTGATCTATAGTCAGTAAAAATTACTGGATCCTCTGGCATCTGGCAATCCTTGTCAACCCAGTCCCTTAAGTATAACCCATCGCAACTGAGACAGTCTTTGTTTTACACCTGGTAGCTCTCACCACCAGCTTCTCAGTCCTGTTACATTAGGAGATGGCAGTCAGGGAATTACATTTGGCCCTGTCAGAACAGAACACACCAAACAGAAAAGCAGATGCCCACAAAACTAAATCAATTACAAAACATAAGGAAGTTGAAAAGGATATGAGCAAAAAGCACTACTGGTTGTGTCATATGACTGGTGTTTGCTCAAAAAACGTTTTCAACACAACCTGGAGGGTCACTGACCCAGCATCACACAGACTGCGAGATGCAAAGTCATGGCACTCCAGAAAGATCCATTATAGGGATTTCAGGAACCAAGCCTCACAAGGACCTGGACCCGAACAGACTCCATTACATCAGGGACAAATCACAGAATCCTTGCACTGGGAAGAAAGGCCTGAGACAGAGGAAAAACTGATAAACAAAATTCCTGAGGTACCCCTGCACCAAAGGAAGGATTCCCCTTTGTTGGTCCTTTATCTGCAGGTCATAAAGCCAAAGCAGTGCTAGGTGGAAGGGCTTTTCCATGGACAAACAACTGACTGATTCATGGCATTTGACTACATTAGATCAACCAGACCAAATGCATGGACCACATGAGAGTGCTGTCTAAAATCACACCAGGAGCTCACAGACTCCATAAACAGAGGAAAGCCCTGCCGGATGCAACTTTTCTGAGAGCCTCTAAGTAATGAGGATAAGTACACGTTCTCCAAACAGGAGGTGCTTGGTGTAATGAGGTGTTGCCAGCTCCAACCATTTTGTTAGCCATACTTTGGAAGAACAAGTAGAATCTCTTTCCATACTCACCACAAAGTAAGCAGAGCAGGGAGCTGCAGGAAGAGCTAAAAATGACAGACAGACAAGAGACAGCAAGAAACACTCTTGCTCTGACCGGAGCATTAGGCTATGGAGGCTGGAAAGAAGCAGTCCAGTACGTGCTCACATTAACAGGTTTGAAATGTTTTGTACATGTTCAAGGGAGTGTTGCAAAAGCTGCAGCAGACAGTTCAGGGAAGATTCCTTCTCTGTGAAAGACAGAAGCCAAAATCAGCCAAGCAAAGTAACTACTCCTGGACTGATCCAAAGGTGGTGACAGCACTGAAAACACAAACGCAACAGCACCATTACAGAATGCAGCTCCCTGCCAGCACAGCCAGAATGGGAGAATGGCTTGACTCCCTTGCAGCAAAGACAGCAGATGAAAAAGGAAAACCACCAGCAACAACACAAAAAACAAGCATGCAGAGAACAGAGAGATGATGGGAGGCATTAGAGGTGATGTTGGGAGTTGTGTAAAAGATTATGGGTCACTTCCAGTACTTCAGTAACTCTCCACTCCTGACATCCATGATGCAGTTATACCAAGAATCATTTAACAGGGGAAAGTAAGAAGAAATCAGCATGAAATACTATCCCATTCAAAGCATATCCAGCCCAGGGGGCAACTGAGAAATGTATGCTGTAGTTGTGTCAGTTGTCTTCAGAAGGCTGCCTAATCTTGTGATTATTTACATTTGCAGCTCTGCCTGCTCAGATAATAAGAACAGCCAGGGTACCAGTTGATTGCCGGAGGAACTGGGGAGGAATTTTAATCCCAGACCCTCTGTTCCTGCATTGCACGGTTGGCAAGGTGCATCACCGCAGGCAGCTCAGTTCCCAGACACTGTCAGAGCCATAGTATTGGATTAGGTACACCAGCGATCTGATGCATGATGACAAATCTCATGTTGCACAGTTCACCCAAAGTATGTGGGTATCTGGGATAAATATACACCTTGTCATCTGTTACACTGCTTAGGAAACTTGATTGCCTTTCTGCTCAACCTAGTGTGGAAGGCTGTAGCTGGCAGCCTTCCTCCTTTCCACACCCTCTCAGGCTTCTAGGGACCAGAAGAGTCAACCCACAGGGTAAGAGGCCTCCAGCTAGCCTAGAAGCAAGATCAGGAGGCATGCTCTTCAGTGGAGATTTATGAGAACTTAGCATGCTTCATTTGATCTTCTAGGCTAATCTGCAATGAGGTCTAGGGGACGAGGCAGTGCAGTGGAGCTCTGCCCCATGAGACCTGCAGAGCATAACACAGTTAGAGTTGCTAAAGGGAGGGATGTTGGGGGTACTCCCACCCCTCTCTACCTTCCAGACAAATCTACATATGGACAGACACCTGACTTTTGGGGTCAGCAGATGGATATTTATTGTCCTGCTCTACTCCGCACTGGTGCGGCCTCGCCTCAAGTACTGTGTGCAGTTTTGAGTGCCCCAAAATAAGGACATAAAACTATTACAGAATGACCAAAGGAGGGCTACAAAGATGGTGAAGGATCTGGAGGGCAAGATGTATGAGGAACAGCTGAGGTCCCTTGGTTTGTTCAGCCCAGAGCAGAGCAGGCCGAGGGGAGGCCTCATGGCGGCCTGCAGCTCCCTCACGAGGGGAGCGGAGGGGCAGGCGCTGAGCTCTGCTCTCTGGGGACAGCGACAGGACCCGAGGGAACGGCATGGGGCTGGGACAGGGGAGGGTCAGGCTGGGTGTTAGGGAAAGGTTCTGCACGCAGAGGGTGGTCAGACAGTGGAAAAAAAAATAACCGGGGCAAACTGTTGTAACCATCTCAGTGCCAAGGACCTGCATGTGCCCTCTCAGCTCCTCGCTGACCAAAGCCCCCAGTCCCCTTCATTGTCACTAGAGGTCAGTGCAAGCCCGGTGATGCCTCTGCTTGAATATATCATGTTTTGAGGCATGAGTGTCCCCAGCGAAGGCCACAAGGCCACTGCTGTTCTGTCGAAGTATAATTCAGAAATGGGAGCATGTCCCAGGCTCACTTGGCAGCCCTGAGCCAGGCTCCCTAGCCTGTGGCATGTCACGTAGAAGAAGGCATGTCGGGGCAGCTTGTCGCACATAAGAGGTAACATAGTGGGAGTATTTATCACCAGTGAGAAACCTACAGAGAAAATGGAAATGGAAGAAGAAACCCTACCTTACAGATAAAGGGGAATGAATGTACCCTTCCTAGCCATCAGGCCTGAACAAATGATCACGGCTCAATTCTCTTTGGCCGCTGAGAGCTGTTTTGCACTCAAGGAAATAAATGGGTTTGTCCCTTACTCCTGCAGTTAATGCCATCCCTTCCGTTCTGTCAGAGAAGCTGAGGCAGAGAAATTGCATTGACCTGGATCAAGCAGGCTGGAAGCAGAGAACGGAGAGGGTGCTGGAGTGCCCTGAAGAGAGAAAGACTACAATCCAATTTGCAATGAACTTGCTGCAATAAGGCAAAGTTTGTATTTGCAGTGCAGTAAATTGAGGAGTCCCCATTGTATAATTGCACGCCCACAGTGAGGTTTGACTGCTGTCTTACTGGGGAAAAGGGAGTCATGGTGTGGAAGTGTGGTACAGCCCAAACAACAGGAGATAAATGAACTTGAGCATGGGAGAAGAAAAAATCATCTTTTCCACTTAAATTCCGAGGATTCTGCAAATTATAAAACATTTCTTTGATCCAGTCACCAAAGCTCTGGCAGAGGTAAGAGAGGAAAGGCCACTGGCTTTGGGGAGTTCTGGAAATTTTTGTGGAGCTTTGGAGGAGCGTCTCCTGCCCCTCAGCCTAATTCCTCGGGTGGACCTCCCTTTTCCTCCAGCCATTTTCAGCCTCTGCACACAGCTCCCTTGGCTGCCACCTCCCAGGCTGCTTTCTGCAGGAGTGGGAAATCAAGAGTGGACCTGCTGGGCTCTTTCTGCAATGCAGAGCTTGGGACAAGAAAGGGAAAGGTTTTAGGTGTAACAGGCAATTCAGAGGAGATCCTTGGGGAAGGGTACAGGACTGCAAGCTGTAATCCAGCCACCCCACAGCCTTCAAACATGCCTCCCTCGGCAGCAGAGAGCTCTTGCTGCAAGGGAGGGATATGCTGCCCCCCAACAAGGACTGGGGATCAGCTGTTTAGGCCATGCTTGCTGTGTGCCAGGACAGGTGAATCTGGTGGTCTTGCCACCTCCCCAGATGCTCTCCTGGAGTGCTGCCGGCTTCAGCCATGCCTGCAGCTAATGAGCAGCAATGAGCGGTGAAAGGAGACAGGCCCCCAAGGAGAGCCTTTCCATATTACTTTCACAGTGTGACTAACAAACAAGGGCATTTGGGTCAGGATTCATAAACCCTCAAGCAGATATTGGTTATGAAAAATCAAGCAAAGCCACATCCAGATCCAGTGTGCTTTGGAGCAGAACCAGTGAAGCCCAGGGAGCAAAACTGGGCTGATCTGTACAGCCAAAGGAACAGTTACTGCACATTGGCCTGTGAACATTCAGATGACTATAGCTTTGACACATACTAAGCACCCAAGCTGAACTTCTCCCATGCTGTTTCTCTCTGTCACATTTTTTATTTTCCCACTTAGAGGGTAACATTAAAAAAATTAAAAAATAAAAAAAAAAATGCAATATCTGCTTCTAAGGAAAAGCTTAATGAAAACCAAATGCTTTCTGCCATGTCTCTTTCCTTTCATCCTTCCCTAGAATGACTTCTACCCTCTCCCTGCTGTGGAGCTGGAAATACAACTTGGCAGAGCCACAAGCTGGGAGTCATGTAAGAGCCCTTTGTGGCCCAGGGGAAAATCAATGCCACTTAGACCAACACATATGCTATACATAAACACACCACTTGCTCAGAGAAGCCACAATCAGGAAAGTTAGCCCACTCCTAGCTTTCTGACCATTCTAGCTGTGTTGCACAGGTCTCCAAACATCAGCAAAGTGTTTGTGACATAGCAGAGTCAGATCTAGATGCAATTCAGGCAGAAAACTGACTACATAGCCATGCATGTGTCAGGCTGGGTGGTGCTAACAGAACAGATCCATGTTCCTACATTGTAACCTCACCCTTTTCCCCAGGATCACTGATCTTAATGGGATCCAATCAAAATGGAGCTCTTCCTTCATCAAAGTGCTCTCCCTTTGAGAAGGTGCAATGGATGGGAAGCCACAGAACCTAAAATTTTCCATCTCTTTCACTGTCTAAAATTGCTGTATTCATGACAGCATCCTTCATACACATGGATTCATCTCAGTTCTTATAGGTTCACATACCCTATTTTACAAAAGTTGAGAGCGTGGCTGCAAAGTCACATCCACCAGGCCTGGGAAGACAGATTTCTACTAGGAGATAAGTTATGACACATCTGCCTTCTGAATCTACCAAAGAACTGCCTGTTCCCAGTATGCTGACCAGACCTACTATCTGCATGCCCACCTTCAAGAATGTCAGATTAACAGTGTAGGTGCAACTTGTCATTTAACCAAGAGCACCCAATATGATCCCTAACCCTTCCAGGTGTGGGCTCACCAACACATGCCATGTCACCCCTGCAGCAGATAAAGCACCACACAGCTTCCTTTGGGACTGCTTTTCTCTTGCTTCACAGTGCTGCCACCTCCCAGAGCTCCCACAGGTACTCAGAAGACAAAGGTCTCAGCTTAAATTCTCAAAGCCATCAGTGATTGTCTTGCATCACATTTACCACTCTTTTCTACCACAGGTGCACTCCTAATTCCCACAAGTGTTGATAGCTTCCAACAGCCCTTGCCTTTTCAAAGGGCACTGCAGACAGCCATTTACACTTTAAATAGATATTAAAATGAAGCCACCTGCACGCCTTCCAGTTCCCAAACTGCAGAGCAGAGTGATGGATAATGGAAGTGTACCAAACACATCAACAGTTTCCACTAGCAACTGCTGCAGAATAGCATGATACCAACTTCAAATATGGACAGGAAATGCCTTTTGATATCAAATGTAAGTTTCAACCCCACAAGAGTCTCTAAAAATAAGCATTTTATTCCCAGCCATTCTTGATTTGATACTAAATGGATTGTACAGAAAGACCAAGCTCTAGAAACAGAAATAATAACAGAGGTACAGTTTTAATTGCCTGATCCTATATTCTTCTCCTTTTCACAGAACCTGCTGCCTCATCCAGCACATAGACGTGCTCTGTGGATGAGGCTATCTTTCTTCCATGCTGTGGCCATACTTATCTGCATGCCAGCAGTGCACTGCACAGCACACAGAATCCTGCTCCCTCCTGGGCTTTCCGATTTGCCTCATTATTATTACCACTGAGCAGTTCTCAAACTCAAAAGGACTTTTGTCTTCCAGTCACCCCTACAAAAACAAACCGTTATTACAGCCATTTTAGAAACAGGGGAATTGAGTCATAGGCAGATCACAGCCAAAAATCTGTGATGCTGACCCTTAACTTTGGGCACTACAGTGGTTGGCTGTCCCAGCACACAAAATGAAACAGCTTGTGGTCATTGCAGAACAGTTGGGTCTATGTGGTTTGCTCAGCATCCCGTAGAGTCCATGGCAAAGGCAGAGGGAAAAGCCAGGATTTCTACAAACCACGGTAACATTCTCATCATGGCTGGTGTTACTCATTCTCTTGCTTGCACACAGAGGTGGAAAGAATTTTGCAAGCATCTCCTTAAGCCAACAGTCACCTCAAGTCAGGACACCTCACCTGGGAGACATTGGGAAAGTTCCCACCAATGTGAACCCTCTGGATGGGAAACACAAAGATACAAAGATGAATGTCAATAGAATCAACTAATCCTATGTGCCAGTATCAAGACACCAATAGCCCACATGTAGAAACCTCCATGCACTCAAAGCACATCTCCCATGGGTTTCATCTGTAGTGATTTCTGCAAAGCAGACCCCAAGGACTCGCATCAGCCCTTTTTCTCTGCTGCAATAACTCATGTCTGCTTAGATCTGCTTTTAAACAATTGAGCACAAGCTCTGTCTTGGCTGAGAACCAAGTGCTGCACATTTGCATCCCAACTTTACGCCTTCTTGCGCATTGAGCCCATCCAGATGGCAGGCTGTATTTGAGGCTTAATGATCTGCTTTCCCTCCCCCCAGTATGGGCACAGTAAATCACTGGCAAATCTTCCCAATGGTCTTTTAGAGAGAAGACAGATCAAATACATATAGTGTGTTTTAAAATACCAAGTCCTTGGGAAAATTATGGTCTGCAACATTGGTGAAGGGCATGGATTCAACTGGATGACATAAAATGCTTGCAAATCAGCTTTCCCTGCCAGCCCACACTTCCCAAGTCCCCATGCCTGGGACTGTTTCCTTCACCTATTGCCTTCATTAGGCAAAGATTGTGCCAGGCTTGTCTTGCTCACTCAGCTCTTGGTCACTTCAGTTCCCTACCTCCTCCAAAGAAATGCTCTTCTAGCAGAGACAAGCAGACCAAAAAAAAAATATCAAAAATCAGGAAGTAAAACTAGTCTGTTTAAAGGTCAGGTGCTCCTCACAGAGGCTGTTAGAGCTATGGCTTCCAGAGTAGAATTTTACGTATCCAAGTTATTATCAGGAGATGTACATGCTCATGACATGAGAGCCAGCTGCATCTTCTGCCCACAAAACACGACGAAGAATACAGAAGTCTGCTCGCAAGACCAGACCTCAGACACGGGAGAGAGATTTTAAGATATCTGTATGTGTGGCCACATAAGATACTTTTGTCATTTGGCAAGAGAATAAAGTGGCACGTGAAAACTTGGTCACAGTAAATATCCACAGAGGTCTGTGCACTGGCTGCTTTACGTGACTCCCCACAATAACACACAGAATGCTGTAGGACAGGCACGTAGTCACTCTGAACTGTCCCAACAGCATTTATCAGCCTTAGCATGAAGGTCCATCTGTGTCCAGCCTGGGGACTGCTAGCTCATTGTCTTCAGACTTTTCAATACCAGCAGTGAATAAGGCAAAGGTTTGCACTGTTCAGAGAGGAATGGTCCTGTGCTGAAATGCCATGTGCTAATACAGTCAATTATTTGGGATGCTAAAGCAATTTATTTAGGTTCACACCAAACTTAATTGTGATATTTCCTGGGTACTCGGTTTTGCTCCTCAAATTAACTCTTTTTATCATCCAAAGACTGCTTTTCAGTGCATGTGGTATACTTATAAGGAAAAATTCCCTCCTGTGGAGTTCACTGCATTTCGATCTACTTAAGATGGATTTGACAATAAACTTAAGTGATTTGTATGCCTTACACTAGCCATCTGCATAGAAGTAAGTATCAGCTATAGCTTACATGTAATATACTGCACAAAATATAAATACATCCACATGTGCATTAAAACAAAATGCCAATGCTATTTCTCAAAGAATATGGGAGTAAGGGCCAGGGGCCAGCAAAATAATTTTCAGCTTTTAAGTGACAGACAATGGAAGTGATCCAGTCTTGCATCTCATAAGTACTGGCAGATTGGCCAGGATTTGGATGCTAACAAAGAGATTCAGTACACGGGCCTGGTTTCAATTAACAAGCATGTGTCCATATGGCTCTGTGTGTGTGTATGTTTATACCGAGTGTTCTTTCCTGTTAACGGGCGCTGCAGAAGTACGAGCATGCGTGTGTGTGCTTGTGAAGGCAGGTTCAGAGCTAGCTCAAAGGTGCCCCTATGCACAGGCAAAATTTACTGCTGACACCCAGAACAAGAGGTCTTGTGTATTAGCCATGACAAGACCCTGGAAATGCTGTATTTAAACAGAACACCTCTCTTCCCTGGCAGGAAAACAAACCCAAGCACAGCAGTGAAAGCACCAAGTCCCCGCCACGTGAGAGGTCTGCCACTGTGCTGGGGTCAAGAAGCAGCAGCCGATGCTGGGACAAACCCCACCCAGGGAGAAAGGAGGGCCAAATACCATCAAACCTGTTCCTGGCAGACACACCAGCCTTCTCTGCTTTGCCTGTAGTGCTAGGAGGCAGAGACCACCATTGCTTACTGCTCAAGCGGCTCATACAGTCTCTTCTTGCATGAGCACAGCCAGAGCTACCCCTCGCCAGGGCCGTTCTGCTGCTCTGGAAGCCTGCTTCCCTCGGAAACCTCCCACATGGCCTGTGCCTGCAGCTGGCCCACAAGTGTGCGCGTCAGACCACACGCCTGCCTGAGATTTGTCAGCAAGCCTGTATGGCTGTGTGTCTTGTCCTAAGTACTTGTTTCCCCCAGCTTTCTTTTAAAACAGTGCAGTTGTGAGCTCAGACAGGTAGAAGAAGGAAGAGACAAATGAGATAAAATAATTTGCACATGCTAGGAATAAATAGAAACCCAGTAATTTTTAAACAATTAATGCATCGTTAAGCTTAATTTAATGATCAAAGGGCTGGAGCACCTCTCCTATGAGGACAGGCAGAGAGATTTGGGATTGTTCAACCTGTAGAAGAGAAGGCCCCAGGGAGACCTTGCAGTGCCTAAAGGGGGCCTACAGGAAAGCTGGGGAGGGGCTCTGTGCCATGGAGTGTAGTGACAGGATAAGGGGTAATGGCTTTAAAATAAAGGAGGGCAGACTTAGACTAGATATGAGGAAGAAATTTTTCACTATGAGGGTGGTGAGGCACTGGCACAGGTTGCCCAGAGAAGCTGTGGGTGCCCCATCCCTGGAGGTGCTCGAGGCCAGGCTGGATGGGGCTTTGGGCAGCCTGGTCTGGTGGGAGGTGTCCTTGCCCATGGCAGGGGGTTTGGAATTAGATGATCTTTAAGGCCCCTTCCAACGCAAACCATTCTGTGATTCTATGATTTATTCCCAACAGCCACATACACAGGGTTCACGATCAAGACTGAAGGCTATTTGGGAAGGAGGGTGTTAGGACAAGATATGCTGTGGGATCAGGCTGAGGTTATGGCTCAGATTAGGAACAGCTCAGCTGCTTACAGACAAGCCTGGGTTCAGAAATCAAGCATCATGACAGTGTCTGGAGCATCTCAACCCACAAATATGTCTACCAGTGCCAGCATCTCCAGCCCTTCATGCCTCCATACAAAACGTAAGAGCTGCTGTGAATAGTGTAACTCTTCAAGCCTTCACAGTACAAGCAAGTCACTCACTCCTGTCATCTGTGACATCATGGTGCCTTGAGGGAAAGCAGACTCAAAAACCTCAGTGTTGTTTGCAAAATGAAGAACTGTTGAATCCTTCCTGTACTCTCCTCTTCCTCAGCACTGTGAAAGCTACCCTGGAGAGTCACATTGACAAAGAAGTCACTGACAGGACGGGTTAATGCCACAAAACCTAGATGATAAAGGTGACCTAGATGATAAAGGTGACCAACACATCCCCCACCCCCCAAGGAAACCTGCAAGTGACCAAGGACAGTGTCTTCAAGAGGGGCACATGTCTCAGAGGCAAGACACTATGGGAAGTTCCCAAAAGGGAGGATATTGTATTTGTTGTGGGATGTCATGAGGGTGAAGGAAGAGAAGCCTAAGAAAAAGAACACAAGGGCAGGAAAACAGTAGATGTCCAGCCACTGACTATACAGAAGAAAACCCTTGTGTGCCATCTGCCCTTCAAAAGGAGCACATCAGCAGCTCAAGGGGACATCCATGAACAAAAGTCACATCACAGGCCGCTGAAGTCCCAGCTCTTTGCAGGAGTCCTCTACCTCGTGCATGGGTAATGACATGACATAAGTGGGAAAGGGGGAGAGGAGCAGGGCAGTGGTATAATGGACTAGTGAAGTGGGATGGCCAGGAGTGGGACCAGGGAGCAGAGCTGGGGGAGAGCATGAAGACTGGAGAGTTTTATGGATGGAGTTAAATTCAAATGCTCATTTATTTTAAAAGATTTTTTTCTCTCTCTCTCTGATGATGGGATGCAATTACAAACCTAAATTAATATGCCAAGATAAGAGACAACAGATGGATACCAACCAGGAGGGGAATAAGAAGAGACAATGAAGCAATTCTGGTCAGTCTGACAGATCGTGAGCTCAGCAGCCTCCTGCCAGCCCACATTCATTCATAGGCACATCAGTCTTTGTCCTTCAGAATGGGGTTTCACCATTCAAAGGAGATTTTTATTACCGTCTTTGTCCTTATCAGTGTTTTTACAATTTATTTGCTCCAAATCTGGTAGGGACCAAGTGTTTAAGGTCTCACAATGATGGAATTCCTGGCAAAGAAAGAGACCTGAAATTCTGTAGATGAACCAAGGAAGAGGGCAGAAAACAATCTCAGAACTCATGAATGGCTGGGCCCCTGTATCTACGGCGGCCCACACACAGCACTCCAGGCCTGGGGTCTAACCTGGAAGGGAACAGGGACTCCACGTGGCAGCTACATATGCAGAGCTGGTTTGAAGTGATAAATTTGCAGGTTCCAGCCTGACACCATGCTGGGGCTACAGAGGAGAAAAAAAAAAAAAAAAAAAAAAAGCAATTATTCCACCCTGGTGATTCATTCTTTAGTGTTTCAGACATCACAGAGCTGAAGCCAACCACACCTTTTCAAGCATTTGGTCCCTCAATTAAAAACAGACCTAGGTACCCACAGCAAAGACTACTATTCTTCAAGAAAAAGCTAACAACACTAAATACCAGTTTGCCTTCTTGTAAACTCTCTCAGGCCAATACCAAGTTTGTGATGGATTTAACTCTTTGGAGGGCAAGAAGCACTTCAGGGCTAAAACAAAGAAATCACTTAGTTGAGTTGAAGTCATTATTTTTATGGAAAGTAAAACAAGCTGATAATTTTGATAAAACAAGAATTCACTTCTTCCAACATAATTCATACTAGAGAACTGGAGCGCACATTTTGGATGGCAAACAGCAGCTGCTATTAAATTCTTGCGAGTGACTTGACAAGCAATTAAAATTATCAGAGCACTTTGGTATTTCTTCCTATGGAAGAATAACCCAAAGTGTGGAATAACCCAAATACCTGGCAGCATCAGTAACTTGAAAAGGCAGTTTTACCAACTTTAAATGCACATAAGAACAGGATGGAAATTACAGAAGACAAAAGTGCTATGCACCTTCAGTTGAAACAGCATTTTCTCTCCGAACTTTTCAAGTGAAACTTGGGCACTAACAAAGCCATCCACTCACTTTGCCTCTGACTTCACTGGGACCAAGATGTCAAGAATGACATCACAGAAAGGGAACTGAATCAGAACCAGAGTCAAAAAGCAGAGGAGTAGAAAGACTATGGCATAAAAAGAGATGAGAATGATCAGCTTTACTTGGTTTCAGAAGGCAATAAATAAGTGAGAGCTGCAATAGATAAAAATATCAAAGGATGGAGAAGGCAAAATTACTGCCTTGTGCAGGAAATGGAAGAGCATTCAATTACAATGGAGGCAGGTACAGTGAAATGTTTTCCACATGGCATCTAAATAATGTGTGGAACTTATTGTTGGAAGATGTCATTCAAGCTAAGAATTTAGTAAAACGTAGAGCAGGATTCATACATCTTACAATGGATGGGAGTTTTAAGAGCTTTTTCTATACTGCAGGACATAAAAAACAACGTCTAAGCAGCAAGGATTAAGTAGAAAGTATCCCTCTGGGAAGGTTATCCCTAAACAATGTCCTGTGGGATACTCCCCTTTCCTCTGAAGTGCTACAGACAAGCCAGAGGTAACCTACCTCATCCTGATTTCACCTGTAGGATAATTCCAGGAAGGTGTTTTCACAGCTGAACAGAGAAATTTTATGCTACTTAATCTGAGCCCATTGGAAACACTTAGCAGCATCTCAGGCTGCACTGTCAGGAGATCAATTATTACATCAATAAAAGGAATTAAGAGCTTTGTCAGAAAAACATCAGGAAAGCAACAGCCCTAAAAGATACATAGACCAAATTCTCATGCTGTCATTGCTGAGATGGAAGGGGGCCCTCCCTCCTGTCCCTGCCCCAAATCCTTGTTCCCTCCCTGGAGCAGGAGGGAAGCAGATTGCCAAGGGCAACTCCTCAGTTCCCCAGGTGAAAGTACCATTTTGTCTCAGTTCCCAGTGATGTTAGTGGAAAAGTCCCTCCCAGACTCAAGTGCACAGACCTACAGAACCACATGTGAATCCAGTAAGTGCTGACCTTACATACCTCAACGCTACAAAGCAAGAGTAGCAGCCACAGCTTCATGGCTTAAGGCTATTGCGTAGGTTATTGAACAGAGGCTCTGCCTGCCTGGGGGGAGCTAAGCTGGCAGTGCTAGAGTGGCTCAAGCAGCCTGTGGCCCCACAACAGCTGGAAGAACAGAGCAGAGTTAAGGGGGACAGAGACTGCTTTGGAGACAGGCATCCCATCTCTTCTTAGCAGCAGCTGTATGAGAGAATGCCACCATGCCTGGCTATGGCAGAAGAGAGAGGGAATGCAGATTGGTTTTTGAGCTGGATCCTGCAGTTTTGATTCACAAATAAGGAACGCTTCAGGGATGAGCCTACAGTCTCTAAATATAAAGCCTTTTGCCTGTAGAATGTAAATCACAGCCCTTCTATAGACACCAATGGAAAAACTTTCTGCCACACTAGCCCTTAATTCTAGACAACAGAGAAACCCAAGATTGTGTCTATTTTAGAAGTTCTGAACTGGCATTTTTATGATATTCAAAAGCAACAATGCAATGTTATTATTTCTCTGGAGCAAAATAATTTCATTTTCTTCCTGCTCCTCTTACCACCCCAGAAATCTAAAAGATGGACATAATGGGGGGAAAACAGACAGCTATTGTCTGAAAGAATATAACAGAGAACTGGCAGTTGGACAAACTAGTTACCTGCTAGAGGACATGGACATATGTCCTCTGCACCTCATAAGCCAGCAAAAATCGGCTCAGCTGCTGAAAATTGCTTAACCCATTGCAATCTGCTCCTGATAGGAGTCTGCGGTGCTACACCAGGCTTGTTCCTCCCACTCCTTGCCTGCCTTCACACGTGCATGCACACTGTTAGGAGGACAAGTTTCTACTTCTGAGTGAAAGGTGACATCTCTTCTCTTCAGGAGGGTTGTTCAGCAAGCTTGCAATTTAATCCAGGCTTTCAAAGCTCTCATGCTGTCCAATGGCTTGACTTGGCTTCCTACAGCTCTGCAGCGCTTCGAGGCTCTTTGTTCTGTAGGGATTTGATTTTTATTCTCTCTGAGATTGGAAAAGAAAGAATCTTTTTTTAGCACATAGCTGGGGCTGGCTTAGAAGACTAAAGAAAGGCAAGGTCATCAGTTCAAACTAAGCCACATCATTGTGAAAATGCTAACAAGCAAGAGAACTAAGATTCTCTTGCCTGATACAAGTGATTGGGCCACAGAATGGTCATCAAGTCCATCACCTCTGCACTATGTCACAGACACGATCCTAATGTCACCTACTCTGTCACTCAGATCTTGCCACCAAAGGCAGACCAGGCCCAGATGTGCTTGGCTTGCAATATCCTAACATCTTCATATTGATTAACTGTTCAATTTTCTCAGCAGCTTGTAAGGCCAGGTAATGGCTATTATCACCGTTCAATGCAAGAGTGAATTATGGTTGATATGCAGGGCACAATCAGGACAGTGATCTGAGATCAGCCAAGCTACCAGGCTGTCTTCTGGCCCCTACAGATTCCACCCAGCTCAGCACCAAGATTAAGACTCAACCCATGTCATGAGGAAATTTATACAAACTGCCTACCCACCCCTGCTGCTTCTTCAGACACCTTGTGCTGCCAGAGCAATATTTCATAAGTGACTGCAATCGTTCTGTTAGCCACTAAGTGTACACAGGTAGTGTTTGAGTAATCAGATCGGGGTGGTGCCTACCCAGAAAACAAACAATACAAATCTGCTACAGTTCTCAGCAGGACGGCAGGCAGGAGCAGCAGCATCAGGTTGGCCCCAGCTCTGCAGCAGATCTCCCCTCCGGCTGCTCCTTGGCTGGCCTTGGACACACCACATCATTCATAGTTCTGCCCTGCAACCACTGAACAATGAGCTCAGTAGGGAGGGCCTTTGCGACACATTTGAACCAGGGCATTGTACAATTACTGCTCCTTCCTGCAGAGCCGTCATGTAGCTGCCACAGCGTTCACTCACTGCCAGCATCCCAAAAGGACTACACGGCTGCTTTGCCCCGAAGGTAAAAGGCATAGGTTTATTAGAGCCATCTGGGAACAGGTTTTTAAACTCCCCTGGGTGTGCATGTACATAAACACACAAAAGCTTAGTGCGTGTTGAATTCCAAAAAGATCACATGCCCTCTCAAGCAGTATTTACTCTATTCCTGACACAAGCCAGTCTCTTTCCTTCCTTCCAAACTGACCCTTGCCTCTTCCTCCCACGGGGCAGCTGCCTCCTTCCTCAGCTGACAGAAAAGGAAATACTTTGTTGGAGTAGCTGGATTTCTACTGTGAGCAGCTTTTCACTAGCCAGCCCAGACACAGATCACAGTCCCACTCATTCAGAGCAAGGCGGTGTCCTCCAAAGGTCCTGATTTCGTCTGTACTTGGATGCTCTAGGAGCGCAGGGGAGAGGGACTCTGCATGACAGACACCCCAAGGGAAGTGATCCCATGGTAGTTGATTCTATTCTGTGATTTTTTAAAAGGGAGCTGCTCCTCTTCTCTAGACAGATCTGCAGAAATGACACCCATTGTGTCCTACAGTCTGTGGGAGAAAATGTGTCCAATAGTCTGTGTGTCAAAATCTGACAACAGCCCAAACAAGAAGGTTTGGTTTTCACAGCCAGGCACTGGGCTACCCCATAGCTTGCTAATACAGGGATCAGCAAACCTGAAATGCAAGATGTGAGTCTACCCTGGGAGAACCACCTTCTGATCATGATGTCGCTTGGTGGCATGACTCCCGAAAAAATGGCTCTCTGCTCAAACAAGAATGGCCAATCTTGTTTTTAAGAATCTGGGGTAACCAGAGAGTGGTTACCCCAGCTAAATTGCTTGAGAAGGGAAGACTAAAGGAAGGGTGGATCTAGAAAACTCGACATCACTCTGTATTGACTTTTCCTGTGTCCCCCCTCTCCCCTTCTTCCAGCACTTTCCCTCTTCTCCACAAAGTCAGCCACCTTTGGAGAGTAGCTAAAAATTGGCTTGTGAGCTGGAGGCTTAAAAGGAAATGTTGTGGTAAAATCAAAGTTTCAGTACATGCTAATTTGAAATGATTTTCAACTCCAAACCACTCCCTGAATTTTCTTTAACTGCACAGTGACAGCTTCCATTGCCTGCAGAGTAAATACAGCATTTCTCAGGCCAAGCCAATTTTCCAAGTCAACATTACTGGGCAGCAGAACAATACCTTTTTTAATAGACAGAACTGGTGAAAATGTGTGGGAAAATAATGAAACAAATTACACTAACATTTGCAAACTTCCCCCTTCAAAAACACAGAGACACAAAACAAGTCTTACAAAAGGCCTTATATATTTGGATAAAACTGAAAAAAAAAAAAAAAAGAAATTTAAAATCTTCAACGACCACCAGAGGGCTCTGGGTATGTCTGAGAAATGATCAGCTGAAGTTGAGTCCTTAATTCATATCAAAACACGTGTATGCAAAACGCCAGGCAAGTCTCCCCATTCGTTGCTTTTCCTCCTGTGCAATCAAAAAATAAAATAAAATAAAATAAAATAAAATAAAATAAAATAAAATAAAATAAAATAAAATAAAATAAAATAAAATAAAATAAAATAAAATAAAATAAAATAAAATAAATAAAATAAAATGGCAATTTTGTTCTCAACACTTTTTCTGGAGAAAATGCCCTTGAACATGCTCCCAGTAATGTGACTGCTGTCTACATGTCTTTGCATGCAGGACTACAAACGACCTTGCATCTTCTCACGCTGAATATCAGAAAAGAGCAGACAGTTCAGGAAACAATAACAGAGGGAGGAAGGAAAGAGAGGGAGAGAGAACAATGTTTCCTTGGGAGAGCATCATTTGGGTATGTCTTACAATTCTCAAGGGTGTTGCACATAAACGCACCCATTTGCCAGCTGTCTAGGGAAGAATGTGATCTCAGAGCCTCTAAACCTGGGTGAAGACATAAAGAATTCTCCAGCACAGCAGCTTTTAGACACTATGCTAGACACCAGCTGAATAAACCAAGCTGCATAGCATGTTCCACTGAAGACAGTGGAATTAGGCTTATGTCAGCAGGACCCACAGAAACAGCTGCTTTCTAGTCCCACAAGATACCTGCATTTTACTGCAGTGAGTAATGCTGTTTGGTATAGTTTGGAGTGGCTCTTATTTGACTTTTACTTCTTTCCAAGGATACAAATTTCCTCCGACAAGCCCAAGGGATAAGTAACTAAATCAACTAATCTGGAGAAATGGACAGTCATGCGTTCAGGGCTACACAATGCTTGGGAACCACGGGAGGATCAATGGAGAAGCTCCTAAGGGATTATGTCTCTTACCTCTCACTGATTTTTGTGGTGATTCTGACACTCACTTAGAGAAGTGGCATTTAATCTTTAAACTGCTGACAGAACTGAGGTCTCAAGGTGAAACTCAGCCATATGCTGAGCAGTAAATATCTTTACTGGTGCACATCCTAACAACTGCTACAACTGAGGATGATGAAGGCAGAACAAAAACACCATGCGAATAGTCAGTAACCAGGAGTCTCTACAATATTTAATTAGTAAGCAGTTAATGCTGTGCTTCCTCCCAACTCTCTCAGGCAGAGCTATGTCCCTGTATCACTTAATTGCCAAAACTCTGGACAAGACAGAGAAAGTGGAGGTAGTTTGCATTATCTATTGTTTATAAGGGTCAGCCTGCAGTGCAGAGACTATAATAAAGACAGCAATTCCTACCTGGACTAAGCTGCCCCGTCATTTCTCCTTATTAGAAGCAATCTCCAGCCAGAACCAAGAGAAAGTAGAATGGAAACTTGCTTATGCCAAATTGGGTTTTTCTAACAGAGCTGGATTGATAGAAATGAGAGCAGGTCATATATACAAAATTATCCAGAAACCTGAAAATGCAGATAGAATTATTTATCTTAAAAAAGAATTTCTAAGAGAGGTAGGCATCTATTCATCAACCTTTATTAACTAACTTACCTTGGGGCTTCAATAGATCTCATGATAAACCAACCTTAGGCACACGTATCTTTTCTAAATCTGATTTGGTATCTAAAGTACAGATGCTGACCCTCAGGTGTCCAACAGGCCAGGGGAGGTGAGATTATTTGTGTTCTGTAACCACCATTGACTTGGATTGTCCCCACGCTATCATATACTGCTACAAGTCTATAACCTCTGGGGCTACATGAAACAGCCAGCACAGAGAAGTCTTCCAGTGTGATCTGCCTCGAAGAGATTATCTACCTGTACTCCAAGAAAGGATTCAAGAGCCCACAAATAAATAAACCCAGGAGGCATCATGCATAGATATCCAGCAGATTTCTATTCTTAGAATGATTCTAGCATAAAATGTTTTCTAGTTTGTCTTGCTGATGAAGATAGTGCTTAAAACTGGACATGATGAAAGATGCCATAACAAAGAAAGTGCTATGTAAGATGCCCAAGGGGGGCACAATCAGTGTGTGTGAACACAGCATGTGTCACAGTGTATAAGCAAACAATGACATTATGCTCATGAGCAATATTTCTCCAAGAAGCCAAGCAATATATCTTGAAGAAGCCAAGCTTAAGTTACACATACTCAAGAGGTATGGAGGGTACTGATGACTGTGTTTACCAGTGAGGAGATCTTTGAAAACTTCCAAATGACATAAATATTTAATTTGTATTTTCAAGTTTGAATTAGGCCTGTGAGGTAAGATCCATCATACCAACTTTAGATGTCTAAAAACTAGGCATCTGGACAAAACTAATCATTTGGGTTCCCTATATACTAAAAGAGAAACAGGAACATCCAGGGGCAATTTGGTGGGTCTAAACACAAGACAAACAGGAATAGGGCAGCACCACCCACTCAGTGCTCTGTGAGATGAACAGAAGCAAGATAAGGGATGACCTTATCTCTGAGCAGAACTAGCCTACAGCTTCAGATTACTCCCAAGTGTACCTATGCATCTACAATAACAGTCTTAAAAAAGCTCCACTTTGCCTTCATTTTGTAGTAAAAGGGCTGTGTGCTGAGAACAGTAGGTCTGTAATTTTGGTAACTAAAAGCAGGAGCAGCTTGAAGAATGTCTATTTGAAAATCTAAGTGCAAAACACCTCTCCACAACAAGCAAGATGTATCCCAGGTGAAGGAAACAGAAGATGCTACTCCTTCTGGATCTTCTCCCTGCAACTAAGGTTGTATAGCAACCATTGGAATGAAACAGTTTGTTCAGCATGTCAGATATTGTCCTGGGGGCATGGCTGGTGAGTCAGAGGGCAGAGGGCTAGTGAAGGTGACAGAAGCATGTGTCCTCTTCCCAGACAGATGTGCCCAGATATGCAAGCGTGACAAAATGATGGAGATAAAGCCTTCCAACAGTTTATGTTACTGTAATGGGGAAAGACAGTGGTTCTAGGTTCCCTTAGTCCTAGATTTTCTTGTGGATGACACCAGTTTTTAATGAGAAACTAATGCTCACATGACAACTCACACTCACACCCATCCTGTGCATCTTCCACCACACAGCTGTGCGGATTCACTGTACTACACATCTCTAGTCAAACCCCATGTTTCCTCCTGTCTCTGTACGGACACGAAGGCAAATTAACATGACAGAAAATTCACAAGCAAGGTCCTCTCTCTCACTGCTTCTTCCAAGGGACATCTTCACAGAAGATACAAAGGTTGCATTTTGTCTTAAATATTCCTCTTCTAGAGGTGCCTGGCACCACCAGAATGATGCACAGCCCATCATACAACACAGAGCAGCTGAGTGTCCTTCAGAATGGACATGACTTAGAGGATGACTGAAAACACCTTCCTGCCTTCTGCAGTTTAACACCACTATTTTGTCTGCACTATAGAGCTAATAATCCCACCTTCTCTCTCTTCCATCTTCTTCCTACTGAAAAACTCCATGTATTACTGTAAAATTAGGGCTAATTTTGCATGGAAGGAAGTGAGAGGGATAACACATAGCCAAACACAAGTGCTGCTACATTGTTCCAACACAGAAGGAGTGCTTTGTAGTAGAAAACAGCCACAGTGACCAGGCCGGGCATCTCATAGGGGAGACCGCACATAGTGCTCTCGCTGCAGTACGTTGCTGACCACCACCTGCAGTGCAGGTAACGAAAAGCAGGAAATTATTAAGGACTGCCATGTCTCCCCTCTGCCCCTGTCCTCTCCTCCCTGACATCAAACCTGGAGCATCCTGGGGGAAGCCCCATCTGCTTCTCATTCCAGACCATGTCATGTCATAATTATTCCTAATTATGCCTCATTTAGCTTGATATGTACCAGATTGGGAAAGATGCCCTAGTGAGAACGAACATCTTGGACAGTTGTAGCAGAGAGGCGAGGTGAGAGGAAGTGTGAAGCAGAAATTAATAAAGGGACACGAGGTGCGCTGCCCAGCAAGGGGTGCCCGAGGAAGCAGCGTGAGGCAGGCCTTGCAGCAGGACCGAGGCACTGCGAGCCGGGCAGCGGCTGTTGGAGGGAGATGCCCCCCACTCGCAGCGGCCATGTCCACGGTCAGCACCACGCAGGGCCCCGCGGGGCTCAGCCGGCCCCAGCCCAGCCTCTGTGGTGGCGGCGGGGGCTGTGGGGTGGCCGCAGCGAGGGCAGCACCGGGGTGCGGGGGGCGTTTTGGCCGGCTCCTGCCGCATCCACCCCGGCCGGGCTGGGCCCCGCTGCCCCGCGCCGCCCGCCGCTGCCGCCCACAAGATGGCGCCCGCCGCCCCCTGATGGCGGCCCGGCCCCAGCGCTTCCCTCAGCCGCGGCTGCAGCACCGCAGCCCGGCCCCGGTCCCGGTCGCCTGCCCCTGCCCAGCCCCCGGTGGCCCGTGAGGGGAGGCCGCCGCCTTGAGCAGCTGTTGCGCTGGCCGAGCCCCTCTCTTTGCTCACTCCCGCCTCCATTTTTTTCTGCCCAACCCTCACACAGGCTGCAGGCTTTGTCCTGATAAAACAGGAGGCTTCCCCCATTCCCCTCAGCCCCAGGGAGGTGGTTCACTGGCCCTTGGCCTTGGTTAGGAGCACAACACGGTCTTTTTTCTGATTAAAGACCTACGTGAGTGATTTCAACTATAAAAGGTGCGCTCATACTGCAGAAAAGCTCCATTCCCCGCTAACTCATTCCCCATCTCTCCACACAGCGATGTCACCTGCAGATGTATGGATAGGTGCAGCACCCACAGCTCCTAGACCAGAAGAGGCAGCTGATCCTCTCAGACCCATGCCGGGAACCACACGGTTCCACCAGATACCCTGGTCACCATCTCTTTTTCTCCTTGTGCGTCAGCCATAGATTGAGGCTGAAACACCTCCTGCTAGCATACAGGGACCAGCAAAATGTAAAGCACTGGAAGGTCCAAAAATGTCGGGGACGGCAAGCAACAGCATTTGGTTCAAGAGTGCTTGCTCTGCTCCTCTTGGGGCCCACACTGCAAAAGCCACGGAGGAATCTCTCATCACTGCGAGTCACAGGCAACCAAACAGCAACAGCGTCACTGTGACCAGGACAAAAAGACATTTTCACAAGGCCTTTTGGGGCAGGTGAAATTAAACAGGGGAGAAAACATGCAGAAGTTGTGTCTTCAGGTGCACTGCTTGCTTTCTGAAAAAAACTTCTGATCTGTTTGGGCCGCAGCTCCTGTGACTAAAATGGCTGTTGGGAGAGCCAGCGCTCCACTGTAGTCAGTTGCAGGCTGCATCTCTGAGCTGATGCAGGCATTGCGTCTGCAAAGCCTCTAGCCCTCCCCTCTGCCTCTTTTTCCACCTCAGCATCCACCTTCTGAAATCCCCACCAGGGAGACAGGTCTGCTCTCCCCAGTTCCTTCTCTGAGCTCACTGCTCTTCTGCCACAGCGGGACAGGGTCATGTTCCAGAGGGAGAACAGGAGGCAAAGCCACCTGCAGTGCAAGCAGACAGGCTGCTGGGGGAAGAAGCTGGGTGGCAAAGGAAGGATGATTTACTGGCACAAGCTAAGCCAATATAAACACTTAAACTGATACAGGTGTCTGCACTGTAAGAGATTGCCTGACTTAATTCAATTGTGTTTGTAAACCAATTTAGTTAAATCCATGTAAAACTTGTGTTTAAACAAGCCCAAATAGTGTTAAAATTATTAATAAAACATATCACCATAAAACAAATACAACTTATGAAAGCATCCTTTTTGCTGACAGGATATATCTTTTCTCCTTGTATTTCATATTCCCTCTGTTCTTTTGTTTAGAGATTGTACATTTTTCTGCATTGGTCCTGCCTCTATCTTTCTATGCCATATAAAAATAGGCTGTCAAATGCATGTGAGTCCACCTCTAGTATTTCTAACTGTTGTCAAACTAGAGTTGAGGAGTTATTTACTCATTTTTATATAGGTACTCCCCCCCCCACACACTGTCCTCCCCCCCCTCCCCCCCAGGTTAAACCCAAAACAATATTTTTAAGTAGGCTTTAAGCAAAGCATTTTATGCTGAATCCAGCCTAACCAAAACTTTCTTTTCAAACTGACGCCTCTTATAATTTGGAGTTATTTAACCAAAAGTTGTTTGATTTTTTTTTTTTGTTTTCAGCAAAGTCACTTTTTAAAACAAAAAATGATCCAGTATTTTTGAGTCCCGTTCCAAATCAACCAAATAAAAACTTTGTGTCCAAACTCAAGTGTAGCAAAAATGTAAGATCTTCTCACAAATGCTCAAGTAGTTTGGTCTCTTCCACTCCAAATCCCTCTTTTTTTTTTTTTTTTTAAACAAATGCACGATAGAGTTAACAAATAATAATAATACATCACTGAACTCATACTTGAAATCAGCCACAATAGGGCTAGCATAGAGGTACAAGTCTTCCTCAGACATGTTTTTCTTTTGTGATCCTTTTCTCATACATAGGAAGAATTTTGGCAAGTGCTTCTTGTGTCTGGCTGTTTGCACACTTGCAGAATGGGCTGGGGCTACTGTTCCCCAGACCAGCCACAATAACCAGCAGAAATTGCTGCTGACAAGAATGAAGAAAAGTGGGACACAATTGGGAGATAGAAAAAAAAAAAAAAAAGTTGGAGTAGTTGTAGCAGACTTCTCTAATCAGCTGGACAGCTTTGAAGGAGTTAGGAGGAGCCTGGGATGGGGCAGGGTTTGAGGGGTACAGAAGCAAGGTGGGCTGGGGCCAGATTGCAGGGAGGGGACAGGAAGCAGTCCTTGGGCAGGTAGGGAAGCAGGAATCACTTAAGCCCAGGCACAGCAGCATGACAAATATGGGCTCAGAGATGAAGGAGGCCACTAGTGCCAAGTTGGTGGGTGGGTGGCTGGGACATGTCCCCATGCACCTCTAGCCAAGACTCCAAGACTCCAGTTTGGTGGGCAGAGGCTGCTGTGTGATCCAACCTTAACTAGACTGCACTCAGAGGCAGCCTCCCCCTTCCCCAGAAACCAGGCTGGCCTGCTACCCATCTCATGCAGAGGCACGCACCTCTGTGTTTTATACCCTAGCCAGCCACATGCAACCCAACATTGCTGCTGTCTAAAGAGCACAGACCCTTGCCTGGGGAAAGCGGTGTGCACACAAAATCTCCTGGGAGCGATTGTCACCCACTCACTGCCAGCTGTCCCAAATTCCTGCTCGTTATCAGTGCCAGAGCCCTTTTCCACTGCAAGACAAGGCTACAGACTGGCACAGGGAGGTGGGACCTCACCCACCTTGGGTGCCAGAGCATGAGCTATCTCCTTAAAGCTGTGCCGGGAGGGCCGCTCTCCCCGAAGGAGAAAGTAAGCCTTGTGTACATTTGGCAGGGACCACAGTCCACAGCCACCCAGCCTGGCAACATCACTGGAGGCCTCAAAGGGAGACCGTCCAAGCTGGGATTTGTGGTTGTTTACCTTGACATCCGTTTGGATACACTCCAAATGTAGACAAGGGATTTAGATGTCCAGATTATTCACCCTCATGGCACCAATGCACAAACACAACTACTAGGAAGATTAGAGATATCCCATCTGCTTAAACTGCTCCCCTTTTCCCTGCCAGCACTGATCACTCTCTGATAACCCTGATGAAGGGAATTTAAGCCCTAGTTGCACTGTGACTGGCACCAGCGTGATGATTACTTTCCCCGTGGGACACCCACACACACCCACACACCCCCAGCTTTGTGCAGTCCATCTCGGCTTGGCTCATCACAGCATTAGCCTCATCTCTGCTGGTGAGGCCCCACACCTCGACCCCCAGCAGTGGTTCCCAGAAGCTCTTCTTCAAGGCATTAAACAAAACTGTAGCAGAAGGATGGATCTTGCCTTTTTATTTGGCTATTTAACCATACTGAGATGATCCAGATCATGAGAAGGAAAAAAAAAAAAAAAAAAAAAAAAACCATAGCAGACAACAGAAGGAATTACAGGAAATGTAGATCTTAGTTGTCCTCGCACGATTCCAAGTTGTTATGCTAGTTTTATTCATACTTTAAAATGTCACCTCTTTGGGTTGTAGCCAAAAATAAGTTCCAGTCCACGCTGGAAAATAGAGGCTTTGACCAAAAGTATCTTTACTAAGCTTTAACTAAACCATTTGTTATCAGTAACTGCTACAAAATAAGAGACGCTGTTCAGCCCTGCATCTCTGGAAGGAAACACAATAAGTAATTATGAGTTTACAGTGCAATTACATAATCATTTAGTCTCAGGCACTTTCCTTGGTGTTAGACAATTTTGTTGTTAGGCTGTGAACTCAAAGCGGGGTTTAGCACTTTTGCCTCCTTGTGCCATTTGGACCTGAGGAGCAAAGTCCTTCATGACTGCAAGTGTTCAGCACTGTGGTTCTGCTCCCCAGAAAGTGGGCTCCTCCCACATCCAAATGCACACCTTTGACTTGTGAACTGCCTTTTCCACAGACTCTGGGAATTTCACCAATGCCTTATTTCCTTCAAATCCATTTTCTTGCCCAAATTACGGGTCTCTTAACCAAATAATGATTTAGCTCAGCCTGACTCAGTTTGAGAGCACAGATAAGAACACAGCAGATACTAATCTGCCTGGGAGACAGTCACACGCATATGCTGTACAACTGCAATCTTAATCCTCGCAGTACACATATCAGGGCCGGGTAATGCTTCTTCTGACCCCTCTCCTGGAGTAGGCCAAGGGGAAACTGCTGTAGATGATGAAGAATAAGTGATGGTGGCGGATGACTGGTCTAGGACATGTGTTCCAGTACTACTGAGGAGGAGCATGATGAATCATAGTAATCTCTTCTTTTATGTTTCTCTCTTTTTGCAGTAGGCCCAACACCCATTAGGACTGGTGGTTGTTTATCTGCTCTCCTGTCATCCCATCTCAATATCTCATCTATGAAAGTAAAATACAGCTCATGTTTTTATTCTTGGCAGGTAAACACAGGAACCCTTTGCCTTCTCTAGTGCTTTTTGATGTCCTTGCTTATTCTTTTGATGGGTCAGAGGATGCCTTCAGTGCTGTCCAGGCAAAAAATATATATATATATCCAATCAGGCTCCTGCTGTATTCAAATAAATTGTCTTTTTCTTTTTTTAATCTAGAAAACACTATTTGCCCTCTAGGGCTGACAGTTATTCACACATACTCAGAAGCAAAAAAACCCAAACACACTGAATTCATCATAGTGAGCTTAGCGGGTAAGAGCAAAGGTGTCCGAAGTTGTGCTTGTGGAGGGTCACATGAAGAGTGGAGGGAAGCAGTGATGAGTGGATGTGCTCATAATAATGTTTATCTGAAGTGCAGCCCGTGAGTGCTCAGGTGAAGTACCATGACAACCACTAATATAAGACCCTTTCTAGACTTTTTACAAAGGTTTTGTGTGCTGTGAATAGCCTCTGGACTACACAGAAGGAGCTCTTGCTGCAGTGGGATATGCATTGTTTAAAGGGAACTGCAGGATTTGTTAGAGGAATAGACAATGCAAGGAAATAGGCAGCTGCACAGAGCAGTGAGGACCATCTTAAAAGCTCAGTGCTTAACTGCTCCTAGATATCGCTACTTAATTTCATCTATTGTGTTTCTCAACCGAACAACCAAGACTCTAATAAGCAGGTACACCCAGCTCTATGCAACGAAGCAAGCACGCTCAGATTGTAGGCTACACAGTAGAGGATGTAAGGCTTTGAAACTGCAGAGATGGAAATCATTACCATGAGAGCACATTCCATCACTTGCTTCCCATGAGTAGAAATCCTTACAGCTCCTGTCTCCTCACCCCCAATACCCCAGAAGACATTCAACTGCATTACGTAACAGGCAAAAACTGAATCTGCAATACAGCTTCACAGCAGCAGGGCTCTCCTTCACCCTTGTGGAGAGTTTTTGGGCAGGGGCAGAGGACCTTTGTGTCATACAAAGCAAATTGCTTCTTCTGAGTTAGATTGCCATAAAAAGTCTAAGCCATCAAATGACAGACAAGGAATAAGATGGAAGGATGGCAGAGAAAGAGTCATTTGAGATGGAAGAACAATTTTGTGGGTTGGTTTTTGTTTGGGTTTTGAAGAATAAGAACATTGCTCTTTCAGCATATGATGCACAATAAATGCTGAAAGGCCAAGCAGAGGAAAAAGGGGAAAAGGCCCAGAAAACCTTCAATATATTATTGGAATATGAGACGGAAAAGGTTTTGTTTCCATGGTAACGGGGTCTATGGTGCTTCTGCTTGAGCAATCTACCAGAGAAAGAGGTCTTTTCCTGTTAGAGATGCCAGTGAAATGAAAGATAATTACAGAGACCCTCTGCCTCAACTGGGTACATTTGTAAATATTCTACTTGATGCATTTAAGTGCTCAGATCTTACACAGCCCCCAGAAATTGATGTCTCCATAGATGAAAGAGAATGAACTCCTGCTTATGCGTAGGTGTGCCACAGGCCACAGGCCTATGAAGGTTTGTGCACGTAGCAGTTTTTTTTGCCCTTTCACTGTTCTTGATCTGTGAATGAATGCAGCCCAAGGCGTCAAGACAAACTTAAGAGTTAAAATCCTTCTTGACTTCCAATTTTGGATTACAAAGTTGCCGTTCTCTTCCAAGATAAGAGGACTTTGTTCTCATCTGTCACCTCCAATTTCCCACATATATGTACGTCAAGTCTGAGGTGGTCTGTGGCAGCTACCTTGCACCGGTAGCACAGCATGAAAAAAGTTCAAGAAAAAAAAATGCATATGAAATAGGAACTTTGGGGTACCAAGAATAATGATATAAAAAAAACTGGAACAGGACTCCAAGCACAGCTTTCATGCTCTTGCAAACAGCAACATAAGATCATAGCTTAATAAAAATTATTAGTTTAAATACTGACTGAAAATATCCATCTACAGCACGCTTATAGTCAGAAGTCCAAAGAGACACTGCTGTGCATGTTGTAAAAGACAACATTTGCTCCAAAGAACTTAAAATCCATGTGTAAGACAAAGATTTGAATTTCTGTATTTTGCAGATGACAGTCAGAGATGAGGTAAGAGGTTGAAACACATCGTCTAAAGTTACACTGGAAGTTTGCAATAGAAGTAGTTGAATCTAAAGCTCCTGAACTGTACCAAATTTTTAAACTACATGAATATTTCCAGAATAGTATCTTCAGGAGTTCAGTTGCAGAATTCAGCAGACATAGATCAGCTGCTGAGACCCACCATAATTATATAAATGGAGTAAATAAGGCAGCATAATATCTCCATGGCCATGAGAACCTTATCCACAGTCCTCTGCCCACCATTGTTTCAGAAAAGACATTTTCTTCTCAAACAAGAAACAGTACCAACTAAACAAAACCAAACCAATAAACAAACAAACAAAAAACAGCATCCTTCAGCCATAATAGTATATTACACAGAGGAAGCAGGAGAGCATTTACCAGCTGGAAGGAAGATATCTCAGCATTGATCAGCTGAAGTATAGTTACTCAGGGAGACAGCAACAGCCTCTCTCTTCTGTATTTAAGAGCCAGACCCTGAAAGGACATGCTGCGAAAAACTTCTCTTGGGGGTGTCTGTCTGGTGCCCATCCTCCTCTTTTTGCCTCTGCCTGTCTAACCTTTGGGAAAGGAACCGTGGGGAGGAGGCAAGTGGAGACTGAAGTGTGCTAATAGCTAGAGAAAACAAGTACATATGCTCTCAGGTGCCAGTGCCAGGATCATCAGCAGGCAAACAGGTTACAAAACTGTGCTCCAAATGGACAGTCTTAGCACCTCTGGATCCTGATGGGAAAAATGTACATAGGTGTGAGGACGCACACAGCAGGATCCGTTCTTTTCTCTGGGGAAGGAGCTGACAGTGAATGCCAATCACAGCCTGAAGCTGGCAAAGAAGTTACAGAAAGCAGAGCAGGCAGAGACCAATGGCCATAGATAACATCCCTCCATTGCTCCTTGCAGTTTTCCAATGCAAGGCTTTCCCTCCTTAGTGCTACAGGCTGGGCTCCAGTCCCTCTTTCATTCCACTTAGACAAGTGCCAGTCACTCACCCCTACCACCACCAGCAGCATGTCAATGACAAATGGTTACAGCAAAACCCATGTGGCATCTTGTCCATCCATGTTCTGCCCCTGATCCCTATCACAAGTTTCTCTTGTGAGCTCTTAGGACACACAAAATCTACACATCTACATGTGTGTGTGCACAAGGCTCTGGCCTCAATTAGCTTTGTATTATTGCAGTCATTAAGTAATTCATCACATTGCCCATCACATCACCAAAGAGAGAGATTTCTTTCTCTGATCAGGCATCAGAACAGAATGGTGGCCATTTGAAGAGATGGAGAACAGATTTTGAGCCAACCACATATTTTTCTTTTTCTTGCAGTACTCTCCATTCAGAGTCAAAGTCAACCTGCATGGATTTTCTATAGGGCTCTTTTGCAACTATGAAAAGCTCCCAAAAGCTAATCCTGCAGGAGCACTTTCAGTAGCCCTTAGAGGTCAGGGCAGTGACAGAGGAACATCTGGCATCTGAATTTCTGGTGGTTTTACCTAGCCCACAAGCTGCTCTGAATACAGAAGTAGTTCTCTAGTTTCCTCTCCTGCTAGAGATGCCCACTAAACTGACATAAAAGTCATATCAGGATTGGGAGTCAGTGTACAGCCTTGTGCACACTCTGCCCTAGGGGAAAAAAAGGTTTCGTCAGCTCCACTCTGCTAGTGGAGCTGCACCCAGCCCATAATCATCTCTCCCAGTACAAGCTAATAAGTGGGCAGAGAGCTCAGTGCCTTCTCCCTCCTGCAAGGACACCCCACCCGCAGCTGTGCACCTAGATAAAGTGCCAACAAATTATGGAGGCGAGGCAGAAAATCATTCCTACAGCTCCATTTGCAAGATAATTTATAACATCTGCTTCTGAATTCAAACGAGAGCAGTGCTGCAGCCTTTCTAACCTGCTGCTCTTGCAGCACAGTTGTCACCATCTTCTAGCTGTTTGGGGAGCCTCTGTGAAAGGGAAATGCATTAATGGAGCACAGGCCAGCCATTAGCAGACACTTGTCCAGATTGTAATAGAGATCATAGCTTGTTTGCTTGCCCATGGCCTCAGCAAAGGGGTCAAGGACTGAGATAGGGTGACAGAGATGGTATTCCTGCTTCCAGCCAGCAGTGCTGGAACAAGAGGCAGCCAGGAGTAAGAGGCAGAACAGGGCACCATGGTCTCTCCAGTCTCACACAGCAGTCACGGGAGATGTAGTAGTAATGTGCCAAGGAAAAGTGACACAGGTGTGGTCTGTCTGTGTGACATTCTCAAGCTGGGAAACCAACTCTGTGTACTTCCCAAGCATAACCAGAGTACACCAGGCCACCCTGACTTTAGGACACAGAAGCTTTGTCAAACCTTAGCAGTGTGGGCTGGGGTTAGACTCTCTCCTTGCCTATCCCTGGTTGACTGAGGCACAGCCATTAGCATTTCCCCTTTGCAGGTCCTGCCTCTGTCTCTTGCTCCTTCTCCTGCATGCTCCTTCCTCAACTCCATCACAGCTGCCAGCCCCCAGTGAAACCTAAGTTTCTCACCTACAGCTTGCCCCCAGTTCCTATTGGCAAAAAGCAGGGAAGAAAATGCTAATCCCCTTCAAAACAGGATAATAACCCCATCCGGGTTATGTGGTGCCAACTCAGAAGAGAGACAGGTTGAGAATCAGACCAGCCTGCCATAGTAAATGCATTTTGAGTCTGACAGCCCTACTTTAACTTGGATATACTTTCCCCAAAAGTAGGGCAAATTGTTCTCAGGAAGTCCACAGGTCCATATCTTGGCCACTGGAGTTAAGGAAGATGTGTCCCCCTTCCTCAGCAAACGATTGGATTAACCTCTCTGCCCACAAGAACTACACAAGGCATGCCACGTGGGCTGCGCCTGTGCCACTCAGGGAGAGATGCCCAGTGGTGGTTCTCCTGTGGTCAGGGGGGCAAATGGACATCAGCAAGTGCTGCCTCACTGCAGGATACTCCTTGCGGTGCTCCTGCTGCCACTGGCCTTCCCTCCAGGAGCTCTTCTGCTCTTCTTCCTCCCTCCCTCTCAGTTTATGCAAAGTAGCTCATTAGTCCCATTAGCAGCAGAGCACCATCTCTGATTGTTCATCAGTGATTCCTTTGTCGCCCTCCATCACTCCTGTTGAGCCTCATTAGTGCTGCTAGGAAGCAGGAGAACTGATAGGATATTTATAGGAAGGGTGGGGTGTTCTTTACACTACTGCTGTCTAATATCCATTCTCTGCTCCTCACCCCTCCCCTCATCCTAGTCCTCCCTAGAGAGCCTCCTCCTAATGTGGGGAGTTGTCAAGGGGCTATATGAGACAGGACAGGACTAACCTGGTGTTTTTTGAGTCAGAGAAATGAGAAAGGGAGCAGAGAAAAGGGTGAGTTGGAGGTATGCAGAGCCTTAATGCTTGGTCAGGAGCGTACAGGCTTGCATAGGGCTGGGGACCTGTCAGGGGAGAGCTGAGCACGTGCCCCTCTGCACACGCATGTTGGCTGGGATGGCAGCCCACAAATGAATGTGAAGAGCTCGTCATGTGCACACATCCATCATGGGGAGGTCCGTGCCCTAGCTGCAGGCAGGGCAGCTTGTGCATGAGGTGCTTCCATCAGGGGCTGGGTGTGAACGGGCATCCACACAGCACACCCACCCCCTGGTGTGTAAGCCAGCGGAGAGCTGTACCACGCTCCAACAGCCCCAGAGGGAGCAACCTCCTTGGTTACTTACAAGAATATTCCTTCAAGCAGCACTTAATTATGGAGGCAACTAGACAGGGACTAATCATTCACTATAATACAGGGGAGAATAATCGGCTGAAGGCAGGAGATAGTTTATCCAGAAGAAGAGCTAGTGTAGGAAGGAAGAGACTGAAGAAGAACCACAGGACAAGGAGAGGAGGAGGAAGGAGGAACAATACCCTAAATCAGTTACCAAGTATGGACACCTTTATGACTTCATAAATGGAATATGCTTACTGTCAGCAATCTTTGTCTTTCAGCATCACAAGGACACCTCCCTAGCCACAGGCCACAGACCCTGATCTCACCAGCAGTCAGATCAGGTGACATTTTAATATCACTTTACATCTCAAGATTGTGACTTCCTTCCAAAGGGTCCCAAGGAGCTTTTATAACCTTTCCAGACACATAATTCATGTCTTTTGGCACTGAAATGGACCTCGTTCCTGAGAAGGATGAGCCAGCTCCACCTCTATGCAGGAGTTTTGGACAGAAAACAGCGACAGCTTCTGTATCCCTCTGAAGCTGTGGGGTACATGTGTGCATGTGTGAGGAGGGGTATTTCAGAGTGCAACTGCAGAGGATGGAAGCTGGCCAGGAGCTGTGGCCAAGTCCTCTGCTGATATGTAGGTTAGCGCTGGCGCTGGGGAGCTGTAAGAAAGCGCTGGTGATTCAGAACATGGCACTCTTCCCTTGGCCTCCCTAGTGAATTACATCCCTACAGGGGGGCAGACCTCTATGTGGCTGGGGACGGCTCTTGAAAGAGGCTGCAAGCCAAGGTCCTGACTCGGGTAATTGTTCTGGATCAATGACCAAAATACAGGCTATTGATCTTGGACAAAATCCAGCTTTGGGACATGGCATCACACATTTCTAAATCCCCTTTTTGGGTTTCAACCAAGTCCCACTGCCTTCCTTTCCTGTTCAGAATGGTGCCTTGCTGGGAACAGAGGCTGCTCCATTCTCACCCTGCTTCTCCTACGCTCTGCCTGGGTGCCTGCTCTTTGGCTGCAGGTGATGTGAAGGCCCTGGGTGGCACAGGTCTGCTGGTGGAGCCAGTGTGCCTCCTGGGCTGCATTATGCCCAGAGGTGTCCTGCACTGCTCAGGGCACTGCCATGTGAAATGCTGTGAAGCACCCTGTGAAGAGCCTTCCTTGCTTCCCACTGAGGATGGTGCCGTCACACAGACAGTTGGCAGTAAGCACGTGGAAGTGCTGCTCAGCTTGGTCCTGTAGCTCAACCAACCTGCTACAATCCGTGCTTGGTTGGGAAGAAAAAGCTGCTGTTCCTCCATCCAGCAGCTTGCCAGTCTCATTCCTATGGGCTTTAACCAAAAAAGCATCACAGAGAATCAGCATCCTTGGAAAATTATGAACAAGGCCCACATGAGATTTGAGCAGAGCCCTCAGTCCCAGAAGTGTGTAAGAAACTGGCTCTTCCTTTCCTCAGCCGGTGCTGAGGAAGTCCATCCTCAACTTGGATGCTGCAAGCAAGTCCATCAGGGAACGCCTGCCCTCCTGTACAAACAGAGGCTGCTCTCTCTGGCTCCCTAAGCAGCAGGAGCAGAGCTTCCCCTGTCTTCTGCAGCTGCAGATCATCATGCATACAGTATTATGTTCGGAAATCTCCTCCGCCTTCCTTATTCCTGCATCTCTCCTCTTGCAGCTAATTTAATTGACTGCCCTGGTTATGAAGAATCATGGTGTCTAGGAACCAGGAGTAATACTTAGCATGATATTGCCGTTTTCACATCCCAGAGCTGTGCAAACATTAACTAACGCTAACTCTAATTAGCTGCAACTCACTGGAAGGTAGGTAGGCTTGATATTAGCCCTATTTTTTAGCTGATGACACAAAGATGCAGAAGGTCCAAGTTACTTATTTCTACTGTGGAGATGAGTTAAGCAAAAGAACCAGGATGCAAATGGGCAAATATGTTTTCTAGGCCGTTTTGCCATCCTAAGGGCATTCTGGCCCCTCACATAACATACATTTGCCCCAACCCTCACTCAGGAACTGAGGGCAGGGGGCCATGGTCCTGCCATGCCTCAGAAGCGCCTGTGCTGTGGTCACTCAGCTGAGGACCCCTCCCACGGTGAGTGCTGCCCTCACACACTGACCCTGTTTGTGAGAGCACCCAGTTGGCACATGCAATGCCACCAGGACTCAAGGAGGTTTCCAGAAGCCACAGTCATGCAATAGTAGAGCACATACAACCCCCTGTCTTCTGTTTTCCCACTTTTTCCTGGGCCTGAAAGATGTTGAATGAAATGGCAAAAGTCTGCAATGACTGCCCTAGAAGCCATATTATTAGCAGAAAGTGGTGCTCTGAAGCCCTACCATGGTCAGGTTAGCAATAGCTAGAGAATATACGCAGTTTATATGTGCTACTAATCTTTTTTAAACAGAGCAAGGCCATTGTGCAACGACATTTCAGCTTTAGATATTGTAAGTCACTGCTATGCTCTTCTGTCCCCAGAAACTGCCTGTGCTTTCTTTGCTTTCTCTCTTGGTTGTTCTTCTCCACAGAAATTCAAAACTGTCTTGAAGTTCAGCATCTCACACTTAGGAAAAGAGCCAGGAAAGTTCTTTCTCCTTCCTTCATTCTCTCTCCTCTCCCTCACAGCAGACCTTTCAGCAAAGTCATCAGCAATACTGGCTGATAGACACTGTGCAAGACTGGTTTGGTGGAGGTTCTCCACCAGATGACTGCTATCTCAGTATTTTGAGTCTGTCTCAAAATTCCCTCAAGCTGTTTCTATCAGCAGTAGCCCTCATCTTCACTCATCTCTGGGCCATCACGCTTCTGCCCACTCTACTGAGGTAGGCATCCTACCCAGAGGTGGTTGCATTTCCCTAATTAGACAGTTCATTGCTGCACCCCTGAACTGCTGGCTCCAGTAATTGGTGGGCATTATCTGCCTGCTGTAAATGAGTTATCAGTCTCATTGGATAGTTGGCCAGAAGCTGCTCCCGTGGTCAGACTCCTAAAATGTTCAGAGAAAGAGCTGCAGAAGAGCAACCAGGCTGCAAACTGCATCCAGGCAGCCGGTGCATCAACTTACAGACTGAAGGGCAGGTGGGAGGTGAAGCCCACCCTGTTCCCAGATACCCCACTAGTGATGCATTCAGAGCAGGGCAATCCTAGCCTCAAAGATGCACCTACTTGAGGCTTCCTCCCTTCACCACACTGCTTGGAAGGGAGCCTGAGCTTTGAGTTGACTGATTCACGTTTGCAGCACCAGAGGTCAAGGTCTCTCTTCTGATGCACAGAAGTGAAAGTTTGTCTGCTTCGTGTCGTATTTACAAGGACATACAGGTTGGGGAAATATCACAGCTAAAAAATTGATTGGTGAAAATAGTTTTGTCCAAAAGCAGGAGCGGATGGGAAGAGAGGTCAAAGGCAGCACTGGCCAAAGCTGATGAGTCC
This sequence comes from Anser brachyrhynchus, assembly GCF_964034855.1. Classification (NCBI taxonomy): domain Eukaryota; kingdom Metazoa; phylum Chordata; class Aves; order Anseriformes; family Anatidae; genus Anser; species Anser brachyrhynchus. The sequence goes on along the minus strand of NC_137694.1, from coordinate 44,767,226 downwards.
TGAGTGGAACAGGATGCCACTGTACCATTCCTCTTCCTTCGTATTGTTTTGCTCCCATGAAAAACCTGGGCAAGCTCAGCTTTGGAGAATGGTGGGCAGTTCTGGTCCCTGCTCCCCAGGAGGCACAGAGAAGAGCACCTGTAATGGCCAGGGGGAAGGAGCAGGCACCCTGGGAGGAGAGAGAAACACCTGGGGTCTTCACTTTGGAGAGGAGGATGTGAGGGAGCTTTACAGATGCACCAAGACAGCAGTTGAGGTGAAAGCAGAACTGTTACTCACCAGATCCCGTGCTCCTAGAATGAGGGCACTCCCTGAAACAAGTAAGAAATTGGTTAAAATCAGGGAAAAAAATATTTAAGGTGGATAACTGGGAACATCTGGACTTTGCTGTCCCAGGAGGCAGTGAGAGCAGCCACGGTCAGCAGGGTCATAGGCCCATGAATGCAGGATCCAGGCACCTCTCTAAGCCCTGACTCCTTTGTGCAGACACAAAACTTCTCCTTCCCTACCTTCTGCCATAGCCTCATACAGCAGGTCTTGAGCCTGAAATCAGCAGGGATGTGGCTGAGCAGAAATAGTAAAGAAGCCATTTTGCCTTCAGTCAATGAGTGCATCCCCAGAGTCTCTGAGAGAAAATGGCATGCAGGAAAATGTGTGTAGGGACTACAGACTCAGAGTTATCTGAGCACCTTGAAGTCTAGCCAGGCACTTAGAGAGGAAAGTAAAGTCACAGTCACTTCCAGTCTCCCTAGGAAGATAAGCTTTGGGTCCAGCCAGGAGCCAGGCTCTTTTCCATCTGCCAGCTGGGGTGAAGGCTTTGCTTCTCTTTGTAGCACTAGCCCAACCCTCAACTCCTTTTTAGATGTATTTAGGAAGCAGTGCTCAGTCTGACAGCTGTCTTGCAGCTCACACATGAATTAGAGCCAGAGTTTACAGAGAAAGAAGACAAGGAGGAATATATATAGTTCACAGAGTCTCACTCCCCTCATTCACAGCCTGCCTTTTAATATTCCTCATGCACCTTTGCCTGAAGACCACAGCCATGCATCAGTGCTGTTTCATTCAAGATAGTCTCTGGTGACAGAAGACATCATATGTGTGAACAGGTGGTAGAGAAAGAAAGAAGCAGAGGAGGAGAGAAAATTATCCCTCCTCCAGTTACATTCTGTATGGAAAGGAAAGCCATGTCAAATTGAGGAGCTTTAAGAATTAATTTAACCACAGGCTTTGGAGCGCACACCTACCTTCAGAGGGATGTGTGTGAATATTCCACATTCCTCATGCAGAACATCCTCTTTTAAGGTTTATCACACTTCAGCTCCTTGGCTAGGAACAGGAGCGCTCTACTGTTGCACAAATCTCAACTAATGCAGCAAAGTTCAATGAGAAAGAAACCTTATCGGAGGAGATGACTTTATTCTAAACTACTGATTTCATTCACACTCATTCTTTCATGCCCGCTTTTTCTCAGGCACCAAGACATCCGTGCCCACATGCTCCAGCCAGGACTGCTTGCAAAGACGGGAGGATGAGTGACACAAGTTAACAAGTCATCACATCTCACATCTTTTGAGTTCCTCTTAGGTAGGTGACCATGAGTTGGTTTGGAGTTTGCCTTTTTCTTACTTTAAGGGTTCACAGGGGTTGTGGTCTTTTGTCACCCCATCCTGTTCTGCCTCTCAGGAGTATTAGGAAACATTACTCGTTGCCTTTAGTTTCCTTACCTGGATGTCTTTAATGTCTCCAGCCTTGTCTTTTATCTTCCCACCTCTTAATAGCTTCAGTCTGTGGTTTGCTTTCAGCTGACCTTTGTTCTCCGCAGACTGGGTGTTTTGAGAAGCTGTAAGGAGTGCTGTGTTCTTGATGATCTTCTAGCCTAGGTGTCACCAACGCCTGCCACTCCTGTCCTTCTGCCACATCCTCTGGTGCCTTTCATGCCCATTCATACCACTCTCAATGTTTCTGTTAAATGTCTACAATATCTCTGGCTAAGGCACAGTCCCAGCCCCCACACCTTACATCACTATCCTTGGAAGATCCTATAATAAAGGACAGACATTTAAAATGTGCTGCATATTTAGCTAAAGAAAAGCTGTTTCACTCCCTGGTGATTCTTATGACTGTAAGAAGCATGTTCTGGCTGCATGGTAACCCGGTGCAGAGAGTTTGTCAACAGGACTTTTGTCACCAAGAGACAAGTGGATGTGTAGAAAACCTCTCCCTCGGCAGATCGCTGTCAAATCTGGACTATAGGCCACAGTAATTAGGAGGGGGGGGGAAAATTAGGCAAGTGAAAAAATAACTGATGAGTTGATTTTTATTTTTTTTTAAATCAATTCTCTTTGAAGGTGGTTGCCTGGCTGGAAGCTGGGCTGAGCGCTGGCAGGGGGAGGCAGCTCACTAGTGAGGCTGGGTAAAGTTTCTGGTGAGCTCTATTTCCCACCACTGCATCGTTTCTGCCATTTGTCATTCGGCTCTCCCAAGCTCAAGCAGAGCCTGCTTCCCCAGAGCACTAGCCCACCATGCATCCAGCAGATTCAGTGACATTGAAGCGTGCTCATACATTGCAAGATCACAGTCCCAGCAACAGGCTGCCTGCACCTCTCAAGGCATCCCGAAACCTGGAACCTCATTAAAAACCAGCACCTGCTGCGCAGCCACCTCTGTGACTAAACCATACCAGAAAAGCCAAGCAGGCACTGGGTACACCCTCTCATCTTACAGCCATGCCATAAACTTCTTAGACCTTACAGGATCATTTTCACCGACTGATCTCTTCACCCACAGAGTATTTCCTTATGGATAAATTCAGGATCCTGCTGAGAGGCACTGGATGAGGTGTATATTTTCTGATGTGCTTGGGTGCCTCGGAATTTCTGAAGACCCCAGTAGGTCCCCTATCAGGCACTTACATACTACTGGAAATTTTCTCTCAAGGGTTGTGGGACTTACCCTGCTCACAGAAAAAGCTGAGAACAGGACTAAAATCACCACAGCCCCTTCCCAGCTCTAGACCCCTTCCAATGGATGGAGCTGCCCTCTAGGGTCTCCCCTGGCGCAGCCATGACAAAGCGGAGATGAAACCGCTCACTTCAGGCAGGCTGATTTGATTCCTCCACCCCTTAGGGCAGGCACCTTAAATGTCAGGACATCTGGGCCAAAATTTACTTGTGCCGGATTTGGGACTTAGAGCCTTACGCAGAGTCTCACACCGTGTCTGCGCTATCTGAGCCAGCGCTGCTGCCATGTGCTGCACACAGCCTCTCCCCCTGAGCAGGGAGCTCACAGCGTTCAGCCCGCAGCGCTTCCTAGCAGCTCTGAATACAGAAGCAGGTCTGGACTGAAACCAGCAGCAGTTGCATGTTACGGATTTCTAAGGAATTGTGCTGGCAGGTGGGGAAGTGGCAGTTTTCTGTCAGCAGAGATCACTTATATTGTAGGAGGGAAAAAACTCAGAGCTTGCAGCTGTGATTCCTAAAGGAATATTCTTATTATGTGGGCTTTTTTTTTTTTTTCCCTTCAGTGCTTGAGAACTATGGTCAGAGTTAAGGTTACATGGTGTGTAAGACAGCAAGATGGGGTAAGTAAAAACACTGACCCTGCTTGAGTAGGGTTTACATGACCCCCTTCCAACCAGTGTCTATGATTTTGCACCCAGAACACAGTAATTGTTTTCAGTTCTGGGGGAACCTTGTAATACTGGGCTCTGACTTCATCTCATGTATGGGAAAGTGATTTCTTTCTTTCTTTGCAGTAGCATTCCCTAAGAAGCCTTTAAAAGGTGTTACTTAAAATACCCATTAACCAGGAAGACATGTACTGCAACACACACGGATAAAAGAGCTTGGATTTACAGGGAAAAATAAATGAAAAACTGCATCACCCAGGAACATAGACTGGCTCTGAAGATTTTAAGAGAGTTAAGAATGATTTAGCTCCCCTGTGGCCACTAGACTAACAGCAGGTGGCTGAAATGGCTCAAATAAAATGCAGCCATTTTGGAGGCAGTGAGCCTGCACTGCTCCACCAGGCAGTCGTGCCTTCCTTTCCATTCACCATCAATGAGAGAAAATCACTGGCTTTTCTACAGTGGAGGAAGAAAGGTAACATTAGCAAACGGAGAATATGAATGAAAAGGCTGAGGTAATTACATTTAAGGCTAACCTCTCCTGGGAAGTATGGCAATGCAGAACTGATCTTATCCTGAATATCCTCACCTCTCACCGTGTATCCCTCCCTGCATGTGAAATGCTGTGAGCAAGTACGAACCAGACCAGTCATGGCATTGAGATTGCTGCCTGGTCATCACAGATAACCACACAAGAGATGCTCAGTTTAGGGGGCTACAAGACGCTTCCAACAACCTGCTACAAGCTTTAGAAGACTAGCGTGCCACCATTATAATGTAGCATTGGAAGAGGTTAGATCACGAGTGCTGTCATTATTGTGGATCTCTGCATTAAAAGGGAAATTAGCAAAATAAAATTCCCAGGTGATCTTAGGAAGCATGATCCCTTCTTCCTCATCAAAGAGCTAAAAAGTGCCCAGAATCTGACGTCCAGGAAAATTCATAGGCTCAGCAGACACCCTGAGCATGCAAACAGGATGCACCAAGGGCACCTGAGGATCTACCACCACTTTGATCTGTGCCCTGTCCTGAGCCACAACTATTTTCAGTGCTGTAGAGAAAGGTAGAAAAGAAACAAAATTCAGAAGGTGGGAAGGAGTAAACCTTTTTTAAGCCCTGATAATTGCAGAAACATTAAACTATGAGCCTGATACAAGATAAATATAATGGAAACAAACAGAGATTTAATTTCCTTCCAAACCCATTTGATATGCCCATGCAATGGATACTTAAGTACTCGTATTTCAAAGTTATTTCCTCTCTTCAGAAATCTACCTATTTAGTTACACACACACTTATCAAAATTCTAACATAATTTACTGTTGGGTGAGGCTCAAACACCTCTGTGGTGAAGGTCGTGTTAGAAATCAGAGATAACTGAGCACTAGAGCGGCTCTGGATACCTTGCTAAAGACCCAGAGAGCTAGACATGTTTGAAACACTTTAAAATAAGCATATTGCATGCAGGTGTGGCTGCTTTCAGTCATCCCCTCCTCAGTTCTGTAACTCACCACCCAGTTGCAGAGAGATGTTACTTTTTGGGGGGATCTATCCACACAAATTCATCCAAAAACTTGTTGCAAATGGTGTATCTAGACCTGCATCAGCAACCTGTAGGATGGCAGCAGCACTACACAGGCTGGCAGGATGTTGTACCTAGTAGGACAAAGAGATACTGGACACTGGAAAGGAGAAAGCTCTTCCTGGAAAAATTTAGCTACTGTGGGCTCTTCAATATACACACAGAATAGAGAAACTCTGCTTTTACACCACTTGGAAGGTGTAATATATAACCTGAAAATGAAAACCGAGAGTACCTGCAATTCCAGGAAGAATTGTATTTACCAAATGTATGTGTACCCTGCTATGCTAACTGCACTCTCGCTCAGCCTGAAGTTGAAAATTAAACAGCTCAAATACGTGAGTCAAAAGTGAGTAAGAACTGAGGCAGGAGAAGAGAGCCGCGCATCTCTCTCCAGCTGGTTTCTCCCCTCTCTGGACAGGACTCAGCCCTGCCAGACTCTACTCTGGATTGTTGGACTTTGCTCCCCGGGCCTTTGGCCATTACCATTCTGGTAAAAATCCTCAATAATATAGCGATAGCTAAGTGCTGTTGCAAAGAAAAGATTAGATAAGGAGCACAGAACAACCTCACCTGGAATTTGGCATGTGAACTAGAATTAACCTCTGTGGCACTGGAAAAAGCACTGGGGTCTCTGATCACATCTTTTCTGGAGCTGCAGTGGCTCAAGAACAGGTGGATCCACTACATACCCATAGTAGGGTTGTTCCACACTTTATTTTCCTTGAAAGCTCCACATCCATGCATTGATCAGGTCAGGTCTGCCTTGGTTATGTTCACAAAAACAACTCACAAAGGTAGAGGTCATTGCCAGGGACACTGGAATTTTCAAAATATTTGGGGACGTATCTAGGGAGAAATGCTGAAACGGAGAATGCAAGCAAAATATTTGCAGAATCTAAAAGGTTGCCTTGGGGAGTTGGGGTGAGAAGGATGAGAAAGCACTCCCATGTTGGGATTTGTTGTCATCTCAACGTAAAAGTAGTGTATGCCAAGGTTGGAACAGACTGTGGCTTATTGCATCCCCCGTGTAATTAATGACCAGATACAAATAAAAGTTAATATGGCATAACAAGGAGATTCCTCATTGCCTGTGGGTTCTATGAGATCCAGACATCTCTGGAAATGAAAATAAAAAAGCCCAAAGAGATTGGACATCAAAGCTGAACAGAGATTTTGACTCACATGAAGTACCAATTTCAGATTTGCACAGCAGCCTGTTGCACTCCTTGGGAGTACAGCTGGGCAAGGAGAGGAAACTCCATGCTGAAGAGGATTTAAATATTTGTGTCTATATGTCTGTCCATCCCTCCTCAGTTTGGAACAAACACTCAATTTTTACAGGAGGACATTTCTTCTTAGCTTTGGTTAGGGCAACTGGTGAGTTGCTATAGAACAAGAAAGCCTGACCTTGTTCAACTCAAAGGGTATTCGCTGGTCAGGAGGGCTGAGGAGGAGACAGGGACATCTCCCAGAGCTGCCTGGAACCAGGCAGACTGTGAGCCTGATGTGGCTGGTGGCTCCGTCAGGACACCCATCAAGATCAAAACAGCACTGTGATCCTCTGAGTTGGACGGTTCTGAAAGCGGAAAGAACAGTCTGTTTGAATTCTTCCAGTCATCCCCAAATGGGAGGCTTTTGCCAGCTGTTATAAATATCCTGCCAGACCCTATCTCCAAGCACACCCACTGGCTGCAGTGAGACTTTTTGCAGCACGTAGCAAGCAGCTACCGAGTGGAGAAGTGTTATAGCACAGCTCACTTAAATTCACTGAAGACCTACTGGGGCCTGAGGAGTCCAGTCCATTTCCAGGGAGATCTGAATGTTCTCTCTGACACAGAAAGTTGGTTCAATCCAGTTTGAAATGGATCCAGCAACTGAACGTCCCTGCTTGTCCATTTATATGACCCATTTTCTAATGGTGGCCAAGGGATTCAGACAACACTATAAACTGCAGTAAAATTTAAGGGCCTCCCTACCCTCATCCTCTCCATGGCTATGAGCACTCTATAAAATCCTAGATAGATTAAATTAGATAGACAGTATGAGGAGTGAGTTAATTGGTGGTGTCACCCCAACTGGTACATCTCTTATTTATAATTGCTTAATTAACCAGTAAGTCACCACGAGCCGCAGAGCTGTCCCTTGTAATATTTGTAATAGATGTGGAAAAGCTACCTTGAGGGGCTACCATGGGGCGCATGCAAGTACTAGCACATCCCCTCATCCTCTCCATGTTGCATTTTCCTCCTACAGCCCCACATAGTGGACAAGATCAAGAGCTAAATGCCTCTTCTCCTGTACAGTTCAGGGCTGAGTACTACCTGGTCCAGAAGGAGGCCTGGATCCGAGTGAGGCTGGGTCCTTCCTGGTACCCGAGGGAGCTGGGGAGGCATCCTGCAGCCACACCAAGGGTCTGCCTACCTTGCTTTTGGCAGGTCATGGCAGGCTGCATTTCCCACACCGAGAGGTGATGGGAAGCTCTGAGCACAGCTCCTGCCACGCTGACCCCAGGAAAGGGCTCTGCTGGGAGGCACGGGGCTCATCTGCATTCAGCACTTCTGCTCCAGGCTCAGCACTGCACTGACCACACTCATGTGCATCCCATCCAGGAAAGAAGATGGGAAAGACAAGCTTGTTTTAAGTCACAAAATCCTGTACATCGCAGGCATGCAGCCTGGCCAGGGACCAACCCCCTCCTTCAAGGTCTAATTTGGTGGGTGCAAGTAAGCAGCACCCACTGCAGCAGAAGGGAGACTTTCTTCCTGCCTGCCAGCAGCAAATCTCCCACCGCGCCTGTCAGCTGGAGCGTGGTGCTCCAGTTAGGCCACAGAAAGCCTTTGCCTCTCCCTCCTAATAGCTTACCACATTTGAGAAGGCAAGCAAGCCCCCCTCTACTTTTTCAGGGGCTTTTAACATCTAATTAATTAGTACTCAAGGCACAGTTTTATGTAAATTTTATTTAAATCCCAATCAGTGCTCTCATTTCCGTGCAGAGTTATTTTTACCATAGCATCAGCACTCAGGTGGGCAAGGAACAAAACTACCCGGGGGAGCAGAGCCCGACGTGCCCAGCCTGACAAGGAGACTGGGAGCACTGGGACCGCAGGAGGGGCTGCCAAGTGGCACAGAGACAGACCTCCCCAGCACTGAGGGGAAGGGGTAAGAGCAGTTATGGTTGTAAGGCACCGATACAGCTCCAAGAAGAGTAGAAGCAAGTGAGTCTTGACTGTGGAGCAGATTGTAAAGTGGTGTCTTGTGAGGACTGAGCACCCTTCCAGTGGGGAATGGCCTCATACACAGGGATGTTGGCACCACAGCCACCAAAGGGATGCTCACAGCAAGCCTTAAAACCAGCCTGGGTCCAAGGGCAGTGATTTTAGCCTGTGCACAAAAGCAGGAACCTTCCTCAGTCTCCTTGGTGGAGCTTTCTCAGCAGGATCAGCTTCCTACTCACTGGAGCTGTCTTGACAGGCACCCTGGGGATCTTTTGCCTCTTCCCACTCAGATCCAAGGCTGGCCTGTGACCTTCCCCATTGTCCCAGTTCTGTCTCCTGGGACACTGTCAGGCATGTGAGTGCCTGTGGAAACTTGTCAGACACAAGCACCCACATCCTACAAGAGAGAGAGAGAAAAATGCATCTTTCCTGGAACTGGATATCCAAAGGGGTCAACTGAATCATCGGGCACCTCATCACAGTAACCCACACAACCTACAGGGCTCCCTGGCAGCAGCATGCTGGGCATCAGCCAGCGCTGTCTCCTCGTGCATCATTGCTGAGCATGGGACTGAGCCTGCTGGGATTGGCCTCTCTGCTCCCAGGCTCATTGGAGAGCCAAAAGGAAAGAAGCATTGCCATCTCTCTCCAGCTGGGGGACAGGAGAGAGAAAAAAATTCCTCAGTATCTCCCTCTTGGTCATTAGACTGAGATAAGATGTTTGAGACCACTAAAAGGAACCAGCCACTAACCCAGGACATAACCCCCCAGAACAAGTAGAAGGATCTAGCAAAGAAAACTTGCTGCAAATTCGGAAAGTGAGTTTCCCCTGCAGATTTGTTTCGCCCTAACCTCCACAAGAACTAGAACATCCTGAAACACGCTGCCAATTCTGGTGTTGGCGTACAGTCAAGGAGGTGCACATATCCCAGCTGTGAGGGTCTCACAGGGCATTAACCATATTTCGCAGACGTAAGGAGTAGACACTTTGAAATGCAGACAAAGGAAATGTGTACCACCTACTTTAAACATGTAATGCTGGATAGTACTCATAATTAACACTAGCTTCAAAAACTGATCCAAAATGCCACACCCCAAGTCTTTTCCTTAGCTCCCTCACCTGTATCCTACCCAGAGAGCCCGCCATACTCTGGGTACTGGTCGTTCTTCACACCTGATCATGGCTCAGACAGGTGATCCAGAAGCAGTAGATGAGTTAAGGCAGTAGGATCCCCTGGTCAGCACCACAGGACAACTTCTTCCTGACTGATGTTCCACCATTGCTCTGGGAGTGCTTCCTCCTCATGCTACTTGCATTCCCCTTTTCCCTGAGGCAGCCGTGCTTCACTGAGGTCAGAAAACGATAACAACCGGGTCTACCGTGCAGTCTAGTGGGGAGCAGATTTTCAGCTACCATATCTGGCCCTCCACAAGAGAGATTTCTCTGGGAAGGTGCTTTAACTCCTCCTGTTCTGATTTTCTAGCAACAGGCAGGAGGCTGAGTCAATGCAAGTGACTGTGCCTCACGCTGGATGGATTCATGCTGTTGATCTTCTCTGTCAGTCCTTCAACAGCTCTCGCTGTACTACTCAACTCTTCAGAAATCTATTGATGTGCTAAAAAGACCTCCATCTTTGATTTCCATCTCATGAATCCTTCGCCTGCCTTCAGCATGGATAACTACAGTTTATTTCTTATGGGAGAAAGGAGGAGATGGTTTGTACTAGAGACACAGCTAGCATCTGCTACCCAGAGAAACAAGGAGGGTTCTGCAGCTGATAGTAAAAGTCTCAGAGGGCAGTATGTACCCTTTCTGGGAGAAACAAAAAGCATACCTGCTACCAATTTCAGTACATCTATGGGCTGGGCAAAGTCACTCATTATCCCTATCACTGGAGTCATTATAGAGAAGATGATGCAATAACAAAGCAAGAATTTCATACTAATGCCGCCATCAACCTGTCTGAGACACGGCAAACCCAAAGCAGGCCTGCCCCAGGCTCCCCCATGGTCACAGTCCAGGCACAGAGAGAGTCCATGCAACAGCTTTGGGGACACGGAAAGAATTCCAAGATGGTATTACTCAATGCCTAATATTGCTTCATAGCCAATTAGATTTGTTAACTTTCCCTGCCACCCAGAGTCTTTTGTGTGATGCTAGACAGATGTTCCCCAGGTGTTCGCAGACTGGCTCAGCTAATACTTCCGATAACCTGAACCTGCACAGCAGATGCATTAACAGATTTTGACATGATGTCATTAGTTTTGCAGCTAATAGCAGGGAGGGATGAGGAAGAAGAGAGGGAAGAACAAATAAATAAATGTTAAAACAGAGAGAGAAAGAAAAACACTAATTTGTAGGTTCCCTTCTCTGCCCAGAACACAGTCCTGGCACTGGCAGACAGCACTCCCATCTGCACCATTCCTAGGGCAAGGGGGCAGATTCCATGACTGGCTCCACCTTGCCAAGATCCCCTCCTTCCCCCTCCCCACCTATCCCCCTTCCTTTGAAGTGTAATTGCATAGACTCCTATCTGACAAGGAAACCTGCACTTCACAAAGACGAGCACGCCTCGAGACCACAGCAAGAAGGGCATCTAAGGTACAGAGACAGGGAAAGTGCATCGCAAAAGGCAGATAGTGGGTAATACAGAAACACTCCCTTTATCTGTTCCTTCCGATGAGTCAACATGATGAGTCTGTTGTGTAAAACATATGCTGCTTGTACATCTGCATAAAATGAGGCAGCGAGATCTAGGAGCGTTCATTAAGGGGCTGAATTCAAGCCTTATTTTTAATCTGAAACTTACTCCCTACCCATAATTAGGCCTCTAGTCAGTCATTGAAACTCTATCTGTGTGTCTTTCCTCATCCTTAAGAGAGGATTATACCTTCTACCCAAGGAGTTGTAAAGAACAGATTCTACGTCCATAAAGCCTTGTGTTTTACATCTGTGTAGAGATAGACAAACAGTTTACATTTGAGCAGGATTCAAAACAGACACTTTAAGCCTTCCAAAATAAAACAGAGAAAAGCCAAGTCAAAATGTCTCTTCATCTGTCTTACTCAGAGTCAACACCACAAGCAGGGGCAAAACAGTGGAGACATGAGAGAGACATGCCACCACCTTCATCAAAAATCGCTGCTTCATGCTGGACACAAGTACAGGAAGCTGGTGAGAGCTGCCCGTTTCCCAAAGAAGCTCAACAAATGCAGCTCTGTGTCTTCAGTTTGCAACCTTTTTATAACCACTCGTAACATGTCATACAAATGAAACTCATGAGATCTATGGGCTCATTACTGGTTCTAGAACACAACTCTCTACAGATAAAGCATGACCATTTCTGCACAGAGATTGTGTAGGAAACTGTATAATCTCTGCCCATATGTCATACTACCAGATGTTCATCACACCAGCTAATGTTTCCCTAAACCCATACAACCACAAATTCCCAACCCACCCCTTCAGAGTAGCAAGAACTTTGATGAAAATCAGCAGAAATTCACTGAAGGGGACAGAGAGAGAGTTACCGTGCTGTGGCTGAGCCAGGATGGCAGCTTCCCAGTCCCTAGACTCACGTATTCTCCTCCCCACCAACTCAGTGGGGTGGGAATCATCCCCTCCAAAAAGTCCTCTCCCTCCACCCGAAGACCACACAGTAGCCAAAACTAATTTCAGGGATATCGTCTGAACCTCTGCAAAGGCTTTCTCTGTGCCTTTCATGAGAATGTCACCTGCACCATTTCTCCCCTGCCTGGGAAGTTAAGATCCTTCATTTATCAAGGGATCATTATTTCCAGCTTGCACAGCTTTGCCCAGGCTTTCAGGAAAACAGAAGAGCAGTTTAAGGTACATCTGATTTATACATTATCAAAGAGGAAGTCACTTAGTCAGGAAAATTATGTAAGCCTGTGTGTGTCTAACCGCTCCATCTCCATTACACAGGAGTGGCAAGCAGTGTCCTTCCCAGCGAGATTTCTCGCCGCTCTGGAATTAGCGCAGTTTGCTCGTGTAAGGCATCTCCAGCGCAGAGAGGAGAAAGCAAAGATCTTACGGGCCAGCCCCCTCTGCCACACATCAGGGAACTCGGTTTGAGTGTTTTATCGTATTTCAGCAGTAATCCTAAAATCAGGGCAACACTTTCTCAAGGCAGAGTTATTTCAGATGCAGGGGAAACTTGAATAGCAAGAGCCTGCATTCCTATAGGCCATGAATCCAAAGCCTTTCCGTCTCTAACATTAATTATATGAAATCACCAATATTGGATGGAAGAGATAATTTATGGGAACAGATGATTATTCAGAAAGGCATGGCTGACTGCTGGTTTATTAGCATCCTGCTCCACAGTTTCGGTCAACCAGGAATGTCAGGGAAGGGGGAGCAGAAGGGCCATGACCTTGTTCTCCCCCCTGCATTCAGCTGACTCTGAGGCTTAATGTTCACAGCAAGAACTGTTCTCCCCAAGAACTGTGTGGAAAGAATACTGAGAGCCTTGTGAGTTTTCCTTTGCTCACAGAAGGGGGCTGATCAGAGGAAGGGGAGGCTTTGTACCAGCCTTTGGAGACAGGGTGCATCACAGCCACTATGAATTAGAGCTCTTGGCTCTAGCCCTCCCCTAATATATTGCACTGGGTTGGTTTGTTTGGCACAGCACAGACATTCAGTTGCCTCTTGGCTCCATATACCCTGTTATTTCCCTTTTATGCTACCCCTGGCAGAAACATCACTACAGAGAGGGAGAACAAATTATTTGTTCCTGCATTGGAGAGGATCTGGAGGGGAAAGTGGTGGCAAACAATTACTTCTCCCCAGATGATAAGCCAAAATTCTCTCCCCCAGCCAGGAGTATGATCTCTGTTCTCATCTCCAGGATGGAGGGCGATATGCCCTGCCACCACACGCTGCCCTCCAGGATGTGCCATCCCCCTTACAGGACTGGTAGGTGGGCCACAAGTCAACCAAGAGCAGCAACTTGAGAATAAGACAGCTCAGGCATCATAGATGAGACAGCTAAACGATCGTCCCAGGAAGCACCCCAGCAAAGTCAAATACCGGTGCACAGATGATTAGAAAGCTAGAACAAAAGCTTTGGAGAGTGGAAGAATGGAGTATCAGTGGTCACCTGTTGTCCTTATCACATCAGTAACGCTATAGCAAGTGGTCTCTGTTCTGCAGGAGAAAGCCCTGTTTCACCCAGCTATTAAGGCACAAACAGCAGAGCATCAAGGTGTCTGGAGGCAGTGCTGAATAGACAGCACAGTGGTGTTTTTTTCATGGCATAGGTAGGTTTAGGCTTTATCTCCTTACCTCTTGACCACAGCCACTTGCATTAGCTCTGCAATTCACCTGAAATATGGCTCTTGGTTCACATGGTACATGGAGTGTGGTGGCAGAAGGTCTTCCGTAAGAGTCTGCACCAATTCTCTTCTTACAAAGAATATGTCAGGGATGGTAGCAAGGCAGAAGTACAGAAGAATTCATCTGCTGTCAGTGTTTGCATTGCACACTGCTTGGGGGGAGACAGAAGTCTCTGCTGTCCTACTCCTCCCCCAGGTGGAGTGTCTCAAAATAAACACTATCAGCGACTCACCCACACAGAAAGCTGTAGCTGTGTTCAAGCGACCATTCATCTTATCCTCCTGCGCAACAGGAGAAAAACACGTCTCCCTCCAGCCCTCTCCTGATTGCAAGCACATCTGCACCGCAACACACAGGTGCAACTGCCACCCATGCAGAAGCGTCCTCGCTAATTTTAAACCAGGCTACGTGGGTGATGGTCTAACCCCAACAGCAAGCCCTCCTCCACCAGCAGCTGAAGGCCACCAGCCCACCACAACTGGGATCTCTGCCAAGGATGATAAGGACAGACAGAAAATGAGCTTACTTATCAGCTGTTGATGCAGACTGCTATGATATCACAGCAAGGGTTCTCTCCACAACCAAGCCACACACTTTCTGAGCAGGGGCGCTGATTGTCCTTGCATGCCTACCTGAACTTCCTGCTTTCTGTTATGACATATCACGAACACATCACTCTTGTTTGGCACCTTTCTGCTAGGCTCTGCTGCTCACTGTGCTGATATACAAGGACTCTGTAAAGGTTTACGCAGGAAAACCTGACTTGCTAGTTCCGGCCTATTGCAGATAGACCTCGTTCAGCCATATCTGCTTCAGCGTTAGCCATAGCAGCAGCTGCCCTGAGTCAGGAAGCAGATGACTAAAAGTTTAAGAGACTCAACTATAGCTGCAATCAGGAGGTGCACGAAGAGACATAATCCTGTCAAATAGCTGATCAAGTGACCTTTGGATTGTATAGCCTCTAATTTAGGGCTTGGTCTCTCTATCATTAGCTCTAAGAACCTGCTAGTTACAGAGGTTTGTTTTACCAGTCAGTCCATCTTTGATAGACTTTTCTTAGCTAAAATATCTTTTTTCCCGTGAGATCCTTGCTCAAGCCAACAAGGTGCAGACCGTCCATCTTTGCAGCTGGTAGCATCAGGAGTTAACTGGGAAAACAAGAAATGTGTGATAGGAAGATTCCATAAACCTTAAAATAGACAATATTTATAATTATGAAAATTGTAGGTTTCACAGTGATTACACACATGACTTTGAAAAGTGATCAGGAGTCACTCAAAGAAAATGAAATCTACCCATTAGGATGCAGTCAAACCATACTTATTTTAGAGCTTTTGCAGCCAAAGGATGTTCATTTTGGAAGCGGTAGGAATAACATACACTGTGTTAAGCGTGACCTCATCAAAACCATACTGCTCTTTCAGGCTGTAGAGCTCTGTGAGGCTTACTGAATTTTTCAAATTAAACATATACCAAGTCAGCAGGCGAAGAATCAGCAAAGCACCCCCCATTCCTGGCATCCAGTGGACTCTGGCTGCCCCGTATGGTTTTCATATTTGATTTGGCAAGGGGAAGAAGTCACATGTGTGTTCTCAGCTCTTAAAGATCCAGATTTCCAAAGGGATCCAGCAGGTTTTTGTAATAAATATTACTCAGAGCCTCATCAATTGTGCTAAGTACAAAACTGACAAACATCAAATTGCAAAGCTCACCAAAAAAAAGGGGGGGGGGGGTCCTGAAGACTTCCAGCACATTTGTGGTTTTTTTAGTCAAGCTATTTGGGCTGCAGCAGGAAGTTATTAGTTGATCTTTTAATAGGTGACATTTCTGGGAGCATTTGCTCCAATTTGAAAGGTAATTTGTATCAGCTGTTCTGGTTCCTGTTCGTGACTCTTTCCCCCTCCCCTGCAGCGGGCACCTGAGCTGGCAGCTTTTATACTTGCTCTGAGAAAGCAGGAGAGTGAAAAGGGTCATCTTTTATGCAGGATGAGAAGAAGGTTTAACACAACGGGATCCTGAAAATGTCTTTACTTAGGCCTTTACCTTTATTGAGGTAGAGCCTGACCTCAACACACATTTTGCAGAAAGGGCTACCAAAGTACATCTCCCTTTTTATTCTAAGACTGACGATAAGATTTTAAACTTGCAACAGTTTAATTGTCAGTGCCCTAAAGTTATGCTCACTTGGATGGCCTAGAGCATTCTTCGTTCCATTTACCTAACAGTTTGCATTTAACAATTTTGAAAGTTTAAGTGCTGCTGCTGCTCCCAGTGCTTGTAATAAACACAGAGACTGCTATTTGAATGCCCAGATTAACTCCAGACTTTCAGTGTTTCAAGTAGATCTTGCAGGTTTTATTATACTGAGTGAGCATGATTTCCAGAAAATTAAAGGAATCCATATAGATACAGGATACGATTAAAGGATTTGCTGCCTGCATCTCCTGTCTTGTGCTGCGTGGCCACCCAAAGCCCAACCAGGACTCCCTTCCGTTCAGGGTCTGATTGGAGTCCAGGCAGCCACAATGGCCAGTGGCCCACCTCACCTTCAGCTGGGTGCCTGCTGGGGAGGCAACAACTGAATTTTAGCCTACGGATAAACTGTATCCATGGGCATCACAGATGGATTTCTATGTGGGAGAGTTGCAGGACACTTAAATCAGGGAGTATAATGTTCTCTAAGGACACAAGAGTCAGCTTGGTGCAACTTCTTCCCAAGCAAATCT
Organism: Anser brachyrhynchus; assembly: GCF_964034855.1. Classification (NCBI taxonomy): domain Eukaryota; kingdom Metazoa; phylum Chordata; class Aves; order Anseriformes; family Anatidae; genus Anser; species Anser brachyrhynchus. The sequence continues at coordinate 44,750,713 of NC_137694.1, read as the reverse complement.
CATAGTTCTGATCAAGATCCTCTCTGCCCAGGAGAGCAGCGTTTAGAGCAGCTGAGAGCTTCCTGTAGATGTCAGAGTGACCTTACAGCAGCCACGCGAGGCTTGGACAAGGTACTGGCTCCCGGTACAGCTAGGTTCTATGCTCACCTGCTTGCCCTGCCTCAGCTGTGAGGGAAACAGCACTGCCTCGCCGGGCTCCTTTCAGAAGGGAAATGGCAGGAGTGGCCCGTGGCAGCAGAGGTTTGGGCAAGGCAGGAGTTAGGCTCCTGCTTCTTCTGTCAAGCAGCCAGCCTTCCCTTGGACTGTTTTAACGTCAAATATTTATTTAAATCTATTTAAGGTCATCTAGGCATCAGCCCTTGGGAGAGACTGTGCTAGCAAAATGCACTTTTTCTGAGGTAAGGCTGGGTATCCAGGATTTGCACTCAGACCTGTAGTAAGCGCACAGCGGGTTTTTGGCATTCTCAAGAAATGTCTGGGTTTCCTACATATAGGATCTGCTGGATGAATCACCACAGTTGGCAGAGATGAGCCGCACACCAGCTACAGATTCCAGGACTATTCACACTTAAGAAAATCCTGAAACCCCTTTCAGCTTAACATTCTCCCTCTTTAGTTCTTTAAACTGGGTAAGTTTGGCTTATGTTACCAGCATAGCCAGGACACAGCATGTACTCCCCTAGTTCCTCACAGGCAAGCTTTGACATTCACATCTGTCAGTAGCCATCCTCACCCAGGCAAGTCTGTGTGCCCCAGGCCTGGAGTGAAACCACACGTACCTGTAGGCACCCAAAGGCTGCCTTCAGACACATTTTGCTGGGTAGAGTTCAGGGAGACTGAGAAGCTGCCACCTTCAGACTTTCCAGCAGACCAACATCACAGCTGTGCTAAAGCAAGCCAGCATAACCAAACAAAGTCAAGAGATTTGCCTCCCCAGCCCAGGAGCAGTTTAGGCAATAAGTGCATATGCACACACACACACACAGTTACAGCAATAATGGATCAGAGAGCTTGGGATGGATGGGTAGACACCATCAGTAGCTTCTTCAACCACATAGCTGCAGCCAGCACTGCAGCCTCCCTCTCTTCCCCATTCCTCAAGCTCTGAGCCACTGGAAATACAGCAACAAAAGCCTGCCAAGCTATTAGCTCTGCAGGGCCCAGAGCAGCCTCCCATGGGGCTCCCTCACAGGGCTGCAAGACACTGGAGCAATGGACAAACTCTAGAATAAACTAGCTTCACGAGGCCATCAGCTGAAGGGTCACCTACTGCTGTACTGCTTCTCTTTATACCATCCTCCTCAGGTCACCTCTCCGAGATGGTTAATACCCCCCTGATTTCAGCAAAAAAACACCCCAGAAGCACCATAAAACAAGAGAAACAATGAGGATTTGCCTCATCTGTGCATTAGTTTTTCTCTTTCTTGGCCTGAAAAGGGATGGAAGGGCTTTAGGTGATCACATGGTTTAAATGCCTTTCACCAGGAGGACAAGTCTCTTCTGTAGTTGTTGCTGTGATGATAAAGAATCCCAGAAGGGTTTTTTTTGTGGTTTTATGTTTTTTTTTTGTGTTGGTTTTTTTTTTTTTGTATATTCTGTGGGTTGTATACTTGGTATTGAAAAGTTAACGGCATTAAGTGTGATGGATTATTTGAGTATGAAATATTCTTAGTCACAGTCAGAAGAAGAGCTGAGCAAACCTTTGCCATGAAATAATATAAATTGTTTCTTTTTTTTTTTTCTTTCCTACCCTCATCTCTATGAAATTTGCCTGTTTGGGAGCCAGGAATAGTTTTATCAAAGTTTAGACATGAAGTGAGAGGCTGTGCGTGTGCGTGGAGGGACGGAAGCTGGAGAAAGAACCTAGCGCAGAGCTGGGAAGCAGTAGATCCTAAGCTCTGCTGCTAGCTGTGACCTTGGTCTGCTTAAGTAACACATTGCCCAGCAAAATCCAAGACCAGCCCTGAATTTGGGTCCATCATAGATGCCAGGGTGCAGCTCAGAGGTTTGTCACAGGCATTACATGAGACAAACACACCCAGGACTCCTGCTGAGCATGTGTTCAAGAAATTGTTTCAGGGAAAGCGTTGCCAAGGGAGGCTGCAACATATGGACTCTGCTATAAAGCTTGCTCCTGAATGTGCTAGATGTGGATTTTCTAGGGGGCAGGGGAGCTTCACCCTTTCTGCCTGCAGGGAGCACACACAAGGTTTGCAGGTTGTGTTGCCATTCCATGGAGGTCACAATTGCATCTGCCCATGTCCATAACTGTCAGCCGGGAATTGCTAAAACAAAATTATTTCATAGAGGAGTGTATGTACAGCATTGCATAGTAAGGTTTGCTAAATCACATGCTTGTAGTTGATTATAAGTTATTCAGGAAACATCCAGAGATTAGTCTTTCAAATCTGCATCTTGTGTGGACATAAACATTTCAGTGTGCATAAATAGTCCTATGGAAGAAACTGGAGACGGAAACATCTTCGCCAGATGACGTTCAAGTGTTCTGCAAATTACCGCGTGTGCATTATCGCCGCACCAAGAGCTGGACAGAGTTAGCTAATGGCAGATACTGCTGCATGTTTTATTAGGTCATTTATCAATCAAGTGAAATGTAGCAAGATGTACTCCATGAGTGTATTTTCCTGAGAAAAATCTATATTTTCTTAAAAGGTCTGTTTTCATTTCTCTCTGCTGTTTCTATAACAGCTATGATCCAGACTAGCTAATTTTGTTCTGCCAGTGGCTGTTCAGTTCTCCCACCTCCAGCTAATTTGTGTTTTTTTTTTGTTTTGTTTTTTTGTTTTTTTTTCACAGTTCACTATGTATAAGGGTCTCTTTGTTCTTGTTTAAGGTGATCTCCTCATTCTTATGCAAATGGCACAGCTAGAGGCAGAATGCTATCTCTCTTCAGTTAATTTAGAAATTACATTCATCACCACAGATCAATGTTTCCTTACTTGTGGCCATATTCAAGACATATGGATCAAAGGTCTTTCGTCTGTTTATCATCTCTGGTGATGCAAGTGCCAGTATGGTGCTCTGGGAGAGAGCCGCCATCCAGAACAGCATTATCTAATACCACAGTAATGCAGCCCCACAAGACGCTCGTATCTTCACCACAGTCCACTGTAGGCCCAAACATGTATCTTCTTTCTCACTGCAGCCAGCAGCCTCTCCTTTGTTGTCTGGAGACACTAGCTGTCTACCCACTGTAAGAGCTGGAACAAGATGGAATGGTTTCAAGTAGCTTAAACTGGGTTACTTCTCCCAGAACTGCACAAAGGGAATAATTAAGAGGCCTGATTCAGACAAGTAATTTCATCTGGGCTGGCAGAATCTGGACATAAATATAAAGGGGGATCTGCTGAGCTGGACACATTGGTTCTTACTGCACTGCTTTTCTCTGTCATCCTGAAATTAGAAGAGAGCTTCCTCTCTGGCCAGGCAGCAACCACTTCGCTCCCCGTGAGCCACCCAGGCCTACCCCACTCTTCAGCCCCTTGACGAGCGGCCTGGTTTGTTGGTGGTGCAGCAGCAGTGACTCTTCTGCCCCAGGCTCTGACAGTGAATTTGTACTCCGCAGGCAGAGAGGGTTGTTAGGAATGCATGTACATTTCTGGGCAGAAATCATAGCTATACAGGGTCCCTGATAGCTCTGTCTTTGTCGTGTGGGTTTTAACCCCACCATGTCCTTTTTCACTTGCTTAAACAACAGGGCACGTGTACGGCAGCTATTGCAGGAGTGCCTCCTGGCCTAGGCACTCCCATCTAATCCAACCTGAGACAGCATGTCTCTTCGTTGTAGATAGACCCAGAGAAAGCCAGGATTGCTAAAAAATTTAGTGTACTCTTTCACCCAGGGATGCCATTGCTGGGAGCCATGCAGTTACCTAGCATTCTCAATTGCAGGATCTTCAAGCATTTTTTTTCTTTTTTGAGCACATCTCATTAAATTTCACATCGCCCACCCCTCTGTGTGAAGATGAAATGCGTTATTGTCCCCATTTCAAAGCTGGGGAAACTCAGGCATGAAGGGCTAAGCTTAAAACAGCCTTTCTAAATGGATGCAGGAAGGCTTTGGCAGAGTTCTGGCAAGAACCTGTTTCTCCCTTGTTGCAGGGCTTATGATTTTAACCTAAGACCATTTTTTTTCTCTCCTGTAAAGAGCCCTGACAGTCCTGTGAGGAATACTATGTAAATACAGGTTGTAGCTGTTGATATAAATCACTGTAAATCAGTAGCTGACATCAAAAGCATAAAGCTGCTACTTCTTTCCTAATGGATGGGCATTTCATATACCTGCCAGTGCTAAGGATCACGTCTTCCTGAAAGAGTGCTCCCATCCCTTGCTTGCTCTCAGTGTAACCAGAGGCAGGGCTGCCCCATCCCTGCATCCAGCCATATCAGCTGCCTTCAGCCCTGCAGGGGCTGCAAATATGACCACTTGATCTTCCTTCCCTCCTAAATAGACTACTCCTGGGGCTAAAACCTCGAGAAACAACAGCAGAGCGTAGAACATAACTGGGTGTAGGAAGATGGAAGAGCTGGGCCTTAATTTTCTTCTTGATGAGTTAATGCTCAAATGCAAGTATACACCCTTCAACAGACTGCCTAAAATGTTTCGTTGCTTTTTTTTCAACTTCCATGGGAATACATATATGCCACCAACCCAAACAGCTTTCTAAAATATCTCTGGTGCTGACATCAGCCTTCACCCTTTAACATTTTTCCAGCTCCAAAGCATTTCCTTCAGGGTCTCTGGGCAGAATTAAGATGGGAGGAACTAACATTTTAAAATGTGAGGTGGTACCTGTAGACACATGGAGGTCAGTGTTTCAGAGGACATCCCAGTCAAGGAACCCAGATCTTTTCCACTTTCAACACCACTTACTGGGATGCCACAGAACAGGATGTTTTTGTCAGGTTGAATTCACTTGGGGCATAGACAGCACTGCCCTTTGGTGTTGGACTCAGTATAAGAGTATGTAAAGGGCCAGCCGCCAAGCTGTGGTGTGGCAAGGAGCCTTCCACATCCCATCGCAGTCTTCTGTGTCTTCAACGTCCTACTCTGGCCCTGCCAAACTCTGAGCACAGTTAGTGCCCAGTGTATCCCACCATGGTACCCCGGGTCTGCCTGGAGCTGCTACACCCCTTAGCCCTGCAGTGCTTCAGCATAGGCTAACACTTTCTAGGGGAGCCTTGGAAGGTGCTGGGTGTCCTCACAGAACAATACACCCTTGGTACTACTGCACAGCCATCCCTTGCGCTCACAGAAGTGAGTGTCTCTAACCAGCTGCATTGATATTTCAGCACAGGCACCCTGGCAGCACTGACTGAAGGGGTGAGTAGTTCAGAGGAAAATTGTCCATCCCTCCCTGCACCTGTGACAGATTCAGAGCCTGCTCCTCAGCACGGGGTGAGGGGAGGAAGAGCAGTGGGGAGACGTCACATGCAGCCTGGGAGAGAACACAGCTCAGGTCCCGGACAGCTGGGTTGCTATGGCTGAATAAGCTAAATCTGGACTGAGGAGTGTGGTGAGAATAAATGCGTCAGCACCCAGCAGAACGGGAAGGCTGTCCAGGTAGATGTCCATTCTTTCAGGCTGAGCTACACGGCTTTGCTCCACTGACTTGCAAGGCAGAAATCATTGATTTTGGAGCTGATTATCCAGCTAAGAGATTACAGGGAAGAGAAGAGCAGTAGCTCTCAGCCCCTGGTAACCTATCTAGGGAGTGAATGAAACTGACAAAAATCTGACAGCACGCTGCCTACACGTAAAGAAATTCTGTTTCCAGTCCCCTCAGGGAAACTTCTGAAAATCCTTTTTTTTGGGGGGTGGGATGGAGAAAGGAGAATCACTCCATGTGTGTGTCTATACATGACTTTTCCATCTGACACAGTCCTATGCAATCAACAGCACTATCACAATCACCACCGTTGTGTCAAGGGGATGGAACCAATTTGCTGCTGAGGACTGTGCTAGATACATTATTGGGGTGACTCCAGTGCAGGGCGGTACATTCGTATAGACCACCAGTGCTCTGCAGGCACTGAAAGAAATCCATCTGTAATTGCCATCCGTGGACATGGGGACCACGCAGACAGAGGTGCTGAGGAGCTGCAGGAGGAGGCCATGTGCAGAGCTCACAGTGTTCTCTGTGTTTTCTCTCCTAGAGACCGGGGGAGAGGAGCCCACCTGGGAGCCGAAAATGCAAGGGAGGAGCATGGCATAGATTTTCTCCTTCAGACACCCTCCCTCTTGCAGTGCTCTGTGCGATTTACATATGAATGCTGTGGTGTTCTTCATATGCAAGAATTAAGAGAACAAAAGGGAACAGGAAGTGAGGGGCAGGGAAAAGGAAAAAAGACATGACAGTAGCTGGAGGTGGCGACAGGCACCCAGAAGCAAGGTTACTGCTCAGTTATTCAGCATTGTCCCTGCTGACATGCACTACAAGGGTATAATTTAAGAAAGAAATGCTTCCTCATGCTTTGCCCTCTCCTGCCTGGCCCTCTGATGCGTTTTGCTCTGATTTCTGATACTGCTGTGCAGCACCCAAACCATCCTCCTGGGGTGAACAAGGCAGGCTGGGCTTTTCCAACCCAAACAGTACTTCTCTTAGCACTGCAGCCCTCCCTCCTGTGTGTTATGGGTAGAGCTTTGGCATGTAACTAACAGCCAAACAAGAATTAAACTGATTTGGTGAAATTAGTTCAAATAGTTCATACATTTTTTGGATCTCCAAGGTGTCAGAGTATCTAGCACACAAGCTAAGGTGCAGATTCCTAATGAGACACACACAGATCACCATATTCATAAATTCAGTCTTATTTGACAGAAAATAAAATTGAAGACCTTGATGGTACAAGCACATATTTTTACAGAGTTCCTTAAAAATATTTGCTGGTAAAACAAGATTTCTACAAGGAACAAAGAATCATATTTTTAGTTGGTCTTTTGTTAATTTAACAACTCTCAGTTTCATCATATAGGGGCTATATTCCCAGGAATTCCTCTGACAAAAGTGTCCCCAAGAGTCTGGAAGATTTTCCAATTTCAATTTAAAGAAACATGCAGCAAGAGTGACTGAGTACAGATAGATGTCTCTGAGAGCATTGTGAGAAGACAAAGAAAGAGGGTAACAGAGCCTGTGAGAGACTGAGAGATGCACTTTCTCATATGAGTGAAGTAAGGAGAATTATACCTGGCCTTAAGTGTTGTAATGAGTGGGATCAAGGCCTCCAGTGCCAGATTTGGACCTGCTTGCTTTCTTTCCTTTCGTTTTTTCTCTTTCTCTCTCATTTGTTATGTGCAGGCCCTATATTTTTTAATGAAAAACTTACATTGCTTCTTATAGAGTTTTTTTTTAGATTTACATGTGATAATAAAAAGGGACTCTTAACTTAAAAGTGCTCTTCATGGCATTACCAGCAGAGGATAGCAGATTGCTGTTACTCCTGGGCTGAGTCAGAGGCATGGTAGATGAATTCTCCTGGGAACACATTGCAGAGACCCATTACCTCAGAAATCCCACCCAGTGCAGGATCACCAAGAGCTAACAGCTCTTCCTACCTCTCTCTAGGTACTGGGAGTTGTCCACAGAAGGAGACTGTACTATTACGCCTGGAAGGAGAACTGCATGATAAGGCATTCCCACCCCATGCCTATCACAGGTATTATGATCCCTGAGCTGGCATGGGAGAGTGTTGAATTGATTCAGAAGCGCTTGAGATTAATTGCAGATCAAACCCATCTACTCTTCTACATCGCTAACAGCTCTTCCTGCCCAACTCACCTTTAGGCACGGCTGGGCAAACCCTACTTTTTAAACCTCACAAATTCAGATGTGATCTTCTGCTTCAGCAAACATGGTTGTGAGCCAGCAGACTGCCCAGGTGCAAGCGTGAGATGCATGTGGCCCTGGGCTCTCTCCATGCGTGGCTGAGCTCTGACTCTTGGTTCATGTAAGGAGTATCCACCACGAGGTGTTGCAAAGTCTGGAGGTGAACCAGGAGGTGGTAAAACCCAAGGAAGACTTGGAAAAAAAAAAAAAAAAAAGGCAAGTGATACTCAGCTGTAATCATTCATTTCAATTACAAAATCATCTTGCACATTAGTAACCCATCTATGGTCATTTTCACCAGGTTTCAGGGAAATCAGTTCACTCGTGCGTGTGTTTGCAGAAGCAGCAACGTTTAAATGAGTCCTACAGGAGACATGAGAAGAGAGAGTTCAGACTCACTGTAGTCAGGATTTGCATGAGAAACCTGATTCCGGGAATTACATCCAACAAGAGAACAAAGACCTACTAAGTGACCTACCTGTCCAGTCTAATCAGCTCAAACACTGAATGAAATTAATTACAACAATTAGAAATTGAAATGAATATGCCAGTGGTTCTCAAAAAGTAGAACTTGGTAACGTTTCAATTATTTAAACATTTCAAAATTATGTTTTCAGTTCTCATATTTCAATTTGATTTCATTTTCCAGTTTTATATTACCTTTTATAGCTTTTAAATGTACTATGATGTCAGCACATGTAATCTTCACCTCAAAAAATAATGTGAAAAAAAGAAGTGAAGAATCTATATTCTAAAATCATATTTTCAAATGCTATTCCAGCATTTTCTGCAATTAAATCTTTTTCATCTTGAAGTTTTCTTTTCCCACATCCTCTCAACAAGAATTTCACAAAATTCATTCAACTCTTATCCAGGGAATAGGAAAACAACAGAGAAATAAGACCCCCAGCCTTCAAGATGAAGTTTTCAGTGAAGCAGTTCTGCCTAGCATTGCTCAATGCAAAGTCTTTCTGGATGAGTGACGGGTCACGAATTATCTATAGAAATCACATGCCAAATCATTTCAAATTAAGTGTGCAAGGAAACCATGATGTGCTCTTGAATAATTCACAGAGTCACCTCTGCTCTCCACTATCTACGACTGCCCAGCTGTAACGAAGGGAGCTGCCAGCCAGCACTCAGTCTCGCTGTGCTGGCAAAGAGGAATGAAGACCTGGGAAGGAAGGGACACGACTAAAGAGGACACGATGGAAGCGCCATTGGAATGTTGAGATGGGAAGATAAAGGCACTGGGACTGGGCAAGTGAGTTTGGGCCTGTGGATGAATGAGAAAGGCTGGGGTAATGGGTACATTGGAGCCTGACCCCGGTGTTGCCTGGCTTGGGAGCAGGACAGAAGATGTGGAGTTTGTGCAGCAATTACAGCCTCTCCTGCCACCTTCCTCTGGTGGCCCTCTACTGCCAGCCAGCCTGTGGTGCAAAGGGTTTCTGAGAAAGTCATTCAGCCCATTGCAGTCAATTAATCAGAGCAAGTCCTACGTCCTGTCTGCTGTCACAAGCCATTGCAAAAAGTTTCCGTAATCCTGCCTTTGAACTCCGTGGTTATTGCCGTTTACAATGGGTTTATTAGAGGCTTAATTGAATTGGTCCTGCTCGCAGTGTTCATCGCTAACACGCTGGCCATTAGCGGCTGTTAATGAGGGAATCCAGAGGATTACTGCATCAATTATCAGGCCTGGTTTGGACTGGAGGAGCAGCCTGCAGCAGGCTGCTGTGAATCCAGCTGAGAAGCATGACACAGCGAACGTGGAAGCAGAGAGAGGCGCTCGCTGGCTGACGACCTCCCGGAGAGGCACACGGTGCCACAACCCAGAGAGCCACGGCTGAGGCTCAGCCTTTCGGGTGCTCAGCCCCATCCTGTAGCAGGCATGGTGGAGAGGAGACGACTAGCACCCCATGCTGCCACTGGAGGAGGAAACCAACAGAAGGAGCACGCAAAACTGTAGAAAAAGGAAGCCAAATGACCGTAGTCTTTTAAAAAGCATATAAACCGTCCATAAGCCAGTGATTTTGCCAGAAATGAGTGGTGGAACCTTGTGTACAATGACCCAGTTACATCAGAGAGCCAGAAAAGTTGGAGCGCATCCCAGGTAGGAAAGCTTCTTGCAAGTGAAGCAACACTGTGTGCACTGCAGTATGCAGATTTTTATGTGCAAGGTAGGTGAACATCCCCATTGCTGGAAAAGGGCTGAGCCTGGCAGTCAGGTCACACCTCTGCTCTCCCACTGAACACAAAAAGGTGCACAAAAGCGCACTGTGTGGGGGAAAAATGTCGGTTCCTCGCCACCTCTATGCTGAGTTATGCCTGGACTCCTTCTGCCTAGTTATGGGTGTGAACGAATAACCCTGCCTGAAAGAGTGCAGCCCAGGCAGGCTGAGGGCAGGCACACACTCATGACTGCAATGAGCTGGAGGCAGCCCCATGGCAGAGGTCACAGCCTCCCAGGGAGGGGACAGCACCCAGCTGAGCAGACGTGGGCTAAGGGGCAGCCAAAGCTCTGCCTTCAGAGAGCCATGGAGACTGGCAAAGAGATGAAGCTGCTAGGGAAAGGAGGAAAACAGGAACAGGAAAAGGGAATAAGTGAAAAAAGGTTTGGGGACATGGTAGAGGCAGAAAAGACCCCAAGAAAGACTCGGGTTATTGTCTCTTTCCATGACACATAGCCTGGGCCATCAGGAGCACCAGAGGTCCAATGATATATATCCTTCCCTCTCTGCAGTTTTAGCTAGTTTTATAGCTGGGGAGCTTTGGACCTGGAAGGAGTAAATAATTCCTCTGGGGTCCCACATAGCATCTGTTGTAAAGCTGGAAACAGTTCCAGATTGTCCAAGTCCCAACACACACATGGCAGATCTTACTGTGTCTCACACCAAGGCTGATCTAATGCCTCCATGGGGAACAAATGCATAAGGGGGACAACACATGCAAAAATAGAGGCTGAGCATCTTAAAGGTTGAAATCAAATGGTGGACACCCACCAAAGCAACCCCTCCACTTCCCAGCATTTCCTGAAAGCACCCCAGAGCAGTAGGCATTGCCAAGAGGTGCTCTGGCCAAAGATGTGACCACAGAAATAGTCCAACCTCCCTTCCCTTGTCCTGTTCCCCAGTCATGCTTCATCCTCACAGGGACAGGACTGGCCAGGCAGCCAGGTCCTGGGGCTGCTGAAGATGCCCTGTGGCTTCAGGGGTCCTTGGGCTGGGAAACAAAGACCTGAAAAAAAGAGCAGGAGACAGGAGGAAACAGGAGGAGGTTAGCAGGAGATAGGACCCATGCATGAACATCTCCACAGCTGGTGTTCCTCAGAGAACTGTATAACTCATGTCCCCTGTAACAAGTATCACTGGTCCTTCTGTCCTAGGAGAGAAGGGACTGTCCTGGAAGGGAGGATGAGAGGGAGGGGAGGTCCCCAAAGGAGAATGCCATATGCAGCCAGAGCTTCCCAGCAGGAGGAGGCTGCAGTTGTACCATGCTTCACTGGGCAGCAGCCCATCCTCCAAACCTGGCCTTGCTCCCCTGAGGGGCATCAGGGTCTGACCCCACCTGGCTGTAAGAAGTGCTGGGGATGCAGCGCGGGGTGGCTGGGCTGCCAGGACCATAGGATGCTGGGCTGTCCGTCTGCTGCTTCGCCTCGCTGCCAAACGAAAAACAGGGGGAGGGATTTTTTCCTTTTTTTTTTTTTTCCCTCTCTCTGCTCTCTCCCTTCCCGCAGCTCATTTTTCTTCTGCCTTTCAGATAAGGGAGCATGCCTGAGCAGCGTTAATTATGTTCTGTGGAGGTGAATACGGGGCTGATGGCTGGTGGCACCACAGCCTCTCTGCCTGCGTGCCCAGGGCATTGCCTGCCGCTGCTCCCCTCTGCTGACGTGGAGGTGACACAGGGAGATGTGAGCTCACACCTGCCCGAGGAGACCCTGCACATGGACCTGCTGCAGAGCTGGGGCCAGCTGCTGGGAGGGACCTCGGGGTGCCTGTGCACCAGCCCGTTTTCTCCCTCACCATGGGAGCTGTGGATACCACAGAATACAGCTCCAGCATCCTAGGGGGTGAAAGCTACAAGGAGAAAGAAGGGGAAGATATTAGTGAGGGACAGGCAAAGAGGTGAGTGGGGTGGGAAGGAGATGACACCAGCGTCAGATGGGGATAAAGGAGTGCACACCCCTACAGAAACTGAGAAAATGATTGTTTCACATTAGATGTTTTCAAATGTCGTGACAGTTCCTTCTGTCACAAAATGTTAAAGGTAGAAATTGAGCTCTCCTTCCCTGCTCCCCAAACCCGTTCCCTGCTCTTGGCTTGCAGCTGTGGCAGGAGGACTCTTTTGAAAGGTTGCCTGAGGGGGAGAGATTAACACAGAAAAGCATCTTCTCCATGCTCCTGAGCTAGAAGAATAAAGTAATTGGCCTGGCCTGCCTTCAGGGTCTGCTGGTGCCAGTTTCTGGTTGGAAGACAGAAAGGCATGGAAGATGAACAATCAACCACCCCCAGAAGGGACCACCTTCATCCTGTCACACCAGAAGTGTCCCTGCTGGAGATGAACACAGCAGTATACTGATGGCAGGTCTTCAGAGAAGTCCATGATGGCAAGTGAGAGGCAGGAACCAAAGGTCAATGTCAAGGGCAGAGGTCCTGGGCTGTCTGTGCAGCCACACACCAGGGCGGGGAGAGGAGGAGTGGGCAATGCACACCCCCAGGCAGAGCCCTCTCTCCCCATCAGCTTCCCCATGGGAGGAATGGGAAGGAGACACGGGGATGTGAGGTTTGTGTGCTGGATTGGACCTTCCACCCTGAGCACACAATCACCAGCAAGTCTTGGGATTGGGTTTATTCTTCAAATACTTACCTGCATTTATCTGCACTAGCTTCGGCATCCTGGAATGAACACAATACCTCAGTGTCCCACACTACTGACGCCTGGTAGCTGTTCCCACCTCCCCGCTGCTGCTCTCTGCCACTGCCTCACCGGGTGCCCTCCAGATGTCTCTGCTGACTAACCCTCCCCTCCCACCTACACGATGCAGGGAAAGAGAAGACCTCAGTAGAAGGACCCAGATACTCTCTTATTCCTTCACTCAAACAGCCCTGAGGAGTATTCACAGCCTAAAGGAAGGAAATTGTGAGTCTTTCTGCTCTGAGGGGTGTCAGAGCTAAGCAAGCCCTGAAGGGCAGAAGGAGCACAAAAAAAGGGGGATCACTGAATAGAGGAACTCATCGGCAATGAGTAGAGCAAGCAGAAACTATCAAATTTGGATCAAAATGACACTGGGAGAAAGGCAAGCCTCTCGCTGAGGTGGAGTGGGCTGGACATTAGCTCTCCCGAGTGGCAGAGGGGGAGGGAGGCTGCCGGAGGATCTGGTGGGATGATTACTTGGGGACCTGACAAACTGACAAATGCAGCGATTTCCATTTCAAATGGGAAGGCGAGAGGAGATCAAACACATTTCACAGTAATGATTCGGAGCCTTTCCCTGCACACTGAGACACACAAACACTGAGCGTAATTGAAGCCACACGCAGCTAAGATGGAGAAGCAGAAATCTGCTCAAGGGGACTGGGGTAAGAACACCCACAAAGCAAACACAAAATCCCGAACTGCAAAAACAAACAGCTCGGCTGCATCCACAGAGCACCCGAGGAAAAGCCATTCCCCGGCGTAATGCTTGCCTCCCTGCAGTTTGCCTACCACAGGCTGTCCGTACACGTCAAGAGGTGCTCCAGAAAATAACGCCACCCTGCTCGTCCCTCCTCAAAATCTGCCAACACCTATTCCCAAGCCCATGAGTGAATGAGCCAGCTGGAAAATATAAATAATTAATTAAATAAATAAAAGTGATAGTAATAAACATTTGTTATTGGGCCTTGGTTTTAGATGGATATAGAATAAGAATGTCAGTACAGAAGAAGATGAACTTGAGCTCTCTTTATTTATTCATCCATTTTGTAAAAAGGATAAGGTGACTCCAGTATGAAATTAGCGAGGAATGTAGATCAAGTATTCACTGGTTTTCATTCCTTTTTTCTCTCCTGCTGAGAATGCCTTTAGCTATTCATTAGTAGCCTGATACGGATTCTTTCTCCCTGCCTAAAAACCATCCAGAGATCCATGAGCCTACTTCAGAGGGTGAGACCTGTTGCTATTGCCCCCCCTAACAAGCGGTTTAAGAAACTGACTGTTGCAAGGTAATAAGGACTGAATACCTTACCCAGTCCCAGATTTCCCAATGGCATTTTGAGAGAACAAATCTGAGTGCTTCCCAAGCACCACCTTACAGCCTCAGTGCTTTCAGACAAGAGAGAAAAGTGTTTCCGTGTTGGAAAAAGTATGAGTCAGGTTTATTTCATGTAGTGTATTTATTTATTCAGTGAATCCAATTTTGGTTAAAAATGCCTGCCCCGGGCTAGAAATGCTTGCTTTGAAACAACAGCATCCACAACCTGACATAGTATCAGTCACCCCAAAGATCATCCTCCTTCTCCACGTTGCCACCTCAGCCAACCTACAGCAGAACATCAGGGCCCTCCACGCAGTCAGAAGAGCTGGGAACCCCCTCATCGGCAGGGATAAACCACTCTGCAGAGCGCTGGGTCTTTTCTCCAGCCTGAGGCAGAAGCTTGCATGCCTCCTGCTACCCACTGCTTAACTTGTGCACAGCCAGGGGAGGAGGAAGAGAAAAAACAGTTTCTAAGGTAACCGCGCACCCAGTGCTCAGGGCTGTACAGGAGAAAGCAGCTGCTGGGAACGGCTGGGAGGCAGTGGACAGCACACGGGTGGGAGCTGTCCCCTGCAAGAAGCCCCACGTGGCACAGGGGAGATGCAATGCTTCAGCAACCTCATGCAGTGGGGACCAGGACGAAAGGGCAGGGTGATACCACGCCATCTGCTCTGGACATGCTGGTGACACAAAACCTTCTTGGAGAGTACCACAGTGGATGCTCTCTTCAAATCCTGTGGCGTTTTCTCCCTCCTCCACCTGAAGTCAAAAGGCTGCTCATCATCCTGTCTGCCTGTCTCCTTCCCCACAGACCCACACTGTGGCTCTGGCTCCCAGGAGGGGTTTTAGTACTTGTAGCCTGGCCTTCTCCAGGGCTCAGCTACTGTGGTGGTGGGAGACAAGGAGGGGTCTGCGCAGATGGAGCAGTTATGTCCCAGGACAGAGATGGGACAGAGCCTGGTTGCACCATGGCTGAGGGATCTCCAGGTCAGACCAAGAACCTTTCTCTAATACTAGGTGATGTGGCTAGTCCCCAGTACAATTAAGGAGGTTTAGGCAGCATAGGAGTTTCAAACCCTGCAGGGCTGAAATGAGAGAGCTGAGGTAGCTGGAGCTCATGTGCATCACACAGTGAGGTGCAGGTCTGCATAGGGTGCGCTGGGGACCCTTGGTTTATGTGCTTTTGGGACAAGGCAGTGAACACCAAGAGCCTGAAGGGAACCAGGCCTTCAGCTACGGCCCTTTGTCTTAGCACAAGGTAGATGCTGTTTGGTGCCATCTCCAGGGGAGGTCACCCAAGCCACAGCCTGCCCAGCCCTGGAGGGGTTTTGGTCCCTCCTCCAGGGCTGAGGCTTCTGGCTCTTGCAGTGCCAGAGAGGGTGGCCTGGGTGAAAGAGGTTGAAGAAAAGCTCAGAGTTGGTAGACGAAGCAGCACTGAGGCAAGCACGGAGCTGAGATGGCAATGGGCAGCATGGGCTGAGAGGAGCCCTGCCCCAGGGAATGAAAAGAAGCACGTGTGTGCACCATGGGGCTGCACACAGGGGACAGGCCAGTGCCCTAGGCATGAAGGAACCTCTGAAAATGGGCAGTGTGAGACTGAGCACATGTGTCCAGAACAAAGGAGGGGCTTTGACAGCCTTGGGACTCTCAAACTAAAGCAACCGCAGTAGGTAGCCCTTCTCCTGCACACACTGTGTTGGGCCCCACAGAAACCCTCTTGTGATGCACAGCCCTGGGCATCAGCACTCCTGGCTGGAAGAGTCTCCTTTAGCAGCAGTAGCATGTACGTGCATGTGCTAGAGGCAGATGTGAGCTCCGTGTGCATTCAGAGTGGATGCAGGGGCACAAAATGCATATTCTGTGGCACTGTGTGAAAGCCCAAACACCTATTTCCGAGCACATCCTATAGAACTTGGGCAGCAGAGCTTCTGCCCGTGCATTACACAGGAGCATCTCAGCCAGCTGGCAGCCCCACCTTGTGCTTCAGCCAGCACCAACGCAGCCTTGCCTGATATTGAAACCATTACTCTTCACCAGCCCCTCACCCTGTGCTGCCTCTTCATCCCCGAGAAGCTTGAAGCTAAAATTATACACCCGAATAATTATTCTGTGGCTTGGAAACAATCTCCCTTCCTCCCCACCCTTTTCTTTGACGTGTGTGTTTAATATCAAATTATTTATAACCCAGCCTTGCGGTCAAGTTTTTAATGAAAGAGCTGCCTGAGACTTTTAAAAGCATCGTATGCACTCGACTGGCCGCATTATGCTGAGTAAGGGCTGCAGGGGCTTTAGCGAGAGGAGACTTGCTGCCGAAAATCCCCCAGTCCATGTGCACACGTGTTTTACTTGCTCACGCTGCCTCTTGTTCTCCCCATGTCATTTGTTCTGTCTCTCCTCCTCCCTCTCCCCTATCTAGATCTGCAGTCTCTGCCTGGCTATCATGAAATTACTGCCAGCACTGATGTCTACGAATAAAAGAATGATTAAACAGGGATTCTTCAATACCACGTGGATTTTTCCTTCCCTAGGATTATGCATAGCATAAGAGAGGTCAAATAAATGCAGGAACAGTTCCTCTAACACTCCCTCCCTCCTTCCCTCCTCAGCTATATCTGCTTTTTTTTCACTGCACTAACCTTTTCCTTCCCTACATATATATATGCACATGTACATATTTCTCTTCTCCTTCAGTGTGAAATATTGATGAATTCTGCTCCCCCAAATGAAGGTTTGTTGGAGTAGCAGCCTGCAGTTCATCTTCAGAGCAGAAGGGATGCAAATTTGCTGAAATCCTGGGAGGGATGGGGCAGTGAAATGCAAGAGCTGCTGCAGCAGCTGCCAGCTCACGTTTGACTCTGCGCAGGGGCACAGGCAGCAGCAGGGCAGGGATCTGCCCGAGCAGCACCCACCCTCCCAGCTCCCCAGCAAGATGCAGAAATGCGGTGAACGAGCAGGAAGCTTCCTATAATATACCTTGAATTATAGAGGAGGGCCAAGCTGCTCTTAGCACAGATGTAAATCTGTGGCTACTGAAGCTAAAAAGCAGTTATTTCACATTTACACTGTCATCGGGGGGCTTATAAATGTAGTTTTCTGTGGTGAATTCTGCCATCTCAGGCACCACTGCACATGTCCGGCTTTTGGGGGCACTGGCAGGAATAACGCATGCATAACAACTTGGTAATCAATTCCCTCCGGATCTAGTGTAAAAGACCTGTTCCCAGGGGATCCAAGTACTTGGAAGAAGAAAACCAACAACAACCCATAACAGTTCGGGAGCTGCGCTTTTCTTTCCGTCCTCCAAGGAGCAAACTGATGCCTGTTCGTCTCAGTGCATAATTGGGCTCTGAGCGCTGAGTGAGGAACATCAAAGAGGTGGTGTTTGCACATAGGCCTCCAAGTGGAAGCGCTGCGGCCCTTCGTGATCATCCAGCGTGTAGGCAGGAGGAGATGCAGCTAGAAGGGCTCCTGAGTCCCAGCTTGCAGAGGTCCCAGGACACAGCCTTTGCCCAGGAGAACCACCCCCACCTTGTGGGTGCTCTTTGAACCCCTGTGTCTGAGGAGGCAACCTGTGAGCCGTGTCAGAGGCCTACTGGTCAGGCTCAGGCAAGGCAGGAGTGAGGAGAACAAGTGAGCAGGTACAAGGTGCTAAAAGGCTTTTCCTAGTCCCCCAAACCACTACTGGACTCTATTTCCCCAGATGCAAAGGCTTCTCCAGATCAAGAGAGGAGACTGGCAAGAATTTCAAGAATTTCACCCAGATAGGTCTACCCCCTTGGCTCCACAGCCCTTCCCAAATTGCAGGCCCCTCACACCACACCACTCCCTCGCTCTGGCTGCGGTGAGCGAGAGTGCCTCCTGCTCCCCCTCCGATCACTGCCAGCCTCACGCTTTATTTTTCCCCCTCGCTCAGAAGGCAGCTTGGTGTGTCCCACTGTGTGGCTTATCTTGTGCAATTAGCACTTCCCGCCATATCTGATACGAGCGAAGGGCTCAGCTGCCCCTGATTAATTGCCGAGTATTTGCTTTCTTTTCCACTTCTGTGGCCTGGAATTAATTAGTTTATCCCTCTTATTCCTTTCATGGGCCAGAGAATTCTCCTTTTGTGCAATTATATATAATAGCAACGCTCGAAATACCCTGGGGAACAGTTGAGAGAAGCTCTCAATGGGGAAGAAAGGAGCCTGAAAGCAGGGAGATTACTAAAGGTCATATACCCTACAGCTTCCCTGTGGTCTTAAAATATATACCTTCCTCTCACTCCAGCACAAATCCCGCTCCTTGCCACCTGCCTTACTGCCTTCTCCAGGCTTCTCAGTGAGTTAATGTCCAAACAGTAGGAAAAGCTTGCAGACCCAAACCCCAAGTGCGAGCAAGAGATGCCAAACAAGGGCCCCCTTGGCTGGACACCTCCAGGTGATGCAGGAAACACAGATCTCAGGCACAGTCGAGCAGTACCTACCTGGCTCCTATAAGCTATGCAGAAATAAGGACATTGGCTATAATTTAAAGGAGATGCTACAGCTCTGATGCAGTCCATCCCTTGCTAACATGGGCTGTACTGGAACCAGTGCTCACATCCCAGTTCTGCTCTTGTGAACACTAGTGTAAATCGGGAGTAAATGAATACAAAAGCACTGTTACCGAAAAGCATTCATTGCTCTTTGGCCAAAAAGAGAACACTTTTCTGCTATTCTTTATTAAGTTCTTTATTTTCTGCTAGTCTTTATCGAGTCTCTCCAAGCCAGGCTTTGTCTAGAAATGACAGCCCATGGGAATGATTTGTGGGTCAGCCCTCCAGGTTTTGTGGGGTTGAATGAAAGCATCTGGGAAGGGACGAGACAAGATTTTACCTAATTCCCACAGGAGTTGGCACTAGCTCAATTTAAGCCCTTATTTACTGAAGTTTATAGACCCATAATTGTCATCTTCCTTCCTATCTCATTCACACCCCTCATTAGGCAATTTGATCTTTACAGTCTAAAGCTCCTGGGCCACCTCACTTACTGCTGCTTTCTTTAAGCTGGGACTTGAAGTGCCAGACAACCGTGTTTGACCCAGAGCAGTCTGAGTCTCAGGGTGCTTTTCAGGTGTCAGCATTCCCATGCTTAAGAAATCCATTGGTATCTAATCTAACTCATAGATGTGGCAATGCAGTGCAGCCAGGATGCTGGAAGTGTGACACTAGCCTCATCTGAGAAGGCGAGGGAGGAATTCCAGAACACTTGCAGCCAAAAATTTGGCAAGAGCTTGTTTTCCCACTGCAATACCTGCAGAGCTAAAGCTGTTCAGCTTTGAGCCAGGAAAGAGACAGCAGGGTGACTCTTCCTGGGTGTTTGCAGGCAGCTGGGGTGGTGGGGCAAAATAGGGTGCCTAAGAGACCCTGGCAGTCTGCTCTTTGGATTGACATTTCTCTTCCCCTGTTCCCCTGCCTCCCCATATCCCTCCTATTCATACTTGTTTCTGCCTTCGTTTGGCTATGTTAATTATTAGCAGTGCTCGGTCATCTCCTCTGCAATCATTTTGGGCAGACTAATAAATAAAGGTGATAAACATGTGGAAGGTGAAGCCTGTGCATTGCCAGGGCTGCAAATCAGTGGCTGAGGATGGCAGCTGGGGCAGTGTGGCCTCTCCTCCCCCTCCCTTTTCTCCTTTTCCCGCTCCTGCCTAGCAGCCCTGCCTGTTCTGCATCACGGACTCCTCTGGACTTGTAATGCAGGCTGGGTACAAGCCGAGTGCATCCGTGCTCCGGGAGCCTGTAACGACACCGAGATGTGAGATATGTGTGTGCCAGGGCAGGGGGAATGGGTCAGGGGCTGGCCAGGCACATAGCATGGAGCTAGGGAAATGCAGGCACAGTAGATAGACTACACACACTCACACCCCTGTTATTTGCATCACCATCTGCACCCCTCCCTATTTTGCATGCTCTAGAGAGCATTTGCTGAGCAAAAGGCATTAGCATACAAGAAGGAGGGAGCTTGCTTTAAAGCAACTGTATGCATCTATCCAGAGCAGTGCTGCGGCAGACAAGTCATTTAGGGGACATGGTTGCATCTCTCTCCTTGAGAAGATGTTTAGCTTAGCACTGGTGGACCCTCCTTTGCCTCAGCATGGTGCCAGAGAAACAACCATTGCTCTACTCACAGCATCAGAAGGCAAAAGCCACTGACAGAGCTGTTTCCTTGACCCATTTCTCTGGGAGAGGACAAGGTGGGGTAGTTTCTTGCCTTCCTCTAGAGGGTGTATTTCTGGTCCTTGTGCTGCAGGAGCTGCTGGGGAAGATGGGTCTATAGACGGGGAGAGCTGTGCCAGTAATCTACTATGGCTCAGAAGCAGCTTCTGTGGCACTGTGACCTGTGTGTTGGAGTCCCCCACAGCAGTCACAAAGTCCTTTTTACTTCTCTGCATGAATTCTCATTTATCACAGAAGTTCTTGGGCTGGTGTCCTGGTCCATCTCCTTTGACACGTCCATCCTCCAACTGTGCTCTGCTGATGTAAAATGGCCCATCTGCCTTGACTTGGGCAGTGCTGCAGTCATTTACATCTCCTGAACCTCTCTCTCCTTCATAATTAGGGGCATAACTGGTCTTATATGAACACCTCTAAATGGCTTTAAATGACAGGACTGCAAAACTGAGGAGTATTTACATCCCAGCACCTGCAATGCAATTCATGCACGTACACCAAGCATCATCCTTCACTTAACCTTGCAATAATCTATAGCTTTACTAAGGTGGTGCTTGCAGTGGTGACTTGAAAGCAAACCAATAAATATGACTTTTGAATTATGTGGAAAAGCCTTCAGTTTTCTATCACTTTGCTTCACGGCTCTGAGTAACAGCGTGCAGGGAAGATATGCAATGTGCTGGCTTTGAATGACAAGGAAAGGCAAATGCCTGCCTGTGCTGGATCATTCAGGTTTGTAGAAACAGAGCTCAGAGGCACGTGCATTTCTGCACTGGCATTTGCAATTGCAGATCTGCCTGTACAAACCAAGCATTTTGCACAGGCAGACTGATATTTACTCAGCTTCATTTGAATGCAAAGCTGCCATCATTACATACATACAGTCGGCATGCGACTCCTCACAAGCGGACACACTACCCCCAGTGTTGATGGACAGCATTCCCTAGCTTCCCATCAGCAAATTCCTTGGATTTCAGTGCTAGGCACTGCTCAATAAGAGCTCAGCATCTCATCAGACTGCAGACTGTTGTTACACGCTGGCTACCTCAAATTCTCCCTACTGGTTTCCATGCAAAGCATTTTTTTTGCTTCCTTCTGTACATGCCTTTACTGGGTTTCCAGACATTATTAAGCATCTGCCACAGTCCAGCCCAGAGGTAGCTGCGTTTTAGCTGTGGCTGAATGATCGCTGTGTACGTAGTTTGCAAAGCACTTAGCGATTCTTCAAGATGACAGGCGCTGGGGATGTCAGTCATTTTCATTAACATAAATAAGATATGTTTCATTTTAGTCACTCTAAAATCATTGAGTCATTTATTGATGTCTCAGTAATTTATGAGCTCTCTGTCTTGGCTGGAAATCTACCCATGTGACTGTTTGCAGTAAGGAATGGGCACAGTACAGAGATAGATCTCTGTTAAGCTGAAGTTCAGCTATTTCTACCCTGGGTCAAAGTATTAAACAAACGGGGATGACAAGGCACATGAGCCTTTCCCCTGCAGCCCACACATTTAGTCACAAAACACTTTCACTGCAATGCTCTGGTGTTCTTATTGGTGCTGTGGCTTACTGTGGGCACCCAAAAACTGAATCTAATTCCCCTTTTGCTGCCTACCCTATCCCAGAAGGCAAAGGTCCCATTAGGACAGAGACCAAATTCCCTTCCTGCTGCTGGAAATGGCCAGCCAAGAGGAGAGGTGTTGGTGGGATGCTTGCTCTGCTGCTGCCAGTGCTGTATCTGACGGGGTGATGAAAGGGAAGTGTCAGTCTCCCAGGGTGTCAGTCAGGCACTCTCATCAGACTAATTTCAGACAAAAAATTTGTCATGCAAAAGAGAACTGAGTGGGTTCAGATGAGCTCTGGAGAGGCATCCAGATTTTCTGCTGATGAGAGAAACAAAAAAGGGATGCCAGCTCTTCGTGGTCTGGCTCTGGCCAAGAATTTTTCTTGGGGCAGGAGAAAAAGGTGAGGAACATATCATGGCACCAGTGGGGTGTGCCGAGAGCCCACACTGACATTTTTTCCCATAATCTCACCTCTCTTGCTGGGAAAGAAACCACTTTAAAAACAGAATTTATCAGGCGCAGCAAGAAGGGGGACAAAAAGCAACCCAAAGCCCAAGCAAGCTTTTGTCTCCCTTTGTCTCCTTTTCACCTTGTTCTTTTCCTTCCTTTTTTCTTTTTTTTTTTTTTTCCCTGTTTCCGTCATGTTTTCTTCTCTTCTCCCTCTCTTGGTTTTCCTCTGCATCCCTTCCTGCCTCTCCTAACACCACATCTCCTTCTCCTTTTTTCCTTAGCACACCCACAGGGATCCTGCTCTGTTCACAGGACTGCAAAAGCATCCAGCTCCCTTAAGCTCTACTTTTAAACAGGTGGTGGCAGTGTTTCAGTGGCTAGTCAGAGGAACTTCGGCACCACTGTCTAGCATTTAGACTCCTCTGTGCCAGCACACCCCTTCCAAACAGCCCAGGACAGCTGGGAGACCCCCAGCCCCACACTCACCCAGGGACCCTTCCCCCCTTGAGCAGAGAGGAGATGGTCCTGTCCTCACTGCAGAGGCTCATCACACTTGGGGGTTGATGCTTTTTAGAGAGCACCACCAAGAGCTGCCACTTGCAGGCTAAAGCACAGGGTAGTCCTTGGTCCACTTCAGCTCCAGAACCATTTGGACAACTTAAGTGCAGGGGAGATGCTCAGGCACTGCTACATCTTACAGCTGGGTCCCATCGGAAGCTCTCAGTTTGCATGGGCAAGGCACACCCCAAAGCCCCTGTTTCTCCTTGCTCCCACCTGAATGTCACTTCTGTGATGTACAACCAAGCCTTGAGGCTGGAATTTGTCAATTCTGCATTTGTCAACGTGTCACCCAGGAATGTTAATGATCTCCATGCATGGCCTGAAGACTCCAGAAGTAAAATAGCTCATCTGGAACATCAGGACTCCCATTGATTTACTTTTCCTGCTTCCAGGCAGCAAAGTTCTCTTGTTTTTGACCAGCTAATTGTATTTTTCAAAGGGGTTTTATCTACCTGTCACGTGTCAGCGGGACGTTGAGGGCATACCTGGATGGGCTCACACGCAGACAGGCAGATGGGCAGATGGGCACACACCAGCGAGGGGTGTTTTACACAGGCTGTGAGAGCCATTTCATTTCAACAAATGGCACAGCTTTCTATCCAGTGGATGGTACACGGCACTGAGGGTCCAAGCGACCACTGAAGATTATGCTGCAGAAGTCTAGCACTCACTCAGTCCACTCACTTTCGTTTAAATAATTGCTCTTTTGCAAGCTACATAGTCTGCTAACCCGAGCAGAAGCTCAGTTACAACTGATGGCACTGAAGCAATAGCACAGCAAGTTTTTCCTAGCTGCTTCAGTTTTCTCTGGCCAGTGGAAAGTTGTAGCTGTGAAGGTGCATCTCCGTGCTGATGGCAACTAAGTTGCTTTATCTCCCATCCGCACTGAGCTATTAACATCCACACAATTATTTACTGTGGCCTAGCTATGAGCAGTAATAGCAGATATCATGGTATCTCTACTGTGCATTGGTATCTGCTCTTAGTCAAACAGAGCAGCCACTCTGAGTGAAAGTGATGCATGACATATAGCACTGCTGGATGAGTTTTCTCTGGCATCTGAAAGGCAGAAACGCAAGCGGAGCACAAACTTACAACCCAGCACATGAACACACATCGCTGAATTGTTAAAGGCATGCCTAAGCTTGTCATAGGTGGGACACTTCTCTGAACCAGGGCATTATTGCTTTCTTATTTTTTCACTTCTCGTAAGATTTATTGAAACTCTTTCTCACTAGGCACAATAAAGGAGCCAAGGCTGACATTTGAAAGCCGAGGCAGTTGTCTAAATGTAAAAGGCAATAAATCTATACCAAGCCGAAAGGCCAGAACGATCTTAGGACATCTGAGAAGAGGGTATATCTAGGCTGATCTCCAGAAGGGAATCCAGACCAGTCCCTGTTGAGCTGCCACTGTAGTTGCTTGGCACTTCAGACCTTGTATTTTAATATACATGTTTTTTAATTTGTAAATGTAATTTTTCACAGTCCCTTTGAACAGGTTCCACTGTAGCTCCCCAGAGCTCTTGATGCATTTTGGAGACAAGACTTGGCTTGTGGCATAAAAAAGGTGCATGTGTGAGCTCCTATGCTCTGGGCATCAGGAGGAGGAGGTAGGAGCCCTCCAGCTCGCTTGCCTTGCCTGTACCCAGCAGCAGGGTCATTCGCTGTGGCCCCTTACGAGGATGAAGGTCCTGGCTTCAGCACTGGTTTCCTCCCTCCCTTTGGAACACGTGCCAATGTGTTTGTGGGTGGAGATGAGAAGGATCCCCTATGTCCACGTTGGCAATGACTCAATATGCTATTTCTGGAAGCTATTACATGAGATTTTTTTTTTTCTGCATTAACATTCAAGAGCCCAGGAAGGTTGCTCAGGGCTATACTCCAAGGTGCCAGATCCTGTAACTTAGATCGATATGCAACTGTATAATAAAATATATACATATAACATAGAAAGACCACCCTTCCTCGATATTCTTATAGTGAAAACCTTGCAAATCTCCAGGAAACTATTCAAAATAAACAGTAACCCAAATCTCCAAGGACCACGCAGCCACATGCTGTGCTGGTGCACCCGCCTTGGCCTGGCCTTTCAAGTCGCCTCCCTGCAGCCATGCCAGGCTGCCCCCAGCACGTGTCCTGCCATGGGACTGGGTGGGCACCCACGTCCTCCTCTCCCACCACCCGTGGCTGGGCTGCACAGTGGTAACTCAGCCACTTGCACCGCTGGATAGGGGAGCAGGTTGGGGGGGGGGGGGACAGCAAGCACCTCTCCGAGTCACTGCCCTGCCCCAGGGGCTGCAGGTGACTCAGGGGAGGGTGCTCAGCCCTTTATTTTTCTCTGCTGTCTTCCAGGTGAGCCACCAAGCCCACAGATAGCTGTGGACAGTCCGTCTGCTTTCTTTTGTGTCTGAGTTTTGCTCTCTGTCTCTCATTCACTTTCCTGCTTCTCTGGTTAAGTAGGAGCTTCGCTCAGGGTTGGCCAGGGTTGGAGCAACCAGCTGGGAGCACAGGGGGAAGGAGCAGAAAGCACAGCGGTGGGGCAAAGGCAGGGAAACAGGTGGTGGCTCCAGATGGCAGGGAGGAGACACCGAGGTCGGGGGCAAGGGCTGGGGAAAGGAAAACCTGGAGGGAGGCAGGGGATGAAGAGATGGGGTGGAATGAGTTGAATGAGGAATCTCAGGAGAAAGAGACCCGGCCGTTTAGCTGGGCATCACACACCTCACAGAGCAAGTGGCTCCTCTCTGCCTGAAATGGTTTTGTTAGTGCTTGGAAAAGGAATAAAATGTGTGTATGCCTTATATATATATATTGGTTAATAACAGTGATCTATTTATAGGCTGTAAATTATACACCATGAATGTTGCTCAGAGACAAGACATTATTTTGCTGCCAACAGGGAAAAAGGAAGGAAAGGGAAAAAGAGACAGAGAGAAAGGGAGAGAAAGGAAGAGAGAAAGAGAGAGAGAAAGCGAGGAAGTTGTGAGCTTCTGCAGCCGTCCCCTTCCCCCTGCTCCTCACTCACTGACAGCACAGCGCATGCTGCATGCAAGAGGGACAACTCAGAGGAGCTGTTTGGGGTCAGCTCTGAGATGGTTTCTGAATGAGTCAAGGCATTTTCAAGGGACTTCTGAGTGCCAGGGAGAAATACCATGAAACATTGCCGAAGGGCTGATGGCACGTGGTATCTGGCACCTTCCTGCCTGCTGCAGACACCAGTGCATGGGCCACCTGGCAGGCTTTCCTGGTCCCCCAGCAAGTCATTTGAATGCTTCAGAAAAAAATTCTTTGCTAAACACTCTCTCTTTTCAGTACCCCTGCCAGCAACCCGCTCCCTCCTTTTGCAATCACACATCCACAGAGAAGGCATCTGAAGCCAAATTCGCCTCGCAGAGTTAGAAACCCTGTCACACTGCCTCGCTTTGCAGTCAGTAGTAAAAGGGAGAGAAGGCAATTCACTTGCCTGCCCTCCCCATTAACTGTAAGATAGTCCTACAGTATTTAATTAAGTGTAATAGTTAAGTACCTAACATTAGATGAGACAAGTCTAGGCCTTATGAGAAACCCAACGAATTGTTTCCATCAAGCTTGCTGTGTACAGAATGAAACCATTCAGGAGTAATCCTGGGTCATGGCACAATAGGAAAGATTTATTTTTTTATGTAATTTTAAAAATTTAATTATTTTTAATGTAAACTTTTTTTTTTTTTTAACTGTAAACTTTTCCAAGAAGCCTGGGATTTCAGAAAGGATCAGGGGAAATCTAACACAGCTTCCTTTTTTTTCCTGAATCTTCCTGACCTCTTTCTTTGGATATCTGAGCTTCATCACTTAGTTGTTCTTTTCTTTCCACAATAATCTATTTCTTTTTTTTTCTTTTTTTCCCCCCCCCATCTAGAGTTTACACTGCATTTAATAATCCAATTCTTTTGTTTTTATACATTGGAAAAGGAACAAGGGCTTTTGATCCAACTTGCCTATACAATTAAAATACCCTTTGTCATCTTTCAGGTTTCCCCATATGTATCCTATATGATGGAAGTGAAAAACCTGGAATACAAAACCCACTTATTCTACAGGCCCAAAGTGAAAAGGGCCATATACCCATCCTGCTGGCAAAACAAACATGGCCTTGCATAACAATCCATCACAAATATCTGTAATATCCCCTCTGAGGGATATTACAATCCAGATATGGACCAGAATCAGGTACTAGTCCATGCACAGCCTCAAATGCAAGGAGTAAGTACATGTGTGGAGGCATGCAGCACTGAGATCTGAATTCCACCTGTCCACCTGTGTTTTCTCTGGTACTTAGTAATTGGCTCAGATTTGGAGTGTCCAGGGTCAACCATGCTCTGCAGACCAGGCTTCCTGCATTTCAGTGAGGACAAGGGATGCCAATATGCAGAACTGGAAAAAGATGAGAGAGATTTCTTTGACAGTCCACTGAATCATGAACAGCTGAGTAACAGGTGGCTGAATAACTGGCAGGTAATGCTTGACATTGTTTCAAGCCATGCGTCGCTCAAGAGGAAGGAACAATTTAAGGCAGTCATCCTTGGGGTAGAGCTAAAGTGGGTTTGGGTCTGAATTTGCAGGGCAAAAAGACAAAGTGATTATCTGAGCTGCTTGTTAGGAGCGTTGGCATGCATATGCACTATGGTGACATGTTCAGTGTCACACGAGGAAATCTCCGGTGAGCCCCCTGGAAGCTCCAGCAAAGAGCAGAAGAGCATTACCACACTTGACACTGAGAGCCTTTCTTTGGAGCCGCTGTTACAAGCCAGCCTAGGACACCGTCATACAGAGCAATCGTTTTCGTGGTGAGTGCCTGTTTGGTGACCTGTGTGCAAAGGGTCTGTCTAGTTCCACCTGAAGGGGCACAGAAACACTATCCCAGAAAAATTCAAGGGTAACTCTTACACAGCGATGTTCAAAGTCATCTGAGCAGGCACTTAGCAAAATGTTACATCATACGGAGTCCCATAAGAGCATTGTATAGAGGTGCTGACCTCTGCCCTGGAGGCATTTTTTGATAGGGACTCTCCAGTGGTGATGCCGTGTTACCAAACTGCCTTTGCACCCCAGTGGTGGCTGTTCCCACAGCTGGGAGAGGACATCCGTGCAGGCAGTGATGTGTGGGAGGGGAACTGGCAAAGCAAACGCCGCTGCCAAATAAATAGAAACTTGGATCTCCAGAGCTTTCTGTTTGGCCTGGAGGACAAGTCAACCAGCAGAACGGATCAGCCTAGCTACTCCTCATCCGAGCTCCAGGGAGCAGCCCTACCTAAGCACAAGGCACCCTTCCCCCGCAAGCTCTGATCTTGCCATAGCTCAAATACAAGCAACATGAAAGAAAATCCCATAGTTGCTGATGAATTAGTACATGCTGCCTCATCTCCAAGTCGATGCTAAAGCTAAATCTGTCTGCATCAGATTAGAGAGCCACATTGCCTCCCCAAACCCCGACACCTCTAATCCTGCCTCGCTCCTATCCCCTGAAGCTCAGAACCGATTCCTGGACCAGTGCTCCCAGCAAGCAGACTGGCAGCCTGTACCTTTGGCAGGGTCTCACAGCCAACCTGTATTTTCACTGGTGCAGCAAATCAGAACTGAACAGCCTCCTGATCTGAGCCTTGCAGGGCACAGCAGTCTCCATATCTACTGTCTGTAGTGCCTGTGCTCATACCCTTCCCATGCCAGAGACCCCCTTCATCTCCGTGCCTCACAGCCCGGCTGTAACTCCTGCTCCAAGGGCAGACCCCTGCCAGGGAGACCCAGCAGGCCTGAGGTTCTGCAGAATTACATCTGCTCCTGTGTCCTGGTTTCCCCCATCTCATCTATGATTTCATTCAACTGAAGTCACAACAGCTTTTCCAATCCTACGTAGGCAGGGCACATCCCTTGACAGTTACATTATTTTTTTTCGTGAGCTTTATTTTGGGGTGGGGGTGGAGGAGAGGGTGTTTAAATGCGAAAGTCTGAACCTATAGGATAAAATCTCCACTCAGCCTAAGGGAAGAAGCTGCCTGATTGATGGGGAGCGTCACCGTAGTGGGAAAGAATAAATAGGGTGAAGATGCTGCCAGATGGGAAACTGAATCCTCCTTGGCTCAGTGAGCATAGAGATAGCTGGTGGTGTACGTACCGCTGGCACAGTCTGCAAACAACCTTTAATCCTAACGGTAGCTAACATCAAATCCTGCCACAGCCTATGAGCACCAACAAAATATTGTAACCTAGCGATCGGGGGTCTTCGAAAAACCTTTCCCTGTCCCACTCAGCAGATTCACACCTCTGCCCTTACACCTGTGCCTTGAGCAGCTACTGGTAAAGGAGACTGGGAGGCTGTCCTCCTTGCCCACAGCCCTTCCACCTCTCTGACAGCTGGGTCCTCCGTGCAGCAGAGACCTGGGAGGGGTGGCTCCCTGCAGAAGGCAAGATGGTTTCTACGTGGGTGAGACTGTTGTTGTGAGGGCTCCGGAGAAGGAGAAAAATCTCCTCTGTTACTAAGCAGGGATCTGAAGGCCGTTGTCGGGGGAGAAGCAGAAGAATTCCATAAAAGGAAGAATTATTCTGCCGGCAGCCAAACCACCTCGACTCCGATCTTGTCAGATCTCGCCGCAGCAGGGCTGGTCAGCACGGGGAGGCGAGTCCCCTGGGGGAGCAGGGTGTTGCTGTGACGCAGGGGAGGAGGGAGGGAGCTTCTTGTCCTGTGCAGACAGTAAACACGTTTCCCCTATGTATTTTTTAGGGTTTTATTTTCTGACCAAAAGGAAAAGAGACCCTTACGATTCAGAGGGCGCCAAGGGCACATCAGGTGGAGCATCTGATCTGGCTTTCTCATCTGGTTCCAGCAGGAGGAACTGGATAATGCCTGAGTACCATCCCTCTCTTTCCACCTTCTTTCCAGCCCCAACACTGTTTGAACATCTCTGAGTGCAAAATGTCCCTCAGTTACAAGTGATGGAAGGCCCTTGGGAACACAGTGACCCCTTGCTTGGTGAGCAGGACACTCCCAGGAAACCGGCGTGGGGATGGATGTGGCAGAGGAGAGCTTAGAGCACAGGGCGTCCACCATCAGTCCAATACCAGAGTTAGTAGGAATCCCTGTGGTCTAGGGAAAAGAGGCACCACCAATCCCTGCCCCTTTTTCCTACAGCACCCGGGGATTACCTAAGGGAATTTATTTCCCTCCTTTGCCTCTGGACGATGCCCTGCACAGCCAGCAGAGCTGCAGAGACTGACACCACAGCTGCACACTGGGAAAGAGGCGGCGGCAGGGTTAAGCATACCCGTCGCTGCTTCCCCTTGGCTCAAGCAAGTTGGTGTTGATTTCTCTCCAAATGCCGGTTGTTTAAATTCACTGTATGACAAGTAGGAGGAAAAGAATAGATGAGGGGAAGGAAATAACCAACTCTCATCCTGCTGCTGCTCTTT
The DNA here is from genome assembly GCF_964034855.1 of Anser brachyrhynchus. Taxonomy (NCBI): domain Eukaryota; kingdom Metazoa; phylum Chordata; class Aves; order Anseriformes; family Anatidae; genus Anser; species Anser brachyrhynchus. The sequence goes on along the minus strand of NC_137694.1, from coordinate 44,720,426 downwards.
GGCCGGTAAAGCGATAAGGCAGAACAGAGAGAGGAGGCTTTTCCCCTGCTTCATTATGAAGCTGAAAATTGCAGAGCAAATGAAGAGTATATTTGAAGATAGCACAAATCCTCGATAAAGCCTCTCTGAAACTTGATGAAAATTTTCAAAGTGTATCAGGAAAGCTGGGATTCTGTAAGGGATAAACCCATCAGACAAGATGAATGGAAGAGAGACACAGATGGTTGGTTTGAGTTTTCCAGAGCAAGGCAGGGGTGTAGGATGAGTTTTAACCTCTTTGCAGCCTGCTGGCTCAATGTCAGGGATGAAGTGCTAGCTTGGAGATGAAGCGCTCGGGACCCTCAGTCTCTGGTCTCCTGTCATTTCAGGAGACAGGCCCAGCATGCTGGCACTGCAGACACACAGACTGCTGGGGCAACATGAGTGTGGCATGCTCCCCATCCCACCTTGCTGTCTTTCTTCCCTGCCCTGGGGACAAGCTGTAGACAGTGCAGACAAGCGGCACATTTGATGGTTCCCTGCGTCTCCAGGAAAGCAGAGCAGCATGCTCTTCTCCAGTCAGGGAAAAGGCCATGGCCAGGGTGGTTGTAAATGTGGTGTTGAGGTCTTTGGGAGGAGCTGTAGAGGCAGTCACGAACTTCAAATCTTGTTTTTCTCCAGTGTCTCCTGTAGGAGAGCAAGCAGAAGAGGACTCTGCCTAGTTTTTCAGATCTGCACTGACCCTAACTCCCACAATATGAAATTATTTGGCCTAAATTTCCTACCAGTTCTTCAAAGATTTCTCTTCTTCCCTTTTCCATACCCAATAAATTAATTCCCTAGAAAAAGGCCTGTAATTAAAAAAAAAAAATGTACAAGACATTGTCATCAGGTAAATACAGAACATGCTGCCTGGAGACAGAAATTATTTCGATGAAGATTAATTAGGCAGAGTTACTGTCCCAGTCTGTCTGGCAGTGGGGAAAACATGGTTTGAACATGGGAGGAAAGTGCCCATGCCCTCCCCTTGCACCCAGCACCATCCACACAGCAAGCATTGCTCAGGAAGGCTCCTCTGACGATATGGGTGGTTTCTCCCTTTGCACACTTGTAGTTTAGGAAGAGATACTGCTAAGACCAGCTCATACAGCAGCAGGGAAAAAGGCCAAAAAAATATGTTTATCCTTGATAGGAAGAATGCGAAAGGACTGTATTTACTTGCCCCATGTGCATCTATTTCCCAAGGGGATGGAGACAGGAACTAATATTTGTGATGCTCTCAGCACTTGGTGGGAAGGCAGGTCAGACAGAAGCAATAGGACACAGCTATGCCTCTTCCTGGCAGATCATCCTGGAAACAGATGTTTTGCCTTAGGAGTTTGTGCTCTTCAGTGCCCACCAGGCAACAGCAACCTGACTGCAACGGCCTGAGAGTGTGAAGGGAGCAAGAAATATGCAGGGATAAAGGCAAAGAGAGCAACTTTGCTGTATATGTTGAGTGGAAAGAGAATATCCCATACAAAGATGGATGGATGGGTGGGTGGGTGGGTGGGTGGATGGATGGATAGATAGATAGATAGATAGACAGATAGATAGATAGATAGATAGATAGATAGATAGATAGATAGATAGATAAAGCAGGCCACAGCATATACAGCAAAGTAAAGCATGGAGAGATGATGCAGATGTAGAACTCAACCCAGAAGCTGTGTTAGAACAGTAAGGAGAAAAAAGGGATGGAGAAAGGTGTACCAAGTATCCATTACTAAAAATAAATGTAGACAAAGAAGAACAAGGTCAAGGTAAGGCAGGGGAAACAGGAACAGATCCTGATGAGGAAAGAGAGAATTGGTGTGGGTAGAGAGGGCTCGCTCTTCCACCATGAGACTTGCACACGTAGCTCTTGCTAAAGGACAGATGTAGGCAGGGGTGGATTACCCCAAGCGAGGAGGCTTCTCTGCAACCATCTTGCACATCCACGTATGAACCTTTCCCCTCTGCCTGAGTTTCATGTACCAACTCAACCATCAGCACTGTCAAAGATCAAAGTGAAAAGGTGTGTGTTATTCACAGTGGTCCCATCCCCATCACCACTCCCAGATAGGTAAGTAATGTGGATTTGGTGGCTATCAGCAGCAGGTTTTGATCCGAGATGAGAAGTGTTAGGCAGACTGGTCACCTCCAATCATCCACCCCTGCCTGTAGGAAGCCAACAAGTGGACCACACAGCTCTAGACAATGATCTTAGAAAGCTCCTGGTTATACATAATAACTTGTTCTTTTAGTAACTGTGACAATACCTGCTTTTCTTTTAATATGACATTTAATGGCAGAGTCCCAGAAAGCTGGATTAGCTGGCTGGGAAGGCATGGGCACTTCAGGGAACAGCAGGGAGACATGCAGCTTCCAAGTGAGCTCTTGGCCCCAGGTAGCGATGGAAACACTAGGGACTTTCCCAGGAAGGAAGGAAGAAAAAATGTATTATGAGAAGAAGAAGAAAGCCTTTGATGCTCAGTTTATTGGGAGGCATAATACTATATGTGAGAGATTTAGCCAGCATTATCAAGAACTGGAGACTGCCAAGTCCTTCAGAAGAGTGACACAGAGCTGTTCAGGACGCATCCAGAGAATTTATAAGAGGCAGCATCACTTCTGGGCTCTTGTAGGAGTGCTGGGCATCTCCTTTTAGCTTGACCCCACATTGACTTTTGCAAGGACAAAAAAAAAAAAGACAACCAAAGAACTATGAGAGCATCTCCAGACTACTGTGTTCTCAAATCTTTATCCCTCACTTACAGACACATCGTTCTTGTACTATATATTGATATACTGAAAGCAATTAGTGATACCTCACAATGCATTCAGCCACAGGTAAATATTATTTAGTCTTGGTTTAAAGGAAAATCGTATCACAAAGACCTTAAAGGATTTCAGCTGCTATGGTGAAACCTCAAAGGCAATTACACCTTGGATTGCCAGGAGCTCCCAACAGAGGCAGGAAAAAATTCCTACAACCTGCACCCACCAGGCTGGCTCAATCTTCAGAAAAAGCTCCCAGTTGGCATGAAGGAAGGTTGATTTTTTCTCCCCCCTAGATGACTTTGTTATCACCAGCTCCAGGCTCCATACCACTTGCAGAGGCTGGCTATTAATTCAATGTGCATATATAAAAGTTAGGCCTGGGACATTTTGCCTACAAAGCTTCTTCCTTAGCAGGCAAAGGTCATGTTGTCATTTGGAGATGAGGGCAATAGAGATGGCAAGAGTTCCACTTCTGATGAGAGGAAGAAGTTAGATACCCAGGTGGGATTAATGTCCTCTAATTTTTGATGTCCAAATACAGATAAAAGGATAACATAGGAAATGGAGCTAGACCCATCTGCAGTCAAAGAAGAGACAGGTACATTTACACTGGTTCTTCTGATCTATTTGAGATAGGTACATAAGGAAGAGCTGAAACATGCTCTTCCTCCCCCGTGGCTTTAAAGGAAACCTGACACTGTGGTAGACATCTATCCTTAGAGAGAGAAACCCACCACCGGGTTTGAAAGGTTCCAGTTCCCAGGCCAAGGCACAGCTAAAGTGGCAGTAATGAATAGCCTCGTCCATTTTCTCCGGGACACCGGTGTCATGGGCCTTTTGCTAAAACTGATATACTTTGAAGATGTGCACACTTTGCTTGCTACAGGTACAAGACCTCTCCACCACCCCGCTCACCCCAGAGTGAGCCCGTGGGGCTGCCTTGGCCTCCGATCAAGAGCTCAGGTGCTTTCCTCCCAGGGCCCAGCAGAGCCACAGTAAACGGGCAGCTGCGGAAAGCAGGGGCTCATCACCCTGCAGACACTGCTCCAGACACATGGGGCCACCACCACCTTCCACTGAAGGGAAAAATAACTGGCAGTTCCCTTTCCTCCATGAGAAAACTGAGCTTGTTTATCCCATCAGACAGATGGTCTCACTGCCAAGCAGGAGCTACTGCTCCTGTCTGTCCAGCGCCATCTTTCTCATTTCTCTGTTTCTCAGGGTCTGCTAAACTTGGCCCAGGAAGGCTGCAACAGGGTCTATTGCTGAGGAAAATAGCCCAAAATCACAACCTGAAGAAAGGGCAATTGAAGCAATTATCTGCCTTTTCTCTGTCTGACTGGCAGCTAGGTGCAGGCAAGGAGAGCTGTGCCATGATACAGCACCCGAGAGGTACTTCACAGAGAAACTGAGAAGATGCTCTTAGGAAAAATATCTCCTTTTCTGGGTGACTCAGAGAGTTCTGTTAAACAGGAGCCACATGCAAGTGAACAGCGACAGCTTAGGAGCTCCCTCCCTCCTCTACATATAAGCTATCTTGCTGATTTCCAGGGGGGAATATTTGTGTGTTGATGTTGGAGAGTGAAACCCTGTATTGCAGGCATGAAGCAGCTTCCTCCCCCCAGTTCTTCAGCATTGCTCTCTGAGGGAAGAAGCTGGCTTGCTTCATCTCTGGCATCTCCTCAGAGACTGACGACAAAAATGCAATTAGTTCCAGTTGCAGAAAGCTGACAGTTTTTCATGTGTGTGAGCACATGTGCTGACCACATAGAAACAAGCTTACAAAGCTGGAAAACAATAATTTCCCTCTTGCATAAATCTCCTCTCCGTCTTCTGTGCAGATACAGTAGTCTGGGCAGTGGCCACAAGTGACACAATTCAGACAGGACCTGGAAAGAACCCTGACGGTCTATTAGAGATGAAGGAAAATTTCACTGCTAGGATAGGGCAGGGGGAAAACTGCTTTTCAGGGGGAACGATACAAGCCAGGTTTCCTTGCATAAAGGTGTCCGTGGGGATTCTCTGCAAATTGTGTGTGCTGTCCAAGGTCTGGCCACATGCCAGCCTGAATTATTGCATCTCAGCTCCCCTTACAGTTCACATCTTCTCATCTGTGCAGGACACACGTGCTAGGGGTAGATTATAGGTGTCCTATTTTCCCCCTCTAAACCATTCAGAAAAAAAATCATGGTCTGATATGCATGAGTTGTTAGCACTGCAATCACAACAGCCCTCCATTGAAACAAGGCAGATTGAGGCCATTCATTTTGGATGTGCTTAAGAAAGTTTTAGTTCTTGTTTTGAAAACACCAGATCTAGAAGCTTACTTTCCAAAAGCCTCCTGAGATTTCCTGAAATCACCAGAGCCCAAGCCTAGCACTTTAGTAAAATCCTACGCAAGGCTAGGAAGCTTACTTCAACAACTTTCAGCAGTCTCTGATGTTACTGCTATCTGTAAGGCCCTGGTTGCAGTCTGTAACTTCTACTCCAAATAAATTACAAAAGCAAGCATCCTGCAAAATAAACACAGACCAAATGAGGCTGTTTGCCTTCTATCCTGTCCACAGCACATGGCTTCTCTGCCCCATTATCTTTCAGCTGTTGCCTTCTGTGAGCACGCACCATCTTTGGAAGCACCTCACCTGCAGCACCTGGACCAAGAGTACAAGCACAGCACAAGAAATTCAAACTGGCCCCACAAACCAGCTCCATCGCCCAAAGGGATTGCAGAAGATGGCAGCAGAGATATAAATCATGACTGACACTAAACCCCAGATGCATCACTTCACAAAGTCCCAGGGACTGGTGTTCAGAGCAGAGGAATTAGGGAGTCTGGTTTGGAACTAAGAGGCAGAAGACTTTGTGCCAGACTGCCTGAAGGATACTAAGTACATTCATCTTGTCCATAGATGAATGAAATGTTATCAGTAGAGCCAGAGAGGATAATTTGACCTTTCTGTCTTTCTCTCTCCCTCTCTCCCTGCAGCTCAAGGAGAGAAAAAGAAATCCTTCACAAGTTCTATCAATAAACTTCAGTTCCCTTTCTGTTCCCTGGGCCTGAGAGTGCAGGACAAGCCAAAATACCCCTCGCAGGCAGGAGAGGCTGAGGATGCAGCACAGGGAGACGTGGAGGAGCAGGAGCTGGCACAGGGTTGCCTGGGAGTCAGGGCTCCTCATATTCAAGCACCTCATCTCATGCCAGCATTGGAGACATACCAGCACCACACTGCAGAAAACATGGCACTGAGGGCTGTGTCCAGCCAGAAAAGCAGGGAAACCAGAGCACCATTGGGACTGGATGCTTCTTGAGCATTGGCAGTCCTACTTAAAGATGTTCCCCCATCCAGCCCTAGTGGGACCAAACACTCTCTGAAGCACTAGAGAAGGAAGTGCACAGTGCACACAATGAAATGAGGAGCCTGCCGTGGGAACGAAGAGCATTGGGGCCCACAGGACATGATGACAGCCTGGCACGGAGCACACTGCACTTTGCAAAGTCGCACAAAGGCCTGGCAACCAGAACTTCCCTCCTTGGCTCCTTCTTGCAGCAAACCTGACAGAGACACAGCTTCATTCCTCCCAGCTTCACCCCACATCTCCCCCCACGTCGGGGTCTCCCATTTGAGTATTCAGCAAGTTCTTCTGGTAGAAGTTTTACTCTAAAAGTTAGGATATATTTTTTAGTTAGTTAGGATATATCTTTTTGGCTGAGAGAGGAGGCTCTGAAATGCAAAGAAAAAGAAGAAAATTTGCAAAGCTTCTGTGAAGTCCAAGAGTGGGAAAATGTTCATCAGGAGCAGTACAAGCACTGCATGAGTGTGTCTCAGGAGTGCTGGGGGAAAAGAAAGAAAAATCCAGCACATCATCTCTTCTATCAAGACCCAACACACCGTCCCTCTAGTGCCAGCACTGAATGTGAAATCCACTTTTCCTCAAAAAAGCAGCCTAATTGATGCACAGGAGTGTGAGCACATTACCAGGAGGGGGAAGCGCTGTGGGTCTGTGCATCAATGGGAGCAGGAGGTGGTGGGCAGGGATCGATGCCCCCCAGCTGGGGGCTGGAGGGGAGCAAAGGACAGCGGGGGAGGCACAGGGGCCACAGAGAGGTACCCTCAAAGCACAGGGCAATGGCCCAGACACCGCTCGAGTTTCCCAGCACTCAGCCGAGCACACAGCCAACACACTTGATGGGAGCTGCTATTTCAGCAAGCCAGTTGTTAATAAGTGGAGCCTTTTAGCCCTAATTGTTGAAGAACCACAAGCCAGCAAACCTCCCGGAGCTCTTCAATTATAGATCATGCCCCAGAACTGCTGGGAACAGCTAAGGCGTTTCACAAGTCACCGCAGCACTGCTGCTGCCCATCCCTGCTCTCTGCCCTGATGCTGCTCTGGCATGTCAGAGCTGGCCATGACCGACGGGGGGCCTGCCTGTGATAAACCCCCATGGGCAGAAACACCTACAGCCAGCCAGAGGCTCTGGAATCTGGGGGAGAAGGGCTTTCTGTGCAGATATTTGCAGCTATTCTGCACCCTGTCCGCTGCTGGCTTCCCCCCACCTCCCACCCATCAGCTCAGCGGATTCTGTCTGAGTCACACAGGTTTTGCAGCCAAACAACCCCCAAGTGTTTCCAGCAATGGCCCCTTTGCTTGGTTCCTACATCTCTTATGACTTTGTGGGTCCTCTCCCATCTGAGTGCTGGACAAGGTGTTTGTTTCCACACCCAAGCAGAGCCAGCTCACCATGATCAGAGATTTATTCCTAAATTATTGCCATTCCTATGCCTTCAGTCAGGCTAAGGAATCTTTCCTCCTTTGATCTTTCTCTCATCTGCAAGATACCACCAGTTTTAACTACCTTCCCCTGCGTAATCCTGAATGCAAAGCTTACAGATGGGGACCACTGCCAGATGTACAAGTGATCCCGTCCCACCCTGCACCGCATGAGGCAAGGAGCCAGCACGCAGCATGTTGCAGGGACACAGTAAGTGATAGCAACATTCACAGGAGGCAGCAATGGGCTCTGAAACCCCCCTGGCTCCACTGTTTGAAGCCCATGTGGCTCCACCAAATGAAACGTTCAAAATGTTTAATTTTGAAAATGCCTATGGGATAGCTACAACTTTGGAAGCCAAAATAATAATAAAAAAATCCTATCCTGGCTATAGCTTTTGGACTCCATGGTAGAATCCTGGAAGCCCAGGTGAGGGGCAGTATGGTAGTGGTCTTCCTGCTATTTTCCTGTCCCACCAAACAGATATTTAATATGACCAAGCCCCATGTGTGGTTTGGGATCTGTGGATCAGTGTACTCTGCCAAACAGCAATAGCCTCATGAATCAGCATTTTCTAATAAAAAAAACACTCTGTCAGAAAAACTCACCAAGCCACAAAGCCTTGCAGATCCTGGGAGACGTTATAATACAGGAGAAGTTTCAGGAGTGGCAACCATCTCATGGGTTTTAGATCCATGACTTGGACCTTCCTCTTTCTCCAAAAGGAAATATGTTTTCTGTCTTCTGATACCACTGTGTGCCTTCATTTTCAGAGCCCTCAGTTGTAACTCATAAAAATAAATGGAGGAGTAGAGGGAGGAGGGAGCTCTGAAGGAGCACAGCAGTGCCTGGGCTGCTTCTCTACAGCCAACCTATTTGTCCTGTTGCCAGTGTCTTGCAAGGACTTTAACTGGCTGCTCCTGAAGGCACCTAGATGCTAATAAGCAGAGTAAGGAAGGGAATGCTATTTATTTATGTTTAGTTATGCATTTTTAGACTCAAAAGTGAGCTATGCTCTGGGTGACAGCCAAAATCCCTCTTCCAGAGCAATCTCTATGCACAGGAGCTGTCTGTCTGACCCAACTGGCAAGACCCCTCAAGGCAAAGGCATGCCAGCAGGGGAGGCATTGTGTGAGCAACTGCACCAGGGAGGGATGAGCTCTGCAGGACTACATGTGGGTCGTAGCCATGGCATGCATGGAGGGTAGAGGGATGCTAAGTGCTGTTGGTCACCTCTGTTCCTGCTCCTCGGACTGTGGTGAGGAGCTAACCTCTCAGACGTGTTCAAAGGGCATGTGAGCACACACATGAGCTAACGGGCAGAGTTACTCCTTCTTTTTCAATCCCAGACCTTTTCTCTATGGCCATATTTGGTTTACCTAACTCCATTATCTTCTCATAACTCTGCAGCAAAGCCCTTCTCTCTCCCCCTGTCCCTTTCTTCCTAGGTTTGGGCTTTCTTCCCTGACTTTCAAGCTTTCCTTTCTGCTTTGCTCAGCAGTCTGTGAGATCTGTTCAGGCAGCGCTTATGCCATGGGCAATGGCGTTGCTAGTGGCTTGAACAATCAATCACTAACAAGGTCCACGGCAGATTGCAAAACAACTCTGGAACATGTTCATGCCAGGTCCTTACTGGTGTTTTCTGTATGTTTGGTGGTTTTACCGTGCTGGGCAGCTGAACTCCACCATAGCCACTCTCTCACTCCCCCTCCTCAAAGTAAAAAAGGGAAGAAAATATGATGGAAAGGGATCAAGGGTTGAGATAAGGACAGGGAGATCACTCAAAAATGTTCATCAAGGGCAAAACAGCCTCGGATTAATGTAAATTGTTGCCTACCACTAGCAGACTAGAGCAGTGAGAAACTAAAAGCAAACTAAAAACACCTTTTCCCCATTCACCCTCTTCCACCTCCACTCCCCAGCCACGCAGGGGAACGGGGAATGGGAGTTGTGGCCAGTCCCTGACGCTTCATCTCCTCCGCTCCCTCACGGTCCCTCTCTGCCCCTGCTCCCCGTGGGGTCCCTCCCAGGGATGCCGTCCTTCCCGAACTGAGCCTGCGGGGGCTGCCCACAGGCAGCAGCTCTTAAGAACTGCTCCCACACGGCTCCGTACCACGGGGTCCATCCCCCAGGAGCAAACTGCTCCGGCACGGGTCCCCCACGGGCGGCAGCTCCCCCCAGACCCCTGCTCCTGCGTGGGCTCCTCTCCACGGGCTGCAGCTCCGGCCCGGGGCCTGCTCCTGCGGGGGCTCTCCATGGGCCGCAGCCTCCTCCAGGCCACATCCACCTGCTCCGCCGGGGGCTCCTCCACGGGCTGCAGCGTGGAGATCTGCTCCGTGTGGGACCCGTGGGCTGCAGGGGGACAGCCTGCTCCACCAGGGGCCTCTCCACAGGCCGCAGGGGAACTGCTGCTGCCTGCCTGGAGCACCTCCTGCCCTCCTGCTGCACTGACCTTGGGGGCTGCAGGGCTGGTTCTCACTCCTCTCTCCCAGCTGCTGTTATGCAGCAGTTTTTTCCCTTCCTTCCTCTGCTCTCCCAGAGGCCCAACCAGTGTCGCTCACTGGCTCGGCACTGGCCAGTGGCAGGTCCCTTTTGGAGCTGGCTGGAGCTCTGATCTGACATGGGGCAGCTGCTGGGCTCTGCTTACAGAGACCACCCCTGCAGCCCCCCCTGCTACCAAGCCCTTGCCATGTAAACCCTATGCAGTATGCAAGTCCTACACTACAACATGTTTTTACTCTCACAACAGAGAACATGACAAATTAAATTCACACAGATCATCTCCTGCTCTTAGGTTTACTTCCTGGCTCCTGCTGTGGTGTGCTGTTCCAGTCTCCCACACACCTGCAGGCCTTGGGAACACCAGGCTGGACAAGGCAGTGGCGCATCCCCTCCTAGCAACAAACTGTCTCCAGTAGCATCCCTCCAGCTGGGCTTCTCCACACCTGCTCCTTCCTAGGCAGGAATCAGCCTTCGTAGTTAAGCAGCACTGAAGAATGATAAAGAAAATAAAAGAAAACAAAACAACGAAGCCCTTTTGGAACAAATATTTTGTTTATAATGAAGAAGCCTGTCAGGCTGCTTTGAAGCAATTTTGCTAAAAGACTGTGTGCTGTAACTTTTTGCCCTTGGTCTGTCACCTTCCCTAGCCTCCAGAGAAAGCAGAAGACATTGGGCTGGGGACCAGGGAGGAGACTGTTCAGAAACCCCTGGGTGCTGCAGAAGGCCTTAAGCTGGGGCCTGAGGTACAGGCCTGCCTTACCTGACTCCACAGCTTAGTCCCTGGAAGGTTTGCCCCATACCTACTGCTGTGGTGTTGGTCTGTAGCAGACCCACAGACTGAGTATTACTAGCAAGGTAAAGGCCAGCCCCCCCGGTTTGCGGGTGAGATAGGGCAGCAAAAGCCACCAGGGCTTGGCTGTAAGAGCATGGTTGCCAGGGGCCAGGAGGATATCCATTCCCAAGCAGCCTTTTATTCAGTGAAAGTTGTCGACAGAGATAGAAAGCTCAAGCACTGCTGCATCAGTGGGTTGGTGGCACCACACGGGAGGCTACAGGACCCCCCCAGCACCGTGGTGTAGGAGCTCCAGAATCGCTTCCATCTGTCTGTGTCATCCCCACCCCCAACCCCCAGCATTTTCCTTCCTGCCCAGAAATTACACATTTCTTATGATTGTTAACATTTGAGCTTATTTTATTTATTTATTTATTTATTTATTTATTTATGGTGTCTTTGCCATGACAGTACCTCCTCCTGCAAGCAGCACTGATCTGCTCAGCCCTGTGCAGGAATGGGGCAGCCACGGTGGAAGGAGAACCTCAAGCCTAAGCAGTCTGTGTTCCTGCCTGAATAACAGCCTCTGATGCCCTGCACCACCTCCACCAGCACTGAATCAGTGCTCCCGTGTGCCAGCATGCACAGTGATACAGGAAGGCAGGTCACCTAGGGACTTACTCCTTCACACTGCTGCTGATAGCAAGAAGTGTTGTAACACAGCACAGTACTGGTGGCCCAAACTTGTCTGAACTGCTGCAGCATGTAATGCTGCAGACAGCAGAGCTGCCCTTATTTGATGCTTTGCAGCTTTTGAAATCTGCCAACAGAGGAGAACTGCACGCCGCTGCTATAGCAGCTTTTCATGCAAGCAGGTGATTAAATCCTGCCTTTTCCATCTCTGAGTCCTGCAGCCAGCCACAGAGGTGACAGCCCACAAGGGAAAGCTGCTGAAAGGCTCAGAAGTTGGGAAGGTCATGTAATAGGTGAACCCAAGAAAGAACTGGTCTTTTAGATGGTTCACACTCTGGGATTTACACATTTGTATTCCTATTTCACATCACAATAGGGGAACTACTTCAAAATGCACATGTGCAGTAACACAGAGGAGTTCTTGTCATTGCCTTGCCACATGGAGGACAGGTCATCTCTCTTCCTAGAAGAGTAGGGAAGAGATGGGGGAGCTGGTGTAAACCACTGGAAAGTTGGGGATCACCAGCCTGAGTGCCACTGTACAGAAGACACAGAATGCTAGAGCCTCCTGCAACTCTCCAGCTCATGAAAGCAGTTCTGGATTCAAGCATTTGATCCCTGTACTGGTGGATGTAATAGCAAAGTTGTCCCACTTCCAGTTTCTCCTTATACCATGGAGACTATGTGAGTGTAACTACATGGACAGAGGTGAGATCTGGCAGGTTGAGAGGCAGCGGAGGCCTGCAGTATAGATCACATCTAAAAATGCATAAGCATTGTAAAATGCTGTAAATTAGAGATCAGTGCAAGTGTGTGCATCTGGCAGGATTACAGTTCAACAGCAGCTGCAACCAGCAAGGCAAAAAATCATTGAGAACTTTCTGATCTGGACAAGAATGCCACTTGGGAAAGATGCCCTGTTTCTGCCAGAGTCTAGCTGGCAGTCTATACATCGAACGTCCTGTTAGAGAGTACAGCGGGGAAATAGAACAACATTATACAAATCTGATCTGAAGTGTTTTAAAAGTGAATTATTTGTGTTATAATTAATGCTACAAAACAGCAGTTATTTCAAGAAGTGGACTTGACCACTTGACCTTGAAGTGACCGTGCGTGCTTGTGATGGCAGTGAGAGCTGAGTGTGCCTCAACGGGCAGGATCAGATGACTGCCGGGCCTGAGCTGCCTTGTTTTTGATGTTACCTCTCTCAGCTGAGATGTGTTTGTAGCAATGATCACAGCAGCACTTGTGAGAAATAAATGTTTATAATGCTCTGGCTGAAAACTGCTAACAGTTCCTTACTGCCCAGAATGAAGCACAAGCAAACACTGCAGGAACAAACATACATCTAATTTAAAAAGCCACAGTATAAAGGCCAAATATTGGGGCAGACAAACAGCAGTGACTAGACTGACTTGCAGTAAAGCAGAGACAATCTCAACACAACGAAAAGGCATCCAGGCACAAGGACTCTGTGCTGTGCATGCTAGAAAAGCATTGGAGAGAAATATTGTTCCCAGCAGACAGAAATGTAAAATGAATTAACAAAATGTCTCTGAAGGACAAAGCCCTGCTGACGATTTAAATAACTGTTTTGAAACCAGCCTTTACCACAAACTGGTTTGTGACTGACAGAAAGAAACAAACAAAAAGGCAAAGGAAACGTGACAGAGATTGAGCCAAGCACAGCTACATCACAGCAAGGACCTATATTGATAAAAATAATTTTCTGAAACAGCCACCGAGGGGGTTTATGTGGCAAAACTAAGCCTGACATCTTTGCATTACCAAGACCAATTACACAACTAGAGTTTGGAGTTAAACCTCACCTGGGCCTAGTTTACAGAACAATGTGCCAGTGAAGACATCACTGCTTGACCTGAGATATTACCCAGAGGAACAGAACTCCCTTTGGCACACAGCAGAAGGATCACTTCTTTATTTTCTCAAAACTGCTTTTTTCCCCTTTCTTTAAATCAACAGAAGTTCATGAATTTTTCTCTACTGCATGCTAAGAAAAGAGTATTTAGTAGAGCATAAAGAAATGACTGAATTAGTTAAATAGAACCTCTGTGGGAAAGGCAGTTGATAAAAATCCAGGAATGTTTTTACTAATGGGAAAAAAATCTGCTAAAAATGCAGGACTATAAATAATGGATAAACTAATACTTAAACAAAGTATTTCTGCTTTGTTGCAATTGAGTTGCTGCAACAGAGTTCCTCATATGAGGAGGGGCTGAGAGAGCTGGTGCATTCCAGCCTGGATAAGAGAAGGCTCAGGGGTCATCTCATCAGTGGAAGGAAGGTACAAAGAGGATGCAGCCAGGCTTTTCTCTGGGGTGCCCAGTGGCAAGATAAGAGACAATGGACACAAACTGGCACACAGGAGGTCCCCTCTGTATATCAGGAAGCACTTCTTTACTGCTGAGGTGACTGACCATTGGCACAGGTTGCCCAGATGGGATATGTAGTCTTCATCCATGGAGATCTTCATGTCCACCTGGATGTGCTCCTGGGCAACCTGCTCTAGGTGACCCTGCTTGAGCAGGGGGTTGGAAGACCTTCAGACATCCCTTCCAACCTCAACCATTCTGTGATTGTGTGAACTGAACTGGCAAGCGGAAAAGCTTTGGGGATGAAAAATACATTGTCAAAGATGACTTTTTCAAGATTAATAGTACAAGGTGTTAGCTAGTGTGAGATCACAGAGAAGGGGTTGTTGGAACAGCTGTCAAACTGTGGCATCTAGAAAAATGTCTAAAGACAAATTGAGAAAGGATCCACAGAGGTCTTAGAGATTACTCTTTGTCCGTGCTCCAGGTACTGTTAAGAATGAAATGGGAAAAAAAATTGCTTTCATTACTATGAAGTCACCTGTTGCTCTGGATCTAAGGTTAATTAATAATGAAATTGCTACTACAACAACAACAAGCCCCACAAAAACAAATAAACAAAAACCTATGTGCCAGGACATACAGCAAACCTTTCTAAAAAAGATGGTCAGACTGTTACTTGCTAGAAAAATGAGAAAGAATTAGATGTGTCATAACCCACTAAATGGCACCATGTGGCACAAGTGACTGTGACATGTTTGTATAAAGATAAATGACACCAACAGTGTTTGAAATAGAAGGCTGGTCATGAGTCTGGGTTAAAACACAGCCTGCCAGTGGAGCAATCACAGTTTGATCAAGGGTTCAAGACCAGTGCAAATAGTTTTGGAAAGAAATTGTAAAGGCTAACCGATAAAACACCTCTTCCTACACACATCCAGGTTACATGTCTGTGATGCTTCTCAGAGGCACCCACATAAGAGAGACAGAAAATGGCACCTCCTTTTCCAGGACACACACAATATTGGTAATGCCGTTCTGTGTTAGCAGAAGGAACTCAATACCTCAGGAAAATGAACAAGGTTTGCCAGCTACCAGAACCAGCCAAGTGGCCAAAGTGGACAGAAAGACATGCAAATACTTTGGTCCCACTGTCTGACTTTTGTCTGCTAGCAGGATTTTATCTCTGGTGTTCACAGATTCAATATGTTTGCTTTTATCAAGTTAATAGAATGCCACATTAACAAACAGGGATCAAAATATGTTGCACTGAGGAGTCACTCACTTGTACTCCCATAGTACTGTGCCTTCTTCTCTGCTGAAAACAGACATATTTTCAGACATATTTCACACAGATACTTTTGGGGGTTTGAAAGCAATAATGCTGAAGCACTTGTGTGTCTCAAGGCCTCTTTGCATCCCTCTACAGGATTATGTAAAGATACAATTTCTCCCCCTGTCAGTTCTGCCTCCTGCACATCCATAGATTCCTTACCTTTAAAACTGAAGCACCAAGTAAATCACTCATGTACATGGCAGATAAAGCCAGCCATCAAAAATAGTCTGCTTGCACTGGGCCATTTGCAGCTCTCCTTGAGCAAACCCTCTGTCACATCCTTGCAGCTGCAGGAACACAGAAGGCCGTGGAAATGGCTCATGTTCCCTCTGTCTGTCACAGGAAAAGTGGAGCGGTGGGACGCACTGGCAGGTGATAGTTCCCTGTGAAATATTTCATTTGTGTTAAATGCCTCAGCGTTTAAAAAAGCAAAGCAGATGAACTCTAGGTCTAAGAACAGTACAAGAGTCCCAGTACCAAATATGTAGCTCTATCCAAAGCCGAAAACCAACCCTGGTGCTCACCAACTGATTGCATTTATATCCTGCCAGCAGGACGGATTCCTTGTTACTCCCGAGAGCAGGGAATTCCCATGCAGGGCTGCCTCTAGCTGCTAACCCACTCTGTGAGTTTACTTTTGATTTGGGATTAATTTTCAAGAGTGCCCATGTGGTTTTGCATGGCTGTTTGTTCCTAAGAGCATTTAGCCTACCCTTTATAGTTCCTCTTTTCTTTCTCTGGAAAAAGAAGCCTCACTGGAGATGGAGTCCCTGCTCAAGTACTTACAGAAGTGATGTAGGTAGTGAAAACACTTTTCTTTTTTTCTTTTTTTCTTTTTTTCTTTTTTTTTTTAATGGGGCTTACTTACACTGTGTTTGTACTATGGCATACACCTTTGGAGGTGACCTTACTACAAACCTGAACCCCACCTGCTAGACCCTATACAAACACAGATGACAGGAAGGCCTGCCCTGTGAATTCTGCATACCAGACCTGGTGAAAAGCCACTGGCACAGCATGGCTGCCAGAGGAGGCACAGTCCACCAGCTGCAGGATGGGCAGGAGAGCTGCCTCAGCAGCCCAGAGTGGAGATCCCTTCTCAAGCCTTGCACCTGTGCCCTACCAGCTCCTCTACCTCCCTGACCACTCCACCAGCAGGATAAACCTGTGGTCATGCCATACCCACTGTCAAGGACTTATTTAACCATCATGGTAAAGAGAAACTGGAAACAAGGGAGACTCTGACAGTGAGATGGAAGCAAGAAGGAGTAGAAACATTTGCCTGTTCCAGCTACCTTTCCTCCCTCTTCATGGCTGAAATAACTAAGAAGCATGAGTGTTTTTTGCTGGGTGTTCCAGCACCCAACGGTCGCCAGAGCATCCTCTTGCTAATGTCAGCAGTAGCACATCTCATTATGGGCACTGGTGTCTCCATGCACAGACTTTGTGGTGAAAAGGCAATGAGAGAAATGCTGTGGCTTTTGTTGAGGGTAACTAACAGCAGTCAGCCTGCTTTAGGTGGCTGCTTGGGCTCATCCACCTCCCCTCAGCAAGCCTGGGCAATCCCTCCTACTTCTGCAGCTTGCCTTTGCTATGGCATTAGATGCATCAACTGGAGATGTCGCAGTTTCTCTCCGCTATCTGAGCCTTATACTACTCATAATTGTGTAATCCTCTAATGTCTTCCCATCCCTGCCAGGGATTAATTTATGTTTTTAATCATACGCTTGCTAAATTTCAACCAAGTTCAACCTACCTGTTGGGTCACAGCACTCCTATATAAATGTCTAATCCTTAAATTTACTAGTCCTTGCGGTAGTCTGTGACAGTGGTTTTGCTCTGGACAGGTGGGAATTGATGAAGCTGTTCCTCTCTGAGGGGTGTTTTGAGCAATGAGAACTCCAGCCAGCTGGAGCGACGGGGAGAAGAGCTGTAAGTCTCTCTGAGGGCATTGCCCAGAAGCTTTGTCGTGAATAAATACCCTGCCTGGCTTTCCACAAAAGCTGTTGCATTATATATATTTGATGTATGAAACGAGCAAATCCCAGGGACTGATTAATTGCAGGGTGAGAAATGTAAGTCCTTTTAATCTATAAAAAGGGAAAGCATGTTGCCTTTAAGACTTCCTCTCTTATACCAGGCTAACTTGGAGTGTCTGTTGGCCTGTTCTTGATCATTCATCATCTACCTGTTTATTGCCTTCATTTCAGTCTCCAGCATCCCTAGTCTCTCCATGTATCAGATCCTTACTCACCCCCTGACAGCTCCCCAGCCCCTCTTGCTTCTGATCATTTGAATTGCCCTTCACTGGACCTCTGTGATTTCTGCACTCCTCATTAATTACACCACTCCTGTTTTCCCTCCTCATGTTTATCCTTCTGTTTGTATCGGCACACCTCTGCTTGTTTTACAACCACCTGGCAACACATGATGACAGGGTGTTGAAACAGCTTAGCTGGTAAGGGCTGGATAGCCGTCAAAATGCCACGTTAGGTACACAGGTGCTGCTGACTGAGGAATTGGCTCAGACACCCAGTCACCTACAACAGCACACATTCAGATTACCACATTACTGAGCTGAGGGAATGGGGAGACGCGCCTGGCCAAAAGCAGCACTAGCTCCCATCTGCGTGGGTGAGAGCAGAGCAACAGAAACACTGGGGAGATAAAGAGAAGAGCTGCAGCCTCCTTCCTCCACAAAGAGGAGGACACAGGGCTTGGAAGAGATGCTTAAACCTCTTTGTTCCCAGCATCAGCAATGGCATCACAGTGGGGCTGTGATCTTGTGACTGTCCATTTGCTAAGGAAGCCGGGCACGGATGCTATTTCTGCAACCTACAGCTGTATCGAACAGCCCTCCCAGCCACTGATGCCTGGTGGCGGGAGCTGCTGTGCCATTGGAAATACCCTCTGCTAGCTGAGCTGCAAGCCCAAGCACCTCCTGTTCTTGCAAAAGGGTCACTGGCAATTCTGCAGGCTCAAATTCAAATCTCGTGTGACAGGACACACATGCAGAGAACATTTCACTTGCAACTGAGATGCACCAAGCTCTCATAGTCAGTGGTACCCAAGCACTCAGGATATCACAGCCTGTTATCAGACAGAGGTGGAAAAAGGATGTACAGAAAGATGCATCTAATCGCTCTGGGAGAGCAGCCTCAGAGCGCAAGCAATCACTGCTTTCTGGGCACATGTTGTCATGCAGTCAAACAAGGCTTCCCTTCACTGGAAAATGTTTAATGCTATCACTCACAAAGCAGATGTGCCAATGTGGACAGTTTCAGTGTTGGCTAGATTAGCTATACAGTGCTACTGCTGTACTGAGCCGGGCAGAGCACCTTTGCCACAACAACTCCGTGCAGCGTTACAGGCTTGGGACAGAGTGGCTGGAAAGCTGTGCAGAGGAAAAGGATCTGGGGATGTTCGTTGATGCTCGCCTGAACATGAGCCAGCAGTGTGCCCAGGTGGCCAAGAAGGCCAACGGCATCCTGGCCTGTATCAGAAATATTGTGGCCAGCAGGACCAGGGAGGTGATTGTCCCCCTGTACTCAGCTCTGGTGAGGCCTCACTACAAGAAGGACATCAAGGCCCTGGAGTGTGTCCAGAGAAGGGACATGGTTTAGGGGGTGACATTGGTGGTAGGGGGATGGTTGGACCAGATGATCTTGGAGGCCTCTTCCAACCTTAACGATTCTGTGATTTTATGATCTGAGCTGCTGAGTTCATCCACAGTTACCGAAGGGGCTACAGCAGGCAGTTCCCCTGGGCAGGGTTTAACCAAGACAATCTGCACGGCAGCCCTTCAGTCAGGCCCTAGAACAAGGACTGTGCAGTAACTTTTTGGTACATTTGGGACAGACATTTTCCTCCACATTGTTAATTGAAGAATATGTCTGCAAAGAATAGGTATCATCTCACACAATAATCTTTCTGTGATTGCATCTCCTGAGCTCAGACATATCCAAATGAATATGCAGTGCTGTGTATGTGGCTGATTACTGAATGAAGAGCAGCATTCAGATAGTTGGTGCAAGGAACACTATGCAGTAGTAAGAAGTCAGTCTATGAGAGGTTTAGATAGTTCAGGGTGTTTTCAATATATGGATGAACATTCTTTTATATTTTCTTAGAAGGGTATTATTGCATATAGCCCTATATAGTACATTGCACAATCATACAATAATTTAACAAAAGTGAATTACATCTTTTGTTGCTGGAACAACACAAAAGATAAAAAGAGGAAGATAAATATGCATGCGCACGTATATAAAGGAATGAAAAGGTATTTAAAAAGTCAAAAGAAAAAAAAAAAAGGAAGTTGGTGGTTTGAAGTCAGGGTTGGGAAAAGAAATCCAGCTATACCCATTCAAAATTACAGGTAGAATTTTTAGATAAGAAGAAATTAATTATACAAGCTGGAACTGGGCCAGGACACTGTCCTTTTCTATACTACACAACGTTATCATGTTTGAACATGCTCGTATCTAATTGAGACAGAGGACACAATGCTGAGCACAACTTTCCTCTGAGAGCATGAGCAAGCCATCACCCCCCCTCTGGGTCACTCTGGTCTGATTGTCATGGGACATCATGCATTTCAATGCATTTTTTCTAAGGCCCTGCTGACCACTAAATCAGTCAAGATCCAGTCTCTGACTGAACACAGTCATCTTCAAGCACCACTGTCCTTCATGCTCTTGCAGACATCTGTGCTAATGTTACACCAGCTGAGAAGATAGCTCCGTAGGATTTAGATATAGAAAACACCCCTGTGCAGTTTACACTGCTGAACAATGCATGGGGACCTGCAATCGCTCCATTTGCACAGTGCTTTCTTTACATCTCATGTGTCAGAAAATGGGGGAAAGAAAGAGAAAACACAACATCACAGCTGTCTGTCAGACCTCATTCAGCTTTTTCAGTCCTGGCTCAAAGCGTTAAGCACATCTTACACCAACCTGCAGAATCCTAGTTTCCCTCTCCCATTAAAGCTTTATCCTATGCAAAGCACCACAGCAATGACTTTTGCTGTAGGGTCCTCTAATAAGCCTTCCTAATTTGAGAATAATGAAGGCTGAAGGGTTCACATCCCGCAGGCCAGCCAAGGAAGAGGGCAGCCCAGGATAGTAGAGGTTGGGGAGGACACTAGTACATTTTAATTGTCTGCTAAACTCTCACTTGTCCTCCTGGGATGGAAAGGAGCCCTCTCACTCCACGAATTTTACTGATGGCACATGATGGAGTGGTTTCATTCCCCACACCTTGCACAGGAGAACATGGCATCTGGCACAGGGCCATTACTGGAGCAGTCGCATTTCTGGATACCTTGGGATGAATGCTGAAAAGGTCTGAGTAGGCCGTGCTTATGGAAATGAAGGCTCCCAGTCACAGTGAGGGAAGGAGTCAGGAAACCTGCCCCAATCCTAGTGGGGTAAGTCCATTTGCCAGCATTTGCTGAGGGATGCCCTCAAGAAATGCTGCACCCAGAAGAGGAGTGTTGTTCCCCAAGACAGGCACAGGAGCAAAGCTCCTTCCAGCCACAGCTGCACTGACAGCATGGTAAGGAGTGTCAGGATTAGCCCCTGGAGGATGGCAGAGTAGCCATATTTTGGGACAGAGGTGCAGGGATCTCCTTGCTGTATTTGAGACAATGTCAGCTACTGCACTCATATATATCTTTGATTCCAGCTACATTTTTTCCCCAAACACACACATAATTTTCTGACTCCTTTTACTACTTATTGATCTGCTGTTGAGTATAGGCTGCCAAGAGATGCATCAGGCAGTAGAGCTCATTACGCTTTCTCCTGCTCCGTTTTTACATCACTCAGCCCTCCCCTTCCATGTCCCAGGCATTTTCAGCCACTCCATGTCAGAGAATTTGTCCTAGAAAGAAATCTCAGCCCCTCTCCCTCATGGTCTGGTACTCAGTGCAGCACACCTGCCAGGGAGGCATATCTCCCCTACCATCTCTGCCGCCTTAACTTAGATACCAGGAGTGAACTTTGGTTGGCCTACCTTTAGCTGTCTTCCAGTAAAGGTGTCCATGGATCCAGGCTCCCAGCAGAGACCTCCCCAAGCAATGAGTTTAATGGGAGATTTGTCTGAGCCGAAAGAGGCATCTGAGATAATATAAAAAATCTCTAGAGTCCATTGGCTGGACTGAGTCTGGATGCTAATTGGTTTCACTGAAAACCTAAGCATATAGCTGAGATTTCAAGCCCTAATGCTTAGGTGAGACCCTCCACATACACACGCACACACACACACACACACATGCATATATACTCACACTGGTCTCAGTTATCTTGTCAATTATCAAGAGAAAGGCTCTTCTGGGGACAGCTGAACCCAGCCATTGGCTTTAGGCAAGGCATAGCTTATGTTTGAGAAATGCCTTCTGCTCTGCCCTGAACACGGAAAGAGGCTTGGAGACATCCCTTGCTGGACACCTAATGATAGGAAGGCACATGCTTACCTAGGTGGCAAGGGTAGCAGGCACTGGATGTAGCAGCCAATAGCTTCTTCCTATCGTTGTCATACTGTGCTGTGTTTAAAAGCTCTTCTGTAAACCTTGGCTTTAGAAGAACAAAAGGTGACAGTGTGGGCTGATAACATCAGAACAAACTTATACTTATGAAACCTGAGTATCGTAAGGTTAGTGATAATGTGATTATATTCCACGCCCCCCCCCCCTTTTCCCATTTTTCCCATTTTTTTTTCATAGCTACTCCTGAGCTACAAGATTCTGGTGGAGGTGAAAGTAAAAAAGGAGGAAAACTAATAAATCTTTTTCCAGTTCCAGTCTGTTGCTGTGCATCTAGGAGATTCAGAAAGAACCTGACTTTTTTGATCGCTATCTCATTCACTGATAGCATCTCCTGACTTCTTAAAAATTATTTGCTTCAGCTAAAGAGCTACCAGTTGAGCTGTTTAAGTTCTGCTTGGATTTTATTTCAATGATATTTACAGAAATAAAACTTAATGAGAAGAGTATTTTTTCAGACCCTTTGGATGATTATCTTTGCTTTTCAGTTATGCGCGCCACTTAGTTTCCTGCTGGATTGCTTTTACTCTATTAGTAGTTTATAAGTGTGCAGTATGGCCAAAATTTGAATTTTTTCAGACTGGAAACTGTAAATTGGCAGACATTTCTTATTTCAAAGCAGAACTTGTCAATTATTCATTTCAGTAACAAAAAAAAGGGGGGGGGGGCATACTATGAAGAATATTGAAAAGGTAGAAAATTGGCCTTGTTTGAAAAGATAAAAGATTGAAACTTTTTGAAACTTTCAAACTGTGTACATTTCCCCTGCACCTCCAACAAGAATTTAATTCTGTCTTGCAAGTGAAATCTAGTGAAATACTCCTTCTCCTTTGGCAGAGGAACCTGAGGAAAGAACTAAATCTTGAATGATCTATACTATATTACAGTTATGTGTTGGAGTTTAGTCAGCTTTGCTGACAGCGTCCTGCATTAATGCAACTCTGTCCCTGACCTGCTAAGAAAACAAAAATATCAGGTTCTGGCTGAATTGGCCCCAAACAATCACATTTCATTTCTGCACTATCTAAGCTAGTGTCAAAAGGAAATAAATTTGATTCCCCATCAAAATAGGGATGTTTTGAACTCAGAAATACAAGGGTGAACACCTCTGCCTTAGTAGCTAGCACATATGGGCTGAGATTGAAAATAAATAAATAAAAGTACTGACACCTCCCCCTCCCTTTCTGGTATCTAGTGTATTTATGTAAATATAATCCTCTTTACCTTTACATCTAATAGCCATAGATTTTCTTTCCCTGGTTCATATTCTGCTCCCCTTATCAATTATCTGCATTTACTAATGTTTAATTTCCATCAGCTGTTGTGCTAAGCTTCCTCAGCTGAGCACTGCTTTCTTATACTGAGTCTGGCTTGCCATGTCTGAGTGTTTCTGCCATGTTCCACTCCTTTAAATTGCACCCCATAGGTAGTCAAACAACCTCTGAGTAGCTCATCTGGTCCGTTTTTTTAGTTCCCCTAAAAATAACTAAAGGCTGACTACCTTCTTACCATTAAAGGTGACCCACTGCTCTGTGTTTCCAAAACCAGATAATTCTTAGCACTTCTTCAAAAATATCCTCGTCCTTTTCTATTGGTTGGACCAGGGCAACCTCTGCAAAGGTCCACTCTTACCTCTTGCCCCAACTTCCCCGCAGTCTCAGGGGCCATGACTCATGTGGCTGGTGCCAAGACAAACTGACATGGCTGGACAGTTCCCTTTGCCACCCTGTCCTCCTCTATAGCCTGGGCTTTGTTTTATGAAGAGTAGGAATCAATGTCTTGTCACTTACTGGCCTGACAGGAGGTGTTCAAGACAGCTCCAAAATATGACACTTTGTTTAGTGGTTTTACCAACAGCTTCATGTTGGCCTTCGGCGCTCAGCCCCCATCCAGTTTCCAGGCAGTGCATAGTGAGATAGAGCCCATGGAGGGAGTCTCCCATCCATGCATCTTCCTCAGCATGTGTTTGTGCTTCTTGACTGGGAAAGATGCCAGATGTTATGCCCTTATCCACTCTCACCAGGTAACCACAAGACACAAGGCTCAATCTACAGCTGCTAGTGAATGCCAGGGGAAGAGCCCCTCTCAGGTGACGTTCTAGCCTAACTTCAACTCAACCCCATTTAAGACTTTTTAAACACCACAGACACAGTGCAAAATTCCCAGGCAATCTCCAGCACAAGTGTAAAATGAACAAAGACAACAAATAAAATGTTCTGAGTATGGGTTCAGATTTTTTTAACCCTGATATTCTGTGGTAGGTTTCTTTATTTTTGAATATAAAGTGACAGAAATAATTTGTTGTTAGAAAAGAGAAAGTATCTTTGACTATTTACAGATTTTGTACATCACAAAGGTTTTCATGTTTTTTGTTGATTTTTCTTCTTTTTGTTTTTTCTTTTTTTTTTCTTTTCTTCCACATCCTTTAAACAACGCTGAACTGGAAATCTCAACAGTTCACAAAAACCCTCTTCCCCAAAAAACAAACCGCAATGAAAAACAAGAGAAATCAAAGAGGGGGAAAATCAACTCCTTTCATAGTTTTCCAGGAAATCCATTTGCTTAAATATATATATTTATATATTTATATATAGTAATTTTTTTTCAAGTTCAAACACCAAAATTCAAGAGAGAAAGGAAAACGAAACGAAACGAAACAAGTGTCTTCCCCGCCCCCCCTCCAGAATCTGTTGATCCCTGCTTGTCCAAAATCAGAAAGAGTTATTTACAGAAAGAAGAACCGGAGGGGGGTGAGGGCATAGGGAAGAGAAGGATAAGGTGGTGACTGGTGGAAGAAGGATAGTAGGATTAGGGCCTCAGAGAGATGAGGCAAGCCTGAGTTCGACCGCGCTTTCCCTTAGGAAGACGCTACACTGAGGAAATATCCACAGTGTCCCCTTGCCCCCGTGTTCAGCGCAAGGGTGCTGCCTTTCTGGGTCCCCTTCTCAGTCCCACACCAGGTGCTTGGTGGTCATCGCTGTCCTTCTCTCTGCACCCTCCGCTGGTCATCCCCACGCCAGCCGGCTGTGCGCTGTCCTCAGCGCTCACCTCTGTCCCCAGCCAGAGGTGCTCTGGGGAGCAGAGCGGAGCACGTCGGGGTCTCCACTGCACCCAGCTGAGCCCCTTCAGGAGAGCCAGGGCCAAGGTTACGAGGCCATGACAGGCAGAAACGTTTCTTGGCCCTTTCCCTCCCTACTGTTGCTGCTCACCCATATCACTCCAAGCCTCAAGTCAGCTAAACTGCTTGTTCACAGCAGTCTGACCCCAGGGCCACAGCATTACATGAAACTCATCCTGTTACCAGCTGTCCTTGGCATCCTCATCTTCTGTTTCACAGCTGCAGGGCATCGGCAAGTAACAGGTGCTAAAGAAAGATTTCTCCATGGAAAAGCCACCTCTGATCCCTGTCCTTTCTTCCCTCCCCATCACATCCCGACTCCAACAGCAACCTGCTGGAAAAGTTTTGCCAGACAAGTCAAATATTACACTGCACAAAAAGAAGTTCATGTTGCAGGTGTGAGCCTGCAATTTACACGTGATTTGTGTGTATTATAATGTATTAATCAGGAAACACTATGTAAATGTGTGTAAATGCAAACCACGATCTTAAATCAGTTTTGCATAATACAAGTAAACAAATTAATCTCCCAATGCACTTGTAAATGTTAATAAAAACTTGACATTAACCATTAAGCTTAGATAATGTTATTGGATGAGAAAGCAGTGTTGTATGTCACATGTGCCCTTGAAGTGCAAATGAATAAAATTTACATGTCCAAGACATGCATGTTCTTAAGAACTCAAATTGCTGCTTGCTGCAAGTCATGTAAGCTCTACTTTTCCCATCAGCAATTTCTTTTTAAAACACTGTCTCCTCCCTGGAGAGAGTAAACCATCTGAAATTAAATGTAAGGAACCCTTGAATATTTGAAGAGTGGCAGTGAATGTGTAAGCAGGGGTATGCATAATTGAAAGGGGCACTGGCAAGACAGACCTAAAATTTTGGTGTGATTATGAGGCTGGAACTTGCACTAAGCTGAACTGTAACCTTAGGAAAACTGTTTCTATCAACCTAGCCTTTTGAAGATGGAAGGAAGATCGGTCAACCTCTGTCCAGTTGCATATTTGTTTGCACTTCAAAGCATCCTGCACAGTTTGGAAGCAAAGCTGGAGAAGAAGCAGTCTGGGAAGTTCAGCCACTATTCAGAGACCAGGCTGTCTTGGACAAACTTCATCGAGAGTTGGCAAGTTGGATGAACACTGTGCATGGTGCAAAGAGGTTCTTGATGAAGCCTCGCCAATATGACAGCCTGAGGTGTTACTGCACATTGGTGGAACTGAAAAACGAAATTATTTTCTATACAATGTTTTGACAGCCTCCCTGTAAAAGCTGAGAGTTTGTAGCAGCCTGACAAAAGCAGAAGAGGGATGCTCAGAACTACCCATGAGGTGTACACTAAGATTTTGGTGTGTGAGTTTCCAAGGAAGGGACATGAGTTGTGTTTTGATTCGTGGTAGAGCCTCCATGATCAGCTCAGAGAAGTCACCTCAGGGTAGCAGAAGAGGCTGACCCCATGCACAGCACATGTCCTGGAGAGTCTGTATTGCCCAGCATCTCCCTGGGTAAGGCCCATACATGCCATTACTTACGCTGTCTGTAAGAGCAGAACTAACTAGAAAAAAAACCTACCGTAGCCAGTAAAACCTCTCTTTTGGCAAGACTGGGATGAGGTATAGCACCCTCAAGGCTCTGCTCAATGGAAGAAGTGGAGAGAAGCTAGAAAACCAGAACACTGTCAGAATAGCAAGATTTCTCACAAAACTCACCTGAAGCAGAAGCTGATTGTTTTGGGCATGGCTTTGCAAATAGCACTGTCCTCCCTTCATGACCTCCAGAGGGGTAAGAAGAAGACGACGACATCCTGCCAGGTACTGAAATGGTGACAGGCAAGTCTGGTGTCTGATGTGTGGCCTGCTGCTCCTGTATGGATTACACACTCACCTCCTCACTGTTCCCCTGCCTGAGTATGAAATTCTCACTCCCTTACCATGCGAAGGGAGCTCAGTTGGGTGATGTTTGCACAGTGATGCAAAGAAGTGAGTATTTCTTTCTCAAAAAAAAAAAATCAAACAAACAGAACACAAAAACAGGCTGAATCCCTGATTGTCCCTTCAGGCTGAGGTTCCAGCATCTAAAATCACGTCTCCCAGCACAAGTATCCTGCACTGCTGCTAACAATATCCCACATAAATTTGTGCACTTTTGTGCACTGTTTTCTCCAAACAGCAACCATGAATGTAGTACATGAAAATGTTAGATGTCTTTTCCCCCTGCTCCTTGGCTTTACCACAGTTCATACAACAGGCCCCATCAAGTCACCTAGCTTATCAGATCTCTGGGTGCTTCAGTTATTTCCCCTATAATGTGTACATGTTTAATTTAATCTCAATTAGATGCAAATACATGCAAGATTTCAGGACATTTGCATAATATATGTAAACCATGGCATCTGTCAATTAACTTGTAAATGCTAATATCAATGTATTTTAGTTTGGCATCAAAACTGCAAACTCTTTGAAGTAAGGACTACAGCAGTGCAAAGCATCGAAGGGACAAATCTTGTTTGAAAGCAGCACCTAAATGTTTTTGATCAATTTTATGTCAGGGTTTCACCTTCCTGGCAAAGCATCTCACTTGACTTGGTACTTGCCAGATTAATGACTGATTCCGACACCGTCCAATTCTGCAGCAACACCGTTGTTGTTAGGAACGATGGAGTCATTTTGAGCAACACAAAGCTAGCTCTGAAGCCACCAGCCACTGCTTGCATGCAACGTGCATCCCCTTTCTGACGAAATCCCAGCCAGTATGCTACCCACTTCCGACTGTCGAGGAGGGAGCTCCCGCACCTTTTTAGAGTTGGTGGTTGAGATTATTACCGCAGTTTTGTAGGCTTAGGAGAGCTGTTAGTCTACCTGACTGTTGAAAACTACAGCTCCCTTATAATGGAATTTTTAAAAAGGATAATCATTCTTAAATTTTGTAGTGGAAATTTTAGCAAGCATCTGAACAGCTAAGCACTACTGGCTTTCAATTAAATGGGGTTTATTTTAGTGTCTCAAGTGCTTCTAAAAACTTCTCTATTTGCTGAAAATATGGCACAAACATTAGCTAATGATTTCTTCTTCGCACTCAGTGCTGCTGGCCCCCATGCATCCCCCCATCTAACCAGGGGGTGTAGTCAGCATGCCATGCAAGCCACGCAAGCACTAAGTGTTTAAGATTCTGGACTTGAAGCTCATCCTTCAAGGTCAAGGAGGCAGAGAAAATGCCCCTGCCCTTTTCAGCAGAAGCTAGATTTTTCCTTCTGTGAAAGGGTGTAGAAACATACTCCACACTTACGTGTGGATACCAGCTGAAGATCTGCCTTATTCTACCCCTGCAAAACAATACTCTAGTTTAGACAAAGATGCAATAGTCTGAGTTTCAAATGAGGAAAGAATTTCTCATTTCTCATTTCTTCTTTTTTTTTTAGGAAATTTTCTTCTGGGGGCAAGGGAAATAGACAAGAAGTAAACCAACCTCCTCTTTTCTGCTTAGACATAAGTCTACACACAAATCTTGAAAGAGTGGCAAGCGTGTGGTGGAAGTCATTTAACATTTCAGTGCATGTCCCCTCTGCTAATAGCACAGCAGCAACCTGCAGCCGAAGGGCGATCATTTACCCAAAGCTTAACCTTGCAGCTGGCAGACCTTGGTCTCTAGCCTCCTCAGCGAGGATAACTAATCAGAGAGCCACAGAGACAGGTCCAAAACGTCATGCTTCTCCAATTTTAATCTAATGCCTCAGATAAGAAAGCGGCCATGAAGCTTTTACTCTCTGCATATAAAGGAGGGGAAGGTCAGCAGGGACAGCAAGCCAGGCTGTCACTGCAGCATGCAGAGAGCCCTGAAGTGGCTTGGGGAGAAAGGAGAGCATCTGAACGGTTAGTCCCTAAGCAATATGAAGATGCAGAGCCAGCAGAAGTGGCTGGTTCATTACAACTAGCTCTCTTTAGTCCCCAAATGGAATGCTTCCACCTGTGTCTTAGCACAGCAAGGTTCAGCTGCAATAGCTGAAAAAGGAACATTTTGTTAGAGGAAAGGGCCACCAGAGCCAGTGGAAGTGGATTTACCACTTGGAAAAGTCTGTACTTGTGGAAGGCCAAAGAGGAGCTCTGAGCCTGTTTATTCCAGTGAGTGAAATACATTAGCAAATACCCCATAGGTATGGGACCTGCATACTTGCAGGTATCTTTTCTTTAACTACATTTCTAGGTCCCTTGTTCAAATGCAGAAAAGACACACAGAAAAGCTCTTCTCCACTGACAGAATCTTGGCTTTGTGATGGACCATGCAAATCATCTGTGAGGGCAAACAAATCTTGCAGCACTCACATTAACAAAGACAGAGAGATATAGATATTTCAAGGAGAACATCTAGGGCTGGAGCGCTCAAAAACTCCAGGCTCCTGCCCATGCCATATGTGTGTACTGGAAGGATATTTGCCCTTCTTCTAGCCTTGTAAAATGTCTACCTCTAAAAACCTGGGAGATCTGAGCAGTGAGGTGCAGAGATAGGGTGGGCAAAGTGCAAGCTGCCCCCAGTGAGATCAGGATGAAATTATCTGCTCCATCACTACTGGCACAGCCAGCCCTTGGAGTCTAAGGAAAGAGATGAGCCTGCTGATGCACTCTAGGGAAAGGAACATGAGTGAGTGCAGAGGCTGGAGTGCAAGAATGGCCCCTGGCTGAACTTCCAGCAAGCGTAACACATGGTCAAAGCCCTGGTTCCAGACTCTGAAACGTTATGCTTGGAAATCCGAGTCTTCAGAGCATTTGCCAAATGTTTTGTTTTGTTTTTGTTTGCTTTGTTTGTTTTATTTTTCAGCTCTATTCCCCTCCAATTCCAGGCAATTGCTTTCAAAAAGTATTCCACCCAGATGCATATATCCAGGCCACATTTTTACTCCTAGCCACCTGTGTGGCAATGTTACCTATTTTTCTCCACTACACTCATTCTGCTGCAGACATTTCCTGAAGAAAGTCTCCAAAGCTGAGATTTTCATTGTGACTTTTCCTTTCCTACTACCAGAGCCAGCCATGTGCTGTCAGGCCAGCAGCCTGGGCTCTGATGTGCAGAATGCATTTTCCATGCTGAAGATGAGGTCCCTCAGATGCTCACTCCCTTGCCTGGTCCACTGCCTCACATCCTCCATGGAGCACCCTGCTGCTTAGAGAAGAGAGAGTGATAGAGCACCTCTCAGACGGAGGAGACAAGAAAGCCTGGGGGTCATAGAGTCACAGTGCTGCTCTCGCCCCATACCACATTCTCTTGCTGGTGAGCACACACTGCACACTAGCACAGCATCCCACAGTGTAGAAGACTCTCAGACAGAAAGGACAGAGGTAACGGAGAAGGTCCCCTGGTAGCTGATGGTGAAGCGTTCTAATGATTGAGTGGAAGATGAAATCATGATGGATGGAAGATGAAATTCATATTCAGCTCTGATTCACACAGGCACAAGGAGTGTTTTTAAGACAGAATGGGCAGAGGAACCCACCAGACTCCATGGGACAGTCCAGAAACCAGTATCTCCTGTCCTCTGACAATTCAAAGGACTAATCTCTTGCTCCTTGGCAGGGTGGGATGGCTGCTACCCATCCAGTGTTCTAGCACCTAGCATCAGAGCCTCCCAGGAGGCAAAGAGCACTAGCACCCCGCTTCCTTCAGGGGAGCAGACAATCTCCATCATTTCTAAAAGGGACTGGAGTGCTAAGAAAACAAACTGTTTTGTTTGGAATTGGGAGAGACAGACTACTTCCTTTATTTTTACACTTGTATTTTGATTTTTTTTTTTCTAAGAGGAATGAATGACAGTGCCAATATAGCTTGCAAAAAGACAGTACCATTTTGCCTTACTCAGGAGGAGATATGAAGAATTCCATGCTTAACTCCTGTGCTTCGCAGAGCAAAATTCAGAACTTTGTTAACCCTTCCTTACTGTCTGACCTCCTTCACACTTGCCTCTGCAGTACTGCAACCTCAAATGCTCAAAAAGGACAAATCAAGCAGAAAAAGAATCATGAACACTGTTAACACTCAAAAGCAATTCATTATTATTTTTAATTTGCCTTTTGTTTTTTGAGTCTTTTGGATTCATTCCATTCTTATTTTCAAGACTTTCTCCACAGCAATCAGAGATAAAAACTTCTTTTCATATAAAATGTGAGTTGTGATTTTTTTCTTTTTTCTTTTAACATAATCACAAAACTCCTGTAACCAAGATTGAAGAAAAACATCAAATATTATTAAACTTGCTATAAAAGCCATAGCAGTATCATCCCTCTCTCATATAACACTGCTTCTCTCTTTCTTTTTTCCCTCAAAAACTAAACAAAAACACCCTCTGCACAGCTTTTGTTCTTGATCATTTTATTTTGGTGGTTTTCATGCTACATAAAAATTAGTTTTTATATCAAAAATTATTCACAATATTTCCAAAATAGTTCAAGTTTTTTTTTCCTTTTTGTGTTTTTTAAATATTTTTAATTTATTTTTATTTCTTTTTTTTTTTACTGCAGCTAGGGTTACAAAACATCCCATTTCCTCTCGCCACCACCAATTCGCTGTCAGTTCCCTTTTACATTTGCATATGTAAAAAACAAAAGAAAATGAAAACGAAAAAGAACAAAACCTTTTTTTTTTTTAATCATTTACTTGAGAAATAAAAAGTCATTTGGCACTCATGTCTCTGTGGCTCTGATTTTCACCAGTGGAGAGGTTGGAGGTGGGCATGTGTGTGTGTGCACGCGCATGCATGTGCATATGTAAAAGGGGATGAGGAGGAGGCAAAATTTAGGCAAAGATGGTCTCAGAAGTGGATAGGGAAATATCTGCTGTGCACAACAGCCTAATGGGTGGCCAGTTCACCACAAGATACTAACAGCTCAAGAGAAGAGGAGGTAGCCGTGTTGGGCAGTAGAAGACTTACACTAGAGGTGAGTATTTCTTTTCCTTTTGGTTGATAAGACAGAGCTGATCAAACATGCGCTCAAAAGTAAATGTACACAAGTTAGAAATCAAATACAGTCAAAGCTGACCAGTGTCAGCTTTAGAGACGCTACCTGCCCCAACCCTAGTAGACACAGCAGTCCTCCACTACAGCTCTCAGCCACTTCCACATGTCAAAGGATGAAGGTGCCGGGCTTTCTGGTAGGTGGCATGGCATCGAGATCTGGGCAGATTCACACGCCCCACCTTTAAGTCCTACTTCATGGTCTGTGAGACTTTGTTCGGCCCTGAATGGCATTGTCCAAGCTGAGGGGCAGCCCTGTGCAGTTGCAGATATCTCAGGGGAGGCAATGCTGGACAGCTCTGGCCTGGGCAGGGTTATCCACCTGTCTCCATGGCCTTGCTCCCACTCTGGCCTGGGGAGGCCTGTGTGGGGAGGAGGAAACAGAGGGCAGTGAGGGGGTGGCTCAGGCCACTCCAGATCACTCGGCCTCTTTTCTGCCTGTTTGTCCTCTTTTCCCCTCCTCCTGCCCACACATGGGTGGGTAAGTCTTTTTCCAGCTTACCCTCTGGCCTGAGACCAGAGACCCATGAAAGCAAGGGTTCTCCCTTGGGCACCCATGGATTTTGGGTCAGGTCCCTCGGCAGCCACAAGGCCCCTGCCCAAGGAATCACAACAGAATCCACCCAAAAGGGCCTCTTTCCCTCCTCACAGGAGCAATTCCATGTGGCCTTGGGAGGGAGGGACCCAGGGGTCAGATTCCCTCCCCACTTTCTCCCCACCTTCTCCCCACCTCACAGCAGCCTTGGGGGCAACGGCCAAAGCTTACTGAAGTAATGCACATTTTTTCAGAGAAAAATAGAGAAAAAGAAGAAAATGAAGGAAAAGAGAGGGAGTACCAAGAAAAAGAAAAACAAAAGAAAAACAAATAAACAAATAAAAACCAAACATCTGTGCATCAGTGTAATAGTTTGCCTTCTGTGACTGCATAGGGAAGTCCGTGAAAAGCTACTTCCCAAAAGGCTGCTGCCTCCTCTATAGACCAGCCCTTGCCTCCAAATACAGATGGTGCTTTGGTCACTGGCAAAGAGACGTTTCAAGATAGCCCTGCCTTTCAGGAAAAACACATACAAAGGAAAGACCCCAAACACAGCTGAACCATACAAACAATAACTGCACAGAACTGAGGTCTCGGAAAGTTGTATTGCTGAAAACACCTCCCTGCTCCCACTAAAAGGACTGCGGAAAACAAACAAACAAATGAAAGAAATCAACAACTAATCAACAAAGACATTATTTCCACATTAGAAACTTTGAAAATGCAAAGCTAAAAAGAGCAGTTTGCTGCATTTCTGACCGCATGTGAGAGAGAGCCTGCTCCAAAGATAAGAAAAGCAACTGGACAGGCAAAGAGTCCTTCAAAGCTAACATCTTTCTTTGCTAAGGTCCACTCTGACCGCTGTCTAGTGGGAAAGTCATTTCCTACAGCACCTCTTGAAGGCTCCAGCTTGCTAGGAGCTTTTAGGTGTATAGCATGTTGATAACAGTAATAATACATAAAATACACACATACATATACTCACACACACATATATCTTCTCTTCCATAAAACGCAAGCCTGGCAGAGCACAGGATACAATGGGATGGAGAGGAAAGAGCGGTTGAACATGGTAGAAAGCAAAAGAGGTGAATGGATGTGGTCTGATTGAAGGAGTCACTGGAGTCCAAAGATTATTCTGTTACATCTTATATATATACATAAAAAGAAACCATCAAAGAGGCGCAGTGACACCAACACTAATGGGCTGGTTAAGCAGACTTAAGATGGTGTATATGATGAGGGCACTAGTCACTACGTGTTGCTCCTTCCTCATCTGATTAATCATGGCATCTCTTCAACAGGTCCTGATTGTCTTTTCTGGCTGCAGACAGAGGACAGCAGTGTCTTGTCCAGCAGTTTGGCCAAAGCGCTGTACTGGTTGGCACTGTAGGGCCCTCCTAACAGGTTTTTCTCTCTGGTGCTACCAGTGTAGAGATCTCTCTGTGAAATGAATGGGATGAAGGATGGCTGCAGAAGATTCACTCCCTCCCACCCTTCCTATTTACCATCTCCTCTGAAGAGACTGAATCCCCTCAGAACTGGGGATTTGCAAGATCCCTACCCAAATCCAAGAAGCAATGGTGAGGGTCTTCTATATAATTGGGCATGGGAGATCAGGCTAACACAGCTCAGCTTGTGTCTGATCCAAAAGCAAGAAAGGACAGGCTAGTGCTTGCTTGCAAGTGGAATTACAGTGCTTGCACTGCCCTGGAAAGCAGCAAAAAGACAGGCAAGGAAGCCTCTTGTTTGAGTCACAGGGCAGGATTGACCAGATGTCTTGTGAAAGACTTTACCAGTCAATTCAGGATTGTCTTCCTGCTCCACTTGCCAGTTAAGGCCTAAGTAGGTAATGAGTGTGGCACAATGGTTTGAAAATGTGGCACAGTGGATTCAGCACAGACGTGAATGAAAGCATGGAATAAGTTTATGGTGCTGTATTCAAACCATCTCCAGGAGAAGTCTGTGTCCCAGCTTTGTCACTGATGCAGACTGGTCCCCCAGACTCCTAACAAAGCAGCCATGCCAGGGCCTACCAGGTAAGCAAGAGCAATAACAGGGCTGCCAAGGTACCTATGGGTGCCCATCACCTGATTTTAGCAGCATACAGCTTCAAACACTTTTTGCTCAGCTCAAAACATGCGTACACACACCTAAGCACATATACAGGCTGTGGCATCACACATACGAATGTGCGCAGGCTGCATAAATACACATACAAATATGAACCCACCCTTGCCCCCACAAATAGACACATGCAAGAAATACAGACAAGTAGCAATAGGCATGCAACATACACATGATGATCCCAAGCAGAGGGAACCCCTCAAAGCTATGTTCAAGCACGGTGAGTTCCTGGGAGATGAGGCCTGGCAAAATGTATTGCAGGAAGAGGCCCACACAAGCAAGAGAATCCACAAAGGACATTCTAGGCATCTAAACCCCCAGGTAGCTTTTGAGAAGCTTGAATTTCACAGTTATCTGCCTGTGTTGATGGATCTGGTTCCAAGGCCTGGAAGGAAAACAGAGGGAGAAAGCACAAAGCTATCATCCTACCCCTTAGTTAATTTTTGTCTGTTCAGGGGCAGGTATAATCTTTCTTTGGGTGACATGGGACTTACCAGCCACTGCCCATGGATCTAGATAGAAGTCCCATGCAATAGATGTGCTCTCTCCAGACACCCTGCAGATGCTGCAGGTATGTCATGTTTATGGCACATTGAATAAGCAGTGGTAACACAGAAAGGAACCTAGTGACAGTGACAAAGGTAACTCAATGTTTTGGCCGAAAGCTGATTTATGGGATGTACTCCTAAGGAGATGGCTGCCATACAGATGCACATTGTTGGGGTAGCACCAGACGGGCTAGTGGTTTCTGACTTCATTTATGTTTAGAGTTCTGCCAGGAGTCACTCAGATGCACAGTCTCAAACATACACCTCCTCCCAGACTGACTGGTATTTGCAGTCACGTATTCACAAGTACACAGCCCACTGTGGACCATGCTGGGACAGCCATGCCAAGGTCACAGCAAAGGTACATGAGGGGGACATCCACCCTGCTCACTCCTCTGAGTAGAGCACCATTCCCACGTGGCTGTAGTGGTTCCTCCCACCCAGAAACCAGAGATGCATGGTGATCAAGAGTTGGCAGAACCAGCTGGGAGAAGGCTACTGCTCCGGATAACCTCTGGGTATGCTGTCTCTTTCCATTGCTCCTTTCACTGCCCATATACTTTCACACAGTACAGTCTGAACCCTCAGAGACCGTGGCACATGGCAGTACATGCACATACACAGCGAGGCTGACTGACCCTTTCTCAGACTGTGACCAGCAGACCCAAATGTCTTCACAGATGAGCAGCTGGCAGCATGCATGGCAGTCCCAGCCTGCAGAGGATGGTTGGTTGATGGTGATTCAATAAGGACCAATGCAAGTTGTCCAAAACGGGACGGAAGGAGGTGTCTTGGCATCTGCCTAGAGCCCCTACCCGTTTCACACTGGTTCTGTTTCTGCATATTCACCATGTCACACTCCATCACTCTCTTTCCTGGTGCTAGACCACAAACCCTAGTTATCTAGTGTCAAGTACTAGCTCATATTGACTTGCCAAACAGAAAGGGACAAAATACTACCAGACACTCACTCCCAGGTTTGCAATGGCAGAACATCATGTAGGCATTTAGAAGCCAATGGTGTCTAGTCAATAAAGGGAGGGAGCCCTGTGCTTCTAAAAAATAGCATACTTCTTTCCAGAAGCCTTACTTCATTGATGTAGAGTAAAAGGGAAAGACTCCACTGACCCTGATATGGGTCAAACTGGATTGGATAAAAACTATAACTCCCCCTGCTATAAACTCACCAGTCAGCCATCAAGAAAGGAAAGGATATTCTCTTGCTTGGCTTTCTCAGAAAAGACAATTTGTTTACTTCATTGCACTAATTAATTTGCCAGACTGATTGTTTCTTATTTCTTGAGCAAGTAAGAGCAGAACTCCATCTCAGTGAAACTGACAGAAAAGTCAAAAATAACTACCAAATATCACCATCTAAAATCCTGGTCAGGGCTAGAATTTTCCAGGAGATGAGAAGAAGAGGCCTGGCCTTTACTCTTCTGCACAGCATTGCACACGCCAATGAAGACAACAGAGCAACAAGACAGAAGAGGAGCACAGTGGGTGAACAGCCAGAGTAAGTCACTCTGAGGAAAGAGGCATAGAGATGAAATGGAAAAATCAACATGAGTAAAATGGGAAATAAGCAGATAGAAGGCCAGGGAGATGATGCAGTAAACTGCTGAAGAGATCAGAACACCTGAAAATGAGGTTCTGCTCAGAAGAATGAAAAGAGTACCTAAAGCAGAGGCGGTAAAGTGGGTAAGACTGGCACAAAGGGTCCGAGATGGTGCCACCTCCCCTCCCACAGGTATTGGAAAGGCCATGAAAAGAGGGAGATGGAAGAGTTGGCCAGGAGGAGATGAAGGCCCAGAGAGAGATCCCTGTAGTAACAAATGTAGTCTGCTGACATCCCAGAGGGAAGACAATAGGGACCAGGGAAGAGAAAGTAATCAAAGAGCAAAGCACATAGAGAAGGAAACAGCCCTGTGCCTCACACAAACAGTCCCTAGCAATCAACACTGCTTTTATTACAGGAAATTATTAACACCCTCTGCTACCCACCACCCCTCACCAATCCCAAACCTCCCCTGTTTGGGGACCCTTTCTTGGCACACACATATAACATCCAGATAAACTTTCCAAACCAGCAAAAGCAACCACTGAAACAACTTCAAACACCACAGACCAATAAAACCACAATTTAGAAGTTAACTTTCCCACCCCCCCATGCCATTATTTAATAAGGAAATACTGTACAGATATAAAAACCACCCTTTTCCCAACCTGAATATAATTGCTTGAGTTAGTTTCTGTACATATATACACATATATTTACACAATAATGCTGCAGTCAAGAAAGCAGATATGTAAAAGTCACAAAGTGAATACATAAATTAAATAACTACCAGAAGAACTTTAGGAAAGGTCATGTTGTTCCTACTTGGCAAAAACACATTGTGGGACAGAGTCATTAAGTGTACTGCAATGTACCATATATATGTGTGTTTATGTGCGTATGAGCGCACAAGCCTCACAGCTTCCTGCTGTGCTGGGCTTGTTCACGTGTGTTTCACTTCCCCAGTATGTTTCGTATGTGTGCACATGCCCAGAGGAACCCCTGTCCCACAGCAAGGAATTCATCTGACCTGTTGGAGTGCATACCAGCGCTTGCTGTGAGCTTTGAATGGCAGGAGGCCAGCAGGTTAAGAGATCTGTAGCTACTAACACGTTGCAGAGACCTTCCTTTACCTCAGCACCCAGGAGACTGTACCCTTGGCATCGGCAGACCTGAGTCCTGTTCTCTGAGATACAGTTTCACCGCCTTTTTTTACACAAGCAGATTCATGCTGTGCCAGTTATGTTGTCAGCAATGACAGAAGGGTGCCAGAATTCACTCAAATGGCATGGCTAGGAGAGGAATTCGGGGATGCTGAAGATATGAATAAAGAACTCAAAGCCAATTGCTAAGTGTTTTTTGTTGTTGTTGCTGTTCTAATGGCAGACACCCAGGTCTGTCTGCAGTCAGCCCCAGGGAGGTCCAGAGAGCCTGTGATGAGGATGAAGCAATAGCATTCATATTGCCAGTGAGACAGTCAGCGCCCCAGCTTGCCTTTGAGGGGGAAGGAGGGAGGGAGACACAGGGAGTATAGGTGGATGAATGCAGCAAGGGTCTATGGCTTGGAAATCTATTTGGCTGCAAATTGAAAATAAGCCCTTGTGGGGACGACAATTGGGTCCCACTAGTTACTATCTCGATGTGCCCTGCAGCATCCAGCAGCATGGTAGGTGTGTTCCAGGTGGACACGCCAGGTGTGTTCAGCAGCAGGGAAGCACTTATGGGAAAGAGTGGGTGCGGGGATCGTGGCTTGAAGTCTGTCCCCATTTGTTGCCAGCAATCCAGCTCCTTTCTTGCACACAGCTCCCAGGGGCTCGGGTCATAAGCCAGGCATATGCCACAGAGAGGCAGCATAATCAGACCCTACCCTCTGCCAGCTTGGATTGAGCAGGAAGGGTGAAGTGTAATTCCTTAGAGCAGTGGCGCAAAGAGTCAGCACAAAGTCCCTTCATCAACACTCGTCATCTTTATCCCCTCCCCTTTTTCTTTTCTTTTTGGCAACCAAAAATACACGGGGAAGTGCAACCTCCCACCCTTCTCCATGGGAAGGGCTCATCAAAGGTTGCTTGACTGGAGTGGAGGATGTGTGAAAGGCCTAAGTCTGATCATTGGCTGTGTTCCCAGGCTTGCTTCCATCCGTTGATAAGCAATGGAGGTGGGA
The DNA here is from genome assembly GCF_964034855.1 of Anser brachyrhynchus. NCBI lineage: Eukaryota > Metazoa > Chordata > Aves > Anseriformes > Anatidae > Anser > Anser brachyrhynchus. Next base: position 44,681,644 of record NC_137694.1, on the reverse strand, counting down.
GGATATGCCACATTTGATAGAAAGCTCTAAAGCAAAGACTTGCCTATAAAGATCCCTGAGGTATCTCTGATCACTCTAACCTGTCACCACCATCATATACATTCTCTGTCTCCCCCTCTCTTTTGCTGGCAATGTTGCTGTGAGAAACAATCCTGATTTGAAGGTACAAAGGGGCTTTTTTCAAAATGGATGCTAGAGTCTTCTTGGAGTGAGGAGCTCAACATCAGCATGCATTACTGAAGAAGTCCTAAGCAAAGAGGGCCAGCTTGGCAACTCTTAACTCCTCCACGAAATCCTTCAGGACAACATAAAGGAGCCTTCCTCCCCCCATGCACTGGACATCAAAATACCAATTCCCTATGGGCAAAGTTCATACTTGCATATTGCTGAGCATTTTGAACCCACTGGGGTTCTCACCTGGAGAGTTCTGACAGCGCATGCTGGATTTCAGAGGGAACAGGATGAGTTTTTGCTGAGGAGGTGGGGCTGGTGTGCTTCATTGTCTCAACAGACAACAAGTCCTGACTGTAGCTTTTCTTTCCTATTTGTGATGTGACATGGCAAGTTCTGATAGTGCCCTCACTGGAAGGCATGATGGGAGACAGAGGACTGCTACACCAGCATGTGTTGTGTTGCGCTACAGTAAAAAGCTGGTGTGAATACTCCAAGAAGGTTTATGATGTGGAGATCCACGGCTGCAAGGTCTACCTGCCAGCTGCTTTCCACTGTGCATGACACATCTCTGATATTTTTGGAATATTTCCTCCGTCTCCTTCATACACATCTTCCTTCAGCTGAGTACATACACTCCAGTACCACTTCAGAAGAACATGGTTCATGAAATACCTCTCAGGGAGACATGCCTGGGGCTAGATTGAGGGGGCAAATGTCAGAAACATTGCCAAAGACACCTAATCTTTCCCAGGAGGCTGGCTGCAAATATACAGTAGAGGTCAACAAACTGTAGAGGACACAATGGTTTTTGATCGTTATTCTTGTGTGCAGAAACTTTCATAAAGGGGAAATGTTCCCAGCCACTACCCCAGAAAATTCTGGCATTTCCACAGGAGAGAGAGAGAAATGGCAAAGTACAGGATATGGAATATTGTCAGGCTCTGGTATGAAATCCCATTCTTTTCAGGACAGGTAATAAACAGCACATGGGTGGTATTCTAGTATAGATGATACCTGCTGCTAATATTACCTGATTGATTCACTTGAATGCTTAGAATGAAAATACACCAAATCTAAAATTCTAAATATATAATCAGAGTTTAATAACATCATCGATTTATTTTCTGGATTATGAATTACACCCTCCCCCACCCCTCCCTTCCCCTCCCCTTCACCTCTGTCCCAAAGCTTGTTGACCTGTCAGAACTAAAATAAACAAAGCAACCAGAAAAGATCACTTATAGAGAAAGAATTAACCTGATGGACACGTGGCCTAATTTATTATGGGAGAAGGCAAAATACCAGACTCCTGTAGTTAGACCAGTGGTTCAGTCCAGAATTTCCAGTTCTTCTTTTCTGGTTGCCCTAGAGCATTCATTTGAGTGGTTTGTGGCACAGTTAATATTTGCAGAGCACTCCCAGTGTTAACAGTGCTACACAGTATCAACACTAGATAATGATTTTGGCAAACTATCATTTGCCAATCAGTGGAACAAGGGACAGACCAGTTCGGAGAAAATACGAACCAACTTTCACCCCAGAACACAAAAATCAGAACCTTTGAGAAGAGATTTGAAAAAAGTTCCGTTAACTTCTTTTTGGTTTGTTTTCGGCTTAATTTCCCTGCAGAGCCACCCTCCAGGTTTCCTTGTTCCAGGTGGGGAGGGATGTAAAGTACTGAAATAACCACCAGCGAGATTAGCTGCCCTTGCCAGCTGTCAAGCTCCCCCCCAAGCCCTTAGGAAATACCAGAAATTCTCACAAGCTTTCCCAGGTCCAAGATTTCTAAACCAAAGTAGCATTGGAGAAGTCTCTTAATGTCAAGTGATGGTCCAACCTGAGCGGCCAACTTGATGGTTCACCCCACCACTATCAAGACAGCGTAGTGCCTTGAGGCCCAAACTCCACAGAGAGATGCTGGTACAGAGAGTTTATATGCAAAAAGGAATTGGGGGTGTTCCCATCAAAACATGAAACCCTGCTGGCAAGGCTTGAAGTGACGTTCCGGCGTCTTCCATTCATGAAGATAAGGTGACTGGGCGATACGGGGGGCCTTGGGGGAACACAATACACACAGGATTTTCCTCTCTCTCGCTCTCTCTCGCTCTCTCTCTCTCCCTCATTCATACGGCCTCGACCCGCGTAAACCGCTTCCAAAAACGCAGCCTGAAAAGTTGTAGAAAACAAACAGAACGGAAACAAACTCCCCTCCCTCCCACCCCACGACCTGAATATTCACGAGAAGAGAAACACCAATTTATACAAAAACGCAATAAAAAAGAAATATTTACAAATGAAAGGAACGCCTTCTTGGTGGCCGCTGTCAGAGGCGTCTGACAAGCTGCCGTGTGTTCTGGATTGCAGATCGCTCTGGTAATTTGTTTGGTTTCTTTTTTTTTTTTCTTTTTTTTTTTTCTCCTTTTTGTCCTTGTAATGAGAGAAGAGGGAAAGAATAAGAAGTTCCCTTACCCCAAAGTTTAAGGGGTGGTATTACAAAGACTCTCCCCCTCTTCCCTCTTCAATTTCCTCAGTGAAATCTAAGAAAATGTTCCCCTCACCAATCCTGCCCACCTTCTCCTCACACTCTTTGACTTTACAGGCAAATCCCACCCTCCCCCCACCCCAGCTTTAAAAAATAAATAAAATAAATAGGTAAATAAATAAAAGGCCTTCTGTTGGCTTAAAAAGAGAAAGATAAAATCAACCAGGGTGCGGTGACAAATGCGAGAGAGGTGGCTATCAGCTCCAAGAAATGTGGCTTATAAAGGGGCTGCCATCGCCATTCAGAGTCAGTCCCCTGGAATGTCCCCACGTCCTTAGCGCAGGGCTCTCTTGACCCTCCCCCTGGTGAGCCGTGGTAATTGTGACATTGGGACAGACCCAGGAGAAACAGGAGGGACTTTGCCACATCTCTCGGGATGGGACAGCTTGGCCCATGCCCCCACCTCAGGAAAAAGAAGACATATGAAGGGGGAGTTCAACTTCTCACTCCTACCATTGCTCCCTTTCCTTTAGTTTAACTTGCATCTAAAATGATACAATGGAAAGAAAAAATCACTCTTATCGATACTAGATGCACCAGGAAAGCTGTCACTACAACTGCAGGGATGGGAAACCCTAGGCTATTCCAGCTTTGCACTTGTGCTAGTATCTCTCTTGCACACAGAGGCACACGTACATGTACACACACATCTCAGCCTTGCACGTCTTGTCTTCAGCCCTCAGCACAAGTTTCTGTGCTCTCTGGCATTTATTCAAGCACACCCCTTGCCAGGAAGACAAGCCATGTACTTCCCTTGTACATTCAATAGTAAATATACATATGTATTTCCCATGGGTGTGCACACCCTCTTCCCACTTCCACATGTCCAAGAAGGCATCAAAACAGTCCACCAGCACCACCGCCACCACATGCACCCTTTCATGGTGTTTTTTTTTTCTCTCTCCAGCACCATGCCAGCATTGGCAGAGGGCAACCTGTTCCTTTTGTTCCATCCTGCTGGCCAAGGGTAGGGAGGGCAGAAGGATGAAAACCTTTCTTGTCCTGCTCTCCTTGCTGAAAGGACATGCCAAAACAAGGTTGGTGTCCCCTGAAGTGACAGTGACAAAACTCCCCACCTTTCCCTACTCTTTAGCTCTGTTCCACTGTTTGTTATCCAGACACCTTATAGGATTGTGGGTTTATTTTGCTTTCTCCACAGACATTTCAAGTATAAGATTATTGTATATACTCGCGTATAGGCTAACCCATATGATATACTGCTCCCACCCTTGAAATAAGCCACAACTAGTGAGCAATTCATAGCTAACAACTCAGCTCTGCACTCCTTTCTCCAAACTCCTTTCATTTCAGTGCAAACCTGCATCCTCTGTCAGAGCTCCCAGAAGCCTCCCTGACTCCAGGGTTGCTTTTCCAGACTCAGACCCCACTTCCTTTCCAACTGTCCCAATGGTCTGTCACAGATTCAGTGGCTGTAATAGCCATAGTGAAACCACTAACCAGACCTGCAGACAAATCTTCTCTCCCTCCCCCCACACCCCCAGCAAACAATTCAAAATTTTAGAGTAAAATTTCTCAGCATATACGCAAATATATATATATATATTTCAGCCCTAAACCCCCATAGTCTTCACAAAATAATGTAACGAGAACCTCAGTATACCTAACATATAAGTGCATCATCAAGTTAATCATGTTTTTCCCCCTTCACTTTCTCCACATCTTCAAACATTACTCTTTTCTAGGCAGTTTTAGGAAGAGTTGCCTGAGCAAGCATATGTTCCTGCATGTCCATTACACTGCTTCTGCTGTCTCCTCCTGCCACACACGTTTGTGCGTGCACATGCCTTTCTCTGCTGGGAGTCAGCAAAAGTGAAATACTAGAGTCACTGCTGCTCCCCCTCGCCCCACCCCTTCCCTGTCTTTTTCTCCCCCTCCTGAAATCACGAGCGAGGATATCCAACTCTGACGTCACTGTAAAGTGCAATGGCCAGGAATGGAGGAGAATGGGAGGAGCGAGAACATGGAAAAAGAGATAAAAGGGGAGGGGTGGGAAAGAGGAGGAGGAAGAGGGGAAACCAAAGAGGTGGCACTTGTCACCAGTGCTGCACTACTCAGAACTCCAGTATCCCACAAACTAAGGACGACCAGGGAGAGTAGCCAATGGGAGTGATCCCACCCCACCCTCCCATGCTCCACATCCACCCCCAGTCCCTCCCCGCGCTCTTCCCCTCTCACTCAAACGTCAGACTCAATACTGGAGAGTTTCTCATAAACATGCCCGTTGCTGGAGCCATTGAAAGCCCTGGGGTTTTTGTTGTTAGGCACACAGGGGTTGGACTGGTTCCCTATACAGATGTCCTTCTGGAAACGGGCTGGCACAGCCCCATGAAGGGCTGAGACCACCGGCTTGTTGGTGGTGACGATGGCTCGGAAGTCTGGCCTGGCTTTGGGCCCTCCTGCCACCACAGGCTGCCTGAAGAAATAAGATTTGCTGCCGTGGAGCAAGCATTGGTCATCCCCAAAAGTGGGGATGAAAGGGTTTTGGGTGACCCGGTCAGGGTAGAGCGACTTGCTGAGCATGTATCCCCCGCTGCTGCCGGGGTTGTTGTGGTGGTGGTAGCTGGTGGCGGGCACTGAGGACTTGTTGTTGGCAAAGGTGGTCTCACTGGCTGGCATCTCAAACATGTGGGCGTAGGGGCTCCCCTCCAAAAAGCGGCCCTTGTCCTTGAGGCTGACGCTGCGAGGGGCCAGGGCTGAGTCATCCTTCTGCAGGTCCACAAAGGTGTCGTAGGAGTGCTGCCGGCGGAGCTTGTTGCGGTTCTTCTTCTGCACCTTGGAGGCAGAATTGGAAGGGCTCTGAGGATATTTGGAGGAGGAGGTGGCACTGGTGGCCACGGGCACAGGGGCAGGTGGCTGGTCCAGCTCTTGGAGTGAGTTGTCCTCACTGATGTCATACAGGTTGCCCGCTTTCTTGCAGGCCTCACACCGGATGCAAGCCTGGCGGGTGGAGTTCTGCCCCACCACTGACGGTGTGTAGTTGTGCACCTTAGAAGGGCAACCACGGCAGAAATTAGTCCCAGGCCGGTCCTCCCAGTCTAGGTTGGTCAGGTTCTTCTCCCACGGCGCCGGGACCCCACTTACAACACCATGCTTGTGCTCATTGCTTCCGCCGAACTCACCCGAGCCATGCTTATGGTGGGCCCTGTTTGTGCAGGATCCACCCCCTCCTCCTCCTGTGTCACGCTTAAACTCATCTCCCCGCTCCTTGTAGATATCCGTTAGGTCCACGTGTTCCCAGTGCGGTGAATTTTCCTTGGTTCGAAACTGATCCAGGTAGAAGTCCCGTAGCCCTTCCTTGTCCCTGAAGTAGCGCTTGTGGTCAGGCGAGCGGGGTGGACGCCGGCGGTAGGCCAACTCTATCTCATCGAACTCCCGCCGGGACTTGGCAGAGGCTGGACGTTTCTTCAGGCTGTCCTTGTACTGCTGCTTCCGCCGCTTGGCTGCGTTGCCTTCGATGTTGCCATAGGTGACTGTGTGAGTGGAAATGTCAGAGACATCCGAGCGGATCAGGTCATCGTGGGCTCCACTGCCCCCGTAGCGGTCACTCTTGAAGGAGAACTTGCCATAGAGGTCACCCAGCTGGCTGTGCTTGGCAGGGGGTAACCCCAGGTCCAATGGCTTCTTCCCAATGGACCGCGACTGGGCATTGAAGGGTGGGTTGTCACAGTCATACAGCCCATCGATGGAGCTGGTGCTGCCAATGCTATGGGGGCGGTGGTGGTGATGGTAGTGGTCCTGATATACATTGCTGTCCTTCAGCTGGAGGTTGCCAAAGGTCCTCTCTACCTCACTAATATAGTCACTAAAGAGATTCTCTTCACAGGGGGGGTTGTTGTAGGACTTGCAGTCTGAGTGTGTGAAGCTGCGGCGGTGCTCAGAGATATCGTAAACCGATGACTCACGACGGATAAAGTCCAGGGCACTCTGAGGCGAGCCATTGACCCCTGACAGGTTGGCCATGTTCTTGGCTGTCCGAAGCAGGCGGAGGATGTTGGAATGGGTGTTGTTCATAGTCGCCGTGGGGGAGTTCATTGCTGACTGGCGTTCCTCAATGGCCACACCATGGATGCAGCTGTAGATACCCTGAAATGAGAGAAAGCATGAAGGTGAGTGGCCCTGCTATGAATACACAAAAGGGGTTTGGGCTCAGAAGCACCCTGTGCATATACAGCACATTTCTGTAGTGTACACCTGTCAGCCTTCCATCATGAAACACACTCAAATGAAATGAAACTAGATCAGTTCCACTAACCCTAGCTGCCCTGCCTCTCTTTCTTGCCCCTCACATTTTTTTTCTTTTTCCTCCACTTACCTTCCTCTCCTTTGCTTCATGTCATATCTGTAGGATGTAGCAATAACTGCTAGCATCGTAAGAGTTACTCAGATTTAGTAGGTGTAACACAGAATTGCAAATGGGGGAAAATAATATCCTTGGGAATGAAAGCACCTAGACAAAGGATTCTGTGTAGACAAGAGGAAGAAGGTCTATTTTGCCCCTTGAAATTCATCTGGGCATCAGTGAATCAACAAGACAAGAGCTATCTTAAAAAGGAAACAGCTTCATTTGTCATAAACTTAGCTACATTATTCACCAGTACAGATTAGAAAAGGAAACAGAGAAAGAGCAGAACTGCTGAACAGGTATTTGGTTCTTTTGCATCTGGTTGAGCAAGGTACAATAGAATTTTTAATTGCATTCTGTTAAATTTAACGGTGATAACAGCCTCCAAATTGACATCCCTGAAAGTGAAAGTTCTTGATTCAACCTTAAATCAGACAGCAGAAGTGCCTGATTCCTCCACCTTCCCCACTAGCTCACTTCATCCAAAAGATCACTTCATCCATGATAGGCGGTTTGCAAGGACTACCCCAAGGAGCAGAAGGAAAGGGGCTCATTTGTTACCTGGCCTACCAAACAGAGCCTGCTGATTAATGTCAATTGTGAAATGGACACCACCACATCATGTTACCATGGTTTCTCAGCAGCTAGCAGATGATTAATGCTTTTCGGACTTTTCACCAACCTGAGCCAAGTCTAACAGATAACCCCAGAATGAAAGGATCTGTATTCAGCTAAGGATCACCAAGCACAGTCCCACATCTCATTTCCAGACTAGAACAGGTTAAAAACTAATGGTATAGAAGAGAGATGTGTCCCTACATACAAAAGGCTTATCATTTCTCCTAAACAATATGTTATGCAGCAATTATATACTCCTAGTACAATCAAAGTTAGTTCTGCTACAACAGATACCGAGGTCAAACATGCTAAGACTTGACCTCACTTCAGAATGGATCAAGAGAACAGACCAGTGACAGAAAGAAGAAAAAGAAGCTCCAAATGGGATGCTGCTACCAACAGTAATAGCAGGAAGATGACACAGAAATTACTAGAATCTGCTTTAAATGTAAATAGTATCCCCTACGGCAGATTTGCATAGAGCAATTGCTAAGTTTATGTGGTCATCCTCGCTGGAAGGATTTTTGCATAGTTTAGCGCATGGCTTGTGGCTGGGGGCTTCTGGCTGCCCCTGATAGCACAGTTCTAGTTAACACAAGTTCAGGTGAACAGCTGTAATATAGGGGACAGTGAAAAACTCCTGAATTTCTAATCGTTATCCACTATTACTCGACCTATTGTCCCTAAATTTGGCCTGCTTACAACTCACATTGGAGGAGCAGACAATTACAGTTGACTTCTCTTTATATTGCATTTTCATTTCCATGTGAAATTTCCATTTCTGCTATTATAATGAGGCAGAGACCAGAAATGTCAGAGAAAAACAGTAAATACTTTTGCAACATTAACAGAGGAAAGACACCAGCCTTTACATTGCAGACCATCACTCTGTACCACCTGTGTGTTAGACAGCCTGGGTGGATTTCCCCATCTCCAGGACCTAGGACTGTCTGAATAAAGCCTGACCCTTTTCCCCTCTGCTAGCTAATGGCACTTACCCTGCTGATGGAGAAGACCACGCCAGGCTTGCCAGAGCAGACGCCCATGAAGCAGTGGCGGAATTGCCAGTAGAAGAGATGTTCACAGATGAAGGTGATGAGACTGAGGGCCATAGCTGCTCCCAGCATGTAGAAGACACCTGCCATGTTATCTATATCCAGCTGGCTGCTCATAACCTCATTCTTCTCGTTGTGACAAATGCCAGTGAGCCACAGTGCTTCCAGCTCCTCCATCTCCCCTGTAAAGACACAGAGATGGAAAGAAACAGGTTAACCCACCCTGCAATGGCTAAGGAGCTCAATCTGAGGTAGACTGAATACAAGAAGCTGATTTAAGGTAGTTTCTGGTGGCCATGCTCTTTTTCCACATTTGTTACATCTGTGAAATATCCCAACTGCTCTTCTGATAGGGGCAGGTGCAATTAGTCACTGGGAAGGCAACAGGATTTTTCCACAGTGATGTTAGGCACAAAAATCTGTGCTGCATGACACAGCTATCACTTGCCAAATGTCTGCAGTAGGACCCTGAATAAGTTGTCCACCAGATGACTGAAGACTTCCTCTCACAAACTTCCACTTTCATATTAGGTCAATGAAGGGAACATCAGTGACTGATAGTGGTAGACAGAAACGAGTCATTTCTAAATGAAGACATTGGCAGCTCAAAATTCAAAATGTTGATTTTTTACATCAAAATGACTGGTTTTGAATGTGTTTTCATCATATCCATAACTCACTAAAATGAGGTGCTATGTTCTCCAAAATATTTTTGCATTTTTACCTGGTTTTCTTCCCTTCAGTTTTGCCCATATTTGACACTTCCAAGCCCGCTGACCAATCAAAAATATTATTAATTTGTATCAGCTAGGAACAAATGTTCTGTAGTCTAATTTCATACCCCACTTACTCCCATTATGGTATTTCATGAGGAGAGAGAGAAGCACACACGAATACACATGCTCATACTGAGACATTCAGAAACAAACTAATTTTACAGGTCGGCAATTCTTTTCATGCTGCTAGGGAAGTTATTTCAACCTCCAGTCCAGTGTCAGGGAAAAAAAAGATCCATATATTTATATGGCATCATAGTACACTCTTAAAAGCTTTATGAAGACCCCATGTCTTTTTCTGAAATAATACATATTAGACAGTTTAGACACCCTATCTGTCAGGTGATCAATAGTCTGCTGAAGTATATAAAACCTATGTTCTTTACATACTTATTACACCATGTTATTTTCAGGTTTCAGGAAAAAAAAAAGAAATACTGGTATATAAAGTAACCTGTGAATTTTATTTATTAAAAAAGAACCCAGAAAGGTGTAATATGGAATGGAAAGGGAAAGCCAGGAAAATATTTACTAAAAAGAAATTCCTTACCGCATGAATAATTTTTAATAACAGCTCTTTCTCAGTAAATAATGAGATGAATGAGGTAACTATACTGTTCTGATTAAAAATTCATTCCAAAATGTTCTTCTGAGTCTCAAGATCTTCCTTCCTTGTTTGTTTGTTTGGTTAGTTGTTTTTTGAGATTTGGGGAAATCTGAGTTAACTTTTTCATCAAGAAATAATTAGTCTGTTATTTTCTAAACTCTGCTTGGCTTGGTCATGTCTAGAACTATGAAGCATGGGGCAACCATGGGAAGTCCAGTACCGTTTGTGGGTTTGGTCATAGCTAGCGAAAAATTCACAAAAGAAAACTTGTTTTCACAAGACACTCTTCTCACAAGATATTGTTCAAACACACATCAGAGCTGATTTTATGAAACCCCTAATGCTTTTGATAACATTCTGCATCAACAATATAAAAACAGGTGACTTCCTGCACATTTCTGGTGCAATGTCTCCACCAAGCCCTTGTTAATAATCTCCTGTTCTCAGCTCAGATCTGAAACACCAGCTCTAGGGAGACAGAATTTCTACTCCAAATATGCAGGGCTTGATATTTCTTAGGAAAACTGCAACTCCTCTTCTTCCTGTCACTTACCATCTCCAAAAAGCTGTAGAATGGCAAGATCAACCTGGCGCTTCCAGCCTGAGTCCTTTTGGATGGCAATGCCATAGCCAGTGGAGGCAAACACTTTCCCACTCCCAATCGTCACCAGCTTGCAGCCTTCATCTCTGCCAGCCATGTAGTTCAGCACTGCTGCATCATATATGAAAGCATCCAACTTCCTGCACAGGTACAAAAAACAAGAGATGTATAGCACAGAAAAGATAGTATCTATGAGTGCAAAGGTGTTCTCAGCTAATTAAGGCAAAATTAACCTCTTGTACATAGAGTACAATAGGCTGGCATCTTCACCTTCCTTACAGTTAACTCAGCTCTGAGGCTAGAATCTTTTTCCAGGTGAAGATAGATTATAAATGACAATTGCCTATTTCTCTCTGATTCTTTGATAATTGTCATTTCTGATCTGAAAGGAAATTTGGAAGACAAACATAGCACAAGATAAAGATGAATGAAGAAAAAGTCCAAGGGATCTATAGTCCTAAGAATAGCTTATATTTCCGTACTGCCTTTCATCTGAAAGGAACCTTAAATACTTTATAAAATTTATCAATATTAGATAGCAAAGTAGGGCTTGAAGTAAAGAAAAGATTTTCTCCAATTCAAAGTGCTGGAATCACTTAGCTGAGCAAAATATACTTTTTTTCAAATTAAATGTAGCCAGGACACCACGTTTAACTCCTCAGTTACTGTGAAAAGCTCTACCAGTTATTTACCAATGTCAAATGGCCGTGATAACAGCTGTATGGCTTACCATGCTAAGTAGCTCTTTTGTAAAGACTGTTCAGCTGAAAACCACAAATAAGTGTCTATTTCAACACAGAGAAATACCCTTTATAGTTTGGGATGGGCAGACAGCACACAGACTGATGAGAACCTTCCTTTCACCTCAACAAATTGATTTGGGAGTGGGGGATTAGGGGGTTGTATCTTTCATACAGCCAGAGACAGCCGATGAGTAAATCCTCCCACTAGACCTGAAATGAAGCTCTTTCTGGTAAAAGACCAAAGACCCTCCACCTCACACATTCTCACACCCACAATATCTTTTCAGTCCACCTCCTGAACATATATTTCCAGGATGGTGATTATCTCAGTTTAAGTGCATATCTGTAGGGAAGTTTGTCCAAGGGTGGATATGAAGCCAGGATGACATCTACCGCAAGTGACGAGCTTTATTTCATCTATATATTTCCAGGACAGAGCATATTTATTTCCTGGATGATGACTATACTGGCAAATGTACCTTCCCAGGATGGTATCCAAAAATGGTACAATCATTTATAATGGGCTGTGTGCCTCTGAACCTGGCAAACAGGTTTAGGAATATTCAGTCAATCTAGTAATTAAATTGGCTGAACATCTTCATTCGTGCTTTGGAATGAACTTTCTCATAACACTGTGACATGGGTGTAAGAGAGAATGTTTTTTTTCACTGGGGCTGGGTTCTGACAACCAAAATGGTCAGCTCTAAGAGGAGGCTTTTAATTAAAAGGGACAAAGGCTTACAAAGACTAATTGGGGTTTTAAGTTAGCTCCTCTACAGATTCACTGCTATTAAAATAGAGTGAGATGTTCGAAGATACTTTTTGCTAATGATTTTTCCCACATTTCCAAATTACCCAAGGAAATACTCCCTTTTTATATAGTTCCTTAATATTCAAACAACATTTTGGTTAGCTCTCGATACTATAATATTCCAGAGAGAAGGGCTACTTGCAAACTATTTGCTTCAAGCACACCTTCCATTACACTATATGAGCTAGTGACACACTGGAGTGGGATTAGTCTAAAGATTGTTTCAGCGTCCTGATTAAACATAATGTTTTTTATACACAGAAGGAGAGAAAATAAAGGAATTTCCAGATGACAACACAAATGCTCTGAAAACAACTTTGCCCACAGAGGTCTGTGAGCTTTTCCTGTTTATGCATAAGGGCCCATCAGCATGACAGAGCTTGCTGAATACAAGTGTGCTAATACACACAAGGCTAATATACACAAGGTACAGATCCTTTTTTTTTTCTTCTTCAAATGGTCTTGTAAGTATAGCAAAAACAGAAACTCTTATACAGATGTGAATAAAAAAAAAAGGAAAAAAGGCTAAGAGAATCACAAAAATATTCTCCTGTGGTGTGTGCAGTCTAGCTACACTTGTAATCATGGAATGATAATGGAGGTTCACTTTGCAAAACCCACAAAAATTTTCCCAGACAAGCATGATAAGAAGTCACATTTCTGTTGTTAGTAAGTTTGGAAGAAGAAAGTCTCACCCAGTCTTCAGTGAGAATAGTGCATCATCCACCCCTCTCTGATTGAACTTCACCATGTAGCTGTGCATTTCAGGGTAGTTGTTGCGGATGTTCCTTTCTGTGCTGCCATTGGGAACTGTCCCAAAACGGAAAGGGGGCGAGAAGTCATTGGGTTTCTGGAACTGGAGAAACAGAAAAAGAACATTTCTCACAATCTTTCAGCAAGAAGCAGTCATCTGCATGGGATAACACTCTCACCAGAGACCCTGTGTCCACTGCAACACAGAAGGTAGCTCTGATTTTATTTTACTATCAGGTGGAAAACATTATTGAGAGAAGATACTATACTTCACTGTTTTCAAAGACAAACATCTTCTGTTAGTGTCTAAGAACGAAGAAGCAAAACTGAGCAATCTGGTCTTTTGTCTGCTCTGGATAAAGTACATAGAATAGCCAGTGATCAGAGATTAGAAGGAGGTTAGATAAAAGGAAAAAGGGAAAAGGAAAAGAAAAAGGTAACAGGGGCTTTGGAACACAGTCAAAGAAAGATTTTCAATAAAATCTATGTGAATTTTATCAACATAGTGTCATTTAGTTTCTAAGAAGTATCTTTTTCAGTTTTATCGATGCGTTTGCACTTCCTGATTCTGACTGAAGTGGAAAAGCAATTAACGAGGAGAGATGTCTCTCAAAACACCTCCCACCCATTTCACCAAATGAAGTATCAGCTTTCAAACTTTTGGGCAAATGTCCCAAATGAAATCCTATCAGTGGTTGCAAGTCACCAGTAGCGTTTGATGCCCAGAACACAGCTGGCAGAATACTCAAAACCTTTTGCTGCTCCCAAGAAATACATTCATCATAACATTCCCCTACGGCTGCAAGGCTGTGAGATTTTATATGCCACTTGCTTAACTCCAGTCATAATCAATGCTCTCTGGGGTTTTATGAGCAGTAAAATTTAGACTGTCAATTATCAAGACTGCTTAAAACCCCTAGAACCAGCAGACGGGAAGGAGCACAGAACTGTAAGCCAGGAACTGAATAAGCAGTATAGGAAAAGATGCACAGGTAGATCAGATGGAGGGAAGCCCCCCTCATCTTTTGATGCATCTAACAGTGTTAGTTTTTCATTCTCAACTGTGACTGTATATTTGGGTAATCTTGAGAAGCATGCTAAGAACATGGTAACAGTCAGACCAAACCCATTTAATGGTAACAGTTCACCTGAGACATCAATACATACAGTCATGCACTGCTGTCTTCTATGGTGAAAATCCGGCTACTGTCTATAGCTATAGCTTCAAAAGCTTGCAGTCAGGCCTGGTTCTTGAGTTCTGCTCAAAGCCAGTCTAAACCTCCTCAACCCAGCTGCAGAGTCCAAAGCTGCTAAAGCAGTGTATCTCATTCACAGCATTTCAGGAAACAGACCAGTTAGGACCTGTGTCTGTGGATACCTGAAGTCATGGTTCGCATCACCAGAATGAATTTATTGCACCTATTTCTCTGTATCAGTTAACTGATCCGGCTGTGCAGGGAATCATCTCTCCAATTTGGATGAAGAGATGGGCTGGCTCATATGTGCATATGTGTGTGAGACAGAACACATGTCCTACTGCTTTAAGCCAGTAAGAAACATCAGATCTGTTTTTTGAAACATGTGTTGGCACATCAACAAAAAAAAAGGTTTCACATAGCATAAAACAGGCAGTAAGGTGCCTCTTAGAACCTTGTCACACTCTCAAGAGATGAAGACAAATTCATAGCTATCAAAACCTGTACTGAAAGCAAACTTTGATGGGAGAAAAATCACTGCAGCATAAAAAGTTCTTTAGTACCAAGCTGATTATAGCAGCAGCTTAGGGGACCCCTCATGAGAAGGGCATTGCCATATCAGGCACAAAGAAACACAGTCTTTCTCCTGGCATGCTAAAACATGAGTTTCTAAAGTAGGCAACTTTGGAAAAAGTGGCAATTTTTTTTCCCAAGACACTGCAGAACCCAAAGTTGAGGGCAGATGAACCCCCATCCCACAGAACCCTCCAGCAGAGGCAAGACAGCAGGGCAAGCAGGCAAGCCTGACAAACATTGCTGTGCCTTCAGCTTCAGCATGCCCTTTGGAAGGGCAGCAGCTGTGAGAGCCTCTCTATGAGCCCAAAAAGTGTTAGGAGAAAAATAGGCTCCATGCAACATTCAGTGTATACCTCCTCCCTCCATCCTGTGATGCAATCTCTAGTTTTGTCTGCTTCCATTGCTTGCCTATGAAATGGAGCAAAAAAGGATTATAGAGTCAGGTAGAGCTGTGATAGGGAAAATGACATCTCTGAACGATCCTTCATTACGGCTCGTCTTAGTATAAACCAGCCAGGGGCAAAAGGACCTATATTTCATTTTTAACCTTCCAGGCAACCAATAAATAAATGAAAGCATTCCTCCCAAGGAAAAAGACTTTTTCTGGCAACTGGAAAAGTGTGTTTCCAGAGAAGAAAGCCAGGCTGATGGCTTCTACAAACCCATGTACTGCACATTCACTTATCACCCCTTACTCCCTGTTCATTCCTCAGTCAGAGCAGATCTGCAAATGCAAATTCTTCTCCACACACCCACATGCACACACATTTCAACCATAGAGCGGTGGAGAATGAGACAGGAAACAGTCTGAAAGGATCCACATGGGACCTACACCATAGATCTTTAGCTTTAATGTCTAAGGGGAACACATGTACTCATCCCCAGCCTCCTGGATTTGTGTTCACAAAGCTGAAAGCAACTGATGCCCAGTTGACTCCACAGTCCATGGAGACACTAAAAAAGTAGCAAACTTCTCCATGTCTCAGGACTAATACTGGTACCTGCATGCAACTTCCTATCAGGAAATGGCAGCTGAAAATTACTGATATTTGCTGCTCGACAGTAGCTGAGCACAGCTCAGTCCAGGGATGAAGGGATCTGCAAAGAGCTCTCCAGAGACAGAAACTGCTGCATCTACCTTAGCTCACTTGTGCCCCACAAAACTCAACTCATAGTGAAGGAGCAGGAAGGCATGTAAAGGAAAATGTATGGGATAGCCGGGGATGTAGTGTGTCCTCTCCTGGCAACAAGGCAGAGGAACTTCTGTGGAGGAACTGGAGAAGACCCATAAGGAGGAAAGTCCATTGGCACTGCTGTCCAAGAATTTAGTAATGAGAGACACTCACATGGCTTCTCCCAAAGGCTGGGAGAGTGTGTCTGGATCAAGGGTGTCAGCCCCAGGAAGCAGGGTGCTTTGGCACACTGATCTAAAAGGAGTCTGAGAGACGTGAGGCAGGAGCTGAGGCACACTGCCGGGGCCATTACATGGAGACAGCCTGTGCAGAGGTAATCTCAAGGCCTCAGTAAATATTGATAAAGGAATTAACTGCAGATATTGACAGAAATGGTCAGAATTTAGATTAATGAGAGAGCTCTCGCATAATTTCATGTAATCATTACCACTGCCAGGGCCCTAAGTCACAGTTACCATGCCCCAGGCGTCTGCAAACAGGAGCTATGTGAGACTCTTGCAAAAAATACAGTGATACCAGGGGAAGGGAAGATAAGCAACCACACAGGTTGCTGAGCAAACCTGGCTGCAGAGAGTCACAGGGAGTGGCAAACAAGGTCTGCTCGTGTAGAAGCCCCACCTCACACCTGCCTGCAGCAGGACCTGTCCTGCCACCCAGCCCTACTGACCTCAAGGGGACACTGCCCAGGGGAAACCCGCAAGGCTCCACGGCAGACCTGCACCCAAGGAGCCCTGGGTGGAGGTGCACCCCAGCTGCAGCCTCCTGCTCACTGTGGGATCTCAGTCATGAGATGCTCCCATCATACACGAGGTGATATGACAGCCTCTCACCTGTGAGAGAAGATGCCTTAGACAGCTGGCTTCACATTAAATTTAGGCGGGAGGTGGATGCTACAGATGGGTCCTTGCCTCATCTGACCTGGGGGCGGGAAGCAGACACTGAGCGTGCCTGAGGGGCAAGACTGAAGGCAGCTCTGGGACAGGCAGCGACAATGTTCAGAGCCTGGAGGCTGCCCACCTCCTCAACCCCTCACTCAACAAATCGAAATCAAGGAAGATTAAGTCCAAATCAGACCACAGCTTTGTGAATGTAACCCCTCGGAGTCAGAGGGCAGAGATCTCACTGCTCTGGAGAGCCATAAACACACAGGCTGGGGGCTATTAGCACGCCCCAAGTGGAGAGCCCCTTTCCTGCTCCCTCCCCGCGGCTCACCGTGAGCGCTGTCGGCAGCAGCAGTGGGAGCGGGTTTAAGTGACTTGTCTGGCAGAGACGTTTCATTAGCAATTTGGAGCCGTGCCGTGCAGAAAGCAGCATTGTTCTCAGATGTTCGAATATCAATCTGCATAATGAAACAGGTGATAGGAGCTCTTCCCATTCAGGCAGCCAGGATTGGAGGGGATTCAGGAATGAGGGGAAAGGGTTATAGCTAATTGGTCACAATTAATCTGATGAGATTTTTTTTTAAAGATATTGTCTATCACCAAATGGTTCATACAGAAAAGCGCATCTGCACTTATTTATCTGCCTGATGTAGGCCCTGTTTACACTGTAAAGTGTTTGCCAATAGCACTGAATGCAGTTTCCCAAACTCAGCAGGTCTTACAGCAAAAAGGCTCTTTTTCATCTTTTGATCCACTTTTACACTTCTTAATAAAAATAATCCTCTGCTGCATAACATAACAAGCTGGTAAAACTGGGTAAGTGTGTGTGTGTGTGTGTGTGTAGTATCTTATACCTACACAGCTTCTCTGTGGTGGCTCCTTTCACTTTGTAAGGCCCAGACCCTCAGATTAAATTTTCTACTGCATGAAGCTCCACAGCTCTGACCCTCCAAAATAAGGTCCCTAGGTTCAGCTTCACTGTCACCTGCAAATCCAAAAGAGCATGAGCCCATGTTAGATACTCTGGGTTCAGTTCATTTGACCAGGCGTGTAAGTGCCATTTGAAATGCCCCAGGGAATTTCACCCTGGGAGCAGGTCCCTTGTAGCCCCAGTGTCAGATCTGCCAGATACCTGAGGGTATTTTGGATACTCCAGTGCACCTATATCGGTTCTAGACATCTGCATTTGTACAACCAAATTTAGCCTCTGGACCATTTGGACAGCTTCTCCCACCAAAAGCATAGGTAGCCAAAAGATGTGGGTAGCAGACAGCCCAAAATGCTCACCACTCTCTTGAACTTGCCAATCAGGGCATCAGTCACAAGCTTTTGCGCAGGCACCTATAAGCAGCAATCTGCTTGTTCTTTTGGCAGGCTTACAACCAGCAGATATCTGTTGTGACACAGGCCAAATATCTCTAAAAAAGATGGCATTTATTAGTGAACTGTAACATAAGATTTAGTGACATAAGGCTAGAAAAGCATAGTCCATGCTCAAGTGCATAATTTTAGCACAACCTCTCTGCATTGCCCAAACATCCTTGATTGTCCCCTTTTGCTCTGGTTCAGCTGCATGTCACTGCAGTTAGCTTGCACCTTTTTCATTGCCTAAGAGTCCAGTCAGGATATTTGCACAGGAGTTTGACCAGAACTTGTTAAAAATTAAAGGCTAGGTCAGTGGTTTTCAGGTCTAACTCCAAGGTAGCTCTGTCTCTACATTTACATCTTGACAGACTACTTGTGACTGCGGTAGCACATCTTGCCCAGGATATTGTGTTTCTTTATCCTTTGTTTCAGCCAAGAAAGGAACCCCTTCACAGCTAATGGATGACACTCAAAGAGGCGAGCCTTGTCCTTTTCATATCCCCCAAATACGTCATTGTTGTCACCCAAGCCACGCCATGAACAATGCCACAAATCACAGAGCTGGAATTGGCCTCGAGAAGATGTCTGCTCTGCCCCTTTTTTCTCTGGTAGGACTCTCCTAGACACCACCATTCCTGACAGCTCTTCACCCAGCCTTCTGTGGAAGATGGCCACCACTGGAGATTCCCCATTCCCTTGGCAACCTACCCCAGCTTTGCTATTGGGAAGTTCATCCAAGTGTCTGAACTAAAGCCTTCCTGCTGCAATCCAAGTACACTATTTTTCTGTGACCTTCACCATCGATAGGGAAATCAAAATAGTCTTTTCCTCTCTGAAGGTGACTTTTACGTTTTCGAACACCATTGAACTGTTTTTCCCCCATATTCTCACACAGAGGATAAAGAAGCCCAGTTCTCTCAGACTTTTTTTTGCTATGTTATCTACACCTCCACCTGTTCTTGCTGCTGTCCTTTGGTTGTATCCAGTATGGCTTTCCTTGACTTGCCTTTGGTCAGTGGACCTGCTCCCAACCTCCATTGTACCAAGAACAATCTGATCATGACCCCAAGATGCTGAAAGAACATTACATTTTAAAAGCTCACAGCAAAATGAAGCCAAGGAAATAAAGGCAAAGTAAGAGAGAATGCTCACTATTATTCTCCTATTTGCCTCTCTATATTTTATCTTTTCCACCCTGTCCTTTACTCTTGTCATCTGCAGCTTGCAAGGTCTTCAAAGCTGTAACTGTGCCCCGATCCGCATTCAGGTGGTGACCAGTTTGTTTCCAGAATGTCAGTCATCACTGCCAGCACCATCTGCAGGGCTTTTCCTGTATTCTTTTCATTATCTAGCTTGACCATGAACATAGGCGCTTCCACCTAATTGTGTTCCATCACCTATGCTGGTAGAGGAAGTGCTCTACAGATTCCCAGCTGGCTGCTCTACTGGTATGTTGGTTCAGGGCACTTTTATATTCCTACGACAGCATCCCAGCTAGGCGTGTGCCAGCACAACAGCACAGGCAAAAAATCATACTTCAAACCTAAATCACAGCACTGGTACAATAATCTGTGAGGACAGCAGACTAAAGAGACTGTGCTGCTCTTTCTTCTATTACTCATGAATCTCTTGTACAGATGTTTCTCAAGCTTCACTCCTAAAGCATCTTTCTCTCCTCTGCACAGTCACCAAGCTTTGACGTTACTGACATTTTTTTAACTCCCAACATGGAACTCACAGCTGCTTCCAAGTGACTGCAAATTTTCAGACCTTCCTTTTCTTCTAGCTCCAATTTCTCCTCGTCTTCCACATTTCCTCACGATATGACTCTCCACCCCCTCAGCAGTGGCTGAGACTCCTCACAGGTCAGAATCCAGCGGCCTCATCAGCTCTTCCTGATTGTCAGGCCCCAAAGCAGAAACCAGCCCTAAGACTGCAGTGGCAAAATCTCAGTTTCTTGTCTTCACCAGTCAAACAACACCCCTTGACTTTAAATAAATAAATAAATAAATAAATAAATAAGGAACGAACAGCATAAAATCCAATACAACTCAGTTAGTTAGTTTCGGAAGGTCATAAAAAATCCTTGTGCTTCCTCAGACCTTGATTTTGTTGTTTATTGTATTGTTAAATACCCTGTGATGTTTCTTATTTTGCATAGCACTTTCACCCATGAATTCCTCTAGATAAGTCTGAGAAAGTAGTTATCAGTTATTGCAGCTGACGGCAGCAAAGCTGGCAAAGAATTAGATTAAAGCCAGTTCTAAAGGAAGATGCAGAGTGGGTCAGACCCACAAAAAGAAGAAAAATGTCTATGAATGTTTAGTGGTGAAACAGTAACACATGTGGGTCAGGGAAGGGAACAGAGCAACTAGGGACAATGCAGAGGTGGGGGGGGTGGGGGCAGGTGAAAGTAAAAGAAAGGAGTTCAAATATAGCAGCTTTAAAAATAGTTGCCCTTGTAAAATAACTGAGATGAAAGCAGAAACCCAGTTGGTGGAAGAAGCCTCCACCACATGCAGTTATTGCCAGAGCAGTGCACACTGTAGGACTGTGCAGCCTCTTTGCGAGCTGGATTGCTCCGTGCAGACCTGCTCTGTGCTGCTTCTGCACAGAGCAGAAGACTGCAAACCTTAGGCAGGGCAGCCTGATGCCTCACAGATGGCATTTAAGGGGTCCCACATCTTCCGCAGCCAGATCTACAAGCACGTGCTGGGACCACACGGCCCTTCTGCTGGCCCAGGCCTTATGGACACCCCAGGCCTAGGCCGCCATTCAGGGATCGCACCCTCACACGTGGACAGAGTCCACCCACTGCCAGAAAAACAGGCTTCTCCTGAGACTGTACCACCCAGCTGCCGAGTGTGTGAGCATTATGTGGAACCCGTGCAGCCTCTCTGCCCAAAAGATAACACTAAGGCTTTAAAACTTCCTCAGGACACGTTTGGCAGGCTACGGGCTTCATGGCAGCCACACTGTTAGGTGTCTCTCAAGCTTGACCAGAAAACAGCACCTGTAGTAGAATCGCTGAGCTTCACCAGCCAGACATGAAAGCTCCTTGCACAGCCCCAATACTAGCGGGTGTGGTATTAGATATACACACAGTCATATCTGTTACAATTATGTGGGCTACGTGATATTACCTACAGGACACTCAAGTTTTGCTTGCATGTATGTAAGCTGGAGATAACCTGTTTCTCCCAGCATCAAATCATGCCATGTATTTCATCCTTGGAAGTCAGTTTCTTTGGAAGTCAAACACAATGGGGCGAAAGGCACATTCTGAATAATCTCAGGCAAGCACAAAACAGAAATTAGTGAGGCAGAAAGATGCTGGTTAGCACGCTTATGTTAATACTGTTGGAAGTGTACCTGTTCATTCAGAGGGAGAAAATTGACTGATGAAAAAGACCTTGAGAGGAGAGGTGGCAGCTAAGTACAGAGGAATTTGAAATCTGCTTTGTTTGCACATGAGACAGCTGGTTAACAAATTATGAAACTCTCTGAGAAATTCAGATGATGTAGTTTGGTGGGGGAGGGAGGAACTCTGGTTTTCAGCCATCGTTACTAAGAAAGGCAGGTCAGAGCCTCTTATCTTTCAAGCACAAATAGTAG
This sequence comes from Anser brachyrhynchus, assembly GCF_964034855.1. NCBI lineage: Eukaryota > Metazoa > Chordata > Aves > Anseriformes > Anatidae > Anser > Anser brachyrhynchus. Next base: position 44,659,775 of record NC_137694.1, on the reverse strand, counting down.
CCAACCCGCTTCAGCAACCTGATGCTAGACTAAAGCAATGAAATTTGCAGCGAGTTGGGTTGTTATATATATATTTTTAATCCTGTAGATCTCATCCTTCCATCCCTTTCCCACAAGGATATCATCCCTGATCTTTCAGATGAGGGAGGTCAGCTCTCACTTCTCAGGCTGCCAAATCCTGGCGTCAGGGCCATTATCTTTTATTTGACTGCAGAGTGCCAAGTACATTTATGGCACTGTATAAATAATAAATAAAAATATTCATCGCCTCTTTCTCTGCTGACTTACACCAATGCAAGAAGCAGGACAATCCTTTGCTTCCCTCCCCCCTCCTGTTACGCAACTCTCCAAAGACAACGTTTTCCAGGCTGCCAAGCAATTAGCACAGAAGCAACCAAGTTTTCCCAGCATCTCCAAAGGGCAAGCTGCGAGAGGTGGTGAGAAGGAAGATGAAAAGGAAGGGCTGGCCATGGCTGAGGCTCGGGAAACACCAGGAGGAATGAAAAATCTGGAAGCTAAGGAATGCTCTGTGGCTATGTAGCTGACCTCCCTCCTCCAGCAGCCTCCACCTGCACCATGGGCAAAGCCAGCGGGGTTGTGCTGCATTCTTCCCTTTCCAGCAAGGATAGACTCAGCCTACGGTCTTGCTTTGTGTATCTCCTCCCCTTGCATTCTACCTGCTCAAGTTCCCAACTGCATTTAAACTGCCACTAATCCTGAAGAGTCCCATTACAAGTTTTTACTGCTGCTAAATCCCTCCTGATTGACAAAAAAAGAGAGTATCCTGAGAGGCTGAGCCGAAGCTAAAGCATATCGCAGCCTCCTTGCTGCTCAATGCTACACAGCACTGAGCTTAAATAAGAGGGGGAATGACAAAGAAAGTAGAACTGAAGGGGGTGTGGGGGAGCACACACTTGAAACCACACTGACTTTAAACATTTATAGATTTATAGCCATAAAACTACTGAATCACTTTTTAGCACATGGACATGGAGGTTTGTTGAAAGGATTTCAAAAAACATAAAGATTATGTCAGGCTGAAGAATGAAGGATGATTAAATCTATGATAAATGGACTTATCTACAATTATAAAAGATTATCTGTGTTCATATTTATGTATACAGTAAATGTAAGTCACTGGTTAGAAAGATGTATTACTAATGTGATAAGCTGTACTTATTTATTCCTTTGGAGATTTTAGAATAATATGCAATTAAACTGCATATACTGCACTATTTATTATTTTTATATGATGATTTACAAATAGATAGAGAAATCATCAGATTTTAAGGCATAAAATTTGAGACTTTCAGAGGTCTGAATTTCTGCACTTCACTATGAACCAACATTTGTCCTATCAACCACTAGTCAGTACCGCTAATGTTATATATAAAGGTCATACAGAAACAAAAGACTGAATGCAGTTCAACTTATTTACAGGAAAATGTTACCCCCAGAGAAGCACTGTGGAAAGAAATTCAACTTTATGGTGTAAGGTTTGGGGACACTATTTTGTTATTTTTTGGCCAAGTAGGATGTGTCTCAGGCTAGGACTCTACGGATTTTGAAGAAAGGTTCTGCTTTATCACAAGAGGACTGGGCATGGTCTCCACTGGAAATGGCATGGTTTTACTTGTTTCTAGCTAATTTGTAATCTCCACAGAGGTTTTTACAGTAAAAAATCATACTGCTATTGAGAGGATTACATATTTTCTGCTTTTGGACATTGCCACATAAAATTTCCTTTGTGTCATGCAGAAATCTGTGAAAGTACCACAACTGTCCATGGACAGTAAATGTGTAATCCTGTGGAAGATTTGTGCTGCCTCCAAGCAATACACTTAGACAGTCTTCCCTCTGACGCACCTTTCTGGGTTGAAGACCGAGCCCCACTTACGGTCTCTTTGGAAAAATTTCTGGCTGGCAGCTATATCTGCTCTGCGTTTCTCCTAGCCTTCTCCAGAGCAGGTATTTGTTGTACAAAAGCTGCAAGCTCAGAAAGGCATTTAACTTCAATCATGTGAATAATAGCCCATTGACTTTAATATCACCACTCATGAGCGCAAAGTTAAGCACACGCTTAAGTGTTCTGGATATCTAGGATCCTTGTATAATTTACATTTAATGTGCCGCAGAGTACAATGTGGGAAATAATTCATTTTTCAGTTTCATGGCCAAGCATCTATTAGTGCAGGAATAAAGCAGATTCATTTTTGCAGTTTCTTCAGCGAGATTTTTGCTTTGTATCAACCTGAAATGCTTAATTCACCTCAGAATACCGTGTTTCTTTGTCTTTCAGTTATCTCTTTCCATCCCTTTCCTTCATTACAGAAAAATCTTTTTTGTTTCCTTTTTCTTAAATATAGGTCAATTTTATGATTACTGCCTTTAGAAAATAAGTAAGTAAAAAATACACATCAGAAATATCAAACAAAATGTTTTGTTAAAAGTATACTAAAATGGTCTACTTTGGCAAATATCAGAATTTCTCTCTGCCTTCTTGCACACTCCCAAGATTTTTTTCAGTAATAAAATTTGGCCAGTTTAAACTCCAAAACTTTTATTTTTTTTGGAAATAAAAGTTATCAATTCAAAAAAATCTGCTGACCTATGCTGCATAGAAACAGACCCATTGTCTCAACATTTCATTAACTTCTTAAAAAGCAAATAAATCAAATACATGTGAAATTCCAACAATCTGTATTAATTTGCAGGCATACAGAAATCCATTTCTTTCCTTTTTATGTCAATTACAAAATTACCATTTTAATACTTTATTAGCTTCTTTGGCATTTTCAACTAATTTATAGGCACGGATACTTTTTTTTGTTGTTATTATTATTATTAACCTACTGCATTCTAAATTATTTTATTTAAATGTCCTGCTGGCGGTCCACATTTGCTTTTATTCTATTACTACTGTATATGAATGGAAATTATGTATAGCTATTAGATTATTTCACACATTAGCTCATTTTATGTAATCTTCCCTGTATTTATTGCCTTCGTTAGACCGAAATACCGCAGGCACTTGTTTCTCTAATGTGTCTGAAGCTCTCCGGTTATAGGAAATTGGGTTACATCTCCTGATTACAGACAGACAAGATCCAGACCTGGCAGCTGGCCGCGGTACCCTGTGACAGGCCACCTTGCTGTCCAGGCTTTTGCAGGGGGTGGTGGCCGCAGCAGCCTCTGGACAGACACAGCCGGGACCACATCCAGCCACGCTGTTGCACAAGGTGGCCTGGAGGAGGTGACAAGCGATGGTTTGGCATCGGTGCAGGAGGAGGGCAAGCCAGGAGGGCATGGCTGGAAGGGAGATGCCATCAGACCAGCTCTTCGCTTGCAGGACACGCAGGGCCAGCGCTGCTGCCCAAGAGGAGCAAGTTTCTCCTCCCTGAACCTGCCCACACCTGCACTGGCTTTAAGAGACACAGCTTGATGTGTTATTTAGCAGCTGCAAGGGTTAACGTGGGGGAACGTGGGTTCCTGGGCCCGCTCTGGCATCAATTTTTGGCCAGCTGAGCACAAATGTGTGGCACTGAGCAGGGTGAACACCACCAGAGTGCACCTTCAGGGCTGGGGGGGGGAGCAGCAGAGGTCATGAAGCTCAGCACAGCAAGTCTCCAGGCACCCTCCATCCAACCTACCACCCTGTCTAGCTCAGACAGGTCTGTTCAAGCATCCCCATAGCACAGCAGGGGCTTGACGTTAGCCCAGTCTTGAATTAGGAAGGAAATGCTGGGGCACAGCCAAGACACCATCCCAGTTCTTAGACGGCTGAAGCGTTTCAGCCTGCTCTTGTGGGTAAGCAGCAGGTCAACAGCTGTAGGCAGCTCTTGGAGCAGCTCTTCCTGGGGCAAGGCCCACAGCATCCAAGGAGACCGCCTTTGAAAATCTGAAGTGGCTAATTTAAGCTGGCAGGAAAAGGGAGGAAGAGCACAACACACCTCCATCTCTGGGGTATGTGCATTGAGGGGGTTGCAAGCAGTGTGCAAGCTTTGAAACAGGGAAAGAGAGGAGATTCAGAAAGGTGAATTTCCCAACTAGGGCATCCTGAAGCAAGGCAATGGATACCAGAATGACTGCTCTCAAATTCTGCAAGGCTCCTCTGCGTGTACAGAGTGGAAATCCAAGAGCCCAGCAGATCAAGCTCGCTCACTCAGCCTTTTGGATGGAGTTTTTCCCACCTGTCTTTATTCTCCAGAGGCAGCAGTTGGCCTTCAGTTTTTACCAGCAAATTTTCATCTGGTTCCAGATGCTGTGGTAGATCATAATTTTACCCATATGCTGCAGTTGCACTAGCAGCCGTGTTTGAGGCACATCACAACCATCTGAGTATGTGCTGTGACCTTTTTCTTCCCCAAGACACCCAGCACGTGCTTTAGGTAAGCAAAAGCAAAAAGAGGTATGTAAGCAAAGAAAAGCAAAAGAAAATTACCTCCGTCCAATACACACAGACAACCTTACAGTGATATTGACCAAAATAGGACTAGAGACCTATATCCAAAGCCTCTGTGAAGCTCCAGGAGTTACCACTTTCAATTGGTATTTCACACACATATCTCTGCAGGTATGGAAAGTATTTTGAAAAACATGAGGATGAAAGCATAGCTCTCTCCATGAGCCTAGGCACAGCCTGAAACAATAGATCACAGGTATGAACTACCTCATTTAGCTCAAACAGTTGAAAACCTAATGATGACAAACTAATGTTAACTCTGGTAGGGCTGGTTGGTTTTGAACAGCGTCTTTCAGTCTGAGGGAGTCCACAGTTTCTCAGGTGTCTCTGCTACAACCTCTGCCTGTCAGAAAAACATCCTCCTTCTCACCCCCCCCCCCCTCAACACAGCACGTTGCAATTGTGGAGACACTGTGGAACAAATTGAGGTTGGAATTAAAACAAATAACAGGAGCACTTTTGCATGGATTGTATTATCTGTGCCATATTTCATTACAGGAAAAAAACAACAAAAGAGGAAAAAAAAATCTCTTAAAAATGAATCCATTACGGAATTTCCATCCTGCTGCACAGGACACGGTACATACAGGAGGCCTGGCCGCAATTTATTTCTAGACTGTCACGGGGGACTCAAGAGACAGTAACTAAAACCAGTCCAGCAGCAGCAAACTGACACCTGCATTCCTCTTCTTGCTGCCATCCTCAACAGCGATGTGTGTAGCCTGTTGCCATTTGGTTGCCCTACAATGACATGACCCCTTAAGCAGCCCCAGTGACTGAGTAACAAATTCAGCATGGGTAATCGAGCCTTGCAGAACTCAATTCCTTGTGAGTAACCTTGCAACAAAACAAAAATAAAGCAGTGTGCACAGCTTCAGACCCTCATGAGCCAGACAGTGCTACCCTGAATGCATGAGCAATCTCCTCAAAATCCTCGGTGTGCAAAGCCCAACAAAAGCAAATGCTCTGCGAGAACAAAATTCAGTGCATGTAAACAAGGCAGTGAAACACATTCTGAACAGGGAACGATCTCTTGTGCTAAGCCTCCAAAGGCCTTGAAAAAATGGCAGTATAACTTAAAATGCAAGCAACAGTAAATCATCAAAGCCAAGCTGATTTACCCCCATGGGCAGAACTCGTCCCCAGAATAAACTAACAGATCATATTTGCTAGCCTAATGGTCACAGTTCCCACATAGACAAATTATTTCATCCTCAAAAAACGGGTTACAGACATTATACACGTCACTTCCAAAGCAGCATTAATTCCTTTCTTGCTGCCAATCAAAGTGTTGTTTAGGATCATTCAAGTAAACACAGTTCAGTTCAGCTTCCATAATTCACTTCTGAAGTGCTTAAAATGTGTAAAAATGCAATTGAATACCAGCAAAGAGCAGTTGTGCTATTTAAATGAGGGACTACAGAAAGGTCGTAACTGACAAAACCTGGACATTTTCCCAGTAAAAGCAAAGGAGAAAGGGTAGAGCAGTCTCTTCTGTGAAGAAGGCTGCTTTGGGGGTTTGGGTGGATCCATTACCTTTTTGTCGCTCAGGCCAGACACCTGGTCCACGTATTCTTCTTGGATCATGAAGGCAGCCAGATTGGCAGTGTAGCTGGCCAGGAAGATGACAGCAAAGAAGGCCCACACTGACACCATGATCTTGCTAGTGGTACCCTTGGGATTCTGCACTGGCACAGAGTTGTTGAACACCAGCCCCCACAGCAACCAGATAGCTTTGCCAATGGTGAAAGAGGGACCTCCTGGCTCTAGAGTGATTGAGAAACAAGACCCCACAGTGAGTATCTCAAAACAAGTGAGAGGAATGCATTTCTCTTTACATACATGCTTTGACTTCAGAGTTAAGAGCAGAGATATTCCCACGTGAGATGAATGTCCACAGCTGTGCTCCCATGTTCAAGACACTATATCTAAGCAAACCATGACCCTGAAAAGTGATTTTTTAAAATATCCTCAGGCTTCTGTATTTATTCTATCTCACGGATTTCCAATGAAGCCTTATATAAGGATTTTTTTGTACCTGATTAGAAAATGTAGAATTTGAAACATTAAATTTCAGTTCAAGTATAGTCAATAGAAAAAGAGTTTGGTTAAAAACACTCTATCCTCATTTCTAGCTGTTCAACAGTGATGTTGTTCTTGAACTCTCAATACACACCTGTGCAAAATATGGCCACCACTGTACTTGGACCAGTGCATGAAGAGCACTATCTGAAATAACAAGGCTCTGCAAATACCTCTGCAAGAGCATTTCATTACCCAGGCTGTTGATGATGCACAAGCTAGAGAAGAACCAACTCCCTGTCTCCATGTGCTGCATCTAAGCTACATGTGACATATACTTCAGTCTCTCGAGAAAATCAGCAGCTTCAAGAGCAGATACAATGTTTACGAAGTTGATATTTTCCCCTTAACTCACTTTTCAGAGTAGAAACTCACTCATATCCCAAAAGCCACGTGTGCTCATGAAGCACCATGCCTGAAACCTCATGAAATCCTGGCTGACTCTCAGCAGTCTCAGATCCCCAGCATACGCCGGTGCCATTAGTGGGAACCAAAACCAAAATTTGTTCAACTGGAGCGCAAGAGAAGCTGTCAGGGAGACTGCAGCTGGAATTACTGTAAGGATCCTGCTTCAGGCACTGAGAAGATTCTCTTAGGACTGAAGCCCTCTGGCACAGTTCAAGTAGTGCCTGTCACTTTTCCAGTGGTGCTACCCTAGCTCTGCAACCCCTTGGTTTAGCATCCCATGTTTTACCTCCTTCCTTGGGTAGCCTGGAGCCTGGTGCTGCTGCCTGTGGTTACAGTTGGCTCCAGCGCAGAAACAAAAGGGAAGAAAGTCTATTGATAGCTCCTCTCCAAAGTGCTGAGCAGGGAACCTTATGGATCATCTCAAAGCACTAACTGTGTGCACTCTAAATGCAGTTGAAAGGTTCAAGGGGCTCATTTTTCACTCTGGGAACTGCACGCCAAGTTCTAAGTAGAATCATCACCTGGCAAAACTAGAGCCTCTAGATGCCAGGGAGGCAAAGTTGCTACAAGAAGCATGGTTTGACACTCCTTGCCTTTTTTACATTCTGGAGCGGTAGTTTTAAATTCTTCTTTACTCAAATGAGTGAGATATCTAAGCCACGTGCATATGTAAGGTGCAGTACTGCAAGGTATGGACTTGCCCTAAGACATGAGTGCAAGCCCTGCAAAACACTAGTGGGAATTGTGGAGTGCGAGGAAATCTTGACAAGTTCCTTCTCCACCAATCACCCCATCTGCTTTCACAGTTACTTTGTCAGCCACAAACCAAGACAGCAATGGGGGTCTCCAGTCCACACCAGGGACCCAAATCATTCTGAGCTCTCAAACTTTGAGTGAACCAACAAAAACAAACCAACATAACTGGGGGCTAAGGCTTTAAGGTATGCCTGCCTGTCTTGGAAAGAAATTCTTGGATGTCCTTAAAGAGAAAATCCAGGTGTGAGAGCAGGGTTATGCCATGGTAGATTAGTTTGAATGCAGCCAAAGAAACATTAGCAAGAGCATTCATTACCAAACAGGCACTGCAGTCTCTGCAGCTGCTTTCTACATCTTCACGTTACGTCTGTCAGCGATAATATCTGCCTGATCATGCACTACCGTTCCTAATTACTCAGAAATATTGATACTGCAGCTGCAGTTCAGCTAACTTAATAACTGCATGACTGCACACCTGTGTTAAAAACTGCTTCCAGTTACACACCTGTATTAACACCTCCCAGGAGACTCACAGGTTTAACAATATTTACTTGTATCCAAAGATCTGTGTGGTTAAGAGTAGTTGCCATGAAGGCCTTACACAGTTCCACGATAAGGGAGTTCTCCACTTCCCTGTGTATGTGGTTCTGCCTGCATTCCTATTAACACTTGCTTGTTTTTTTTTTTTTTCAGTCCCCTTTAATCTGATAGTATGAATTCACTCAAAGTACTAGACTGGTGAGCAAATGAGTGCATTTTCCAGTAACTGTCTCCCACCCATCATTCTGGACTCTCTCCCATCATTGGTCCCATTTTGGGACCAGTAAGTCCCAGAAAGGTTTGAAGTGCTGACTTGTCAGGGGGTGAAGATAAGGAGATGACAGCAGGTTAAACTTGCTAATTGTCTTCATGCCAATAAGGCAAAAAATGCTGTCTATCAGGCTGTCTCTTCATCCTCTCTTTAACTCATTGGGCTGTCTTCTGAAGTTCAGAACCACACAGTTAGGTCACTCACTTGTTCCCATCTTTCCTCCTGCCTTTACAAGATAATTCCTCGCCCACGCCCAGGGAAATAAGCTTCCCACTTTCTCAGCTGGCCTTGGCAAACCAGAGAGCCAAGCAGGGGAAGGACGTGCCCAGCTGACAGATGTGGGCTCTGGAGGACAGCACTATGCCGGGGGGCCGGCAGAGCTGCTTCTTTTCTGGGTAGACGTAGCACTGAAGGGCAGATTGACAACAGAGAGCCCGCTGATTGCCTCAGAGAGAGCAGCGCCGCAGGCACTGCCAGCACCAGTTACCAGCACCCATTTCCCCTCAATGAGAAACAAATTGGAGCTAGTGTGTGCTTTAGAGATGAAAGACGCCACATTCAGTCTCCCAAGCCAAGCAAATTATCTATTATCTACATCTGTTCTCTTCAGAGCCGTTTTCCACCTCCCTCCCTGTCCTCTTCAGTCTGAACCCACAGCTCAGAGTGGGCTGTATCTGCATCACATTTAATACAAAGGAAATGCTGGTGCTGAAGGAGCCGGGATTGGAAGCAAGAGAGGTTCATGGCAAGGAGCAGCTCCCCTTACCTCTGCCATCAGCAAGGCACCGATTATAGCCCACAGGGCTGAAGTACTCAAAGACAAAGACGGCCACTGCAGAGATGATAAGCAGCATCACAAACATCATCACCCATACATCAGCACTGAATGGCTCTAGAGAGGAAGAAAAAAACATGTTGAAAGGCCCAACGTAGCGCAGCCACCTCGCCCCTCCCTTCCTTTGCCCTCCAGAGCACCCCAGTGAGAGTGTGTGGCTTGGGAAATACAGGAGTTATGGAGATGCCTTCAACCCCAGTCTGAGAAATGTCCTGAATTAGTAGAAGTGTAGTTTCCTTTTCCTGTAATGACTGCATTCATTCTTACAGCTACATCTGTGACACATGGCTCCATCTGGAACCACATGCAGCCGCTGTGACATGCATTGATAAAATAAAATGCATTGATAAAAGATTGTTCCCAGGAAGTCCTCCAGCACCATCTGGAGAGAGTGGGGGAAAATCAAACAGAACTGGCAGAGTTTCAAACAAGGATCCAACTTTCAAGATGTTATTGAGCCAAAGAGCATCTCCAAATTTCTGAGGTTCAGCCATAATGATAGTAGTTTTTCAGCTATTCCATTCCTGTAGCAACAGGAACACTGGCTCATTCTAGAAATGTTAGCATTCACATTCTGCAAGTGCTTGATCTTTGCTAGGTTTTCTCCATCTGCAAGCACAAACAGGTGAAGATGGTACTGTACCAGATCAAAGAAACCTAGGACGTTGGTCCACACTATACTCAATATTGCAACTTGATTTTGATTTTAATTTAAAAATTTGGAGTTTAGTTTATTGTTGGTTTTACACACCCCAGTAATATGAATGAAATATTGGAAGCCAATTTGCCTTGGCTAAAGGCAAAAATTGCTGAAGAGTAAGCAGTAATGAAACTCCTTCTTCAAGAGGAGTTTGGAAAACTTTCTTTGCCCATATAAAATTATTTCTGTAAGTGTTCTCAGGTTCCTGGCAGAGAGCAGACAGTAATTATATAACTCATATGCTGTGTTTGCTGCATCATAAAGCATTTTGTAAAGCCAAATAGTAGTTACTGGGAAGGCATGGATGCCTGGGGGAAATGCAGTATCACTTCTGCATTCTCCGACCACCCTCCACCACTGAAGAGCAACAGGAACCATTTTACTGGGATGCACAGTGTCAGCAAAGAACTGACGGCTCAACCCTTTTTCAAAAGCTCTGTTAGATCTCTAACTTCCTCCAGTTGCTTTGTCAAGGGAGGATCAAGCTAATATTCTCTTTACAAATAATGTCTCTGAAAGCGCAGCAATTCTTTGCTAATTGTTATCACTAAGTACAGTCACATACCAGCTCTAAGGTTTGAATCAATTTTTTTTTCTGGCCTACACTGTTTGAACATGCTATTAGTTGAGTCACTGGGATACCACATGCTGTAGGGTAGATGACAACCCTGAGCCCGTTCTTTGCTAGGATTACTGAGAAATGCCTTGGAACTTCTGGGCAGTGCTTGTTTGCGTTTGCCTGGATTTCACTTGCTTGGGATTTAGAACTAAAACATCACAGTTTATTTTTATATACCTGTCCCACAGGTATTCCCAAAAAGGGACTTTCAGGCTAAGAATCACAAGTAACCTTCACCTAATTTTTTATGAACACTGGGTGAAATTTTAATTTTAGACTAAAATGATACCTAAGAAGGCAGAAGGTGAGACAGTTCCATTGCTACGTGACACCATGACGCTGATTCCCGTCTCTATGAAGGGCACAGAGAAATCCACCACTTCTGAACGTTCCTCATTAATCGTGAGGGATCCCACAGCCATATAGGCCCGTTTGGTGACAACCTGGAAGACAGAAAAGAAGAGTTCACATGCACAGACCCAAGGCTAGCCCCTCTCAAGCACCACAACCTAGCCCCTTCTTACCCTCCTTTCTCTCCATGCAGTCCTTTTTACTCCTGTAATCCCATTCCCTATATTGTTTCTATCATTTCTCCTTTCTAATCTTTCATCAGGACACCTTTTTCTTTCAGTGAATCTATAGACATTTATCTTCCCCTCAAAGCTGGTATGCGTATAAAAAATAAATCCGCAGAGGTCTTAGGATAAACACATCATCCACCGAGAAGACGTCTTATCTCATTTTTCTGTCCTTGCTTTCTCCTCCTTCTAACACTGCAAAGTCTTATTTCATTCTTTATACATCTTATATATGATCTAAGCTTAATCTAGGTTGCAGCCTCTTTGGTGCACGGATATCACACTCTTTCTTTGACTATAAAGGCAAAATTTGTGACACTATAGGGAATAATAATTAATCGTCAAACAGGAAAGGTGGTCATGGTCAGAGTGTCAGAGCAGATTAATTCACACAGCACCCAGAAAGAATCCAAGCCAATCATTTCTATAGAGTCACCTCTGTCCTTTCCCTGGCAGGGCACACAATAAATGATGGGAGATTGGACCTGACCTATAGCACCCAGCCCAAGAATGAAGCCCACCATGCCCTCCCTTTGCTGCTGACCTCTCCAATCATTCCATTCCATGTCCCATTGATTTTTTTCCCATGCTTGCCGTTAGTCACCAAGTAGAGGTCATAGGTGAACTTGACAGACTTTGAGATTTTCTTGAGGATGTCAATGCAGAACCCCTTGCAACATTTCTTCATGTAATCTGGCTCCTCATCAGTTTTGTTCCTGAACAATCACAACAATAATGGGTTAGAAGGCTGGTGAATATTCCCTTAATTCCCCTCTGCTGTCAGTATGTGCTCCCCCTCCCACAACACAATGTGGAGAACTTCACTTGTGATATCTGTGCTGGACACACTGCAGTGACTTGCCCAGTGGGGCCAGCCATGAACGGGCATGGGCCAGACTGAGCAAAGCGAGGTGACTTTTCTAAAAAGGATTATCAGGGTGTGCCAGTATTGGCCCAATAGGCTCTACTTTCTGCTGAGAAGGGAGAACCCAATGGGAGGAGAAAAACCCAGGGATGCATACTCAGTCACAATGCGTTTTTGGCAAGGGACAGTGTTCCTCATGCAGGTGCCACTTAGGGGGTCCACATTCTCCACAATGACGAACGGTGCCTCTTCCAGGGTCACTATACTCAGGTGGTCGTCCTCACGTTCCTCAGAGTCAGGATACAGCTCAAAGCGGGGCCACACATAATACTTCATCTGCAGCTTTTTTTCCTTCCATTTCCCCACCTGTGGAGACACACACAACACAAAATAGACTTCTAGCTGCCCCGTCCCTCTGTATCAAACGCATTCCCCCAGGCCCGGGCAGGAGAACCACTCTGGAGAACCCAAGTTCACGGCTGTGTTGGACAGAGATATTTCTGGGGGGAAGGCTCTGAGGAAATGGGTTCAAACCAAGGGAGAGGGAGAGAAAGAGAGCAAGAGTCTGGGGGTGTCTCATCTCTCTGATGGTCTCAGCCTCTGGGCAAGTGAGTGGATGACAAAGGGGATACCATCACCCTAGTCAAATAGACATGATGTCTTTGAGCTTTCTCAGTCAAGCAACAACCATGTAGCTTGTTGTCTCCTGAAAAGTTGATTTCACTCTGCTAGCCACAATAAAAATGGTAATTTTTTCTGTAAAAAAGAGGAGAAATATATGCCAAAAAAAACAACAACCCTGAAACAAAATGCAATTTTGAAACAGAGAAATTGAAATACCTCACTTGAAAAAGTCAAAACATTTTTTCAAAAAAATTGTCTTTGCTTGCTTTCAGTGAAATTAATCAAATTGTTTCATTTTAACCAAAGCTGCCTTTGTCCAGAAATAACTCATTCTGGAAAAAAAGTTGCCAACTCCTAGTCAGGACTGAGTTCTTCCAAGTGACAGAGGAGATAGGCAACCAAAGGAGATAGGCTCAACTGAAGGTGTTCAGCAATTTCAGGAGTATCTTCACAGGAGATGAACATAGACAGAGATGCTTGTTTAATAGTTGTTCTCACTATCCCCAGCTAAGGGCTCATTAAAATACCTGCTCTTGTCCTTTCACAATGACTTGGTTGCATATGTTAGCTGGAAATAAGCAATTGTTCTGTTTCTGACACATGAAAATCAAGCAGCATCTGTTATTTCTACTTTTGCTATTTTTCCATAATGACATATTGCCATTTTATATCTTTTCATTTGCCATTTCTTCAGAAAACAGAAATCACACCTTCAGAGACCAGAGAAGGGGGATGGGGACCCCTTCACCTTATACCTACTGCCACAAGTAAGAGTTGTTTTGAAGCCACTCCGTTCCCCGAAGAGTTGATGCGTGTAGCACACCCACTGCCAATGGTAGACTGCTCCTTGCAAAAATTCCAGGAAAAGAAAACACCTGAACAACCACTACACTTTGAACTATCAAAGTCTCGCCTCTGTTCTCATTTCCCCTCATCACAGCTGACACTAATTAGCACCTTGGCTCGCAGCTCAGCTGGGAGGGCAAGAAACTAACTGGGCTCAAGAAGGAACTTTCCTGCTCAATCCTCAAACAAAGCCTCCCAGGCCAGGGCTGAGACGCCTTCATGGGGACAGGCAGTGGAGGGGGGGCTTGTGTGACTGGTTTTGGTGATGTACCTGCTCAGTGGGTAAACAGAAAAGCTTCATTCCACTGCAATCCAACACCACCTCCCACCACCGCCAAATTTCCGTCATTTATTTATTTAAATGACAGAAAGGGAGGGAGAAGCACTTATTAGAGGCTCATTAGGTGTCAGCGGTTATTCTGTGAAACTCAAAGCCCAGCTGGGGTTTGGCATTTGAGAGCAGCCAGAATTCACATAAAACACTTGTCACCTTCAAAACAAACAAACAGCCGCTTCATCTGGCCATGAAAGAAAAACCCACACTGGGGGCTGGTAGAAGGAGAAGAAAGGCAGAAGAAATCACCCAGAGACAGCAGCCTCCCCATGCATCCCTGCAGTGTGAACATGGCACCCCGGAGAGAGCAGGGCTGCAGTTTTTGTAAGAAGCGGGTGAAGTGGCTGGGCAGCAGGCTTTACCCTCCCCAAGAACCCTTACAAGCAGCAGCTGCCAAAAATTTTTAAGGGAAGTTTGCCCCTAATGCTTCCCCCACCACCAGAATCATCCTGCTTGGACCAGCAAACAGGGTACATAGCTATTTTTCTTCTTTCTCTCTTTTTTTTTCTTCTTTTTTTTTTTCACTTGATTGGGCAGGGGGATGTTGTTTTAATTTTTACGTACACTTTGAGCAGCAGGTGGAAGTTGGCAGACTGGGAGCCCAGGGAACTGGTGGCCTCTTCCACCCACAAAAGGCAAGTAGCGTTGGCTACCACAGCAGACGGTCTGTACTCACACCCCTATCTAAGCCTGGATGTGCAAAGTGCATTTCTGAGGGTATAGAAAGCATACACTCATATGCTCACCCAGGGTCTGCTCAACCCTGCCCTTCCTGCTCATTGACAGAGCAGATCAATTTATCATCATCTGAGCCAGAGATTTCTGCAGTGCGATTCTAGTCTTCAAGTAACTGAGCTCAAATCCCCAAAACCCGTTCAATGAGGCCACCAGACAAGCAGAATAACTACACACACAGGGCTCAGGAGGGACCAATGATTAAGATGCTGCACAGAACAGCCCAGACTTCAGCTCAATAACATTAACTTATCATAGAAATAAGCAGTTGATGAAAGAGACATCTTGCAGTATCTCAGCAGCACTTAGATATCACAGTAATAGGCATGATATAAACCCTTAAGTGATAAATTAGATCAGATAAGCAAACCCAACTCGTAATTACCCAGAAGTTCTCTGGGACAGAAAGGGGACTTTGTAAGGCTGCGTGCCAAGCACGTTTCACAGCGTTGTACTACACAGGCCAACATTATGAAATTAGGACAACAATGACAGTCCTACCATGGCCTCCTGCGCGCTGGAGCACCTCACCTGTAAATACAGTAGTACATGTCCTTTCCTTATTATCCCAATAAAGTCCTTGTAAATTAACCAAGAAGGAGGAAAAATAGGATGTAAGGAAATGTGCCGGCCAACATTTTCAAATGAACTACAAACTGTCTCAAGAGTATGTGCAAATATTACATTTCTTTGCTAAGCTGAACAATCAGGCACGCCATATAATTACTCACACACCTGCAGGCATGTATTGATATGAGTCAATGATACGAACAAGCAAAGTCAGAAAAGGTTTATGAATTAAGAGAGGGCAGATTTCTTTAGATGCTCATGCATGTAAGGATCAAACGTGTGTATACATGTAGTTAAAGAGAGGACTTAAGCAACATGTAGACAGGGACAGTAAAGATGATAAGAAACGCCCCATGTGCAGAGGACAGAGACAATGCAAGAGAAAGAAAATAAAAATGTGCATTGTATTCTAGATAATCTGGCATGAGAGAGAAGGAGCAATTCACTATGGGGACAGAGGTTAGCCACAACAGAATTAAATGTCACAGATTTGTCCAGGTAATGATGCCAGCTCTTAAAGAATATAACCTGCCAAGCTGTGCAGAGCAGAGCAAGGCACTTCTGAAGTCTCAGGGTATTTGGTATTAACAGCTTGTAAACTGTTATTACTTAGGTTTTGCTCAGTGCTTGCCTCAGCAAAAAGAGGAAAAATAAACCATCCCGGGCATCCTACATATTGTCACCCTGCAGTTTCAAGACCCACTGGGTGTTCTGTGATCAGAGCCCGGTTATCCAAACTCCCACCAGGAGTACTGGAGGGTTACAGAATCAGCAAAAAATGAGGATGCTAGGGATCTTAAAAAAAAAACACCTTCTAATCACGTCCTCCAAAACCCAAGTATGATCCTGTATGCCAGGGAAGGGTTCCTAAGAGCCAGAATTTCACCTTAAATCCCCCCTTCTGTGTCTGCACCACATCTGATCTTATCGAGAAAAGGAAGTCACTTTGGTTTAGGGATTAATTTGGAGGCATTGAGGGAGGGGAGCAGCTAACTTTCACCTTCAAATACAGGATCCTACTTTGGATTAACAAGCTGTTGGGAGAAGTCCAACGCATTTGCGAAACAAGAAAATGAGAGCTATTGTAGAACAAAAAGTTAACCATATATGCTATTCGTTTGCCTAAGTGTATAAGCTGTCATGGACAGACAAAAGGTAAGATTGCCTACAAAAAGTCAGAGCCTTCCGAAAACCTTCCAGCTGGCTGGCAAATTGCCTTAAACACAGTATAATGCAGCCAGAATAGAAGTGTTCTGCAGTATGCTAATGCACATCCTTAATGAAAGGTGCTGTAGCATGTTAGCTCCCTGAAACTAATTCTTAACAGAAGCTTTGCTCCCCTACCAAGAGAAGCTAAAACTTGTAACAGGCATTTCTGACAGATGTTTGTCCAACCTGTCCTTTTCACCGACAGAGCGCCCATGATCTCTGTGGGCAGTCAAACTATCTGTCCTATTTAAAAGGTAAAAAAAAAAAAAAAGAAGTCCTGATTTCTAACCTAAATCTTCTTGCTGCAATTTATACCAGGAGAGTGTATTTCTTTATTCTTCTGCATGTGCTCTTTTCAGTGTTATCATGTCAGTAAGATGTTTATAACACAAGAGCTGGTAGTCTCTTTCAGTGGATACCTTAAATGCTACATTGGCAAAAGCAACCACCAAATGACCAGCACCCAGTCTAAGCGTTTACAAAGCTTTCACTCAGATTTGTAGTACAGACAAGTACAAGCTACTCCCATGAATCTCCAAGGCTGTCTGCTGCAGCCAAGGCAGAAACCAACCTCTGAGTATCTCCTAGTATGCTAAGGAAGGATCACAGAAGAAAAAAAAGCATCTGGAGAAACCTCCAACTAATGTCAATAGGTAGAGAAACAAAACCTCACAGAAATATGGCTTTCAAGGACTAGGCAGCAGAGTACAATTCTGGATGAAAAAAGAAGAGGTTCAGATACATTGCTTGTACAAGATACTCAGAGGCCTTGTGTTCTGATTTGGGGTTTAGGAGAACTACATCTGGGTGAAGATTTTTGATTGGTTTTTTTTGATTCAGGCTCCTATTTGCACCACATCTTGCACTACTCTTTACATCTCTCACTTCCTTCCACTCTTGGTATAGAAGAGACATAAGAAAAGGAACAAAACTTATTTGGTCTCATTTACAAAATAAAAGACCACTCCAAACTCACTTAGAACTCGAATGCTTTCTGCTTTTCCCAGAAAATTCAGTGTTTCCTCCCTTATTACATTTTGTTTTCCAGGAGCTGAGGGGCTTGTTCATTGCAGTGGGGAAGCACAAAGACAACAGCACAGGGCAGGGATTAGAAGGCACATTCCCTGTTTTGCCAAGGACCTTTGGGACCTGATCTGCAAACACCCTTGTCCCTCCACTCCCCATTGTGTAAAATGGAGACAATGGTACATTCTCATGTCTGGGTGCACTGGGTGGATAAATACAGAAAAGGTCATGAGACTCAAAAATAATATTGAAATGAGGAGATACACAAAGAAAGATGTGTCTGACAGATCTAGATGAGGGAACTCTTATAGCAAGCATGGAAAGCTACCTGCCATTTACCTTCCTGTAATATAGTTAACTGGAAAGAGCTTATGTAACTTTTACATATGATTTTAATACACGGAAAAGGCAAAATCAAATATAGAAAAGGTAAAGGTAAGATGTTGGGCAGCTGGCAGAAAATAGCAGTGTTATTGGCAATAGAGCTGATGGAAAAGCATACCTAACCCCTCTGGGAGAGAGGGAGGGTCTAGGGAGAAAGACGAGCCTTGTCAGTACAATTCGTACAGCTCCTGAATGAGGACATAGAAAAACCAGAACAACTGGGCAGGACCTGAAAAGGACTACTGTAGGAATAACTGAAACGCCATAGAAATAACAATTATAACTGGGACACTGCCAATGGGAGGTATGTGCTGATTAGGGTACATAAAAGTAATGGTAAACCTTGGGGTGCTGTTAGAACCTTAATGCTGAAGTAGATTATAAAGAAGTAAGTCATGCATAAATAAAATCATTGGGGATAAAGAGTTTTTGGAAGGCTGGTGCAAGATATTCCACTGGAATTGAACTACTGTAGATCCACAGGCTTGGCTTTTGGGGTGGATAGAGATGTCACTACTGTTATTAAATACAAACTATATCAGGAACCAAGTCACCATAGGAGGCTTTGGCTTCACAGAGATAAGGTAGAGAACAAATGCAAATTTTAACAGCAGAACCCTGATGTCTTTTTTTTCTGGATCTGGTAGCTGACGCTTTTCTTCACCTCAAAATTACTCAACAGACAATAGGTCATGCTGTTTCACACTCAGTTTGGGTGAGCAGCAAAGAACCTTACAGAAAAGCTAGTTATCAAAAATAACCTTGGCTTGAGTGATTAGGGGAAACAGAGAGCCTGCCTTGAAGGAGGAGATTAAAAAGCTTGTTTAACCTAGATAAATGAAAGCCAAGAGGGGATATGACTGCTCTGTATAAATAAAGGGGGGACAGATACACAAGGGAGGAAGAAAAGTTGTGTTTTTTTTTTAAAAGCAGAAAAACAACATTGGCACAAGAACAACTGGTTGTGAGAAAAATTGCCTTGAAAACAAGATGTTTTTTAACCATCAGAGGAGGGAGGTTCTGGAACAACAAATCAAAAGGAGAAATGAAAAAAACTAAAATGGGGTCAAGAAGAAGAACTACTGGTTTGTATAGGGCTACGCAATGTCACTGCCTAGAGTGGCAGGGATGGGACCAGATGAGCCTTTGTAGTCCAGTGGCTTAACTAAGCAGGAACAAGAGGAGTAATTCCTTTGTAGAAAGCCTTTTCTCCTCACCTTTTCAGTCTGCAGATGTCATAACTCAATCTTAATCATCATATATCTGTCCCCCAGCTAATCCATGTGAACACAAAGGCTCCTATTATTGATGTCTTCACCTCCTAAGCTCACACTTCTCTCATTCATGGAATGAGGTAACCTTCTCCAGGGCCCTGAGAATAGAACATCCCTCTTAGCCTTCACCCAAGCTGGTTAAGTTGTGACTCTCACACTTACACCGCTGACTTCCCAGCTATTTCCAATCCCTGGGATGCTATAGGTCTCTAGCCTTGCATAGGCTGGTCTGCAGCAGGTAAAGAGATGCCACGGAGAACAAAAAAAAATCTCCTGTTTACAGACACTTAGGGTGATTAATTAGCCACATCAACCAAAGCAGGCAAGAAATGGTTGTGAATGCTCAACATGCAAAATTAATTCACACAAAAACAACACTCCTTCCTGAACCTCAAGCTCACCTTCCACCACCACCTGGGGAAGGCTGCTTTCTCCACTGCACCTGCAGAAGCAGGAATTGCTTCTAATAGCCATTCAATTAAGCATGTAGTTTACAAAAGATGGTGCAATTTTCTTCCCTGTATATTTATACAGCACCTACCAGGGAGAGGCTTGGTGCATAGTACAGACAGGGTGAAGTATCTGCTCTGGCTTTACAACTCATTTCTGAAGTTCTGGGAATAAAAGCACTTTGCAGGAACACAGTTTCCCAGCTCACTGAGGTCTGGCATTTACACAGCTCTTGCTATTTTTGCTGAAACATTTCTTTATTGGTGCACTTATATGCTTTTTGCAATTGCTGAGGTCCTGTCCCCTGCCATGATTAGAATGAGAAGGTTAATGAGATATACTTTGAGTGCTTCTGTCTTCTGCAAAGTCAATGAACTATGGAGCTCCACTGGTGTCAAGGAAAGGCCAGGACTGCAAGAATGCCAAGGTGTTTGCCTTGGTAAATCATTCTTCCAAAATAGAAGTTACCAAGAGAGCACTACAGGCATAAAACCAGCTAGGATCAGCTGATTGTTTTCTCTAGGTGATGGTATTGCTCCTGGTGGTAGCATTAACTTGGTAGTCCAGAAGGGGTTTATCCTGACAAGGCTGACTCAGGCAGGAGCTGTATGGTTTCCAGAGGGACGTATTAGCTCAAGGTCCTCAGTACTTCACGATGTACAGGTGACCATGATTTATGGAAGTCCACACCGCAATCAGCACAGGCATAACTGGGAGACATGAGGGGAGAGGTTAGAGAAAGCTGTTCATGGTAGTAAGGACTGTGATCTGAGTAGTCTCAAGGATGTAACTCAGCAAAGTCATAGTTTCTAGAGGGAAAAATCAGGCGTTACGATGTTGCAAGAATTAGAGGGGGGTAAAAAAAAGTATATATGACAAACATTGCAGACTGACTGTACCATCCAACATAAGCCACCTCCAGTTAACAGGCAGTGACAGCCCCTGACTCAGGCTCTTACTTGAGTAATATTGCATCCTTTAGAGCCATCAAGTCCTTCTGAAATGACTCTAGGTGAGGCGAGTGGAGTTGTCCTGATGTCCTAAACACCAACATCAGGCTATTCTGATTCAGGTCTGGCAAATAAAATTTAAATCCAGAGAGCTTATATTGCCCCTATCCTGCTCATCTAAGGTTTCACCTTGAAGATCTCTACTGCTCTCCTCTGCAGAACCATGGGGTGGGGGGAAATTTAGCAGGGATACCAGTAACGCTGCATGATTTGTGTGACAGGGGTTCAGGAGTCACAAAGGTTTAAAGAGAAGTGTATTTTTATGTGCATGTATAGGCATCTGAATGCTTTATGGAAGCATTTTGCAGTCTCTAGGAGGGCATCCGCATTGTGCAGGTGTGTGTCTGCATCCAGTACGTGTCCATGCATGTAATGCCCTATCTAATGATTTTTCCCCTTGGCTTTCCCTGTTGCGTGCTGGGCTTGGGTTTGCATTTTGCTGAGCTTTCATTTCTTTCACTCAGGCTTTTTTTCTTCCCCTAAAACATGTTACACAGAGGGAGAGATGGACTTGCCAATTCACACTGCAGTCTGGGAGATGGGTTAGAGCTTCAGCTGATAAGTGGGTCCTGCACAGCAGTGTGCAAACTCCTGATGCATGTTCCTCTGTCCAGTGACACCTCCTCTTGACACAGAGCAAATATCTCTCACAGCATCTCTTGAGGCCTATGGCTGAAGGCATGTTTAAAAATGCAAATCCAAAGGCAGCCTTGTGCTGAGAAAATTTTGGTGTCAAAGCAGGCCCCCACAGGGGGAGAGGAGTCAACATGAAGAGAGAGGGGGTGGGTTGCCTGAACCTCACTGCTCTCTGAGCTGTGCAAGCATCGCTTTGAGAAACATCTCTGAGAATGTCAGAGAGATCCTTTAACTTTCAGGAGCAGGAGGCCAGGGCAGGTGCAGCACCACAGCACCCAGCACGCACCAGCCAGAGCCCCCTGCCCTCTGCGCAGCGGCCCCACATGCAGAGAGCCCGGGCTGGCACAGACACATGCACACCCTCTGAACGCATGTTCAGCTCTTCTCTCGCTAGTGACAAAGGGGGACATGGCTCAGCTGGGCCATTGCAAGGGGCAACCAGCTGAGCCACTGCCTGAACAGCAGCTTCACCTCCGTCCTGAAAGCAAATGGAGGCCCAAACCAGAGCAGTGTCAGCATTGCACATCTCCACCAGCAGTGAGCACCACCGGGGTACTCCTGTCTGTGTGCTCTACACTGACCCAGCACACAGGCCAGCTGCCAGCTGGGGGTCTCCCAGGCGCTGGCATGGGCTGTTCCCCCCAGCTGGAGAGTCCTGCCTTAGGAGCTCACGCTTCAGCCTCTAGCCCTCACGGTGCCACCTCTGTAGGGGGTGAAGGCTCTAGAAGGACAGCCTGTGAGCTGCAGGACCCACTGCTACAGCCAAGTACTGGGCTTTGCCCGAAAACCGTGGCACTCTGCCCTGCTTGGGCAGAGCAGGAGACAAGACCCGCCAGCTCTACCTGCACCCTACAGGCAAGGCCTGACCCTTGGACGGAGTCCACCAGTGGGACAGCTGGTTCATTGCACATGTGTGTGTTGCTGCCATGCTGGCTGGAGCCAGGAAGCATGCTGTGAGCAGCAGGGAGCTGCTCTGCCAGATTTCACTCCTTTCCAACCCCATACACAGGTGCAGACACACACGCACACAGGTAACCCCAGCAGCAGTTATCCTAAGCTGATCTGGGCTTGGAGTCCAGACAGAGCTGCCAAGGGCCCAGCTGAGGCCATCTGGGCTACAAGTCATCTCTGCGCAAAAGGAGTGCAATCAGATTTGAGTAGGTTATAGAGAAAGGTAACCTTGAAATCAGCATTTTGGGAAAGAGGCTATCTGCCAACCCTAGCCAGCAAGGAAGGGTTAAGCCAAGGACTGCTTTCTTGGGAGCATGGCCTCAGGAAGATAAAATCCTCCCATTCTCTCAGCACTGATGGACCTCAGGAGCACCTATTTTTCAAAGGCTTGTCTGTCATTTCGTGCCTACAAGTGGCAACACAAAGCAGGTATTGTGCTATTTCCTTTCTGCAGCTTGGAGGTAGAACAACAGGCATGGCAGGCAGTCTTAGACTCATAAGATGAAGCTAAGGCCCTCGGCAGGTTGCAAAATGTCTTTTGTGACATGTGCAAGTCCACACAGGGAATGACTTCTTGCAGTCTGGAATTAGCTGGATGACTTTGTATGCAAATTTAAATGTGTGTGTACTGTGTAGTTACCTCTATTATAGGGAGAGTTGGTAGTAAGCCTGTAATTAGGTTCTCTGACACTTTCCATTACAAGAGTCTTTAGGCTGGTTCTCTGAGAAAAGCCAACATCTCCACATTTTGCAACAGGCATTTGAAAGTCAGCAGGGAAAAAACCCCGAGGCTAAGGACATGATTTTTACTTTGGCCCATCAAATTTCATTCAGTTTTAACTGCATTATAAACTGTTAAATAATCATCACTTCTTTTCTGTCACTTTCTTGCAGAAATTCTGGCAGATGGCCCAAATGCCATTTGAGCATAAATGTTCTAAGAGTTAAGCCCATCAACCCAGTAAACCAGTGGGGACACCCCTGCCAGTACCAGTCAGAAGAAGGAACACCCCAGCTTTAGCAGAGCAAGGGAAAGGCAAAAGCCAGATCAGACAGCCCACAGAATGGGGACAAACCATCCAGGTTCTCCTCTGTCTTTTAAATGTACCCCACTGTGAAAAGGTCACTTGCACTCCACCATTTAGGATGCAGAAGAAAGTCAAACCAGTTTGAGCTGTCATGAGTGTCTGTGGAATAAATATGGGTTAGTCACTGGTTTGAGCAGTCAGACTCAGTGCCGAAGGCTCAGCGTGTGTGAGAATGAACAATACAATTCTACAGAAAAGATTTGGGGTTTTTCCCTTAGAAAATAATAATAATAATAATTAAAAAAATGACAACAGAGAAATGAAAAGAAAAAATCATCAATCAAACTACACTGAAAGGAACTTACTTAGGTTGAAATATTAGGAAACAGCAGCTTTACGGTTTCTTTTTCAACCTTTCTTCCATCCCACTTGTGTGTGGACATTTCAATTCAAGTTTTAATTAATGAGTGCATACAACTTTCTCCATGGGGTCCCTGCCTCAATCCCTGTGCTGGGAAGGTACCTGAAGCAACAGAATTAAGGTGGCCTGTGAAACAAGACTGGCAGTTCCTAGCTTGACTTTGCAAGCTACAAATGAAATCACTGTTCTTTTATTTTCTGTACGTAATCACTTATATAGCTCTATGAATGTGCTCGAGCCCTTACAAAACCAATAAGCAGGCCAAGAAATAATCAGTGAAGATGGAGAAAGAGCTGTCCGTGAGGTACTGAATCACCAAGCACTAGCAGAGGAGAGAGCGATGGACAGCAAACCAAGGAACCAACACAGAGATTACACAACCCCACTTTACGAGAGCAGCAGCCCTGACCTTGCCAAGGGTTTGAAGGGGCAAAGAAAGCAGAAGCCAAACTGGAAGGGAGCGCAGAGGGAGGTGGAACAGGGTGAAGCTGGCAGGTGTCTCATGGCCATGGTGGCCAGAAGGTGAGAGGAAAGGAAAGCATTAAGACAGATTATGTTGCAGGCAGGTTTCTCACGTTGCAGCAATAGGTGAGTAACTGGCTAAGGGAGCAGGAGACCTGCTCTGTATGGCCCTACAGCAGAGGCATGGGGGTGGATGTACGTGGCACATGGACACCAGGAGGGCTGGATGCAAGCCAGTTACGGTCCAGATGCCATCTATCCATACTAGCCCAGTAGAGCTAAGCTGCAAGCTGAGGCAGCTCGCCAGGCTCACACAGCTGCCTTGTACCCTGCTGTGCTGCTGGGTCCCTGTGGCACTGCTCTGCGTGGCGTGGATTTACCATCGCCAGCCTACACCAGCACAGGCAGTTCTGTGCTGGGTTTCACAGCACAGATTTGCCCTGAGCAGCTGCAGCAGCTGCACAGAGCGCAGATGCTTTCTCCCCAAATGCCCTGGAGTGAAGGGACCCAAGTGCTGGCTGTAATCTTGTCCTGTGCTTGCTGTGTGACCTTAAGCAAACCATCTAAGCTTTCTGAAGCTCAGTTTTCCCCTCTACAGAAGGCTCTTAAGAACCCATCCTGCATTGCAAGGGGGCTGCATGTTGTTAAAGCATCTGAACAGAGACATAACAGTGGGGAGCAGCGACGTAAGCCAGTACAGTAAGGGGATGGCTCAGCTCATCCACCCCAGAGGAAATCGAGCAGCTCGGGGCTGTCGCTACAGCACCCTCACACCCCGTGTCCGAGGAAGGGGCTTTGCTGCAGAAGGGTGCCAGATGCTGCAGGGCAGCCGTGCACGTCAGCAGTCAGCCATGGAAATCGTTTGATTATTGAGAGAGCGGCCGTGAGCAGGGCAGGCATGTGGATTGACGGCTGTAAAAGGAACAGCAGGATTTCATGCAGCACTCGCTAAGAACTAGTTTGGGATCAGGAGATTAACTAAACCTCAAGAGCACGTACTTGGGTCCTCTCCAGCTGCTGGAGTGGCACAAGTGACCAGGCAGCTGTCTTTCCTGGCTCTAGAGACACCGTTCTTGGAAAAGGGAGCACAGCGATGCTTGAGCTGGCACAACAGTGCTCAGCCCTGCCCCTTCCAGCCTCTGGGAAGCAGGCCCATCTGACCTCTGTGCTCACAGTAAAACTCAACCAGAGCATGCCTTGGGCCACAGATCTCCCTCACCGCTCTGCACCACCTCTCTGCCCCACCAGGACCCTATGTAGGAGTTTCTGCAACCTCCCCAGAAGGCAGGATTTCTTCTCCTGTCCTGCTCTCCTACGAGCACTCCTCCAAAGCTGCTCCCCAGCTGCAGCTGAGAGCTGTGGCTCACTGTGTGGTGCTGTCTTGCAGAAGCAAACAGAGGGAGCATCCAAAAGCTGTGCAGGAGAAACAGTCTTGGAGAAGGACCAGGTGAGCAGCTGTCCCTGGCGGTGAGATGGGCGCTGTGGTGGGGTGGCCCATCAGGTGCAGAACAGCCCCGTGGCCAGCTGGAGGCATGTACAAGCACAACTGTGCCCTGGTGCCAACTTTAGCCCTGGCTGTTTATCTGCTGTGCCAGGAATATCCAGTGAGCCAGGCTTTACTTCTCTTGCGACAGACAAGATCGTGCTTGCGACTGAACATTCATCACTTCTCGTCTTCTGATTATTTCACCAGGCAACCTTAACATTCCATTAATATCGGTCTTTGTGGAGCTAAATATATACACTAAGCACATATACAAATACATATAAATACATCTCTATCTAGCAGAGAATCCAATTAAGTGAATATGTTACGCCTTAGCAATTAATGAATTCAACAAGCTGAACTGCCTCTTGCATATGATTAAAGTTCAAGCAATACCAACCACAACAACAAAAAGAGCCCAGATTTTCCTGTGTCCTATCTACAAGCAGACTGTTAACACTTAAATCACTGGGTAAATTCAAGTGTGTTTGCAAGCCCTGGGAAACTCATCTTCCCATTGATGTACAGCCTGTCCTTCAACTCATTGTAGCCTAGGAGAAATTCAAGTCCAGCTGTCCCTGCATGCAGCCCTCAGACAATTGCTGAGCCCTTATGTATCTTTCTGCAGCACTTTCTGGATGGCAGGTCTGTTAAAATGCTGGTGTCCTATGAGTTAAAAGAAAGCAAATTCCATGACTGAACAGAGCCGACTCTGTAGACAACTTGACTGATGCAAATACTGTCTTTCTCCTTGTGCCTTTTTTTTTTTTGCCATTTTTTGTTTGAGTTTGTGTTAAGTGCTTGTGTGCACATGCATGTGCATCTGCGCTCTTTTGTATGTTAATCTTTTTCCAGGACGAGGGTTTTTTTTCATGCAGTTTCTGCAATAGACAGAATAGACGATACTCAGCAATAGACAATATTGGCCCCTCTAGGGAGTGCTCATTCCCTCCTTCTCTCACAATACCCCTCCTCTGCATTCATAAGACATTCCCTGTGGGCAAGTTCTACAAAAATAAATATTTAAGTAGCCACTAAACCAGAAAAGATGCACAAAAGCACGCAAAAGAATTGGCTGCAGAATTCAGGGCACGAGAGGGAATGAACAGAGGCACGGCTTGGAGGGTTGGGAGAAGAAAAGCGTTGCGAGTTTGAATTGGAAACACAAGCATCCCCTTCTCTTCCCTGTTCCAGTGGTGCTTTTAACCCTGAGACCAGAGCTAACTGATGTAAGATAGGTGCTGTTTCCATATCGACAGCACTGTCAAGTGTACCAGCTTGTGGATGCTATACCCCTGCAGAATTATTTGTGCCTACGCCCACAGCACCACAGATTTTACAAGTCTCTCTGAGATACCAAAGAATAAAGCTTGGATCATTTCTAGACTATGCAAGAAACACTGGTTTGAAAGTAGGTATTATGGGGAATAGCACATAAAATTGGCCACTTATGTCACCCATGTAAGATGGTAGTTTGAGGGGTAATAAGCAGATAAAATGTGCCATACCCCAGGAAGCCACATACTACTTTTGTACTTCCCAACACACCCAGAAGAGCTAGAAATCCCTCAGAAAATCCAGTCAAGAGCCAGGTTCATGCTGAGCTGTGGGAGCACACTGTGGCATTCACACAGAGCCCACAGCGGGCACCGGCAGGCTTGAAGCACCACTTGGATGGTCAGAGCAGGACATTTTCTGTGTCCTGGCATGCAGCTGTCAGAGGGTGATGCTTCTGAGGGATTTGGAGATCTTTCCTTCAGGAGACTGTCCCAGATTTCTCACTTCCCCAGAGAGCTGAAAAGGTCAAGCAAGGCCCCCTTGCAGGATCACAAGTTTTATTTTCTGCTCTGGGTACACAGATGCTGGCTGCTATTTGAGTTTTGGTAGGAGGCAAGCCGTCAACGAGAGCTTCGGGTCCAAAGTGAATGCAACCAGCCAAAGCCACTACTTCACTCTGTTTCAGCAGTTTCTGCAGGTTTTCTTCTACCCCACCAGAGTGTATCATCGTTTTACCCTGCTTCCCATCAGCGTCCTTTGGGGATGTCCTCCTTGATTAGAAAATAACATACCCGCTCTGTTTATAGGCATCAAAAAACAGCCGTTGCACATATGCAAACAAGTGTACTCTACAGGAATGACAGAGGGGATGTTTTCTTACCTGAACTCTGTGCAGTAAGAAATGTACCTTCTCCCCTAGGCAGCCTTCTTGTATCGCATGGAGAAGCACCCCTTCCCTCCGAAATCTGAACAGTGAGAAGAGCCAGCAGTGTCCAGCACAGCAGGAGATGGAGCTGCCCTGCCAGTGTGGCATGTACCACGGAACACAAGAGACCAGCCCATTTCTGCCATCCATTCCCACTTTGTAAGCAGAACAGAAAATGAAGACACCCTTCCCACAAATAGTCATTGAGATGTCAAAGCATAACTGCATTTGCGCAGTTGGGATCCCTTGGGATTTTCACCCCACACAGCTGTCACAGCTGATGATTCCCCAAAGTGGCTGCTGTATTGTCAGGCTCCTTGTAGCTTGCTGTCGCTGTGGCATCAAGCCCTTTCCACCCATCACCTTCTCCCCGTCTGTGATTACCACTGCCTGTCAGCACTGCAGTAAATATGTGTATGTTTCCGGGTCTCCCATTTCTCACTTTACAGAACACTCTCTTAAAAAGACTTTCCCATCAGAGCAGACACTAAAATAGAGAAGAAACAGGAATTTCTTGAAAGGTTCACCTGCTCCACTCACTACAGATAACATTACCTGCATCTAAGCACTTTTCTGCTTCTTTCAGGAGGTTATTGCACTTCTGCAGCTGTAACTTCTTAAAGCAGTTGTCATAGGTGCTTGTGGTCTCATAAATCAAGAAAAAGTCAGGTCTCATGTGAGGATTGGACAAGGTGTCTCCAAAAACATTACTCTGAGGAAGTACAGACAGCAGATCAGTGGGACTGAGTGAAGGAGACTTCCGTGCTCCAAATCCTCTGTGTAGGAAAGCAGCCACCATACTGCTGGACAGACTGGCTTTTGGAGAGGAATATAGCCAAGTTCCTGACACCACTTTGTCATCAGCAGTGCAGGTGTGAGGAACACGATTAGGATCGAGGACCTTCCCAGACTATCGTAATCCTGCTCTCTCCCTTACTCTAATATCTTCTCTCTGGCCATGACAAATGCCTCTCAGACCCCCTGCACATCCATTCAAAAAGCTGTTTCACAGATCATTTGCCAAAATATCATCTTTCCCCTTTCTTTTCAGTCTCACTTTACCTCCCCGCTCAGCTGCACCAAGCGCTCCTTTTCCAAGCGGCTTGATGCCTCTAATCCCTCAGTCAGTATCAAGATGTTAACGCTGACCTGCTCCACCTTCTCCAGTACATTTTTTAGAGACCCATGTAGGTTTCTTCCATTTTGACCTTCTTCCTGAGGGAGGTCCCATGAATACCGGTTAAGTTATGACATTGTTTTCCTTCGTACCCTGCCATAAGTCTCTCTTTTGCCCAGATGGCTGCAGATAATTGAAAACAGTCAGGTTGCTGACACATTAAGTCCACAAAACATACAAACACTGACCAATTTTCCCCTTGTAGTCCCCTAGCAGATCAATGCAAAAATGCTCACAGCCATCAATGGATAAAAAAACACCATCTCTTTACAGATTCTTCCTAAAGGAAGCACAGCAAGAAAATCGTGGCTATTTACTACTGTTCTTAACCTGTCTGTGTTCCCTGTGCATTGACCCTCTCATCTGTCTATATACTCATGTTTTCTCAGCTGTTACTTACAGTGTTTAGTGGCTATGGCCATCATCTTGGTCTCTCGGTGCTGCTCCCAGCACAATGGAGCACTGGTTAATGGCAGGGATTTTCAGAGACTACAGTAATACAAATAATTAAAGTAACCATAAGCTTGTTCTGCACAGTTCATGAATCAAACTAACCAAGGATGCTTTTTTTGCAAGACAGTGAATGACAGCCATATTGCTCTGCTATTCATTACAGCCTTTCTCTTTCTAATTACCCCTCCATTTTCACATGTTGCCTAACTGCCAGTTAGAATGGCTCTGCACTGACAAACAGCTGCCACATCTCATCCCAAGGAGGTACGGCTGCTTCCCTACAGAGGGGAAAGTGATGTCTACAAACAGAGCTTAACCACAGAGAGCTCAGGGACCCCCTAGGCTAGGTTTGCAGTGTCACAGATCTTCCTCTGCCTGACCAGCACAAGATCACAGCGATGTGGAAAGTCTGTCCTGAATTTATATTAGTCCTTTATATATATATATATATATATATATAAAACATATAATTGTAAATGAAAAAATGGCAAAAACTCAATAAATGGATTTCTCTTTTCTTCCATTCATACCTCAAAAGCTTCCCTCCCTGTCCTTCCTTCCCCCCATCCCAGCACAAAACACACACTTTAAGGCACTAGCTGCTCACTCCATGCATTTGACAGACTCTGATTAAACTCCCAGATAATAACCTTGCAAGGCAGAGCCAAACTTGCAGCAGTACAGGGTGTTCTCATCATTGGCTCCCAAAAATAGTTCCTTGCCAATAAGTGTCAATTGGTTCTGGCTTTGCCAACCTGCACATCTACTGTCCCCCACATCCCAGGGGCTGCTGACATAACTCATCCCTTCCAGAAGGGTTGTAAGGCTCTAAATATGGCCAATAGCTATGTATCAGTTGCTGAAAATACCTCAGGTTTGTAATATTAATGTAAATTAGGCTTCCATGGGTCCTTCCTGTCTCTGTTCCCTTGTATAAGGGAGATATGGGAGTCCTGGACTGCAATACCTGTGAGACAGCATTTGCAGGCTTTGGTCTACAACATCTTCCACAGCCGCCTAAGACCTAGTGGCAATGATCATCCTGGGATGGCTATTTCAGCTTTGTCCCAACAACACCTGCTGCTAGGACTCAGCAGAGCTGGCTGCAAGGAGGGAGCAGAGGGTTGGGAATGTGCAGATTAAGGGAGTGTGGGATTGCAGACAAACAGATCTAAAAGGAAAGAAGACAAGTACTAGGAGAAGAGAAGGTCCCTGGACAGAAGGAAACAGAAGAGGGGGCTCTTAATGTGCAAGGATGGAGTGCAGTGCTGTCAACAAGCCAAATCAAGCACAAGAACGGGTCACTTTTGGGACAGAAATCACTCTATTATGCCTTAGTATTGTTCATTTTGATGTCTACATTCCAAAAATTTACTGCTGACGTCAAGCAGTGAAACTATTCTGAAGTCAATGGAATTGCAGATACTTATGCCAGAGGTGAATTTGGCTCCCAAAGGACTTTTCTATGCAATCATTTAGATAATGACCCTTCAAAGCTTATGTTGCTGCCATAGCATGACAGTGGGAGAAAAGGGGCCAAAAAAGGCTGCAACAGAATAGCCATCTGTCATACTCAAGTCCAGAGCTCAGCTAAACCATATGGCATAAAAAAGGGCAAGAAATACTGGAAATTAATGAACCCTCCTGGAGGAAAACTTACCCCCATCTAACAGTAC
Organism: Anser brachyrhynchus; assembly: GCF_964034855.1. Classification (NCBI taxonomy): domain Eukaryota; kingdom Metazoa; phylum Chordata; class Aves; order Anseriformes; family Anatidae; genus Anser; species Anser brachyrhynchus. The sequence goes on along the minus strand of NC_137694.1, from coordinate 44,628,704 downwards.
GAAATCACACAGAGTGTTAAGACAGGCGCCTTCATGCAAACTGTATCCCAGAATATTTCACAAAGTTAAATACAAGACAGCAAATGGCATGCAGCATAAAGAATAGCTGGTGCACTGAGCAATCAAGAGGCAGTGCAAATGGCCATATAATTTTGCCTTTTAAAAGCAACTGCATAAAAGCTCATTCATCTGTAAAAATGCTGCGTTTCTGTTTTCTGCCTTCCTAGGAGCTTTCTTGCCTGCCCTCCTTATCACCAACTACAGACTTCAGATCTTCTGAAAAGAGTAAGAACAAACACCTGCCCCTCAATGCCCAAACACTGCCTCCACACTTCAAGGCTGTTTTATATAGCTTCTAAGTTTTATCAGACGAGGCTAATCAGAGAGTTCACAGGGTCTCAGGCTCATAGTATATTTAAAGTACTGCACATGAAAAGGGGCTATGAATAGACACAACAAAAAAACATGGATGTCAAGACATCATGTGGTGAATACATTTTGAATTTGAAAATTAGGAATGAATGGGATATGGTTTCAGGCATGGAAGAATATATTTATTTCCCACCTCCTTTGAGATGGTAGATACTAAATCTGCCACTCTGGCATCCATATGAAACCTAGACATCATTTTAAACACCACGAGATTCAGCCTTCAAACTCTTTTCAGCTATGATATCTACAAGAATTGCCAGCCCAGCTTACAACAGCTAGTCAGGCAGCAAGTTACAAGCACCATTCTTCATGCTAGAGTACAGATATTTGATTTCCTCATTGCCCTCAAGATCTCCCACTCCCTCTATACCCATATTTAGTTTATCTACTTGTAGCGTGCAGCATCTTCACTAAACAGTTTGAGAAACTGATCTCTGGAAGGTGTTTTTGCAGTGTCTAATACAAGACACCTTAATACTAAATTGAAAGATATGAGAGTTGAGATTTGGAAGTCCAAGGAAATTACAGTAGCTCCAGTGGAAGAGGACTGAAGACAAATACAGGAAGTCCAGGAGAGTGGAAGACAGACAAACTAAACCACTGTGAATGTACAGTGGTAACAGACAGATAGACAGATATATACATACATAAAATGCAGATGGAAGAAAAAGGCAAGGTCCTTGGTAAGACCAAGTAAGGCAATCAAGAGTGAAGCCTGGCTTAAAGAAAGAAATTGAAGAGATCATATGAAGCCTTTATCCCTCTACCACGGTTACAGATGCTGTACAGAAAATGGCGTGCCCTCACCAACCTTTCATCTTCACCTTGAAGACCTCAACTGTTGTGCAGAACACACTGAGTTGCTCTAATGACTCTTGGAAACCAAGTGGCCCCTTGACCTCAGTGCACCCACATGCTCTGAGTGGGAGAAGTTCCTCGTGAGCCTGCTCATTTGCTCCTTGCCCCTGCTCTCCTGTGACAGCCTCCAGTGCTATCATGCTGACCAGAGTCCAAAGGAGCTGTTCAAACAGATGGGAACCACCTGGACTTCCACCCACACAAACCCCATCATAGAAATTCTTCCTCCATCGGGGACCAGGTTAGAGTCCTGGCACAGGACTTGCTAATATTGTCACGCAGTGCTGTCAAAGGCAGCTGTCAGCAAGGAAGCTCGGAGACTCAGAGTTCTTTGCCTGTTACCCAGTTTGTCCACCTTTCTCCCCAGTCCTCTCAACTTATGACTAAACAATCCCAATTCATTAAATCACTGCTTGTTTGCCTTATTTTCTATACCCTTGATTATTCTCGCTGCTTCCCCCAGCCTTACTCCAGTTTGTCCAGACCTTTCTTGAAGTGCTATCTGCAAAACTGCACTGAGCTTTTCAGCCTTACCATCGCTGAGCAGAGCACAGAGATTACATCATTCGCCTTGCAGGCTGAACTCCTATTTATACATCCAAGTACAGCACTTGCCTCCTTTTCAACAACAAACAACCATGTTGAGCTTGTGGTCTTCTTTTATCCTGCCCAATCCTTTTCTGCAGAACTGCGATCTAGTTGATCTTTCTCTGCACTGTATTTATGTAGACCATTATTCCTGCCAAAGTACAATAGTTTGCACTTGTCGCTATTGAATTACATCCCACTTTTTCAGAGTGTATTTCCAATTTGCAAGATCATTATGAATTCTAATCCTGTTCTCCAACAAATTCACAGTCCCCCACTAGCTTGCTGTCATCTTCAAATTTGATATTCAAATTCTTCACCAAAGCTGTTAAAGAAAACATTGAACTGAACTGAACACCAGACAGACCCTCACAGAACCCCATTCAATGCTCTCTTCCATTTTGACACTCTTACCCATTTTGCAAGCATTTGTTATTACCTCTCCTCGAGACCTTGCCCCTCTAGATTGCTAACAAAGTGTGATGAAAGAGATGGTAAAAAAACCTTACTGTAGTCAAAGCAGATGACACCTTCAGTTTCACCTCTGTCCACGATGCCTGTTACCCTGTCACTGAAAGATATTAGATTGGTCTGACATGTCTTGTTCTCAGCAAATTCTTATGCACTTTTACATGTTTCCTTGTAATTGTTCAGGTGCTGACAAGGAGTTTGGTTAATTCATGTTCACATTTGATTCATTTCATATTTTTTCAAAGAATCAGGGTTAAGCAACAATGATTCCACAAATCTGCAATTCCCAAGCTCCTTCCTCCTCTGCCCACCTCTTCTCTCCCCCTGCCCCAGCTCTTTTTTAAAGGCAGGAATTCAGGCTTCTCCAGTATCTGGCAGATACTACCTGGGGACAGCTTTACAGGTGCAGATCCATTGCAGTTTGTTCACAGAAAACCCCTTCTGTACACTTCCTTTAGAAATAAAGGACCAGGTTGTGTATGTAATGTGCTGCTGCAACAGGAGAAAGGAGGAGGTTACCTTGTCTTGGGAAACATGCACCCTTGCCCTTGAGCACATCTCCCTTGTCACGCTGACAGCAGAATAGAGACTGGTATTAACATGCCCCAGACCTCCTGTCCTACAGTCCTGGCCTGCCGCATATCCTGCCATTTCAGCCCTTGACAGCAATAAGCAGTTTGGCCAGTGCACCTTAGACCCCATCTGTGGCACTTCAGCTATTTTAGTGCTTCCTCCCATTCCACACATCTTGTCAACACGCCTCTGCCCTTCTCAGCGGCACCCCCAGCTACTCAGTCTCGCTCACCCCAAAACCGCCCATGTGTTCAGGGACTGAAGATAAACTGACGGCCTGCATCTTCCCTGACACGACAATTCTCAATTCTTCTTCTTCTTTGTCCTCCTCCAGCTCCTCTGAGACATTTCAACCCCGACTTCCTGCTCCCTCCTGCACCCACAGCTAAGTCAGTGCACCCTCCATACTGATGGAGAGCAGCTAATCCCAGGCCAGCAATGAGTTGTGCACTGTTTCATGGCAGTAATCTGGGAGGTGATCTGAGCCCTGCTGCACTTGTTTCACTTATGACAGAGGACAGGCTGGACAGAAGTGGTTGGGAAGCAACCTGCTGGAGGAAGAAGGAGTCTGAGCTGTGCTCTGGTGTGCCAAGTGGAATTCAACAACCATGTGCTGGGAGCACGCAAAAGCTGTAGGCTGAAAGAAGTCAAGCAGCTGAGACCTTTGGAGGAAGGAAGCTCCTCTATAACTACTGAGAGAACAATTAGCTGGTATCCTGGGGAAATGGTGTTGTTCCAGGGATGAGTTCTGATGGACAAAATAGCATTTTCATGTACTAAATACCACGTGCACTCTTCAGTGCGGACAAGGACCCAGGTGCTCATCAATTATTGAGCTTGCTTGAAAAGGCATTTAGGAGAGTGCACAAGAGGCTGGTCTGCAGCTCTACCTCAATCCCAGCTGTGCTGCTCTTAGAAACTCAGCCAGTGAGAAGGGAAAGAAAAAAAAAAAAGGGAAAAAAAAAAAGACTATAAGGAAGTAGAGATGGAGAGGCAGAGAAAAGGAAAGTATCTAGTAGAGCCTTCCCCTTGCCAAAGGATATCACATGTGGGACAGGAAATGCCTCCTTGCTGCCTGGTAGTATCATTCCTGTAGTATCCCCCCCATCTTCCTACTTTCTGGGACGAGAACGCCTTGGATTGGAGGCGGGGGAAGGCAAGGACACACTGTTGGCTCAGCAGCGCTGTTCCCACATCCCCACTGCTCTGCTGCCCCAGACCTCAGTGGAATTTGCAGCCTTAATAAGAGGGCAATGTTTATGCAATTCAATGTGCTATGAAACATCCCAGGTTCTTCTATGCCAACTCCAATAAGGTAAATAGATGCTCTTATCCCGAACCAGCTGCCAGTATTCAAACATATCTTCACATGGACCTGCAACAAAGACTGTGCTCTGGGTAGAAATGCCCCTAAATTTTTTGTTTATGTTGGCCACAGACAGCATTTAATCTTTATTATTGCTTTGGAGACATAGTATAACTCTCCAGAAAGTCACATGTCCAGGTGCAGCTCTCTAAGGAGATTCACAGCTGATGCACATTGAAAATGAGAAAATGAGAATGAATCTCAAGGAACAGCTGCAATCTCAAGGAACATTCATTCACAATCACTCAGAACTTTTCTATTTGTGAACTGGATTTCCTAAGATGTGAACAGTCATTTTCCACTGAACAAGAATGGAGTTAAAATGTAACCAACCATAGAGCTATCTTACCTCTAAAAATGGTCTTTTTAATAAAAAGAGCTAGTTATTTCTTTACAATAATATAACTTGAAAAATACATATAAAGGTCAAATTCTAAGAGCTTTTTTTGTTTCAGATTTTTATTGTTATAGTTTTGCGTTTTTGAAGAAACTTTGGGTCAAGTGTGTGCTAAAATAAGAGCATTTTGTATTATCATGTAAAAGTGAAAATATGGCTTCCAGAAAGGAAGAGTTTTCTCAGCTATGAGCTTGTGGAGGACTAGATACAATTATGGCAGGCAATACATTACGTCTGGAGAGTCAAGTTGTTCAAAGTCCAGGAAAGAAATGTGAGTCTTATCCTCAGAATCAAGAACCTCTAAAAGGTAGCTACAAGATCCTTTTTTTCATTAGTTTCTTTTACTTAGGATCACACATACAGGCTTTTGAGACCCGGGAAATACTTCTCCACACACAGGAACATCAGGTTGTGGAACTTGCTGTCACGGTACAACAGTGAGGGACACAGCTTAATGCAGGTGAGGAAAGGACTGGGCATTCCCAGCATCAAAGGCAATGCCCAAAGTTGCGACGTCAGTGATTAGAAAAAAAGCAAATAAAGAAACTTGGAGTTACAGAAGCAGTAAAAACTCTTGTGATACAGGTTATAAATCAAGACTGAAAGAAGTGAAGGTGCATTAGGCAGTGCATGCACACGCAGAGAAGGAGGCAGTGCTCTGCACACACTGCAATGGACCAGTATCTCTAACAAATATGTAGTAATACATGCAGGACCAGGACAAGTGCTTGTCTCTATCACTAAGTTTTTTTTCTTCTCCTGAGCCCCAGGAGATCATACTCAAAATATCCTAGGGACAAGGCCTTGTCCTCTGAATCCAAATCACTGGACATTCATATAACTCCACCAGCATTTTAAACTGCTTTCAGGATCTGTGGAAGAGACTGGAATGACATCCCAGAAATCAAACTCACTTTGCTCTTCAGAGAGCATAAGGCAGTCCTACCTTGTTTTTGAGAAAACAAGACGTCTTGAACCGCTCTGAAGTCTCCCACATCATGTACTGGCAATATTAAAACACAATGAACACATAACCTGCTGTGGAGGTGCTACACTCATAGCCAAGGACAGAAAAACCTGTTGCATAGAACAGAGCTTTCTTAGCAGCTGAAAAAAAAAATCCCTATTTCTCATCATCACCAGTGAAAGCCTCCTGGGTTGTGTTCCCAACGAAACCAAATGGCAGAGGCCTTGCCCCGAAGGACATCTTTCTGGATTTGACATGTTCTGTCAAATAGTACTTCTCTCTGTCACCTCTTTTTCTTGCAAGTTTAATTTCAGCCGCCATTTCTCCAAGTGCCTCTTTCTCAGCAGCCAGTAAAGTTGACTCAGTGTCAAGAGGAGGTAAGTACTGGAAATTGTCATACAAGGATAGCTTCATCTGTCCTCTCACAGTTTCTCATGGAGAGTTTGTACACAGATTAGAGAGAAAGGAGGAATGAGTTGGTGTATAGCACATGCCTTCCATCACAGACCCCAGGGGTACTACCAGAAAGACCTCAAAAAATTTAGCATCTCCTTTGCAGAGTCAGCTGCCACTTTACACTGTTGCATTAAATAGTACCACTGAAAAACATGCAATAAGAAAAGACACTTGCCCCAGTCCACGGGCCAGAACACCATTGATACTCAGCATAGCTTCAGGACAGAGAATTATAAAATGCCAAGACGTTCCTTTTTTTCAAATAAATTAATTTGTTGAGAATGGGAGTAGGTAGAAAATTTTCATTCTTGAACAATAAATCTTGAACTTATTTATCCCAGAAACACGTCCTTTTGTAAACTTTATTGTCAAAGACTGAAGATGGAAATCAAAGTAAATAAAATTGTCTCCTTCAGTGGATTCAGAAAAGGGCTTATCAACGACAGCTTTGGTGAGCTGCATCAAAACAGTTTAGAGGTTTACTCTGTATGTGGCAAACTACAAGGGGCGTCCTTATGAGCTTTCAGCCAAATTCTTCTTCCATAGCCATGGTTATGCAGGTGCAGGTATCTTCAAAGGACCACGATATAATGGGAAGGAAAGTGCTGTCTCCATAACATGAAGCACCTTTTTCAATGGCAAGTGATGATAAAAGCAATCTGCGTAGATCGATCCATCCACAATCCAGAAGGTTCAGCCAGATGTGATTTTGCTGCTGGTGCACCAGCAGAACAGAGGAAACAACTTCATGCACTGCTAGAGCACCTGGGCTTGAGGATTTCCCCAGGCTGTTGTGCTGCTCCTCACTTACCAGTCAAGTCCCATTCCCTGGGACTTTTGATGTAAGCTGTCTGCGGTCCATCAGTCATTTTGCTAGGAAAATCAGAGGCATTGACCTAACCTAGAAGAAGGCCACTTTGTCTGATTGCCTCCTCCCCTCCCTTCCCCTCACCTCTCTAGCTTTTGTCTTCGTAATTAACAAAGAAGTCAACAAATCCCTCAACTTTGTTCTGTCACTTCATATTGCACATTTCCATTTCCATTTCCTACCTCCTACATCCCCCCAAGTCAAAATATGCCTCCCTTGTTCATTGCCTGGCCTCTCAGTCCTTAGCAGCATTTCTGGTGTTCACTGTGTGTAAGAGAGAGATCCTGTGAGAACCCTTTCTCCAGAAGAGAAGCCAGAGAAAGAAGGACAAATAGTTTATTAACCAACAAGGAGGCTCCAGGCACCACAGACGTAAGGTTTGCCAAACCTCATAAGATCATTGGCTTTATTTATTTCCCATTCAGTACTATGTATTATTTCAATCTCTCCAAGTGCAATAGCAATAAAATTGAAAAACACCCATGAAAACACTTCCAATTAACACAAGGTCAGAAAATGACATTAGAGACCTCCACAGCCCATAAAGAAGAAATATACCCAACACCTCCCTGTACTACTATTCTCCTCAGGAACAGCCTGAGCAAACAGGCAGTGCTACTTGTCTTAAAGGTCAACAACCTTCATCTGCATTTTACCAAGGGCATGGAAGAATATATCAGTATCTAGCACCATGTGCCAAGATCACACCACTGGTAAGATACATGCACAAATACACAGATTTTTAGCTCAATTAACCTAGCTAATTTCAATGCAGGCTGTAATATAAAGCTAAAAAATACTCAGGTTATAACATCAGAGAGGGATTTGGAGAGCAAATTCAGCACCTTCAGCTGCACCCAGAAACACAAAAGAGAGTAGGCCCACCACTGAAAAAGGGATGTGCTGTAGGATCAGTGCATGAGCATCATTCATTGAAATGGATTAACCTTATTATGACTTCGACACAGGTTCTTGTACAGTGCTCTGTGGCACACAGTAGCAAGAGAGACAATCACCTCAGCATGAAGGGCACAAAACACAAATCAAAACAGAGATGTCTTTTAATAGCTATGGTGCTATTGTTTGTCTGCCCAACATCAAAAAGATGAGAGGCCCCTGTACCTGGAGGTGAGCCATACAGGCTACACAGGCAAAGTGGAACATTGTCCAGTGCTTCTGAGACTCTGTGCCCTCTTCCAGCCAAACCTCATCCTCCTAAACTACCAAAAGGTGCCCCTAGCACTCATATGGAAGTCTTCTTTCCCAGACCAAATGCCCTTGCATAGATAAGCAATTACCTCAAACTGCCCTGCAGCTAATGCAGGGAGCAGAAAATAGGTGTTTATAGAACGTGTGTGTGCGATCCAGCACCTGAATGCTGGTTATTACAACCTTTACAGCCTTGCCATTCCCAAACTTGGCCTGATAGAGGTGAAGAAAATCAGAGTTCTTCAGATCTGCTTCCACACAGATATTTCAGCAAGCACCTTCTCTTGCAAGGAAGCCCTCTGGCAGGCAAGCAGGCAGAGAGAGAGCTCATCTACTTTAAAAAATAGCTCTGCAATATCTCCTAGAGTTGCTCCTGTGAGGCTGGTAACCTGCCTCCTCCTCTTTCTACAGAGGTCAGGGTGATGTTAGAAAATCCTTGAAGCCAGTTACATTTTCTAGCACTGTTTGTATTATGCTGCAGGTAGATAGTTGACTGGCCACATGACAAGCATACATACGGTTCACTGCTCTGCAAACTGCTTCGGAAAGAAATGACCAGCAACAGAAAAATTCTAAGCAAAAATAACCTCTTTTTAGTCTCTTCCCCAAAACATGGGTTTGCAAACAATGATGTAATTGATCTGCTTTCAACACAGATCTCATGAGAGTTGTTTATTTTAACCCTTACACTTCTAGTTCCTTCTCCCTTTCCTTGTCTGCCTTCATGTTCTGGAGCTGCTGAGCTTTGCACCACTGTTCGGCCCAGCACTATTTGGAGGTGTAATTTGGAAACAATCCTGATAAGGCATCCCAGGCCTGCACACTTCACATGAAAGAGCAAGGCAAGTGGCGCCAACCCACCATTAGACAAAGGTGCTGCTTGGCCCCACAAAGAGGGGTTGGGTGGGGAACTGCAGTACCAGTTTTACAGCATCATTACAACACAGAATAGTCCAATTTGCAGCAGCATAGAAACTTCTGGAGTAAGGAAAGGGGAGAGAGAGAGGGTGCAAGGCAGCAAAGAAAAGATAAAGGCTTTGCATGACACTCTCTAGAGGTTCACATTTAGGTGGCCCATGAGAGGGGCCTTTCAAACACAGAGCACCATGTTTTTTCTTTAATTTTTATAAACCATCTTGTAAAGTTGTGAGGCTGCATAAATATTTATCATTAATTCTTATACCCCATTCCAACCATTTCTATGTTTTTCTGCCACTCAGTTGTGCCCATGCTCACCATACCCTTCATCAGCCCTCAATAGGAAAGAGATTGCAGCTTCAGGACCTTGACCTTGCACTGGTATCTATCCTTAGCTGTTTCTTCAGAAAGCAAGGTTCAGTTATTCCTGTCAGTGTCTGCATGGTTTTGCATTTATCATTGCATAACTTTCTGGAGCAGAGACGGTAATTTCCTCTGAAGGAGGTACACTGGCAAAGAGTACGTTCTTTCTTTTAATACCAGAATCATCTGGTTCTTGGCTTCCTGAAACATACAGAAATATTCATTTGAATATAAATGAGAGGAGGTCCGTGACATCATTTCTTTTGCTGAAAATTTTTAAATTGTATACAAAAATTTGAGAACAAAAAAAATATAATAATCAATTTGTACTGGTTGTAGCAACAAAAGACTCTAGAGCAGTTCTTTCAAACTCCTCAGCTTTCTCACAAAAAGTTGGAATGTCTCAAGAAAAACAAGCACCTCATATGAAAAAGGTATTATTTTTTTCACAAAAAAAGTAATCTCAGTTACTTTTGGACAGAGTCACTCAAAAATGCATGTCCCCTGCCTCCAGAGGACTACATATAAGCGTTGTTGCACACCAGCATCAGCAGTTCATAGGATTGCATCACTGAGACAAGCCCCAGTGAGCATGATAGACAAATGAGTCTTAACCAGTGCTTCTTCCAGGATAACAGTTACACTTTGATAATATTAATATCTTCATTATATTCCATTTGGTGCATTTCTCTAAATTAAATGATACTAGGAGCTTGCCCGCAGGGGACGATTTACCAGTAGAAGCTGTATCAGTTGACAAGTCCTCAGCTTGAAGTCTCTTGCGGACCTTCCATCATTGCTTTAGGAAACCTCTACTGCCTTTCAATTCCCCTCTGCACAGTTGTAATTTTCTTAGAGCCAGCAACTGAGGTGGGATGCAGCATCCAGCATCCAGCACAGGGGCAGACAGACAGCATGCAATGTCCCAGGAGCTCAAGACATGGGCTTCTTCACTCTGCCTCTCCATCCATCCACTGCAACCCTGGCTGCGTTCCTGGCCAACTCAAACAGCAGTCCTGCAGCATTCTCCTGCCGATGGACTCTACAGAAACATTCAATGGTCCCCAGTGCTCTTCATGCTGTAGCACCCCCAGGGACTGTGCTCACTTTTGGGGGAGAACCTATCACTGCAGCTGGCTCTGCAATACCAGCAGGAGCCTTGGCTGTGGACACACACAGCCTACACAGGAGCTGTGGTGCCAACAGTAACAGCACTTTGGAGGCAGAGAGGAAACCTTGCTGGGATCCAGGCTTGTCCCCACTTGAGCCTGCTGGGGCTGGTCTCTGCAGGCTCCCTCTGTATCAGAGGAAGCAGAAGGGTTTTTGAGCAGGGGTCTGAGTTAGCCACTCTGAATTGCCTCCTGGAGCAATCAGTCCCACCACTGCTCATAGGTCTGACCTTACTAGTATCTCCTCCCTTTCCCCTCTGGTCCCAAGCTCTGATCCTGCCCAGCAGAACTGGGACCAAACAGTGCCCCAGCTGCCAGTGAGGCTTTCTGCTAAGCTCCCCTGTCCTGTGAGTTTGTGCTTGGAGGTCCTGTCTTTCTCAGCTTCTCTCATCATCTTCCTCACCCTCCTCCTCTACCCACAGCCAATGCACAATAAAGGCAAAGGTACCACACACAGTAAGACTTGCTTTCTGAAGCAGGACTGCAAAGCATCTATTCCTCCACGCAAGTTTGCTTTCATTTCAGATCCTAACTGAAACTGTGGGGGGCTTTTTCTCTCCCTTATCTACCCCTCTCACTGCCCTCTATCTGAATTTTTTAGCACTTTGAAGCACTACCAGATCCATTATATATGAAAGATACGGCAGAAGAAATTAAATTGTATTGTTAGGTGTCTATAATTACCCCAAACCATTTTTTTTCCACAGTGCAGCAATTTCAAATCTCTCGCAGCACTCTCTTTGTAAACCAGATGTTGACCATGTCAGCTGTGTGCTAAGAATGCATTTTCATGAGTTGCGTTTCTGGAAGTTTGCAGAGGGGTGGTGGCAGCAGAGGGGGACGCTCCTGGAAAATTCCACCCGCGCAAGCGCAGGATGGGTGGTGCAGAGCTCTGCCATGCTTGTCAGGGCGCTGGAGGGCTTCTCAGCCTTCTCCCTGCGTCACAGCACAACCTGGGCTCCTTAGCTTCATGCAGAGGGTAAAGGAAATGTCCTCCATGCTTCCACTCGCAGGAGGGCAGAGGGGGTGCCTGTGGGAAGAGCGTGTCTGGGAGAGGGAGGATTTCCCTGGGGGTGCTGTGCTGCTGGGCCTCCGGAGCCGCACACAGAGCGGCCTGGAACAGTGAAAATAAAAATGCAGTGGATGCCTGATGCCTCTCCAATCAGTACCACTATGCCTCCCTCCCATTTGGTCTGTCTCGTCCCATATTTGATAGCCACAGCAACCAGGCTCCCACCGTGCTCCCCAGACAACTGGTTTGCATCTCCTAAAAGAACCCACCCATACCTGATGTTCTGCCTGAATGCACTTTTGCTTTACCTCATGCCTCCCCATTACTCTTTAATTGCACTCACTTGAATTGTCCTAAAGAAGTCCATCCTTTTCTTATTGACTACACCCTTCAAACACTTGCAGAAAATTATCATACTCCCTGTCTGGCAAAAATATAGCCTCAGGAAAATCTGTCCTCAGCAACCAGCTGAGGGTCCAGTAAAACACAGGCTACCAAGAGAAAGCAGGTTTTAACTAAAGTTCAAGTAACATTACACAGGAAACCCTGGGAATACTTCAGAGTGTTTATCTGAGACAGGGGACTTCTTAATGGAGAGAGTCCTCGGTGTGGATTTCACCATACTGTACTCTTTTAATCTTTATTTGTAAGACAGTGTCTCCATTAGTCCCAGGTTGGAGCAAGGTGTCTGGGCAATGAGCAGGAAAATATATACACACGCAGGATTTATTCTGGGACCAAACACAGGAGACAGAGGACGAACGAGAGCAACAGTTCAAATACAGACACGGCCTGGTAGGGGTTTGTTCCTCAGTCATCCCGAAAGCCAGGACCTTAAATACCAACCTGCTGTAGGAAAGGATATAAGGTATGGAGCTGGAGAAACCTGCAGATGCAGGCTGATCTATGCACAGGACAAGCTCGTGGGAAACAGCTGTCCACAGGTAGCCTCTCAGAGGCAGAAAAACTGCAGAAATGTGATGCTGCTATAATACCAATAGTCTTTAGAAAGCAAGCACAATTAAATGCGGTGATACAAAGAACTCCAGCCTTAGTGAAAAGAAAGATAACTGCAGAAGAAAGGACTCTTTCTATTGAAATTCCTGAGTGTCCCAGCTTGGACAGTGAAACTCTCGTGTGATGCTGCTCAGACTGGTAAACTTCCGTCACACTGCCCACTGCTGCACCCAATATAAGTTGATTTGCCAGCAAAAGCTATTTCTTTTGAAAATACATAGGATTAAGTAATACTAAGGTGGACTTACCAGGAGAATGAAAGGATCTGCGGCACCTATTAGCGCTGCCTGCTGCAGCATGTGTCCTGTTACACAGTGGGTAGCACGTTTCCCCACCCTTGCAAGTACTGGCCCTGCATGCTCCAATACTGACCACGACAGCACTCTGATTAGGCAATTAGTTACGCAAAAACATATTTTTTAAAGTAAGGTTTGAACAACACAGGAAAAAAATAAAAATAGAAATAAGGTATTGCTTCAGCATAAAGCCAAGTTTGTTTGCTTTTTTTAATTTTCCACTAATCAAACTCTTCCATTCAGCACACACAAAAAAAAAAGTATTGTAATCAGACATTATTAATAAAAGTGGCATAAATTTGGATGAAAAAAAAAATCTGAAAAGGCTTCCACCACTCACTAGGAAGGGAATAGCATTTTTTTAAAAAAAAAAAGTCCCAGTCCCAAGGGTTAGACCTCTGTCCTGAGAGGTGGTGGAGACCTCAGTTTCAACCTTGGTTTTGAATCAGGCAGAATGGATCTGAACACCATTTTCCCACTGCCTAGGAGCCTGTCCTCACCGTCTGGCTAACTGGGATCTGAGGGAGATGCTGCCATCTCCTCCTCCACGTCGCCTCTCTGAACAGCATCTAAAGACTTCTGTGAGCCTACACGAAAACACCGAAATGTCAGTTTTCATTTACAGCAGTAAAACTTCCAAAACAAATCCTTCAGATCTGACCAAAATTAATGAATATTTTCATTGATCCCAAACTATGTTTCTTCACAAAATCATTTGTTCCTCCCACCATATTTCTGAGGTTTAGGCAGTATCATCTGGAAAGAGAAGGACAAAGGCTTTATCTTTCCTGGTCTCGATCCACGTCACTTTTTCCCAAAACAGACTTTGGGGATAAAATTGGCCAGAGTCCATTTAAAAACCCCTCACCTCCTTCTGTTTGAGACTCCTCTTTCTTATTCTAGACTGCTTCACGGTGCTGCTTTGCATCATTAAACAGCCTAACCCCATTCCACCACATGAGTGCCTGAACGTTACTCAGAGTGAAATGTTGCTTGTATGTTAATTTTGTAAAGTGCTTAAGATCCTTCTCGAAGGAAGGAACAATAGAAATGTAAGTCATTATTGGTACAGGAACTGAGGAAATAAACCTAAGGAAAACAAGCACTAGAAACTGTCACACAAAATGCAGACCAAGTCGAAAGCTTAAACGGGAGCAAGAAAGGCTGTCAAATAATCTTCCGGGCTTGGCATGGTAGGAGACGTTGCAGAATGCAGCTAGCCCAGCAGAAGAAAATTAAATAAACCTGGCAAACTTCTGACGCAGCAGAAGGCAGCACAACCCCCAGCACACCTTAGAAATAAACCAAGGTCTGTAAACGCCAGACCCTTTCCCAAGGAAGAAAGGCCAAGGGACAGTGACAAAAACTCAGACACCACGGCACAGCAAGGAACGAGTGAGCACTGGCATCTAACATTACTGAAGGCAGTCTGAAAAAATTACATACTCAGGGAAAACACAGTTGAGGCAGAGGGAAAACAAGCGACGCTGAACATATTGTACGCTCAAATCGATGGCACCAAGCGCATGCCAGAGTTCATGAGCAGTGAGAGCAACTCAAGCACACAGTAGCTGCAGTGATAACCACCGTTTTAACACCGAGATACCTTTGCAGAGCAGCGGAGAAGCTAATACATAACAGTGCAGAGAAAACCACGAGGGAAAAGACTGTCCTGGTCTTGTAAAAAATACTGCCAAGATGCAGGTCAGCTTTAAGCCAAGCCAAGCCAAGCCAGTGAGCACAAAGAGGATTCAAACCCGAGCGAGAAGCATGTGAGAACCGAGCACAGGAACACTGGCCAGAACCAACACCAGAGGATTGAAACCAAGCCAAAGACACCACAAACAAGCTACTCCTTACTGAATAAAAAGTCTGAGCGGTTTCATATTAAGAAAAAATTGTTTCAAATGCTCTCAGAAGTAAACGTGGTCTGGCTTCTACTCCAGGAAAAGCAAACTGCCAAAGCCCTTGGAAAAGAAAGGGGAGAGAGGAGGAGGAAGAAAAAGAAAGAGAAAAACAAAAAGAAAGAGAAAAACAGAAAGAAAAGAAAAAGAAAGAAAAATGTAGGGCCATATGAATATGCAAATGAGGGCATAGCATCACCTCCTTTCTCTCAAGCCCAATGGAAAGAAAACAGAGCCTCCAGATCACAATATTCAGGAAATATAAAAATAGAAAAAGCAAAGGAATCGCAGGCCAAGCAGAGACATCAACATGAGACAGAGCTTCAAGCAAATGCAACCTAACAGATGAAAACACTCCCTCAGGCAGTGGGGACACTTCCACCCCCTGCGAGGCTCCTTCAGCAGAAGCTATGTTAGCGCTTTCTCCCAGCTCAGTTTGGTTGCTTGCTTCCTCTCTACCCTGATGTCTTCATGAATTTCAAACCTTAAAGCCACCAAAATTCTTGTGTTTTTCTCAACTGTCTTTCTTTTGCATATTTGGGAAGAGTTTTGGCCTGAAGAGAGTGGAAGGGAGAAGAGTCTTAAAATGTCAGTATATATCACTTAGATATATCACAATGAAATACTTTGCTAAAAAATGGCTGTGCACAAAACGAAAGCTTTAGAAATTTTCATTTTTATGTGACATTTTTCTGTCAAAAACTGTCTATGCTACAAAATGGTTTTGATACATTTAGATGACCTGAGAAAAAATATTTTTCAGGTCCAAAAATATTTTGTGTTGACTCAGAAAGAAATTTGAATCTTTTTCATCCACCAGAAAATACAAAACAACAGCTATGTTTCTTTCTTTCATTTCTAACCCAGTCACACCTCCCTTTCCGTTTTTTTTGAGGATGTCACTGATTGATCAGGAATGATGGACTGGATTCTTGATAAGGCCTTGTGATAGAAGTATTTAATTACTACACTCATTCTTTAAAGCTCATCTTCCCACAGGAGCTCAGCTACCACCTGAATTAAGATATGGGTATTTACTGTCAGCAACCTGGGGTAACACATCCCCACAATCAATGAAACGCTCACAATGAAGTGGACACAGGTACAGACCAGCAGGGGACATGCCCCAGAAATCTCTAAGCCAGTGGCAAGCAAGAGTGGTTCTGACCACAAGCAATGTGGTTCTGGCACCAGCTCTGAAAAGACAGGAGGTACTGAATCACAAGGTGTAGCCCTACCCTAGGTGGTTTTGGTTCTCTGTAAAGTTGGATGATAACTGCATGTTAAGAAGATTAAAAACTTTCCAGCAACACTGAGTATTTTTGAGTTGTTGCACCCTCTCAGCATCATTGTGTTTAAAGCACGCAAAAGCACCTTTACTGCTTTTTCCCATCTGCCCTTCACACTCTCGACGAGGCCCCCTAAGCCTGCACGAAGCCCGTTATAATTCTCCTCTGCCTATCAAACCCTTCAGAAGAGTTAGGCAGTTGGTGTGTAAAGCCTGCTGCCTACCATGCTGACTAATGTTGTCTGATTGTTCCCTTGTACTCCCCCGTTGGTCCATCTGTACCCATCTGCTGCCTTTTGTCTTCTAATTAAAGTGTAACCGCTTTGGGGTAGGAGCCCCTTTCTGGTTAGCTCTCACGCAGCTCCCTGCAGAGCAGAGTCCCAGGTCCATAACTGGGTGCTGGGGACAGTGACGACAACACACAAGAGGTAGCTGCACGTAGAAGCAGCAAGGGGGAACAGTGAGCCCCTCGCTGTGTGGCACGGGCAAGTCAGCTGGAAGAAAGCCCCAGACTAGAGCTGTCCTCCCAAATAACAAAGGCAAGATCAGCCTTCCTTCTCCTCCGGCTGGACAGTGTTACAGCACCAGTACACCAGCCATGGTCCTTAGGGTTGCCCTGTCCAAGGAGTCAGGCTGGCAACCCCAGTAAAGGTCAGACGGCTGCAAGCACTCAGATCAGCTCTACCAGCATGGAAATGATAGGCAGCATCCCAATACTGGCTGTGTTTAATAAAGATCTCCATATTTTCCAATATCTGATTTGCACTAAAGGACGAGGTCTCTCCAAGAAGCTGTCATTGTTTCAATGTAAGAATTCCCTCTGGTAGCCAAAGAGTAGGGCCTGGTGGAAAAGAGCCAGAATATTTTTCTGCAGGCTCATGAATCATAAAAATATACTCCAAAATTCAAGCAAACAAAGTCAAGAACTGCTTCAGCAAGAGGCAAAGAGAGCAAATAGCTTACACTGTTGTATGGTTAGGAGGGGGCATCCAGCGAGTGTCCTCTTTGGTCAAAGAGACGGACTAGCTCATTACTGCAGGACGCAGTAATCTAATCTAACACTCTGATACAATCAGTCAGCAAAGATACCATTTGATAAGAATGTCCACAAGATTTAAGTTGGAAGCTTTTTCAGAAAGATCATTGCATTTATCACCTGATAAGGAAAGCTTTGTGTCGCACTTGCAGCTGCCCTTTTCCTTAAGAGTCAGTGTAAGATTAACATGGCCATAATTAGCCATAAATCCATACAGTTGCATCCTGGGCAACTGCGAGAAGCCAGGCCAAATCCTGGCAGTGGGTGCAGCATAGGTGCACAAGTAAAGCCATCTGGTTGTCTGACTGAATCAGGGTCATCAACAAAGCCATCAGATGTGACCTAGATCAGGTATCTAAGGGACGCTCACTTGGGAGTGGGGCATCCATAAAATATGTATTCTTTGATGCAAGCCTGCTGTCTAATGAGAAGCAGGGGATTCAGCAAATTATGATCTCTTAGAGAAATGTCCAGAAAGAACACTCCACAAATAAGGGGGAAAATGCATGTACAGAGTCCCATTCTAATTTCAGCTATGTGTGCTTAAATCCAGAGTGGTCCATCTGCCCTAAGTGAAGCTATATCCTTCTAAAAACTGGTTCTATGGGAACAGAATCAGTCACTAAATCTGAGTAGGTTTAAGCAAACTCCTATGCCATTTCTCTTCAGGGACAATGAGTCATAAATCCCCATGTACACAGGGAAATTAGCAAAACAAGACTGATTGGCAAAAACAATCCAATCTTGTCTCACCATAAAAGGAGCTGGTGGGATAAAAAACGTTTCCTCTGTGAAGTCCATGGACATCAAGATGCCAGAGCTCTGCACACAGAGCAGAACCTGGCCCAAGGAAAAACTTCCACCCCAGGGAAACAAGCATACCTGTGCATGCATGTACAAATAATCAGAAAGGCTTGATCAGGTGGACACCAGACAACACGAAGAGGAAACTGTCTCAAACGATCTAGTCATCTTTCCAAAGGCAGAGGAGGGCCTTCAGAGAAGATGCTTACATTTGTACAGCTACAGATTTCACCTCATAGCCCTACATGCTTGTTCCTCTCTTATTTTTAAAGAGCCTTCTTCAGCACATGAAATAATTAAATAAATCTAAATCCTTCCTTCTGTTGGGCAACTTGACATATACATGATTCATATTGGTTCTTCATGAAGTGGCCAGTACCACACAGATCCTTACTAAAAGCCAAGACTACCAATCAGATTTTCAGTCCTCTTCTCTCCTTCTCTGTCATTTCTGCCACTGGAACACTGAAGGAAATGACTGTGAATACTTCTTTTAATGTGCAGGAAGACTTGAGACTAGGTCTATACATCTTTTTCCTTAACAGAGAGAATAATTCTCCTTTTGAGCTTGTGATTCACAGAGAGATGCTCCCAAACAACATTAGTCACGGTCACTACTGTCTCCTGGTCCCATAGAAGCAGGTGGTGTCTAGTTTCTTACCACTCTGAAGGCTGCAAAGCTATCAAAAGCTACAGCCTTTTTAGCATCTCTGTGGTGTTCATCGGACCTCCAAAGCTGCAAACTCCTGGAGGTGACATGTGCCTTCATAAGGGCTTTTGTCTGTGGCCATCAAACAGCTGCCTGCTCATATAAAAGGTACATGATAAAGGGTGCAGAAACGACGTCCTCACCAGGTCAGGATTGAAGTTTTTGCTGATCGGTCTATCCATGACCTAGATTTTCCTTCCTATCAAACAAGAGGTCTCTTGTGAGACACTCTTCAGGTTCATCTTGCTCACCTAATCACAGAAATGTAGGCTGCCAGAGAACCACATGAGATCATTTACTGCATTCTTCTGCTCTGAGGCAGGACAAGATAGAGACAGAAAAATACCCAACAGTGCAGGGTCTGTGTGTCCTCCAGCAAATGAGCCTCACCAGCAAATGAGCCTTGCCATGTCTCACCATGATAATGATTAGACAGCTCCCTACATCTATAACTGAACTATTTCTGCTTGAAAATTTAGCAAGATTTCTTCTTGGCCCTACTCACTGTGGACATGAAAGGCAATCAGCCATGAAGTCCTTTGTCAACAACGTTTTAGATGTCCAAAGATGTATCTTCTTCCCCTCTCTCTTTTTTTTTAGATAAAACAAATCTTATTTTTCCATTTTACTTTCCTCAATCCTTCTTCCTTTCTGTAGCTCCCTCCTACATCCTGAGGGAACCTTTCCTGAGCACAGATGTGCATAACACATCTCTGTGGTAAGCAGGGAACAGAGTCACACAAGTTCACTGATTTAGAAACTCACCTTATGTGGACTATGACCCAGGCTGAACACAGCTCTGGAAAGCCCATGCGGCAGCAAGCAGTGGGACCACTTTTCACCCTGTTGCAATGTTGCGGTCACTGAGACTGCCGACAGAATGTCACAGCAAATGGCCCCATTCCCAGGGAGCACTAACGTGTGCAGTGGTGTAGGGGAACAGGCTAGGAGCAGCCAGTCTGTGAACTTCTAATCATGGCTGCACCGATGGCTACAAGAAGTGGAACAGATGCTACTAATTGATTTTCAGGAGTTCAAAAGTCAGACAATGATAATTACAGGAGCAGCGGGCAAACATTTTATCTGCAGAAGGGGCGAGGGTTGGTATGGGCAGAGGATTAGTACATGCATCAGGGAGAATGAAGCTTTCGGCATAAGCTTCCCATCTGTCCCCTTTAAGATGTTTTGTAGTGCTACCCTGGACAAACCCATCACCTGGGACTTTGCATCCCCAGCAAGGAGCAGGAGCTACTGGGTTATTCATGGGAAGAGATGCCCTGGGAAACTTGCAAATCAAAGGGATCTTTTGGGCAGCACAAGAGGTTGCTGTCATTAGCATGTGGAGAGGTGCTCCAAATCCCCAGTTACACATCAGAGAGAAGAGGCAGAAAAGCCTCAGCAAAATGGAGAAGCTGAGAACAACCAAGCGACAGAAGTGATGCAAAACTCACAATTCTCCTATGTTAATGACTATGCTTCAGAAGGGAAAAAGAAACAAAAAAATGTTTGATGGGTAGAAATTAAAGCAGAGAAAGAATCTCAAAGAGAGCCTCAGAGAAAGTGAGGTCTGTGTCATCCCCAAGGTCACTGGAGGAAAGGGAGGCAGCAGACAGGAGGAGCTGGGAGCTAATGGGACATGACTGCTGTGCGTTGCCTCACCAGAGAAGGTGGATGTGAGCAAGAGCTGGAGAGAAGCACCTGCCAGCTCTCACAAAGGGATCACAGACCCCGAAATAAGTCCTCATCACATGTGGGATTATAGGAGAGTAGAGGAAAAAGGCAATCAGTAAAGAGAAAGCCTGGGTGAAAATTATTCCTACACAAAACACCACAGACACAAAAGTTAGTGCAGTGCCTAGCCTTTGGCTTACCTTACAAGACCTCTGGCCTCAGCTCATTGCTGTATTGAGGCAGGGCCATGGGGTAGATCTCCTTCACCAGTACTTGCATGTCTGTCCCTCTATAGTCAATACAACAGAGGCATCCAAGCACCCAAAAACACACCTAGACTACATCTGGCCAATGAAACCAGAGCTCTACTAATCAGCTAATTAAAAGCTAGTGAGAGAAGGCATGTAGCCTTCTGCCCCTAAGGAACAGTCATACTAAGAAGTGAATGAAGCACAAAACATTTGTTATCATGAGATGAATTGTTACTCATAGCTGAAATAGCAGAAGACCTCGGGATACTGCCCCTTTCCAGAAAATGGTTCTTTTGTGATTGTCAGCTCTACAAGGCTTCAGTCTGTCTGAAGGGCACAGGAGATTTGTCAGCATCAGGGTCTGGGGACAGCCGTAGCTCTTCTGGAAAATGAAATCCTGTTCTGAAATAACTGGTGCATTTTTCAAGATTTTTCTTTCCATATTGGGATGAAAAATCAAAATCTCGGCAAATTTCACAGATCTGAAATATGGAAATAGATTCATTCACTGTCTGCATCTTTGCTGCTCAGAAAATGGAAGGCTTCACACCTGTTTTAAAGCTTTCTTTTCATATATATACACACAGCATGAGACATACACCTCCCAATCTATTTGCCGTCTTTCAAGAATCATCTGCACCACCCTGTACAGAGCAGCAAATTGTGCCACTAAATCCAGAGGAGACTAATAAAAATGATCAGAAGACTACAAAACATGACCTACCAGGAGACTGAACAAATTCTTGTTTAATCTACAGCAGAGACTGGGAGACAACATGATAGAAGCTTTCAAACATACATACGGAAGATAAAAAGAGAAAGAGAATAAACAATTCTCTGTGTCCACAAGGGAGATGCCAAGTAGTAATAGGCTTAAACCGCATTCAGGGAAATCTAGGGTAGACGTTAGAAAAACTTTCCAGAGTAAGGAGAAAGAAGCCATGGAAGAGATTGCCTCAGGATTTCACAGAGCATCGAAGGACTCTCAGAACAGGTGAAGCAAACATCTGTCAGGAATAATTTCAGTCTAGTTGATCCTTCCCTTGGGCAGAGGGAGGAACTAACTGACCTCTTGATGTTCCTTCCAGGCACGGCATCTGATAATGGATAAAAGTGTGCAGCAATGTAATTAAAGACTGAGCTATTGTGAATGCACACAAGTGGACTGAATCAGTGTTTCCCATGCAGCTGCTTTCATCCTTCATCTCCTACTGCCTTAGTGTTTGGGAAACTCTCCTGTTCTTTGTGCAGTTTCTCCTATGTATTACCTAGAAGGTGCTAGGACCAAACACCTTGCTAATTTAGCAAAAAATAGTGAGACTTTGGATGATTTTACACTGCAAAGCAATGAACTTACAAACTTATTTGGATTGTGTGCCAATAATATATGAATAATTTATGGTTTGTATCATGGCATTGCCTGGGAGCTGCTGTTAAGGGCCAGCATTCCACTTTGTCTGACTCTGTAAACATGGAACAAAATTATGATCATTGCCACAAAAGGCTGTTTCACCCTTACTTTTTAATGCTTGCATTTCAGATGAATGGAGAAAATTAAGAACAAGGCTATGATGCTCCAGCTATGAAATGTATTTTTCTGTGATCAGAGCATGATGGAGATGACTTCTGTGTTTTCCAGGAAGAAAACATTTGAACAGCTCAGAGTTTGATTATAACAATCTGATCTTCCCACTGAGTGGGACCCCACTTCAAGGTAAAACATTTGTGTTTAGAAAGTGCTAAGGGCTTTTCATACAACTAATACCATAGCTCGTTATGATCTCATTTCAGTCCAGCTTCTACAAAATGAAGAGCTGTTCTGGCTTAATGCACACCAAGTGGTCCCCGTAGACAGCAGGGATCAGGCAGGTCCTAGGTCCAATCCCCACCACTCAAGCCCACCAGCATCTCTTCCACTAATTGTCTGGCTCAGCTCAGAGACCCCAGATATTCTCTCACAGACTGAACAGGTTCTCTTACCGCTAATGAAAGACCCTGAGCCCTCATTGAGGGTGCAGCAGGGTAGTACATGTGAGAAGCAGGATGAAAACAAGACTATGTTTATCTGTGCCTCCTCAGAGGCCTGCAATGCATTCCAGCAACCGATTGCCCACAGCCTGCACTGCTAACAGTCCCTAGCTGGATTCATGCTGCAACTGCCTTGATTTCCTGCTATGATAATGGAGTTTTCCTCTGTGAGAACAAATCTGATGCTAGCTAGAAACAAATCCACTTTGCCTGGTGGGCTTTAGTGAAGTTATGCAATGGGCAGAGTTTGACATGAGATGCATCCCGGAGCAGTCCGTACAATATCCAGCCAACCTGCCTGCAAACATGTCCAAAGGTTGTCTGCACATGCTACTGCCATGCTGTATGTTTCCCCTTGCTCCTGTCCCACTGAGACCTCTACTGCCAGGTACTAATGTGATGGCTCTTCTGCTTCCTTCAAAACTTGCTCCTCCAACCCTCTTCTGAATGCACTTCTCCTGACAGCCTTCTATTTCTTTCTCATTTCTCCATGAATTCTTCCTGACTTTAGCCATGCAGGTTTCTTGCAAGTCCATAGAGGAGACAAGGAGCCAAGGAGAGAAGGGTTTCTCTGCCTGGTGGGTCAAGGGGACATTTTTCTAAGCCATATACATTATCGCATCCAGGCTGAGCTCTGCTTCATATCTGTTGAGTGCGTTGCTGAATTCTTCTTAGTTTTGCTCTGACTTCTCACCTCCATCAGTTTTTTATATCTCATAACTACCTCAAGCTACCCCCTCCACTTAGCTGATTCAAACCCTTTGGGAATGCTTGTTCTGAGCCTGGACCACTGACACTTATGTGGGAGGTGAAATGAACCAAAGCTTTGCACTAACACAGAAATCCACACCATTTCTAAAATGGTGGTTTGGGTTACATGCAAATTATTCAGATATATGCAAATTTAGATCTTTGAGCAACTTGGCATGATCTCATGTACATATCCTACCTAATGCACCATCCCATTGCAAATGACAGTGGCCAGATATATCAAGCACAGTTAACAGCTGCATATTACTAAGTGTGGCTATAGCTCAGTCACAGCCATTTAGCATACATAACTTCACTGCCTTCAAGCCGTGCAGAGAAGTATTTTCTGTCTCTGCCATTGAAACTCATAGCTCAAAGGAGGTCTTTTCTCTGAAAGGCAGGGAAACTTATGTTCAGAGGTGACAGAAGGGAAGCTGATTAATTCTTTATGCATGCTAATGGAAGAATGTAATGGCATCCTGCATGGAGATGACAGCAGCCTGGGTATTGGAGATACCAGTGGCCCAGGATGCAAGGAGGAGATTGCCAACTCTTCCTGAGTACAGAAGGCAGGAGGATTATTTGCTCAGAGCCTTCCTCCATCTTCCTCCTGTGTGGTACAGTTTGAGAATTATCAAAGATATCCTACCCTCTCCCACTTCCTCTCCTTGGTCAGAAGGATGATCACCAGCTTGGGATGCATCTGGTATCCGTCCTCACTGAATGACAGATTCCTGCCTTCAAAGGTGACATTGATCAGGTACCTGTAGGAGAGAGAAAAGAGCAAGAAGAACATTAATGCTTGGGAACTGAACCCAACACAAGAGCCTGCTTTCCCCTCTGCAGTTTGTGCCAGGACAGTAGAAGCACACTACAAACAACTGTTGTCCAGCTGGGGACAGCAGAGGAAAATCTAAGAGGAAGTGGGTGGTAGAAACAGGACAAATACTCCAGAAACTGGGACCATCAGTTGAGGCAGGGCCTCAAAGGGCCTAAGTTTCCCCCGTTTAGGACCAGGATAAAGAAGATGTTGGTGCTCACTGAGTTCCTGAAAGCACAAGTCACGTGCATACACATGTGCCCACAGTCCTTGATTTCCCCTTTCCACAAAGGGCAGAGGGATCCATAGCAATTAGCTGTGTCAACATGCTCCACAGCCTACATTTTGCTCACTGTCCAAGGGGGATTTCACATTGCATTTGAGGACAGTGATGGCCCACAGGTAAAGCAGTGGATACAGCCTCCCCTGTTCAAACATGAAGGAAGCTGCAGAGAGCAGAGGAATGAGCACCTGTGAGTGCTCTGTCCTTATTAGAGCCAGCATGCCTTAGGGGGCCCAATGTGATCCTCTCAAGCAGCTTAGGAATAGGGCCAGGGGGTACTGGGATAGCCCAGTGAACGTCCTTTTCCCTAGGGACAGAGTCATGCCATGTACTCTGCAAGATCAAACTACAGGGTGATCAGCCCTGCAGATCCCTGCAGCCAATATTAACGATTCCCTTTGTCTGGAAAGGCTCCATCGCTTCTGTGCAAGGCACCCCGCTTTGGGCCATCTCATGTCAGCTGTACAAATGGACTATTAAACAGTCCGGGCTTCAGTCTCATTTATCCTCAGGCCTCTTCACTCAGCTCTGGCAGTGGGGAAGACCTTTAAGTGGACCAAGATTACAGCTACACTCATTTCAAGGCCTTTCTACATTGTGAGAGCATGTTGAAGCGGTGTTGCTGTAAAAGAGAATCAAGTCTATTGTTTTCTTAACTGTCAGACCATCCAGAATGACACTGTGGGGAAGAGGGGGAGGCAAATATACATTTCACAGTTCATTGGCTTATAAGACATCTCCGTGGCACTCTGACAGTTTCCCCTGTTCATATATTTCACTTCAACTCACAATCCTGTTGCATGAAGTAGATTTTGCCTTTGTACACCTGCTCTAGCACCAGTAGCATCACATCACTGCGAGAGGCAGAGGTGAGCGAGCTGCCTGCAGGGCTAGCCCCAGGACATCGCCCGCCCCTGCTTCGCCCAGTTCTCCTAAAATTACACAAGCAGCATTTCCAGACACGAGAAGCTCTTCTGCTCTATTACACCACAACAATAGGAAATACTTCCTGATACCCAGCTTCAGTTTGTCCCTTGTGAACTCAATGTGAACCAATACGGGGGGGTGGGAGGGGGTGGCACTCAAATTTCTGTTCTTTCAAGGGGTTCACACATTCCACCCGTCTGCACACAGAGACGTCCCTACTAATTTAACAAAAGCACGGGTAACAGGCAAACTTCTTCAAACAAATAGAAAAGCGGGTCATGTTTTCAGCTTCTTCCTTTTCCTGAATTCTTCTGTCCTAAGCCCACTACCCGACGAAACCCACCCACTATTTCCCCATACATGCTGTGACCTTCAGGGGATGTGTGCAATGTAGGGAACAGCCATACGGGAGCCTGGGGTGAAACACTGCAACAGGCCTATCTATTTTCACAGGCAGACTATTTGTCATTTCCCAAAAGCCAGACCCATTCAGCACCCAAACACTGAGCAAACCCCAAATCATCAGCCACCTGGAAAATCTTAGCCATGCAACTGTAATGGTGTAAAACATCGAGTGTTAGGATCACACATGCTCTTCTGGCTCTCCCTTCCCAGCTGTTTGCATTACTCTGGTACAGTGAATGCCAGACACAGACCGCCATGGGTATGTGCAGCCTACCAGACCTACAAAAGGCTTTGGCAGTGAGAAAGACCTTCCAGGGGACCAAGATTACAGCTACACCCCTTTCATGACTTCTCTGCACTGGCGCTCAGAGTTAACAACAAAGCAAGGCTCCGAGGAGATGAGGATGCCATTAGCATGATGAGAATTGCAGCTTTATGTGTCAGTATTTAGAAAGCAGTGCCAATATCTAATTAAACAAACAGCAATATTAGACAATTCTCGGTCCTCTTTCCCTCCCTACCCAAGAATGATGCCACTGTGGGAATCTCCCTTGCACAGCCTGACAAGAGTTCACATAAATCAGTGAGAGAGATGACACAAGAGGGTGTCATTTCTGTTCATTTTCCACTGGAAAGATTAGAACCACTAATAATAATCAAGGAGGGATCATCAGTGCCTCCGATCCTTGGAGCTGCCTTGAGATTTACACTTAAAGCGGCACTAAAATCCCTCACTTCGCACCTTAATGACTGAAATTAGCCTCCAGATTTGGTACAATAACTCTTCAGAGGGTTTTCTCTGTAACCCATTAGCAACATGTTTACCAAAGTTTGTAGGAGGAGAGCAGAAAAAGCAGCTCCCCCTGCAGCTTTCAAACATTCCCGCAGCTCACACGGTCCTAAATTCTAGGGTTTGGGGCTAGTGGCACCCAAGGAGTTGCTGGGCTTGCTCAGGTGCGCTGGGCTCCATCCACCCTCCCTCCGAGAGCCCAAGTTGGTGCTGGGCAGCAGAAGGCACGGTGTGTGGGTGCTGGGGGATGTGGGCTTCCCACAATGAGATGGAGGCACACATGAACAGGCAACTTGCACGCCCATGGTGGCTACTGGCTATTCTAGCAGGGATGCTGGACGGGCCTGGAAGGTAGGTCCGGGAGTGGGACAGGGGCAGGCTGGAGCCAAAGCATCAGGGCTTGAAGGACTCCCTGGCAGCATGCTGCAAGGCAGCCCTGCTTGGGTGGGTCTGCCCTCCATCACTGGTATGCCAGCGTGATCACTGCCTGCTCTGGCCGGGGGGATTTATTTCCTCCCTACAGCCTACAAGTGCACCAGTCCCTGGAGAGGCAGCCGAGGGGCTAGGAGACTCCCTGACACATCTGCGCTAAGCCACACTGCACTGGGGCACAGCACGGAGGCAGCAGGCTGTGCTCGTGGGTGAGGTAACGCAAGATGAAGCTGTGCCTGTAAAACGCAGCGAGGGCTTAATTTGTGATTTCCTGAGTGTATGCAACTCCGAGACGGAGAGAGAAAGAGAGAGATTATTTTAATTAATCTCATTTGCTGGAATCACCTTTCAGCAAAGATTTTTGCTTGCACAGGTGTTTCTGGAGCTGCTCACTGCAAGCACAGAAGGGTCCGACCCCTCCCCAGCCCAGCGGAGGTGCAGTGGCCACAACGCCAGCACACAGCCACGTGGGAGCAAGATGCACGTGACACTGTGGAAGCAGAGTGACATTGCGAGTCCCATGGTACAGATGAGCAGGCAGGAACAAAGCAGGACAGGACATGTCCTTGGGCACAAAGCAAGTCAGGCTCAGGGGGACTGGGCTCTGTGTTCTGACCATTAGGTAACATCACTCATCCTAGATGTGAGGTTGTCAGCCCTGTGAGCGAATGGAGAGTGTTTCCAGAGCTGGTTGGCATAGGAAATAGAGCATTAAAACCACATCAGATGGCCAATTTAGGACCAGCGGAGAGATTATGACATATTAAATGGTTTCAGCTAGTGATGGGGAAAGCCTGGAGAGGCAAATGTGGCAGGCTGAGGGGATGTGGGGGGAGGCAGGGAGGGTGTTAACTGAGTCTTTCTCTGCCCTAGAGACAGCTCTGAAGGGGATGCATTTGAAATTAGCACGAACCGCTCTGACTTCTGCCTCCAGTGCACTGCAGGGAATCAGCTCCTCCTGAAGCTACTGAGCGTGTGGGCAAATTTGGGCAATGCCCTCGTTCAGTCCATAGCGCTCCCTGCCTCGCACGTGCACACGCACACACATGTGCATGCACACGCACTCCCTTGTGCCCTGTCAGTGCTTGTTACACTCCGATGCGACAAGCGGTCTGCCTGAAAAGGCACGATTATCCTAACATCGACCGCCTCCCCGAGTAAGACAGGTCATATAAATAAACCAGCCTCTCCACCGTCAGCATCAGGGAGTCATCTCTGCAGCCCAGCACACAAACAAGGCATAAAAGGAGAAATGGAGTGCAGGTGGAGGGTGGGGATGAAAGGCGACAGGACACCTTTGCCGGGGAGTATCTGCAGGGTAAAAGGCAGGTGGAGATTGCTGCGGGATAAGGGGAGGGGGACACAGACTAGCATCAGCCTCTTTGGAAACCCACCACAATGTGAAACACTGAGGCCAGTTTAGCAGCATAACAGCAGTGAGGGGAAGGCAGTGCTAGACCTTTCCCCCAAAAAATCTGCATGGTAAAATAGCCTTTTTATTTCCCGACAGACAGGATTAAACAGCCACTGGCCAGAGGTGCCTGCCCAGCCCCACTTCATGCCCAGGGAAGAGCACGGATGGTGTGTTGCTGCATCCCAGAACAGGTGCCCCAAAGCTCCAGAGCACGTTCCCTGCCTGCCGCAGCTCCTGCCCGCTCCACACGCCTGCTGCTAGACCAGGACAGACGGACAGAAAGGTGGGTGGCTCAGTGGACAGGCAAAAGGGGGCTTAGGACCAGCGTAGTTATCTACAGATGGGAATTCTGATCTTCAGATGGCAAGTGATCGACAAACAGGTTTAACCAGCACTAACTATGCTGTTAATAGCTTCTCTCATCTGAGACTGAAATAGTGTAGATTTTTTTGTAATGAGAAAACTGCAACTGATCCCTTCAACTTCTAATTTAAACCTCCGTTCTCCAAACCCATGGGAAGCTTAAAATAATGCAGATATTATTTCTCCCCACTGTTGCTTGGCAGTTCCGTGGCTGCCTGTGCCTCAGAGGACAGCCAATACACGCACCGCAGCCACCCGGACCCAGCTGCGAGCACATGAGGTCCCTGAAGATAAGGCAGTCCCCAGGGAACGCTGAATCCAATTGCTCATTCCCAAAAAGATGAGAATAGGTTCTTCATGTGCCCTCGATCAGACTTTCCCACTCCTGATACCGACCCTGGCCAAGCCTTTCAAAGGCTGTCCCGTTGCTCCTTCCCCTGCGCTGCTCCTGCTGTTGCGGTGCTCGTGGAGCTGTGCGAGGCGGGCACATCTGGCCACATCCGTGTAACATCTGGCCAGTGTCAGGTACGATTTACAGTGAAAGGATTCCACGCAAAGGGCATGAGAGCAGCTGATTTAACATAATAAGGGGCATGGACTCTGTTCTTTCTGCGATGATGAGAACAAATTCAAAACAAAATAGACCAAAAAAAAAAAAATAGAAGCAGCAGCTGACTGGAAAAACTAAAACTTAAAGGAATAGCATCCCGCTCTTTTTAATTTGCTCCTTTCTCCCTCACTGTCAGTGTTACCACTGACTCTGGGGAGATGTGCTGCAAGAAAGAAAGCAAGCGTAGAAAAAAAGACCAAACAAATTCCAAAATACGCAGGTATCCTACACCAGAAAATCTGTCCAGGCTCCAGCCATTTTGTGCTGCCGAGAACCAACCTGACCGTCACGCTTAGAGAAACACACAGAGCTTGGGATTGTTTTCATTAAGCAAAAAGGTTAAGAGAGCAACTAGATTAGGAAATATCCCTCAGGCTATAAGATAACAGAGATATAAGAGATTAATATGGTTCCTTCTTGCCATCCACAACTTTTTAAAAGACAAGAGGGCACATACTGGGCAGGAGTAAATATCCAGCTGATATCAAGGGGGTGATACTGTTTGGTCTGATGAGGTTCTGGCCTCTTACCTTTAGGAATGTTGAATTTTCTCGGTGTTTGGTTCTGACCTGTGAAATATCTGTTTCTGGTGGAAGAGAAATTTCTGGTGATCTGTCTTTGCTGTTTCTCCATCATATTCGGCAAAGTTGTTTTGAAAACAACTTTTGAAACGTACTTGTGTGCTGAAACTTCCCAGTAACACCTTCCATATACAGTGGAATGGTGAAACTTTTTCATCATTTCCCCCTCTTAAACATAAATGAAACGGTACTTACACTTTCCCTCCCATTTCGTCTATTCATCTGCCATGAATTTGTCACTTCAGAAAGACTCTGAGCTGACAGTTCCTGAGGACTGCTAATATATCTATCTGCAGAGTGTGCAGGGAGCCAGAGCAATGGCAGGGCCACTTTCCTACACGCATTGCTTGATCCTAATGAGTCAGGACCATTCCTGAGGATGAGAAGTTCACTTTCCACAGCCTATGCAGTCCCAGCTCCCTCCTGAAAATACTAAAAGGAAAGTCAAGCACTGCACCACAGGATTCTGCAGCACAGGCACCTGTCCAGTCAGGAAGTGGGGATCACTGCCCCACACTGGGAACTTGGGGTCAGCTCCAACCTAGGGCAGAAATGACACTAATGACACTTAGGTGAGAGGCTGTTTGTCCCATTTCTTCGGTAAGCTTCAGAGTTTCCAAAACAACATTTTTTTCCATGTACCTAATACTGTCACGGACCTGATCTCTCATTTGCTTTTCATCCTCTGCAGTCAGTGTCTTTAATAGAAAGGTGGAAAGAGATGGTGTCCATCAGGTCCCGTGGCATTTCACACTCCTTTGCCAGGGTGCTGCTGACAGTACCAAGGCCATCCTTTAAGTGCTAGGTCTCTTGAAAGAAATACATGTATAGATTAGGATGAGGTGACCTGTTTATGAAGAAAAGGGCAGGACAAATCTTCATTTCCCTCCTGTTTGCTATGTCAGTCCCAGCAATACCTTGAAAAGCCAACCAAAGCCAAATTTCTCTTACACACTTCCTGACTAACCTATTTTGACAAATGCCGGAACCAGAAAAATTATCTATCAAAACCACCTTTTTAATGGGAAAGGGGGATAACAACTTGGCAACGACATTTTCTCATGAGGAGGTTAACGTTTTGTCAGAAAGACAGAACCACGAGATCTGAAAACTGTAATGACATTGGACAGAAAATGAAGCTCCTGGCATGGTTGTGCCCTCATACAGTCTTGTCCTTTGTGTGACACCTTCTACCCTTTCTTTTTTTGGACATGAGTCCAAATGCATGTAATGGGCCACCATGAAAGAGTCCGGCAAGGACTAGCACCCTCTCAGCAAGGGAAGGGATATCACTGGAAATTCAATCTGTTCAGTTTTTGAGAAGGAGAAATACGAGCATAAAATTCCCGTGCTCCTAATCACGAGAGAGAGCAAATAGGATTTCCATGTCAAAATATTCCATTTTAAACCCAAAATATTTGATTTACAACTTTTGTTCAAAAACTATCAATTTTGCTGGCAAAATGACACAGTCCCAACTAGCTTGAGAATACACCTCTACACCTTCTGGCCTCACTGGAAATAAAACTGAAACAAGGAAAAGTATTAAGAACATATTCTGGTTAAAGCTGAAAACATCTATAAATCTCATAGGAAATCATCCTGTTCTCAGAAAGTTTTTTTTAACCAAAAAGCTTTGATAAAAATAAATATACTTCTGAATTGACTCATCAAACCTTTAAGTAATATAAAATAGCTAATAGAAAATAGCTTTAAGGTCAAAATTGTTACAGTGACTGGATAAAATAAAAGCTAAACATTCAGACCAAAGTTGTATCAAGCCACAGAGCTTTACTGAGTTACTAAATTCCTGCCAATTACTGATTAAATATATTATTTTTAATTTCCACATTTTCCCATCCTTCCTTATTCTTCAAGAATGGGTGACATACCACTTTTCTCCAAAGCAAAAACATTGGAGAAAATATTCCAATGTATTTCTCCTGTCAGAAAGGACTACAAATCTGCTGTGATAGATTTACATGGGGCAGTAAAAGCACAGAAAATTACATTTGTCAGAACAGCTGACAATAGGTCATAATTAGGTCTTGGCATCCACCTAACAGGTCACTGATGGAAGCCATACCACTAGGAAGGGTCAAATACTGAAAGGTTAAGCACTGTCGATCAGATCTGTTTATCCGTCTTAGGGCACAGTCACACAAACATCCATAGGACAAGCAGTCACAGGACAGAAGTCACATGGGGCTCTTCCCCTCGTGATTTTTCACCCAGGATGATGGTTTTTTGAGCTTTCTCAATCTGTACTGCCTTAAAAAATATCCCTGTTGAACTGCTGGCCTCATACAGTGAGTTTAAACACATAGACAACAGTCTTACTTCTTTCTCTTAATCATTTTTGGTCCACATGGCTGTGGCCAAGCGGCCAAGTGAACGTATACCTCAACAGCCCCTTTCATTGTCTGAAGGAGACTTGTGTGCTGGAAGTTAACCATAAAGATATCTCCGTACGCACCTAGAGTTCATTCCAGTTTCTGTCCTGGAAGTCAAGACCAATAAATGGGTGAGCACACCAGTTTTCCTCTAGAGCTTTCAGGACTTTCTTGTTTGCAGAACCTCCCCCCAGATCTGCCTGAGAGGTCCCCCTCACTGCTGCCAGAAGCCAAGCAAGGCTAAACTAACTGGAGAAATTGAAATAAATCCATTTATTATATTCTTTGGAACAGCAGACTAACTTAACTTTTTTGACCCACTAAAAAATTCCATTATTTGATGTTTATTGAGTGTTGAAAGCATCCAAAGTACTTGCAAGAACTATCAGAAATATCAGCATAGTTCAGCTGGAAGGGACCTACAGGGACCATTAGGTCCAACTGCCTGACCACCTGAGGGCTAACCAAAAGTTAAAGCATGTAATTAGGGGCATTGTCCAAATGCCACTGGAGCACTGAGAGGCATGGGGCATCAGCCACCTCTCTAGGGAGCCTGTTCCAGCTTCTGACCACCCTCATGACAAATATTTTTTTCCTAAGAAGAGTGAATTTGTGGCATTTACAAGAGAAGAGTCATTGCCTGGAAGGACACTTGGTCTGAAAACTGGATTTTCCTCAGTCCATAGCAGTTCTGCCAAGACGGCACCCTATTCGTTTCTCCCCTCCCCATCACATCTCCCAAGGGGAATCGATTAAAACAAACAAACAAACAATCACCCCTGTCAGTGACCGTGTAGGGGTTCGTTTGAATTCTGCTGCTCCTCCATTGTCAGAGGAGCTGCTCTCTGCTCACTCCCTCTCCCTTCCCTTTCTCTCCTCCGTGGGTTGATGTTTCCATGGAAACATGTTCTTTAGTGCCACTGAAATTACATCGCGTTTAAAGCATTAACCCTTCCTTGGGCTGAGGAAGGTCTCAGAACAATTTGGGTCTTTTTTAATTTTTTCCCTCTCCTTTAAACTTCCTTGTGATTTTTTTTTTCTCTTGCAGCATTAGGAAAACCTCATTCTTCCTGAGGAGACCTCCCAGCTAGCATCTGTCTGACGAGGGGTGCAGGATGCATCAGCACTGGGATAGCATCTAATTTAAGATTGCTATTTTCTTTTTCATTTATTTTTACACAAAGCCATTAACGCATTTCTCTCCACACAACCCGCAAACGGGGAAAATGCTGCAATAGCAAAGAAGCAGCAAGCCAGCCACAAGCTGGCCCATGGGAAGAACACAGCTCCAATTAATACCTGAGTCGAAGCACTGAAACTCCTCATAGCACCGCACTGAGCAGCAGCTTCTTCATTTTAAATGTCATAATCGCAGACCTCACCACTCCTCGTCGAGCCTGCCTCCTCTTCCTCTTCACAATCATGTCTGTAATTAGCCACTTTTGTCTTTAGCACTCCAAACACCACTGTAATGCTTGACGCAATCAGTACCCTCATCGCCACCAGCACCCGTCCTTCTGCCGCTTTCTCCACCCAAATTTCCATCTCTGACATCCTTCCATCGGCACTTTAATGCCAGTCACCAGTACTTCCAACAAAGCCATTACAAGGGCACTGCTGCCTTCATTGCAGCCAGCTCAATCACACAGCCCTTTCTGTGACCCAACTGTGGGCAAACAAGGCTCTGAAACTCAAAGAATTCCCCTCTAGGTACTTCCTGGACCCCATGTCCCTACTCAAAATTACTCTACAAATCCTCAGCCTGGAGCCTTTGTTTAGCCTCACCCCAGTCACAGCCATAACCTCTACAAGCCCTTCCTTCACTGACAGCATCCCCTCTTCAAACACTGGGAAGACCTAAAAAGGAGATAAATATCAAGAATCTCCTTCCAGTATTTTGCCAGGGTACCTACATTCACGCATGCCCCCTTTCTGCTCCAAAAGTCCCATGACTTGACAGTTTTCAACCCCCTTTTATTACCTCTACCTGCACAGCTACAGGGTCCATATTCCCTTCCATCATCTATTTTGGGTTGCCCAACTCACACCCTGAACACTTCGAGCATATCTCACCGTTCTCAACTCTTGCCCCAAAAGTCAGAGTGTGAAGCCTCCTGCTTTGAGCTGGGCGCATATGTAGTGCCGTGAGAATGGATCGGTGTGGGAGGAGGATGCTATTCTGAAGTGAATGATAAATATGGATAATAAACTCAACCTAAGTCTTTTCTGCCTGTCTCTAGTGGGTTCCCAATATGGGAGATAGAAATATCATGGGTACATTTTGAACATGGCTGGGAAAACTGCCAAAGTCCTACTCAGAGTTCACACATTTACATCATTTATATCACATCCGACTTATGCTTTGTATTATTAACTTTGTGGAGTGTTTTGTGATATAGTTTGTAGTCCAGACCCTGTTAAATAAAGTTACACACCCTTTCTACCTTCTTTTTGGTGAGAGGGTGATATCTGGGGCTACATAAGCTCTTTCTAAACCTAAGAGGGTGACCGTGTCTGCTGATGTGGTCGGTCCACTCCCAGGTTCTCTAGAAAACCTTTGGGGATCCTTCCCTGAAAAGTACAAAAAGAAAGACAATATTCAACCCTAGGTCACAGGTTCTACTCCTAGCCCAGAGTGGTAGTGACTGAAGAGTTATTCTCTGCTGCTGGATGTTCAGGAACCTCTGTGAAACGCACAGATGGGGTCTACCTGGCAGGTGCCCAAGACGGCACAGTGACTACTCAGGCGTCTTCCTCAGCAGTGTCAGAAAAGAGGTTGAAGACAGAAGGAGACCAACACCCCAGTTAGCAGGACTGAAGAAATTATGTTAATCTAGAACAGAGTAGAGGTACATTGACAGAGGAAGAGGTAGAGCATTGCTGATGCATCAAGCTTTTTGCTTTCTGCAGGACAGACAACAATCTGTGGCAGCCAAAAATCCATCGCCTTCCAGGAATTCATACAAAAGGAGTTACAATGACCCAACACTATGACTTTATGGTTTCATAAATCAATAATTTTTCCAACAGTCTGAAAAGACTCTAGGTTATACCCCATCACCTACTCCGCATGCCCTATTTAGACTCTGTGACTATTACGGCATCTGAGGCCAGACAAGCAGCAAATGACTCAGATACCTGATACACGCTGACAATAGGGAAAGGTAACCACAGTGTGCAGGTCAGGTGTCTGCAGTACACTGCCTAAATGTAGTTGTATATATATATAAAAAATTGCATCCTCAGTGTTTCCTGAACAAGAAGAGAGAGAGAGAGTTAACTTCACCCCCACTTGCTGCACCTCCAATGAAGTAAATGTGCCATTTTACTCTGGAGCTGCATTTGATCCTGAATTACTTCTCTGCTTCTTCTCTGAGAAAAGGTCAGTTTAAAGAAGCCCCAGGCATGATGCTAACATCGCCTCCAATAAAAGACTCTCAGGAGGTCTGAAATAAGTACAAGGTCCAAATTTGGCCTATATTACCTGAATTCTTTCCCTTCTCCCTCCTGAACAGTCAGAGTGGGAAATCTCCCAAAAATATTTCTTTGCTCAGGAGACTTCCAAGACTCCTTGGGCATAGAAATACTGTGAATGAGCTTTTGCAACATGCATCTGAAATTCCCAAGCCACAGTGCCCACTGTGGGAAGCCTGAACACAGCACAGATGGAAACAGCAAGTGTGCTGAGAGTGAGACCAGAACGTTTCCATGAAGAGTGCAACAGAGGGTCAATTCCCATGTCTAGCGCCAGTCCACAGCTCTCTTCAATTCAACCAACTAGCAGCAAGGTTATCAGAGCACCCTAGCATTTATCAAAGATATCTGGGTGGGTTTATTCAATTTGAGCAGAAACCTGCACTTCACTGATTTCACCTTTGACTGGTGGTTAAGTTAACAAACTAAAACATAACCCACAAACCACACACTCAAGTCCTGACAGAGCGTGGACATAGCCTGGCAGTTTGGGAATTAGCATGAGCACCAGGTGGGCTGACATGAGCTCTGGTCCTGGTCTCATTCAGTACCTTAGGCTGCATCATTTCCGCAGTTCTCACCATGCACATATTGTGGCAGTGCATGAGTTGTCCGCACCCTTTTCTCTTGGCAGCACTCACTATGATCATTTCAGAAAAAGCAGCCTCCAAAGGAGGCATCTCTCAGAAATCTCTCACTCCTCCTTTCACTCCAACATGACTTGGGTGCTTAAACATCACGGATCCATGCTCCAGGCTCCAAAAGATGCAGTGCCTTGAAAAAAAAACGGTCACAGCCTCCAGTGTCACGTAAGCACTTCTCAAAGCCATAATCCTGCTGGGCACCCATCGGCTACAGCTTCCCACTGCAGCCTCCCACCACCCTCCCTGCAGGAGGACTTCACCAAGACGGAGACTTCCCCCTTGCCCAGGGACAGGGTTTCAAAGATGCATCCAGAGTCGCCCCCCCCCCCCCCCCCCCCAAATATAATAAGATTGAAAAGCAAACTTTTAGCACCAAAAAAAGGGGGGAAGGGGGCATCTGAAATTCTTTATGGATTATAACTTTTCCATGGCAACATGCTTCAGAAACAGGAGGGCTGGGGAGGGGGGCGAGGAGAAGGAGAGAGGCAGAGCGCCGAGGAGGGAGCGAGGAGGGAGCGCGCAGCACTGGTACATTGCCATGGAAACCCTCTTGCATCGGCAGCCAACTGCCAAAGTCAGTCAGGATCCCAGAAACGGGCTTGGAAGGGGGCCCAGGAGGGGCTGGGGGTGGCAACCATCGCCCGGTGAGACCCAAGGGTGCCCTGTCCCGGTGAACCCGGGCCCTGCTCCTCTCCCCCTTCC
This sequence comes from Anser brachyrhynchus, assembly GCF_964034855.1. Taxonomy (NCBI): domain Eukaryota; kingdom Metazoa; phylum Chordata; class Aves; order Anseriformes; family Anatidae; genus Anser; species Anser brachyrhynchus. Next base: position 44,591,465 of record NC_137694.1, on the reverse strand, counting down.
CTGCCAGCAGCACCGCCACTCCCGGTGCCCTCGCCCCCGCCAGACAGAGCCAAATTTGGCCCAGCTGAAGAGTGGGAGGAAATACGGCTCGGCAAGTGAAGCAACCAGGGCGGGCGGTAAGGAGCGAGGCAGAGAGGGATAATTTTTCTGGTAGCCGTTGGTTTGCTTTCCACCTTTCTGGATCGATTTGGTCCACGCAGATGTATTTGTTTTCACACCCCAGATGGCTGTAGAAAGAGGATGTCACTCCTAATCACCAAAATCAAGATGGAAATGTTACTTCCCTGCAAACTTAGCTACTGAGGCAAGAAGGAGGGCTGTGCCTGACTACAATTTGCTGGGTGCCCATTTGTGCAGGGGCATGTCACTTTCAATCGTGCCCATCCCACACGGTACAGCAAACGTCCCAGCCTTCCTCGAAGATGTGACAGATGTCACCACATTGTGGCCGGGTGAAGAATTCAAGGAGATTCTGCTAATGAAAATGAAGCACGCTATGAAAACGAGTTAACACTGCCTTCCAAGCCTCTTCTGCAGCGCTCAGAGGGCAAGCAGCTTGGTGAAATGAATGATCAGCCATTCACACCCCTTTGCACATTGTGTTTCAACAGAAGCCTTTTGCTGCCATAAGAAACTGCTAAAGACAGATTTTGGAGAAAGAACTTAAAAGGGAATGGCAACTTCAATGAACCCTTGCTAGTATTTATAGTTGTACCCCTAGGATCGAAGGGATGGATGAGTCGTTTCAGGCTGCAGACGGCTGCAGACGGCAGGAAGGAATTGACTCCTACTCCAACCACACAACTGGCTAAGCAAATTGTGGAGGAAGATTCCCTTCTCCTGAAGCATCTGTTATCACCCATCTGAGCGCACAATGAATCAGTAGTATGAGGACAGGGCACTCTGAGGGTGGGGGGAGAAGGAGAAAAAGATTGCAAATCAGACAGCTATAAAACGAGGAGTTGTCAGTTTCCACTTTGTCAGGGCAAAGGACATCAACCAGATGAAGAGAAAGGGCACAGTTTTCCTTCTTTTAAACTGTGTTTGGATAACTACTGATAGTATACCACTAATGAAGTAACTTACCTTTTAATGCAACAGTAACTCGGTATTCCCACATGTATTTCAGAGCAAAGGATCCCAAAATGCTCTGTACCATTCATCTCTCTCCGTCACATGCACTGATGAAATAATGCAGACATCTTGCACAGGCAATTCTACACGGCTCATCAGCAAAAGCAAAATCTTTACCCTTAAGCTCCATGCACAGTACCCAAACACAGCTCTGTTGGACCACCAAGTGATTCATCTGTACACCTCTGCTTGTTATTGACATTAGAGCCCAACCCCAGGCCACCACACCACTTCTAAGCTATCTTCACTGCTGGTCATGTTACCTGGGATAAGGGGTACCGCAATCGCTGATGTCTTCAAGAACTCAGCATCAGGGTGAAAATTGTCACCATTGTACCAGGTTCCTACTTGGACGGTTGGTGGGACCCGAAACCAGTCACAGTTTTGTGGAACAAAGAGGAAATAATAATAATGACCCATTATGGACTTGCATAGTAAACTGCTCAATGTGCAAAAAGTCTGCATGTTTTGTTTGTTGTTTTTTTTTAATATGGACAGAGTTCAGGCGGTAACCGACACATCAAATCCAACTTGCTGTTGATTTACAGATCTCTGAGAAGATCCTGTTAAGCTGCTCAACTGGGAACAGCTTCAAACAGCTAAGATCATAAGGGCTGTTTCTTCTCAGGCTGAGCTCATTTAAAAAGTTGAAATAGGGTGATAGGTGTTACTCTGCAGGCCAATATGAGGGATGATATTAAGCAAGGTAGTAGGCCCAGAGAAGTTCAAGTTCAGTGTCATAGCTAGCAGTGAGACAGGGTCTGATTCAAAGCCTGGATAAGGTAATGTGCTCTGTGGGCAGGAGAAAGCTGTGAGGACTCCTTCTCTGCCCTAATTCTGACCCAGTGAGGTGACACTGTGACCCCGACTCAAACAGGCACAAGCATCCTTCTCCAGCAAATCTGAATCTGATTTCAGCAAAGGAGAGGACAGTACCCAAAGGACACTGCTCTCCTGCAAGGACAGCTCTCACCCCACAACTGTCTATTGTGAATACAACAATGAACCATGCACCAACAAAAAGAGCTAATCCCAAATGTTTTCTCCTTGACCTCACCATCACAATTACTCTTCAAGAGATCTTCAGTATAGGACACATGAGCCAAAAGTGGAAAGAACCATTTCTTGTGGCCCAAAATCTGGTTCCAGAGACGTTCTACTTCTGAGCTCCACTGGCAGCTCACCGCCAGCACCTCTGTTCATCACTTACTGGTCGGAGTCAGGACCAAACAGAAGCCTCCCCATGGAAGCTGGACTCCCATGGACTACCTTGTCCCTGTATCTCCTGCGTCTGTCTCTCCCTTCGCAGAAATGACGGGACTATTAAATACAGGCCCGTATCGCTTACAGGAGCTTGGCTGGCCCATCTGTGAAATTGTTCTCCGTCTCTAGAAGGCGTACGTAAGAGACATTCTTCCCCCCCACCTCACCCGCCCTCATCCTCCACTGATGGATTGGGTCTGTCAGCTTGTCAGCTCTCATTGGGCACTGTTTGACATAAGTCCACATCAGGGCAGTGAAAATCTGTTTGCAGTCAGCTCTTCCAATAGCTCCTGCAAAAGAGGGGAGGCTGACCCTCTCCAAAAATTGCTGCCTATGCTGGCTATAGGAAGGCCACAGATGACAGATATGTTAGAAAACAGATTGAGCCAGGATGAGAACACTAAAGGTTTCTTTAGGGTCTGTTGGTACAGAATAGGGGGAAGGAAGGCTGAGACCTGGGAAGGGAACTTCATGGCTCTTGGATCCCACTCACAGACACTGCCAGCAAGAACAGCAGCCAGTGACTAAAGAAGAGGAGACCTACACACTGGAGGTTGTGCAGGAATGGAGCTCAGTGGTGTGGGCCCTGGAATAAAATTCCAAGAATCCCTGGACTCTCAAGTTGCAAATGTCATCTGTCAATCCTAGCCTCTCTCCTTCCAGAGCAGTTCTGCCAGGGGTAGCTGAGAAGGGACGTCAGAGGCTAGCTAGGCCTGCAGTGCCTCCAAAGGGTAAATTGCCATGCTACATCAAGGAGCCCGTCATTCAAAATACGGCTTCTTGACCCTGCTTTCTTAATGTCTAAGAAAATTGCACAGTTTGATATCCCTGGAAATCCTTCTCAGAGTCTTTATAGAAAGTGAGAAATGAGGTTATGATGGCCATCATGGTGTCTTGGAAGGAAAATGTTAGATGATTAGGACCACTTAAGTTGCCACCATGACCCTCACATCTCCACTTCCCTTCAGTTTATTCTGACATGGCAAAAACCAAGCAAGAATATCTGGGTTTCTAGGAAGAAGCTGAGGTGCTACAACGGGCAGTTCAGAGACTAAAGAGACTGAGTGCAGCCTGCAGAGATTCTCAAGGGGAACCATTTTTGTGGGGAAAGTGGGAACTATGTTGAAAAATTTCAGCCTTGTAGTTCCACTTCCAACAGTAAGCCCTCATTTAGCAAACATTCGCTCCAAAAACATAGAGACTTTAACCCCATTTAGCATTGCAGCCCTTGATAGGGAAAACACTTCTACAGATGAGCTCTTCAAATTGTAATTTTGTGCTCTCCTGCAAAGTAAGATTTGTTTAGGCAGTAAAAGGAGAAACACTTGATTGGATTTCTATGCCTAGAAGACAAGATTCCATATACCATCCATTTCCACCACCCCATGTTATGTGAGACAAGCAAATAAAAACACAGCTCAGGACCAAAATACCACTGCGGCAAACTTTTAGAGTAACAGAAAAATTCAGGTTGGAAGGGACATCTGCAAGTGATCTGTTATAGTCCTCCACTCAAAGGAGGGCCAACTTAGATCATTTTTTCACACCCACTTTCCAATGAAATAACCAAAAATTAAACTATGATCGCTAACTTGCTCTTCACCTATTGTTTCATGTCACAGTCATGTATGTATTCTCATATACCTGCACAAAACATACACACACACAGAACTTTTTAGCTCCTTCAAACACATATGAATAGAATCAATGGGACTTTCCAGTCACTCTAATGACTAGAATAATAAAAAATAATAAACAAACAAAAACAGTAAATCGTACTGCAGTCAGGTATGATGGGTAAGAAGTAGGAAGGAGGCTGGGCAAATAAAAGAAAGAGTGAGGGGCAAAAATTGAGATTGCCTGACAGGGATGGATGAGGAGGTGGACAGTCATGGTGCAGAGAACCTCTGGATCTGTTCTAGCAGCAGCAAGAAGCACTGGGAATCTTTCAAGCAAGGTTTAGTTTTTCTGAGTTTCTTCGCTTAGCACTTCTGAGCCAACATGTACGAACGGTTGAGCTAAGCAGCCATGTTTTGGATACTGAAGGGAACCTCCTTGCTTTCAGATACTCCTTCCCATGGAGACTCGCAGGGTGCCAGCTGCCTATTCATACTATCTTCTCTCCACCTCAGTCAGGAGCTACCCTGGGTGTAGGCAGAGGGACCCATGGCAGAAAGGACTCAGGTGCACATATACGAAGCTGAGGCAAAAGCTAATATTGACATAGAGAAAGGAGCAGTTCCCGTCCTCACACCAGGACACACAGAGGAAAACAAAGAGGAATAAGAGACCCAGAGTGAGCGACGAACATATGGCCAGGCTGAGTCACTTAAAGACGAGCCTGTTCTCCACCTCACAGTCCTGCCCCATGCATCAGTTTCATCATTATCCATGACAATAGTGACAGAGGATTCCCATCCTGGAACAGAGCTATGAAAGCATCTGTGACTTCATCCCATCACAACCCAAATGAACTTCTTCCTGTCTCTGCAGGATTGATGCATCAAGTCCTATCGAGCCTTGTGTAATAGCTGGGACTAGTCTTATTTAGAGAACTAGCTAATCCATGCTGGTATCTTTTTAAGTTATTTGCCATAATATTCGCTTAAGGCAGTAATTTCCATACTTTAACTAGACACTTTACGTCTTCTCCTTTTAGTCTTTTCCCTTTCACGCATTTTACATTTGCTGTATCTTAACCCCAGGAAATACTATTTGTTCTAGGACTATTGAAGAAGGCATGGGAGGGTCAGGGAAGGAAATCTCAAGAAATTAATACTGAGATGGAAGAAATATTAGCAAACTCTCTCAAAGATAAAAATGGACCCTGCTAAAGGAGTGGGAAACACATATGAAAGAAACACAATGCTTTGAGAGCACCTTGCCAAAGGCATAATCATGGCAGGAGGGAGGAAATACGTGGGAGAAAGGGCGCGCCTTCTTGGTGCATGTGCTGGTCAGTGGCACTTGATGGGGAGACATTTCCTCACTGCTCCCATAGGAGTCCTGAACTAGGTTTGGTATAGATATATCTTTGTCTATTCCCTTTAATAGCAGGGAGCTCTTATCCTTGAGTTTATGTAGAGGTCCCTCACATCCTCCTCTCCAAAGTGAAGACCCCAGGTGTTGATCAACACTGATGATCAACACTTTGTTGGTGTTGGCCACCAAAGTGCACGGTGAGCCAGTATTTTCAGAGATCTTCTGGCAGTGACCTCAATATCTCTTCCCTGAGCTGCAAGAGTCAGTCCAGCAGTCAGCAGGGAGTAGGCATGGTTGAGATGATTTTTCCGTAGATTCATTACTTCACATTTGTCTGTGTTGAAGCTCATTGCCATCTTTTTGCCCAGTCACTGAGTTTTTCTAGAGTCTTCAGTGTGGCAGCTGACTATACGAAGGAATTTACTATAAACCACAAACCTGGAGAGTTTGCTCTTCACTCCTATCTCCCAGTCACTGATGGCTAAGTGGAATAAAAGGAGCTGCGGTTGGAGAGGGCTGTGAGCCCCCATGCACAACAGAGGGTACCCCAGCTCTGACTAGCTTTTTGGGGGTATGCAGCATGCCTGAAGAACCAGCTTGCCGTTTCAGAAGAGAGCTTCAGGCAACAGCAAGCCCTGCAGTGAAGGGCTTGGCACTCACTTGGGACTAAAAACAGAGCACTTCTTATTAAGGAGGCTGATGTAAAGCCCATAGCAGGGAGGCGGGGGGATGATGTGTGAAGGGAGGACATGTGATATTCATTCAGTAGAAGAAAAGCAACAGCTAAAAAATGCGCAAGGTTAATATCAGCCACTTTTCCTGCCCTAGAGCTTCTTGGTACTAGGAAGCCCAATTGTCTGGGGTGTTTTCTTCACACACACACCACACGAACACACACCCTATCAGACTCAGCCTCCCACATTTGGAGAGGAGCAGATATCTAAACCATAGACTAAAGGCAAGACCTCTGTAGGGAGGAGTGCTTATCTCAGAGCAGGACTGGTCCTAGCCCAGAAATGACGACCTTCTCCAGCCCCCAAGCAAGCACACAGCCAGTCAGTGCAAAATGGAGAAGGGCCACACAGTCCCCGTGGGAAGTGCACGCAGATTGGGAACATCTAAATCCTTCCCCATATCTACCTCCCTTCTTCATTCCTGCTCCCAGTCGTCTGGCTTTTGCACTCTCTGTCGGTGCTAGTGGCTCTCACATTTCAACAACCTCTGTGATTCAAGAGACTCATGGCAGCACAGACTCCAGTGCCCATGCTCCAGCACAGCAACATCACCCAAGGCAAGGGTCAAAATGGGAACCCTCTCCAGGTCAGGACAGCTGCTAAAAACCCAGTCTCCTCCTTGTATAGCTCCAGTTCTGGTCACTGCTATTGATTTGGTTCCAGCACACATGCCCAGAGCTATTCTCACTGCTTTCTGCCTGGTTTCTACCCTGGTTTCTACGTGCTTATCGTCATAAATTGGTTCTGCTTTGCCTTCCCCTCTGTCCGAGGCACAGTGCAGCCTCTTTGCAGTGTTACATAGCCAAGAAACCAGGATCACTGCTAACCATATTTGAAAGGGAGAATCAATGGGGGTAACAAGACAGTCCATTTTAGCTTCAAGTGACAGCCAGGGAGAGCTAATGAAGACAAAGCAGCAAAGGAGGCCAAGAGAGACAGATGGACAGACAAGGAAGATGGCGCAAAATTTTTATTTTCTATTACCCACATGTAAATGGATTTGTTGCCATGCAGCAATTTACAACAGCTGGAAACTGGTCCTCAAAGGCCCAGAGGGAATTAGGATGTTGTCACGTCCCAGAGAGCAGAAAAAGTGGATTCAATGCTGAGCTATTGCTCACTGGAAGCCCTGCTATGTTCACCGCACATTCAAAATATTGGTCTGTATTTTCTTCACACTGTGACCAGAAGGACAGAAGAAATCTGCTCCACTGACCACCTTCCTCCCCCCGCCTGACTCAGCCACGTGCAGAACAAACTAATAATTCAGTCATGCATATTCACCACGCTCTCACTGCTGCCCACGTGCTCACCCACCTGCTGCCAGAATAGGCACCCCCCCCATCGCCAGGGTTGGTCAGGCATGTTTCTTCTCCCACTCACGCAGTCCCACTCAGCTCCATCCACACCCCTGGCTCTGTCTGCCTTTGACAATTATCTCCAGCTCTGGGAAGGAGCGCTGCAGATTTCCATCCTAGCATTTCTAACTTCACATTCGCTACATCACAAAATGCCCTGAACTGAAATGAAATTTTGCCATGTTGGTTGCCTAAGGGATGGGAAGGAGGCAGGAGGGTGTTAACAAGCTCTTTAACATGATACATCTTAGAAATACAATGGCTACTGCTATTTGTATCGCTATCTTTTACTTGAGTGAAAATCAGGCAATGGACCTACTCCTGGCTAATTTTCTATGGCCACATGGTGCTATAGGGATACACCAGGAATTTTGGCTCAGGTGCTGATCCATCATTTCTAAAAGATAGTTCTCAAACATTAGTCTCAAGTTTCACAAGGTGTGAGAGAGAAAATGGCTTCAGACACACTTCAGAGCTCAACAGAAGGTGATGCTCTTGTGTAGACAGAGCCATTTACAATTTGCATCGTATTCACAAGTCTTCAGTTGCAAATGTCCTCTGCTCTCCCTGCTGCCTTCCTGTCACTCACTAACAACTTTCCTTCCTCCTCCAAAGGCTCCAGTAGTTAAAGACATTACCCAAATGCATGGGGACCTCAAATCAGAAATGCTTATCTGTTCAGATAAGTACATTAACCAACCTCTCCCAGGGAAGGTCCCCTAAATTTGAAGATATCATATATACTAATACAGTTTCACTAAATCCCACCTTCTGAAGCATTTTCATATCATAGAAAATATTTAAATATCCCTTGGAGCAGCACCTGAAGCCTGAGTCCGCAGTATCCAAGGAGAGTACCCGCACAGCGGGGTATACCGCCAGCCCCAGTCTGGCTAAGGATAGATGTGATTGTACTGATACAGAAGTATGTGTGCCACCCCACAGCGGCTGTTCCTTGGGATGACAGAATTACAAAGCAGGATTTCTTCCCTCAGTCCTGCAAACATCTTGCATACATAAATAATACCAGTCCAGGGGACCAAATCAGTCTTTTCTATCTAAGGCTCTTCCATCCTTCTCCATCAGTATGTAGCCCAGACTGCTCAGGAATGTGAGGGGAAAAAAAAAAAAAAAAAAAGAAAAAGAAAGAAAGAAAAAAGAAAAAAAAAAAAGAAATGCTCCAACATTTTTCCTTGGATACTGGTTCAAGAATATGATGCTGAGAAACCAGAATGATATCCTTTCACTCAGTTCACTGAGTTCCCCTCTCTTCTGCTAAAGCCATAGAGATGGATTTTATCTCTGCTCTGCAGGTGTAAATCTGTCATGGCTTCACTTAGTTTTCCTCTGCTGCCCAGTTCTTCTGTGGGACTCAGTCCTCCTCAGCCTTCCAGGCTCTGGTGTTACAGATCTACATCACAATAATCAAGGGAAGAGCTTGAGTTTGTCTCCACTAAGGCAGGTTTCCTGTAAAAGTATATAGGGAATTGTACTTCAATGGGCAAATAGTTTCTGTGTCCCTAAAGAATCCCACCTGAGACAGAAACCGTGTTTCCAATTCATCTGATTGCTATAGTTAAATGTTCATACCACTCCATTACACACATCTTAATTAATCTGCTGATTGTTCCCATACTCTCCCAGATTAGGATACCCTCTCCTAGAAAACATTAGCTTATTAACCCCAGCCACTCCTTCTAAAGTAGTCCCAGAACAGAACATTGCCTACCCGCTAAATGCCAAGGTATTCATAATGTTCTGGTTTACCAAGAGGCATTGCAAAATCTCTCAGAAGTATCTGAGCGGAGGAACAACACACAGGCTCTTTCAGTAGCATCATTAAAACCAGACAAACCTTTCAATCCATTTAGTGAAGTGCCTGAAGGTTGCCTTTTCAGAGAGGGGAAACAGCACACTGAAATTGAATACACGCAGTGCCACAGGCACCAGCCCTCTTGCACATCATTTGAGATGCTGATGTTTTTTCCTGTTTCATCTTTTTCTTCTATCTATGCTCAGTACATTTCAGGCTCGTGGAGGAGGCATCATAACAGCCCTGGAGATTTTTATTTATTCCTGAGAAAGATATAAAGTGGGCAGCAGGCAGGGAAGTTCCCTCTGCTATGTTGAATGCCAGCCGGAAAGGATTACTTACCTGCCATGAGAAGGCAGCTCGTAGTTAGTCCTACTCAAGCCCCTGCCCTTTCTGCTGTGGACAATTCAAGTGAACTAAATGAGAAGGGAACTGGCTCAAGAGAAGGGTAATGTCATCTCTGAACCGGACAGAGACTATCTTGTTCATCTCACAAGTCCCACCACATTGCTGGTGGTGAGCAGGAATGAATTAGTCAAATAGGAATTAATTAGTCATTGAACTAGTCAATGATAACGGCAAGGTTCAAGGCTCTATCACCCATTCTCCAGAACCATGGTGTTTCTGTTCCTGAAACCATCTTCTAGAGAAGAGAATGCCTATCCCAGTATCCGTGCAAATGATGTTTCCACTAGGCTTTCTCCAAGAGTACACCAAGGGAGGGTGTGCCACGTGTCAGAAGATGTCCGGCCAGCTGAAGCAAATTGTCAAATCTTTCTTGGCATCTTGACCCCAAACTTGTCCCCTCTTCCAGACCACCACGCTCTGTAATGTATAGCCATAGCTTTCAGTTGCAGTCTGTAACCTCATCATGCCACTTGTCTCCTAGAAATTTTGTACAAAACGTAAGAAGAAACAGTAGCTCTGGTATTGCTTTCTTTCCATGAAGGTTTCTCATGTTAGGGGACAAATCATGAGCTGCATGGATTAAAGCACTTTAGGTGAATGCAGGACTGCAAAATACAGCCCCGTAGCCAAACACCCATGGCTGAAGCAAAGAGGGAGGGAGAGAAGGAGGAGAAAGAGAAAGACAGCCTGTGGAGGACTGGATTTTTTCCACTCTTTCGCTTGTTTGTTCTAACTGCTTGGCTGGTTGGTTTTAGTTCCACGCTGGGGACTGGCACTGGTTTTCTTTCATTGTGTGACATGAATTTTTAAATGAGTATTAAAGGTGCTGGAAGCCTGGGGTAGGATTTTTATTTCTTTTTTTTTTTTTTTTCAGAAATTTTGCTTTTAATTCAAATTCAAATAAAACTAATCATTTCTCTGCTTGCTGACTGAGCCCCAGGTTTGAGCCCCTGTGTACAAGGACATGTTCATCCAGTGAGACAACCTTCCCTAACCTCCTAAAAATGCCCCAGGAAGCCCACAGACATGGGTGAAACGTGCATTTGCTGGGGCTTGTACTATTGTCTCGTCAGGCTGCCCTCTGCTAAAGCCTTCTTCACAGATTCCTCTGGCTATGCCAAACTTTATTTTTTGGATTGAAATTTTCCACGTGAGATGCTTATCCCAGGTTTGATATTTGAGGAAAATGGATGCAAAAAGGGTCTGTTCAAGAATAGACTAGAGGAAAGAAGCTGTTTTACCAATGTTAAATTGTGACCTTTTTAAAAATCTCTAGCAAGCTCTCTGCTTTCAAGGGACTTGAATTTTTATGAGAGTAGAAAGAAAAGGTTCCGTTTGTGTCACATGCTGATTTTTGCCATACTTGTGAAAACCTAGACAGGTCATAAGTCTTTGGAAAAACTGCAATTTACACTTGTTCAGCAGGGACTTAATAGAGCTTTTCAAACAAAACCTTTCTAAAAGCTTCTCCTCACTGAGCCTTCTGTAGGCTGAGGGACTTTGTCCACACACCAGCTCCAGAAAGGTCTATCTCTAGACTGGGGAAGCAAGAAGAGGAGGACTGCACCTCTCAGGTTTGCATCTCCACTCATCCAGCCTGCTCCCCACACATGGGGACAGCTGAGAGAGGAGGCTGGTGAATTCCAGAGGAAAAGGAAAAAGAGCTGTGAAGGTAATCAGGACAGACTGACCTGGGGCACTGGGAGAAGAAAGCAGGTGACTGAAATGCTGCAGGGGAGAAGAAAACTGGGAGGTGTGACACCTGGGGTGTTTGGTCAAAGATACTGGGGCTTGCTGGGGCTGAGGGTAGGGGAAGACAAGGACAAGGAGACAGAATGTGAGATAAATGGAAATGGATGAAAACCAGGGCCACATAGTCCAGAATTAATTAGAAGCTGGATTTTTCTAGACCCAGTGATGGGACCTTAGATGAGACGCAAGTGAGGCAGATCCTAGGTTTGCTAGGTAAAAACCAGACTGAGGAAAGGTGCCCAAAGGATGGAATAGATGAGGCAAGCTGGGGGAGACAAGCTAAAGGATGTCGGTGGTGGAGAGAAAGGCTGAAAAGTCCTAAACCATTAAACCATGCCCTTTGCCAGATCCTGGCCTCCAAGCCTTGTTCCCACGTTTCTTTGCAACCAGCACAGATGTGAAATGTGCTGGTTATGTGTCCTTTTCAGGACCTGAAAAAAAAAAAAAGGAAAAAAAAACAACACAGGCCGACATTCCCCCTCTGCTACTGAAGCCAGTTGACTCAAAGAGAAGCTGTCTGGGTAAGGCACGTGGCTGCTGATGCATACAGGTATCAAAATGATGCCATGTGGTGGAATTTCTGAGAGTTTCTTTTTTTGCAACATTTCTGCAAAACATTGGAAATTGTAGGCACATACACAACAGATTCTACATGAAAAAGATTATTCATTACACAAAGTCAGGCACTGCAAAATGGGAAATGTCAGCATTACAGTCGCTCAAGCAACCTGAATGCAGCCCATTTTGCATAACCACTGCGAGTCAGTCCTGAATGATATAATCAACTACATTTTTTCTTGCAGGACCCCTGTCTTGTTCGGTGCACCAAATGGATTGAATTAGGAATCAAACCTACTGTTTGGAAAAGTGGGCATTAATCAAAGGAGAGGCACAGAATGGCTGGAATAAACAGTACAATCAGATGGCTAAGCCAACTGAAAGCTGCATCCCTACCTCTACACAAGGATCAGGGTAACGCCAGGAAAACCTCTTAAACCAGATTCTTTGCAAGTAGACACTAAATCTGTACACCTCATTTTTTGGATGCTTGACAAAAGATGGACAAAGCCTCTGGTTTCCTTTTTGTCTGGTGGCAATTCCAAACAATAATAGGTACTGTATTGAGAGTTTGATTTTTGGCAAACCAGGAAGTATTAAGTTTTGACTCTGTTGAGAGAAAACGTCATTCAGCCCAGTATCTTTCAAATCTGAACATTTTCAAATATCTTTTTTCAAATAAAAAGAAGAGACATATTGAAATGGTAAACTAATTTGAATAAGAAATTAAATGTTACATCTAAAATATATTGAAAGAAATCATTCAAATTAAAATTTAAAAAGGGAAATAGTTCGGAGACTGTTCTGTTTTTCTCTTGGGTTCAAGATGATTTCTGCAAAACAATTAAACAGGATACAAAAAAAAAAACCAGCCCGTATAACTTGCATGCCACCAAATCTCCATTTTTGCATTAAAAAAAATCAACGAAAAATGGTGCTCAATATTATTTAATATTTGGGGGTGGGGACTCAATTCAAGGAATTGCTGAGTTGAAGTCAAAGAGAAATTTGCTTTGAACTCAGGAAGCATTCTGTAATGATCAGTACTTTGAATAACAAAATTCTAGGTGTCTCAGATGGGCCATAAAAAATTAATAGACATTTTTTGACCTTAATCTTGCTGTACCTCAGTTCTCCGCCTATACAATGGATTTACATAAAGCAGCTTTTGTCCTCTCATCTCACAGGAGTAGGGTGAAAATCCACAAACTTGACGATGTACTGAGATACCACCCTAAGGTGTGCCGCAGATAACACCTTGAGACGAAGAATTCTCTCTTTGCAGCAGCCTGTGAAAGCAGGCACAATACAAAGCTTAAGGCTGCACATTAAACACAGAGAAGAAAACAAAATACTGAATCACTGCTCAGTGGGGAAATGTCACCCATCCTGCATACAAAAGCAGGCAGGGGTCCTGTGTTGAAAGATAGTATACAGTCCTGAAACCATTGCTCTGTAACGCGTAGACACATAAGTGCCAAATTAAGATTGCAACCTTAATTCTGGCATTTTCTTCTGTTTGAAGTGCTTGCCTTCGCAACCTAAATAATATTTGTCTGACACAGTTGTGTGTGCGTAATATATGAAAGGCTCTTGGCTCGGGGGCCTTGGACTTCACAGAACATTGCCGCAGTCCCCCTGAGTTTTCCTCCCTGGTTATTTTGCTTCCAGCTCATACCGGTTTTGCAGCACTGTATTAGAGCCTGTCTTTTCTGTCTCCCTCCTTTACTACATGTCCTTCCTCAGCCCTGCTTTCTCACCTCCAGCCACCCACCCCACCAGCTTAGCTCTCCTGTGCCTTCACTGCTGCATTGTTAATTATTTGCTTGGGCAATCATGATCGTTGGACTCCAAGCAGACAGAGGTCTCACTGCATTAGATATAAAGCAGCAAATACAATAGTTAGAGGTTCCCTAATTACAGGACAGAACTGCAATAGTGTGTATTGCCTTTCTGCATCCTTCCCCGACGTGGTTAATGCAGCGGAGGCTCCTGCCTCCACCATTTGCTCCTTTGTGACCTTCTACCCAGTAGCTGTACTGGTGGGAGGCAGAAAGAAAATCCTTGGCTCACCAAACCTGCCTGCAACTGCAGTTCTCAGGCTCTTTCCAGCCCCAAATCCCCGTCACTGTCACTGCTATCCAGCTGCTATGCTCTTGTCGTCCTTTTCCACATCTCTTTACCTGAACAGAAGCTAAACCATCCCCTACTCCTCACCTGAAGAGGACAAAACTCTGGGCACTCCTGAGGGGGTAAAATCCCATTCAGAGAACTGCTATGGTTTGGTTTATCCTGCAAATGTAAAGACTGCATGCAATACACTTGCATCAAATGAAACAAAGGCACCATTTACTTTTCAGATCAAAAAGCTCCAGAGGTATTACTTCTGTTTTTAGCCACATCCAAACACATCAGAATGGGAGACTGGAGAAGACCAAACGCTGTTTCTGACCTGCTCTGCTGACATCATTTGCATATGCTGATGTTATTCAGGAAGAAAAGAAGAGAAAAGCTTTAAAAAGCCTTTGGGGGTCCCCAAGGCTTCCCCAAGAGATCTGCTAAGCTCACAGTCACAACCACCCTGCCTCTCATCTCCACCTGCTCTTGTGGCCCCTTCTCCTTTACCACTAAGTTAACATCCTGCTGTCAGCCAGGGCAATACAGACACCCCTCGTATACCTATTTCTCAGCAAGGATTGAGAATCGCCCAGCAATATATTTCTTGGCTGCAATTAGGCAGCTTTGCCAAGCCTGAACACATTAGGGTGGGAGTAGGGGCTGATGTTTCAAAGACTCTGTGCAGAGGGAAAGACAATTTGGAAATTGCTCCCACTCCTGCCCCCCCCCCCCCCAAAAAAAAAAGGAGGGACTACTTCAAAAATATGAGTTTATGAACTTTAAATTTTGAACTTTTTTTCCATAAAGAATGTTTCGGAAGCTGCAAAGATCAAAACAATATTAAAAGACCAAACCAGCCCAAAACAGACACACGAATAATCCTCTTCTCCCTGCCATCATGATGCCAGTAAGCACATGTTCCTCCTTTGCTTACGTGCCTTGTCCAGCCCTGTTGTAAACTATTCTACCCCTGTTTTCTCCTTATTCCTTCTTTCCTTTCCTCCCTCTCTCCTGGCTCTCCCTGGTGAACTGTGAGCTGCAAGAAACATTCCTAGGCTAGAAATTAACATATTAATGAAGAAAGAGCCTTGAAGAAGGGCTGAGAGATGGGGAGAAACACAGAGGCGAGGCAGGCAGAACAAAATAACAAAGGGAAGATATAATGAAGAAGGGACACAGAGCCAAAGCACAAAGGGAGAAAAAAAAATGCCTTTCTCAGGAACTTGTGCTACTTCAAACACTTCTACGGGAAGAAGAGATGAAAGAGAGGAAAGAAAGGGGGTGAGGAAAATGGGGTGGTTCTTCTGTTTTAAAACAAGATTTAATATTTCTGTAGAAGAGAATCACCTATTGAAGGAAGGATGAGAAAGATGGAGGATGGGAATGAGCGAGGGACAGAGGGGAGCAACAGAGACACACAAAGGGGATAGGACTGATAACAAGAACAGTGGGCTCATCCCTGGCGGTTTGCAAATCACCATAAGTATGGATGCATGGATACATCAGTGCAGTCTTTGCCTATGGGTTATTACCTCCCCTGCAACCCTTCTGCTCTTTTCTTCTGCAACATACTCCTGAAAGCCTGCCCCAAAATTATGTCAAAAAAGCAGAAAATGTCAATTAGCAAAGACTACCGTTGATCTGGCAGGCTCACAAGAGTCCTGCTCCCAGCCCCTCTCAGCACTCTCTCAGGCAAACAGTGGGAAACCCATTAGGATCAGTGGGTAGAGGAGGAAGTCACAAAATGGTTAGTTCAAACATCTACGCACTTGCTCAATCATCTGCTCCTCTACTTGCCTACCCACAATTTATATCCTTGGTTAGATGCACTGCATAAGTCACAAAATTGCTCGTTCAAACATCTAAGCACTTGTTTAATCATCTGTTTGTCTACTAGACTACCCACCGCTTACATCCTTGGTTAGATGAACTGCAGAAGAATGTATTCTAAATTTGCTCTTGCACCCACTGGCCAGAACAAGCCCACAACTCACATACCTGCTAACAACGCGGGAGGGAAAAAAAAAAAAAAAAAAAAGAAAAGAAAAAACCAGCCCCACAACTCCTTTCTTCTGGGACACAGTGCTTTTTATACTGGTGAGAAGAGAAGGACCAAGGACTAGTTCTCACTCAACCATCTCCATATGAGACCCTAGGTACTACCACTCAGCTTTCTTTTCTGAGGCTTAAAAAAGCTTCCAGCAAATCCCTCTGTCATAAGCATGACAAATTTATATGGCTATTTTCCCTTAACTTCTCCTCAGACGATATCAGAAGGCTGCAGAAACTTGCTGGTGTAACAGTCCTCATGGCCCAGCTTCAGCAGAATGGCCACAGCCAAGGTCACAACATCTGTGCAGCTCCTGGCTTGTGGCAATCGAAAAGTTAGGCTACAAACCACATGGAGGAATAAAGGTCAGTGCCACCCACAGATTTCAGAGCTGCTGCAGCTGAGCACTACCACACAGGATGCCTTCTCCGTGCCTTGCAAGGATCCAGAAGGAGGTGGCAAAAAGGAACAGAACTGGGCAAAACAGCCTGATTGCCAACGGAATATG
Source organism: Anser brachyrhynchus (assembly GCF_964034855.1). Classification (NCBI taxonomy): domain Eukaryota; kingdom Metazoa; phylum Chordata; class Aves; order Anseriformes; family Anatidae; genus Anser; species Anser brachyrhynchus. The sequence continues at coordinate 44,574,787 of NC_137694.1, read as the reverse complement.
GTGGGTGCCTCTTATGTAAGCAGTTCTCCACTTTCCTGTGGCTTGAAGGACCACATACCTCCATACTGGTTTACATGGTACTGCCAGTACCACCCACTGTTGGGAGTGCTATGGTCTTCTCATTTGGCTCCCTCACTCTGCCAAACTTTCGTGTTAAACAATTTCATGGAACAATAATAAGCTATCCCAAATCAATTTCACAGCCTTGCTAAGCTTGTGCCTTCATCAATTCAAACTTGAGCTTTCCATGAAAAGTTGCTTGGAGAAATAAATACGAATCAGTAATTTTTTTTAAGTAAACTCATTCTAGCCAGTCAAACTTGAGCCTTTCCCAAAACTAGCATCTTTCCACAGCGACCAGAGAAACTGTGACTTGGCACCATCTCCAAGGCGCTTGTTTCATCTGACCAGTCATCTCACATTAGCAAGACCTCCTCTACCTCACAGCTACATTAAAACCAAAACAGATCTGCAAGTAGAATTCCCTCCAGCCATCTCAACTACCTGTCTCAAGGAAAAGGAAACTGAGAAGAGGACAGCAGAACATGCAGAACCCTGAAAGATTGGCCCTGCTGCACCTCCTGGATTTGGGCAATTCAAGGGCTGGAGAGCCCAGCATCCCACGCTCCCCCCCAGAACAGCTATTTGACAAGAATACATAGAAGGCATACTGAAGAGCAGTTGCTATATTTTCAGATTTATTCAGAGGCTGTAAGCGTCTGTACTTTGCACCTCAAAGTCTTCACAGTCCCTTGGTGATACTGGAGAGCATTCCTTCATGGCTTAAGCACCAGCTCTTCTGAGCTCTCACCGCACCACACGTCACCACTTAGATGCAGAAGGGCAGCGTCAGCATCTTCGAGAAGAGGGTGGAAAGCGTTTCTTGCAGCAGTCTGTATTTGAGGTACTTCATGTCACTCATCGGGCTTAATCTGTCAGTGTCGCATTATTTTAAAGGGGAAGAGTGCTATAAAAAGCTTCCTTTCGGGGGACCATCTTTTATTTACAGCATCTATTACCTACGTGGCTGCATCCTCCCAGAGCTGCATTACATCTGACCCTTTTGCTCCCCATCTGATTCTGTTTCTCATTGTCTATGCCCTGTGGCAGGTACACAGAAGTCTTGTTGGACCTCTCCCTTTGCCCAGGGCTGAGTTTCCAGGGACAATAAGCAGACAATCGGTGTAGAATCTAGATACATCTGTCCAAAACCTGTCACGGTCTTGTGATGAAGGAGGTCTCTGAAAGCGCATATCATCTGCTGGTGAACTCTGCAGGCTGGAAAAGCTGCCAACCTCCCCCCTGAAACCACTTCTGGAACTGCTGGCTGCCTGCTTCACACAGGCACATGAGGAGCATGTGTGGCACTGCCACTAATCTCTTGTGCTTATTAAACAGCCCCAATGTCTTGGCTAAAATCCACCTCCAGCAATTTCATTCTGCCAGCTGAAACGCCTCTTGCAGCTCCAGTGAGGTGCAGTATTCATCTCTGCTTCATACTATGTGCTGTTAAACCGTTGCTCTATTTCACCCCAGAGATGGTTGAATTTTAGTAGTGAATTAAGCCATCCCTTTCTAGTTTGTAAAGTGCTTTGGAATTGCAGATAAAAGATACTACAGCCTGTCATAAATAAATGTTAAGATGCTGACACTGCTTCTGGAGGTAGCCATCTTGCTGAAAAACGATTTCATTTGTGACACTAATAATACAGGCAAGAACACCGGGCAAGACACTGAAAGCTCATTTCCATCTCGTTTTAATACTGCTTCAGAAAACAGAGAAAAAGTCAGCCTCGAGTCAGCATTTGTTTTTAACCACTGTCAGGCCGCAGAGGTTTGTGGCTTTTCAGCCCGGTGTGGCAGCTCTCCTCCACACCAGCTATACCATCAGTGAGTAAACTTCTCACCGGATTACCTGCCATCTTGCCAGATCCTTATGCAGACCAACCCAAATCTGTTTTTCAAGCATTTTCCATGCTGCGTTACTGCAGAGAGGAGCTCTAATCACCTTACAATCTTTACTCGATCACGACAGGTGTGGAGACCTGTTAAGCGTGATATAGCAAGCTCAGAAGCCTCTCCACAGGGGTGGAAAAGAGTTTTCTTTGTAGAAAGAGGGGTGGCAGCATTCAGCCTGATTGATCATTTCAAGGGCACTATGGTCAGATTTTAATATTCATTTTATATTAAGGTGCTTGCAGGCTCGAGTAGGGACAGTCTGTTATTTAAATGAGGAGATAATATGTTGTAGGAATGACAGAGCAGGCAGTGGACTGGACAAGCTGGCAGGTCTCTGCCATTTCTAGTCTCTTTTTTCCTATTTCATTTGCATTTAAGCATTTTAAATACCACATTTTTAGATTATCTGTCATTCAAATATTTTGTGAAATATAGTATGCAGTGAATGTAAAATACACAAGAATGACACTAAGGTAACATACACCCCCTTCAAATGTTTATATTTGTTGCAAAATCTATTTTTCTAGCCCTAACAAAACAAGTATTCCTTGTCCAACACTACATATTGATTTTTGAAGTTTGAAGTGCAGCTAGCTTTGAGTTATTTGTCCACACCAACAAAAATCCCACTGCTGGATAATTATTTGAAAGCAGAACAAATGCATTCATTTCACACTTTCACGACTCAAAATTGGATGAACAGGTTTTTTTGCTCAGGTTTTCCAAAACGTTCACCTTCAGACTGAGGATGAAAATGAAATTTGCTACATGAAACAAAATGTATTTTTAAAATTGTAGCTGTTTGAAAATAGGCCAGTGCAGAGGGCTGTGAGCTACCGAGAGGTCTGGATTCTGCACACTTAACAGGTGTTTGAAGCCACAGCTCGGTTTGGTCTATTTGAGATAAGTATTCAGCTGTACCACAGATATGCAGATCCATGTTTTCCCAAAATTTGGATGCAAAACTCAAGTACACCCTTAAAGCAATGACTCTGAGAGGAATTTCAGCAGCAGCAGCTAGTCAACAGCACTTTAAGCCTCGATTCAGCAAAGCACTTAACTGCGAGCTTAGCTTGAAATGCGTACAATGATTTCTTAGACTAAGCGCATGCAGCAAAGACCACTTCGCCCGCCCCTGAGCTGCAGGTGCCTCTGGAGGGGAGCACACCAGCTCCTTAACAGGGTTTGGCACCATCACACAGCAGTGTATGGCAGAAAGGGGAGAAGAATATCCCATCTGAAGTTAAAACCGCAGGGATTGTCTTAAGGCTGCAAAATGTCACCAATAAATCTCAGCTCGGACACGCCAGGGTTAAAGCTTAGACTCTCTGCCAGGAAAGGCCATCTGATATTTTATTTTTTTTTTCCTTTTATTCATGGATTTCTGCCAGGGATGAACGCTGTCCCAGCCCCCCGGGACAGAGCCACTAGGCGGCGTGCCGGGCTGGTGCCTTGTCACACCGCATCGCGAGCCCAACCTGCATCAAAGCGATGAGATAGCTGCTCCGGAGTTGCACAGGGAGCCATAGCAACGCAGCAGTTCCTATTTTTAAAAACTTGAAAGATAGTAAGAACATTAAGTCTGAGGGTAAAAAAAAAAAAAAAAAGCATTTCTATCAGGGAAAAAAAAAAAGCACGCATTCCTTACAGGATCCAGTGATGAAACCACAAGTGGCTAGCCACTGATTTGCAGGTATGCACGTCTCCGAAATACCCACAGCCGCAACAAGCCAGTCCCTGAAGGAAGGAGGCTGTTTCTCACCTTCTCTCCCCTGATCTGCTGAAGCAGGTTTTCACATTCCCTGGGGCACTTTAAAATCCACAGAACCCCGGCTGTATTTTGTGATCGGGGGAAGATGCTGCTGTGGCTGATGCCAAACCACAGCCAAAGCTGGGTTGGTGGTTTCACACCGCTTCCTTCAGCTCCACCACAGAGGAAGGATTTTTATTCACTTTTTATGAAGAGCACGGAGAGCTTGAGTGCACAAGTGAAAGCATATTGTCACCAGCAAGTGAAGTTGCCACAGTATTAGCACTAATTGGACTTGGCTGTGGAGCAGGAGATGTCTCAGAGGGCTGGAAGCAGAACATGGACATTTTCCCATCTGGAAACTGATGGCGCATAATGAAATTCATTCCCAGCTGGTGGATTTTGGAGGCCTTTATGAAAGGGCCTGTCCTCTAATCAAAAGATAACCCTTGCCTAAAGCCCATCACTTCACTTGAATCCTCCCACCCTATTTTATTTGCAAAGATGATGAAAAATCCAGCTGTCCACACAGAGCAGGTGCCTCCTCTCCCACTCACAGAAAGTCCAGCTCTTCAGGACCAAGGCATCCTGCTCCGTCTGCTGAGGAACAGACATTTTGTTGTCCTCTTGCCCCCTGAAGCCAGGGGTCTTCAGTCTCCTACCAGCATGCCACGCTGGCTTGCGTTAGACCTCCCCGAGCAAGACACCGAGCAGGAGATGCAAGGTGGAGGAGCAAAAAATAAAGAGAGCCATGGTGCTACGCAAGCAACAGAGACCAAGGTGACGTACAGCAGGGAAAATGGGGAGGCAGAGAGACCCTGGCAGAGGCAGGAGGCACCGGCCAGCCCCGGCCTCCAGCTGCTGCTGGAGCGGTGACAAGAACAAGCAGATTTCAGCAGCAGGGATATCTAATCCGTCAGCAGCGCTCACGCCACGTGCTGCCAGCCAGCACCAGCCTGACAGCAGCCGGGTACACGGACCAGCGGGGACGTATCGAGCTGCTAACAAGACCCCAGCTTAAAGGCTCCGAAAGGTCAAAAGTTACATATGCTCCCGCACCCTCCAAGCTTCTGAAAAGGGCGATTTCCGCATCCGTGGGAACATGCCATTTATATCTTCCCTCTCCTCCTCACAGGAGTTAAGAAGCGAGTCTCAGCACTGTGCCTCCCACCACTGGAGCGGCACGGGGTTTAAGGGCTGGAGTACGGCTTCCCAGACACTGGGCAAGCAGGTCCCGCCGAAGCCAGTGAGACATCAGGGCTGGCCAGTGCTCTTGGTTATAGCACAAGGTTCACTCATTAGCCCTACAAATGGAGAAAGGGCAATGGCACAAATTCTCCTTTCTCTGTTCCTGCTCTCAGCTGCCTTGCTGAGCTGTGTGGAGGTACGTGGCTCACTTGGCTGTGAGACAAGCTCCATGACAGTATCTGCAAATGACATATGATAATCCTTGCGTCTGAGGTGACAGGCAATACCTACTGTGGCCGGAGAAAAAAGGGCAACAATCCTATTGTACAATCCTACTGCAAGTACTTTCAGTACTCACCGACTCACTATTCGGCTGTCCCAAGCCCCAGCGACTCCTAATTTCCACTTGGGGAACATGGTCCTGTGAAAACAGAGCTTGCCCTTGATGTCTCAGGAAAAACGGTTTCCAACTGTTCATCAAGGGTTCTTTTGCATTTCTTAACTGGTTGACATGGAAAGCTCCAGATGAAAGTATTTCACCCAAAGTGGAAGTATCATGTCCAAACAGTGCACCAAGCTAGCTTACCAGCTTTTTTCAAATTTGAGGAATCTGAGGTGCAGAATTGAACTTACCTTTGTTCCCCCCTTAATTTATTGCTTTGCAAAGGCAGTATAATTCCACATTTGTATTTTCATTCCAAAGCAAATGCTTCACTGCACTTTTTATTAAAATGAAATCTGGTGTGTGCAGCCTGGTGTTAAATGAGAGACTATTAAAGCCAATCAGTGGAGAACTCATTAGTAACCCTACAACAACAAACTAGTAGTTATGGCCCAGCATTCACAAGCAGTCATGACAACCAGTAGGAAGAACCCAGGTCTCGTTGAAGGCTGTAATAAAAACATAGCTTATGTAGTCCAACGTCTGAATATCCATACAAAACGGCTGATCTTCTACTTCTCAAATGATATGTGCCAAAAATCATATTCTTTTCTCATGACTCATCCCTGAATACCTCTCTCAAGAATACTCCTGTCATTTAGTTATTTCTTCCCATTTCTAAAATGTAATGAGAAGCACCCATCCTGAGCTCAAGGAAATCTGTCCCATCAATTAAAATAACGAAATAAACAGAAGGCTGCCTATAAACACATCCACCTCTGCCCACTCACTCCTCAGCAGCCATGGTGAAGGGAGAATAGATGAGTTTTGCAGAATGCCTAGAAGGTTAGCAACTCCACTTGGAAGGGCCAAGAGGGAAGAACTCCAAATCTGAGCATCTCTCCAGAGCAAAACCCTGTTAGAAACTCCTTCCCTCTGAAACTCTGAAACCTTCTCGCTTGGCAGAAGAGAGTAGAAGCACAGTGATTTGCTGAATGGAGAGGGAAAGACCAGCCATCAAGATAACTATAAGCTTGGTAGACTGGAATATTCAAACCAGATCACTTTCTGGGACAATGGAGGAATAAATAAACGGATACCTATTAAAAACAAAATAAAGAGTTAAAGAGCACAATTGAACTGGAAAACAGCATGTGGATAGTTAGACTCCAACTGATCACCTAAGCCTATTATTAGCATAAATTGAGATATATCCCTCACAGAGGAAAACTTCCTCAAGAATCCTTCAAAAAAAAAATAACAATACTTGTAGCATGAACCTTCCATAATGTATCATACTCCTACTAGTTAGTGGAGTTATCTTGTCAGCAGGTTCTTTTCTAGGACAGAATCTGCAATGTTCAATGGTCAAGATCGCACTTCTGTAGTTCCAGTCTAAAACAAAGGAGTATCAGCTTCAAGATAGACAAGAAACAGTTGCTATGAGACCATTATTAATATGAGAAGATGCACACCAAACACCTACAATGGTGAGAAATGGCATTTAGATAACAGTCCATCTCAATTTATTTATATTTTTGTGCTTGCAGCCATACCTCAAGGAAAGCTTTGTTAGCCCAAGCACGTGCAAAAACAAACAAAAGTGCCAATGAAAGAAGGGGCAAAAACATAGAGAAAATGAGTTTTCTTTCTGAATTTCAGCAACATTCAGTCCAATTCCTCCTCAATCCATTATACACCCATAGAGCAGGACCATTTGATTTTAGTTGCATCCAGAACCATTGCATGTTGAGGAAGGAAAAAAAAAAAGAAGAAAAGAAAAAAAATGTAAGAAATGATCAGGGTTCAAAGGCAGATCTTGGGAAATGACTAATTCACAGTGTTAGTGTATAATGTGCCCAGCTGAACTAAATTACACATTTTTTTAGTTGTATGTGTCACTCTCCAAAGAATAAAATGGGAAAATTCTTTTATTGTACTGCCTCCCAGCTATGGATTTGAAGCAAATCAGACCTCTTTGGATTAGCTTCAAGAGCTTCTGAAACACCAGCTACATGGTGATGTATTATCTGAGGTCACACACACTTTGCAGTCTCCCCAGACATCAAGCCCACGTACATACATTTCTCTATTCTGTGTAGGCATGTGGAGGGGGAACTGTAAGTTGCAGATGGCTGAATATAGTATTGCCAGGTCCGGGGCAGGACTATAATTAGTTTTCCAGAACCTTCATTCCAGTCCAAAGTATATCAGTAGAGGTTTAAAGCTTAGGATATAGTAAATTCCAGTGGTTCAAAACGACTTGAAGGTTCAAGTCCTTAGTTCTTATAGTAGTTCAGGTAGTGAGGTGAACTCATACCTTCAAGCTTGCTTCTTCCCACTTCCTTCTCGCTCTCCTCTGCCTTTCCTCCTGCCCAGATTCAGTCTGTGAGGCTGAGCTTGAAGCTATCACATTTCTATTGAAACTTTGGATTTGTAAAAGCAAAAGCTAATTTTGGACACCACTAGCTTTTATGTGCCAAAAGGTGCCTGAAAGTAATTTCATTTAAAAAGAAGACCAAGCACACAACCCACTAGAGATCACACTGTTCAACTACCTCACTCAGAAGCACTGATAGGGTGGAAACATTTGCAGGAAGCAGAACCCCCAGACTAGCAGAGCACAGGTCAGCTCTGTGCAAGGCAAAGAAAGTATTTGCACGGTGATCACAGAAGCAACTGCAACACAGTGTAATGATTTCTGAGCTAGTTCAGGTGCCTGCAGCAATCTAAGCACTGGCAGAATGGAGCTTGGCATGGACTAATTGACTCTGTTTCTCAGAGAGACTGATGTCAGTACCCAAACTAAGTTGGGTATATCTACACGTATCTGCAGTCATTGCTGTGAATGTTATACCCCAAGTAGACAAGGGAGAAGGAACAGAATGATTCGGGTCATGAAGGTGAGAAGAAATATAATTCTTTCAAAAGTGCCAAGAGCTGCTTTAGTGTGGGGTGCCCAGGCTTCGGGGCATATCTATGCTGCAAAATAGTGCTGTCATATCTAGAGGCTCAAGAGTCTCTGAGCCAGCGCCTCCTATCCAATGCAAAGGAGGGCTATGCAGAATCTGCTGAGTCCTCACAGAAGCATAGCTATATGGGTGTGATATTATGCACAGGATAAATTAGTAGAAGGTGTCTGCAGAACACAGCATCACACAGCAGGGGACAACATTATTTATTTTTTTTTCTAAAGAAATGCTGAAAAGTCACAACACAACTCCCCTCCAAAATCCCTATCCATTTGGAAAGGTAAAAAGCAGCCTGCCTTTATGCTACTTCTGACAACTTTGTATATATTAAATATATTTTCCCTGTTTAATCATTCCGGGGATGAATCAAAGGAGCAGCAGAAAACACCCCTTTCCACTAAGCCTAACTGGGAAGGAATCTGATAAAAGTATTGGGTACCTTTGGTGATTCCAAGGCTTGCAGACAACAAAAAGACAGTGTAGGAAAGAGGAAATCAAGGCAATGAGACCTGGTAATATGTCAATGGATCACAGAGACAAAGAACAAATAGCAGACACAGTCATGGGCAATCTAATGGGTCACAGAGGAGACTTCTTTCAATCCCCAACTTTCAGGCAAAGCAAAATCACGTTCTGCTTTTTTTGTCCATCAGTCCCTCTATTTGCCTAGTACAGTTTACAGTGAGAGGTCACAGCACAGAAACCAATCCATCACATTTACACTATTCCATGATTCATGGAACAAATGAATAAAGATGCTGCACTCTCTGTGGCCACCACTCTCAACAGCTACTACGTGGATTCCCCGTATCCTACTGCAAAGGAACCAATGTGCCCAAAGATTTTATATGTAAAACATTGGAGAATGACAGCTGAACAGGTCAGGGGGCATCTGGCTAATTGCAGATATCACCTCCCCCAATTCTTCCCATGTCTAATTATCTGGGTTGCTTAGCTACACAAATTCTAGCTGGGACAAAAAAGGAAGATCTAGCAATCAGAGGTTGTTCCACCACATGCTTCCTCTGTGGCCTCAAGCAGACATCTTAGCACTGTTTCTTCAGAAAATTTGAATCTCAATTAGACAAAGATGATTAATTCAAATAGGTTTTAATAGGTTTTCCTTTTCTTCTTCTTTTTTAATGTCTTTTGCCATCTAGAAAAACTCCCAGTCCTAATGGAGGTGCTTAGGCTCTCTATGTAATGTGCATAGAGAATGGGACACAAAACAGCAAGCAGACACCAGCCAGCGAGATGCCAATGAGCAGGATGGACAAGTCCATCCTCTGAGTAAACTGGATGATTAAAGCACCTGAGGGCTTTAAAAGCTTCAAGGATAAAGCGGGCGCTCACCAGAGTTGTTGACCCTAGCTCTTTTTACAGCTCTAGTTCTCCAGACCACTCCGCACTTCCTTCTCTCCTGCAGTTGAGGGGTAATAGGCAGCAAGACACTCAGTACGCAGACAACAGGTGCCATGAAAATATCCCAGGTGGGTCACACAACCATCACCTCTAAAGGACACCCATTCATGTATCACTGGTGCCTGGAACAGTACCTGGGGACATCTAGATATAAATACAAAAATCCCCACTGCCTGCAGCAAGAACCCACCTGACACCTACAGACCCATTTGTGCAAAGACTCTCCAAGAAGTTCAGCACTGTTATGGAAACAAACCTGTTATACATCAAGGGGCACACCCAAATATTTGCATCATGCCTTCATTGTGCCTTTGCCATGTGTTGGCTTCCTCCTCGTGTGGTCTGGCTGCTTTCAAACAGGATAACAGTACTGGCATTCAGGACTTACAGCAAAGCAAGCCCCACCATTAGCACAGCTCCCCTTGTCCAGGTTCTAGCCAACACAACGCACTGCCCCAGCACACCACATGTCCTAGCAAAGTTATTCTAGTGGTCAGAGGTCCTTTGTGACCCCTCTTTTGTAAGGGTAGCCCAGTCCTCTCCCTTACCTGTTGAGCATGTTTGACTGGTAAATCCTTTTCTCCTGGGTGTTGTAACAGCTGCTCTTGGGCTCAGGGATGAAGCTGTGTTCAGACAGCATATCAGAAGCAGCCGTGGTGATTATGGCTATTCCATCCCTCACTCTGGCAGGAAGACCGTAGTCCCATTCATCATATGAGACAGAGATGAGCCCAGTGGGGAACTCGGATGGCACTGTGTCTGTATCCCCTGCCACCAGGCTGGGCACGATCCACGTGTAACCATAGCCTGTCAGACCTACAGAGTTGGCCACCTCAAAAATGTAGGTGGCCTCTTCCTTGGTACAGTAGAGGAGGATAACAGGGCTTTGGAGCTTCTTGAGCTGGTTCTGGATCTTTGAGTCCCCATCGTCCAGGGACATGTCCAAGAGGAGGACCTCCTCCAGTTCCCAACCCACAAAGCTGTGTTCAATGGTACTGCGGATCTTGTTCACAAAGTCCTGGTAACCAGGGAAGTAAGTAGTGACAATGGAGAAGATGTACCAGTCATATTCTTCCATGATGTTGAGCATGACAGAGGCTTGCTGTTCTATTGATGGGCCAAACTGGAAGAACATGGATGACTCATCCTAGAATAGAAAGCCAAAGAGAAAAAGAGAAAGAGAAAACAAGAATAGGTCAAAGGAAATATACAACATTGCTAGTCAACCCACTGAGCATGTAGAGGGAGGCATGCAGTCAGAATCTTGCACTTCATGTCTTGGCCAGAGTTTAAGGATTTTTAACAAAGTGAAGCAAGTGGAAAGGAAGTAAAAGCCTTTTTATGACCAGCTGTCCTTAATTTATTTTTAAAGGCAGGTTGCTGAAATTACTTAAAGGTTTCAAATGTTAGGCATGATTCTAACAGACAGGGAACAAGTGGTGCACAAGTGAGGCCAGAAAGAGAATATATGCAAAGTATTCCATGTTTGCAGAAATTAACAGCTTTAATCCCAGGATTATCACAACCACATACATAGGATAAACAGGGTACATATTAATTACAAATACATAACCACATATATGGGATAAACAGCTCTGATTTTGATTGTTTCGGACAGTCACTCTAGTCTGAATATCCAGACTGAAATATACCTAGAGTAGGCAGAACCATTGGACAGAAATAGATCTGAGAACCTCTATTGCAAGTTCCTCTCAGAGCAAGCAGTAACACAAGGTACTATGACTGTGAAGACTCAGTCTTAGAACAATATAAGACCTACTAAAATTGAAATAGAATTCTAAACCATCAAGGGTTTTGTTTATACCATGTTTTAGAGAAATGTTAGCTTAATATTTCTCTTGCTATTGCCTTCATATCCTTCCACCATGCCATGTTCATCTTTGCAAGAATCAGAACATGCACTTTTTTATAACTCCCAAGACTACAAAAGGGTTATATACAGATCTCATCTCTTCAATGGCATAATGCAAGCTTTCTTTGTCCTGAGATTTCACAAGATACCAGGCGTTCAATTTTTAACAGATTTGGTAAAATCCAAATCCCACTTTTGCACGGTTCCTGGTGGAAAGGATTGGAAAAGGCACTTCCCAATATGTTATCCTATAAAGTCATCTCCGCCTTTTAAAGTCAACTGCAAATTCCCACTGGCTTCTGTAGAATAGGATTTGATCACAAAGAAGAAAAAAAAAAAGCAAACAAACAAAAAAATGTCAGAATTAATGTTATCTTTCCACAGAGATTCACATTAAGATAACAAAATCCAATCACTACTTTTAGGAATAAGATAGCAGCTCTGCCTTCTCTCAGTCAGCCAGAAGAGTTGAACCAGAGATCCAGAACAAGGTAGTCCGGAGTTTTAGATCTGGGGGAACTCATTGTGAAAATGCCCCAAAGCATTACCTCAAGACATTCACATTTAGAACAGCTCTCTACCAAATTCACTCTCCAACAATTTAGCAGGTAGAGATGGTTTTCAGCAAGGCTGACAGTTAATCAGACATCCATCCATCCCTTCTTTAGTCATGTTTTTTATTACCTATTTTCATTTTCTCTATTGGCAAAACATGCCATCGCTCAGCAACTCCAGGAAAAAAATCTCTGATCTTGTAACCAGCCTTCAGCTGTTTCTCTTTCCTGAACTCCCTGTGGGTCACAACCTATACCAAAGAGTCCTTGCTCCCAGATCCCAGTGCCTTTCCTATGAGGTTTGGTGATTAAACTCTATTCACTTCCTCCACACAGCTCACCACCCACTTGTGAAAGTACTCTTGGGCTGCTCTTTGCTCACTGGAAAAATAAATGTACACAAAAAGAAAAAAAAAAAAAGCAAATTGGAGATGAGACAAGATGACAAAAAAAAAAAAAACAGGAACAGCAACTGAGCCTCACAATCTGTGGAAAAGAGCTCATATTTTCTAATCATTGGAATTCACCCCTTCTCCTACAATTGCGCTCAGGAAAAAAAAATACTTTTTCAATAAAGAGATATGCTTTATCTTTGAAGCTCGTGGAGAAAATCAGGAAAGCCAGATGAAAGATTAAACAGCTGTCACGGCACCTGCCTGATATTGAAAACAGCCTGAACAAGCATCTCCAATGCCCTTCATTGCACTGCGCCTTTGAAAGCCACCTGTAGCAAACTGAATGCTACAGTGTGAAGACTCAGCTTTACCATAACATTAGAATGCAAGACACCCACTGTGGTAACTAGCATTTATTTATATATTAAATTCAACAAAAAAACTTTTCTATTCTTATGCATAAGAATCTCTGCACTGAATGCAAGTTTCCAGTTTCTAGCAGAGAGTCTAAGAGTTGAAGGACCCGGCTACCGAATTATGGGAAGATTGGACACACAGGATCTTGAAGTCTTGTCTGAAGAAAATATTGGGTGCTTTCTTCAGTGACAAAGAGGGGACATGAGGTGGTAAATCCACTAGCATGTCAAGGTTGTGGAGACACATGCGCATACAGTAGTTACTAGACGTGGTAGGGAAGTGCAGGAGGTTCTGCCCTCACTGTGATTCAAAACGCAGTCAGATGCTCCAGCTAAAGCACGTGCTGGCAGTTCATTCCACATAAGTGCACAGCACAGTTGAAAGAAATTCGGTCCCAAAGGCTCAGGCAGAAAACTGAGCACTCCTTACTAACCAGAGCATATCAGAACATCAAAAATCAGTACACCAAACAGATAGATAGCTTTATGACAATCCAGCTAAACAATTCCTCCCCATCAAGAAACATATGCATCCGTCCTTAAATCAAAGAGCACAGACCACTTGGCTGTGCATGTAATAATTGCTCTTGAGCAACTGCTTGCATTTTTATTACAGAAGCAGCAAGAAGAGGCAACTTCTATTCAAAATTCGAGCATTAAGAAGGTGCAAGCCAGTCCAGCTTTTGGCTTGGCAAGATGTTTCTTGGCACTTAATCACCACAATAGTTGGGTAGCCAAATGTTCTTCATTCTCTAACCAACTCAGCACTCAGAAAAAAAGAGGGGTAAGGGAAGGAGGACAGACAACAGCATGGAAGAAAGTGTCCCTCTCATAATAAATCAGGAGAATTGCTGATGGAGCTGGATGAGAATCTCAGTGAGTGTCTTTTGGGGTACAGAAAGCTAAGAAAGAAATATTCCTGAGAGCCACAATTTCCTGGTTTTTGACCACACCTGATGGAAATCCAAGGAAAAAGAGAAGAAGCTGAACTGACAGAGTACCACAGGGTTATCAGAGGTGGAATTTGACCTCACTGTGGTGTTACGACGAGAGACTTTAGATTAGGAGGCAGATCCAAGTTTTTTTACCTATAGTTCATTAATGCTTTATTAGTCTAAAACCAGAAAGGAGTATCTTACCCCTCCAGATATTAAAGACTTTTATAAACATTGCAAGCCCCTATTTTTCTCCCGCAGAAATTTCATATTCCACCCTCCCCTTTTTCACCCCGGAACAGCCAAAATATGGTTCAACATCGCCACTGGAGACAGATTCAAGTTCGGATTGGGATAGGTTGAGTTAAAAGGAGGTGTCCCTCACACTGCACATACCTAGGTTAAAAACAATCCCCTGGCTACAGAAAAGAAAAGCTTGTCTTTCTCCTACAGCCCTCCACCTGCAAGCCTGGGCTCCCCCATAGCTAACTGCTGCAAGATGCTGTAAGATGCAGCGGAGGTGTCCCTCACCCAGTCTGGAGGAAGAGAGGCTCCATTACAGGATCTCAATCCTCCAGAGATCCTACTACTCCCCCACCATAACCCTGCAAGGTCAGGGATCTGTGGTTTGCAGAGCTGAGCTGGAGGTGGAGCCGATCGACTGACACAGCACCACTCCCCAGCTGACAGATGGCTTCCCACAGAAAATCTGCTCGGAGTTTACCAATGCTGGGACAAGTATTGCCTCCCCCTCCAGCGTGTTTAACCCCTCAGGGAAGGAGGCTGGATTGCACGTGGTGAGGGAGCAAAGGCACGCACACTGAGGACTCCTCTTTGAGAAAGGTGCCTAGCTGGATGGAGATGGGTGTGGTGCAAGATTCAGGAAATGACCGAGTATTATCGTCAGCACTTCTAAGTTGTCAAATGCCTTCTGTCGCTGAAGGGCAGACCCATGTAGATGCTGCACTGGGGGCCAGATGTGACCCCCACCCCAGACCTGGGGTGACAGCCCCTGACAAGGCTCTTGCAGGAGCCCTCCTGCAGCTGCACCAGTTGAAACCAATCTCTGCTGTTTAGAAAACCATTTACCTCTGCCGTGGCAGGAGAGGTCCCCAGGGTGTTTTTCTCACGCGTTCCTTCCTAACAGCCTCTCTGGATTCCCCAGACAAGCAAAAGCAATTACTGCCTTGCAAACATCTTACTATTGAGAGCAAAACTGCTGCTCGGCATGGGGCAATCTCAAGAATACCCCTAAAGCAGAAGAATGCCGGATCCCCAAAAACAGTTGCAGTGAGCCAGTCATCCTGAGGAACTAGAGAGCCTTCCACTAAGCCACAGCTGCTGACTTAGGAAGTAAGGAGACTGGCATTTTATGTTTCCTTCTAAGGTTCCTCTGTGTAGATTATTCAAATATAATCTGGCAGTGTGTGTCATGCTGAGCTGACATGATGGCTGAGCCTCAAACAGATCTTCGGTACTGGTAGCAAGTTGCTTAGCATCAGTGCAAGTGCCAGAGCCCACAAGAGCCAGGTGTGTCAAGTTATACACAAGGATTAAGTGTGTGAGGAGCGAGTCAAGAGCATATCTTTGCAAAATGCCCTCGGCTGCTATCTTTGCACAGGTGCAAGAGAAATACAGTTTGTTCTGCTCTGGGAGTGGTCCCTTTTCATTAGGCTTTTGAAAGCATCGGTATACCTGATACCCATTTACCACTGTATTAAAGGACCTGTGCTGCCATAATTTAATGACTGGGATGTGCCCTTCACCTTCTTTACAGTACTCTGGTTTGCAAATGGGATTCTGTAAGATCCTCATGATCTCAGGCCACTATCCCTTTTCAAAGCCTTGTTGTCGTTTTCCTGATTTAGAAGAAAAGCTGTGTGTGTTTAGTACTGTCTTGATTTGCAAAATTCCTCTACGACCTACAGACAAATCATATAGGGCTGTCTCTTGTACAGACTTCAGCCCTACCTACCACAGATTTTGTGGGGGCAAAAAGGAGTGAGCAAGCACCAAATAACTTCTGGGAAAACACAGACCTTAATTTCCCTACCTATGTATATCTTTTCTTCAAAACTGAGACACCACTGTGTACCTATTTGTCACAGTCCTGGTGGGATACCTGATTCAGAAGGAGTTTTATTGTTCGTGATGGAAAATGCCACAACAGTTCAAGGTCTTATAATTAAATTTTCTATATTTCTGAGTCCATTTATTATAACAAATCTGACAGGAAATCAGGATCTTTGTTGCTTAAGTGTTCATTTACTTCTGTTTATTCTTACCACAAATGCATCACTGCTTCAGGCTAGCCTGGAGTCAGAATCTTCTGCCTGTTTGTTTTTCCTCTCCACGTTTAATTTTTTTATTTAGTTTTCAACAACTCAATACAATAAAACTCTGTTTTTAATATTACCCTACTGCCTCATTCTGTTTGAGTCCTCTTCTTGAATGCTTGCACTAGGGAGCATGAGAATATAGTGGCACTACAGCCCTAGCACAATGTCCCCATGGTGGGACTGGGGACTAGAACAGCATCTCTGCATCCATCACAAACATACACACTCACTTTCCCACAAAAACACACATTCACATCAAAGCCTACGCAAAGTAAGGCTGGACTGTGTCATTTGTTAATGACACTCTTCCTAGCTGATACTATTCAGCAGGATTTCAAAACTCTCCTATCTTGCTACAGTAGGTTCCCTGGGTTATTACTGATTTTTGCGTGCACAGCAGATGGAGCAGATGACCTCTTGCAGTCCCCTCCCAGTGCTCTGATTCTCTGATGAGCAAATCGTTCTTGGTGTAAATCTTCAGAGCTGCCCTGGGAATGTTCTGTCATTGGGAAGTTCAAGTTTGTTAGATGCAGAAATGTGGTTGACATAACCATATTTATCAGTTCCCTCACTTGTTCTAGTAATAACTATCGAATGCACTGGCCTTATTTGACAGAAAGACACATCTCAGAGATGATGGTCACAGAGAAGTTATTACAAATATTGGTATATGACTGAAAGGGAGAGACATGTTCCAATGTCCCCGCTGAGCGAAAGGCAAGCAGAACTCAAGACTCCATCAGCATGGCCATTGGGCACACATGGCACAAGACAAGCCAACATACCAAGGGACATCATACGAGACAGGAAAGAAAATGGAGGTTGTCACAGCTGGAGAAGGAGTGTTTCAGGCACATACAACACAAAAGCAGAGGAAACCAGGCCTCATTCTTTCCACTGTTCACACAATTTGAAACTTGTCATAGCAGAAACAAAGCCCAGACTGACAAGGTACCAGGAGGCTTTGACAGAATAAATACTGTACAGAACCATTAACCCTGTGACAAATTAGTAGAGGGCAGTAAGACCCCTCTTTTACAGGCCAGCATTTTGCTATCCTTCTGGTCCCTGCTGGAGCGCACCCAAGTGGCCAAGAAATGTCTGCAGCAGTCAGAATGGTTGTTGACTCTCTAGGTCTTCTCTAGAAGTAACCATCACTGGTGGCTGCTGCGAGTAATTGTGATACGGAATCTAGAGTTGCCAGTCTAGCTCAGTTTTGTTACACTGGTAAAGAGTAACAAAGGTACCAAGATTCACATGTATGGTGATATTAACTATACTCTTAAGTATCATCATATACACAGCCTCCAGTTGTGGTTTGGGCATTAATCTCTCTGTAGCAGTGAAACTGATTTGTTGCAGAGCTTTAGCCCAGGGGCAACTGTGTAAGTGCTCTAGCACCAAGGAGCTCCTGAGAGCCATAATGAAAAGGTCTTTGATTAAAGATAACTCAAGGGCTGAAAACAGCTAAGTGATTTCCAGTTTCCACTTAAGAGTCTGCAGAAATCATTCGTCCGAAACATTTTGCAACAGAGGAAACGAGATACACTAGATTTTGTTATCTTGATCTTCGGAATGTTTCACTACCACATGCATTTAATGAACGAAATGAAAGAGTCAAACACATCAGGACCATTGTCCAGTGGAACCCTGAGGAAACACCAAAGGTTGTTTGCCAACAGTGAGGGGTCCACCACTTGTGAATTTTATACACAGCCACTGGTCAAAGCAAACTAGTATATGATGGTATGACATACCAGCTTCTCAGAGCATCACATATGGATGCCAGCACTTTTCCACAGAGGGGAAATGTCAGTTAGCAAGCTGCCAGGATAAATAATTTTCACATCAGGCATGTTGCATTTCCATTTTCACCTCTGTATGTGTGTGCTTCCTTGTTTGATGAGCTTACATAAAATGGCTTAAGCCACTGGTCACTCTGGGTAGATTCCCCCTGTCAGGTGCCATGTTATACCACACTGGCAATCTAGACAGTCCCAGCTCAGACAAACCCACTGACTGGCTTAATATCCTGACATGGCGAGCCCAAAACAGCTAGAGGAAATCCAGACTGCCCCATTACTCATCCACCCAATTACATCATGGTGTTTGCCCAGGGATTCTTTTCTGGCTGTCTTATCCTCCAGACTAAGGACTGAATTTTGACTGTAAGCTGAATGGTATGTCTTGGTATAGCCATATCAATCAACAGCAGCCATAAAACTCTCCAGCTCTCTTTAAAAAAGTCCAGTCACAGTATTTGGCAAGATGTCATTGAATAAATTTTGCAAATCAACTATCCAGGATGAAATACTATTTCTTTTTGTCATTTCTAAATTAACTGCTCTTCCATTTCATCAAATATTCCTTTGGTCTCTTATTATAAGCAAACCTGATTATGAGCTGAACGTGCAAAGGTTCACAGAGTCTATTTAGATAAGCCCTGGAAGTTCAGCATTGTGTCCGATGCCATCTGAGCCTCTCAGGAGCTGAAGATCTCCCACTGTAGCCCAGCTGTGTACTGTATCCAGGGAGTGTCTGCGAGGACCCTCATTCCCCTTCTCAGCCACGAAGTAGTGATATCTTCCTTCCTCTCAAATTCTGCATTCCTTATTAAAGCAGTAACCTTTTGTGGGAAAAGTTGGTTCCTCTGTGGTTCCTCTGTGTCCTACCACATGGCACCTGCAGTCCTGATGATGCCAAGGTCTACTCAGCCTTTATGGACAGTGAAGTTGGCTGTGCCCATGCTCCGAGCTGGCCAGACCACAGCCGAAGTAAAGTTGTCAATTTAAAGTAATGCTGTACCAGGACTGAATCTTTTCTCAGAAACTGTCCTTTTTAACCAGTTTAGACTACTTCTAATGTTCTAATATAGCTACATACCCTTTGGATCAGAGCTAGCTTGCCTCAGTTAGATCAGTGTATAGCATGTGCAAGCAGCTGAAGGCAAAACCTGTGTACGTGTGCCCTCCACTTTCTTAAGCTAAGGAGCAATAAAAGGCTTCAGCCTTTAAAAAATAAGAAAATAAAACTTAAAATGGAAATGCTCTCTATCAAGGGGACAAAACCAAGAGCTGAGATCTGACTAGATTACAGACACGCTAGATTTCCCACTGCCCTACACACCTAGCTGCCTCTTCTGAGGGTCATAATCAAGGCTCTAAATGCGAAAAGAAAAAAATAGAAAGAAAGAAAAAAAAAAAAAAAAAGGAAAGAAGAAGTTCCAGCCCCCACCACCTTGGTTCCAGTTCAGAACTAGTGTTTCCCTGGCAACCACGCACACGTAATACAGCCGTGGCCATAAGCTCCTTAGAGCCGGTTCTGGCAGCCAGAGAGGACGGCACCGCATTGCTCCCTGCAGTACCGCACGGGGTATGGCACGGCCCGCTGGTGTCGTGGCTGTCACGGCTGGGGCCGGGCGTTGTTACCCACATCCACACACCCACCCTGGCTCTTCTGTCAGTCTGCTGGGATTGCAGAGAGGAGGAGGGGGCCTGACAAGCTACCCGTCTGGACCTCTTGTGCAGGGTGACTGAGGGGAGGTAGCACCTGCAAGGACTGCCTTGGGGATGGTCACCTAGGTGGTTGGTCTTTCACAGTCTTTGAGGTAGGGAAATGGGTCGTTTCTGAGGCTCCTTGGAGACAAAGTCTTGGGTGAGATAGTATCCCTTCTCTTTTCCTCTTGTCCCACTCTAACCTGGATGAGCGGGAAGAGCTGTTGATCCCTCTCAAAAGGGACAAAGCCCACCCAACACCTTCACTTCCCCCCACCAGACAGAGGGTGAAGGATGTGATCCAAGGCTTCTGAAGTAGAAGGAGACTGCAGGATTCTGTATTCAAACCCAAATCTACAGACAAGAAAAGGCATCGCCTCTTTCTTGCAGAAACCAAGACTTCCCTTCATCCTTCTGCCCACCCAGGCTTCCTTCTCCACAGTAGCTCCTATCTCCCTCTATGCTCCTTGGCACTGTTTTCCTGCGTGGTGGGAGAGGAACATATGGAGCATATGCACTGCTGCCTTTGCTTCACTTTATTCATAAACCATTTATACCCAGGAATTCAGTCGCACAAATACAGCAAGGTTTATTCGGTTAGCCCAGGTCACTGGCTTCCTGCCTTGAGGTTGCCTCATGATTCAGAAAGATGTGAGGCTGGAGATCCAGTCTGTCTTTTCTCCTCTTGAGCCTGAGAGTAAGCATTCAGCCATTTCATATAGCGTTCTGAGACTGTGAGGATCTACCCTATCTTCACTGCATGCTCCAGATTAGATCCTATCACTTCGGTAAGGAGGTGCTGCTTGCTCAGAGTACACCTCCTCCCTGCTCTGAACTCTCCCAAACATGACTCACCCCGGCTCACTCCAACCTGTGTGTTACAGCAGAGGCTGGGACAGGAGCAGTGTCAAAGCCTAGCTGTGCACAGCAAAAAGGCCAGCTCCCTGTGGTATGCTTTAAGAGGGCTTCTACCACCTTCCTCATGCTGCCTGGGCATAAAATGAAGAAACAGCACCCCGGTCCGTTTTTGTTCAGACACGCTTCTGGCAAGCAGCTGCCTCATTAACGCATAATGTGCATGTCTGCACCAGGCAACAGGAGGCACGGAAACCCTGAGCTGGCCTTAAGGTATCCATGCATTAGCATTGCATGGACACTCCAGCACAGGCCCAGTATAGCTGCCATTTCAGGAGAGCTAACTAGTTCAAATCCCGGCCTGCACTGCCCCTGTGACACTCCTCCTGGCTTCAGATCTGGCTGGTGACTCTCAGAGCCTTAGGAGAAGAACCAGAGGTGGATACCTGAACTATAGGGTCTGGACTCTGGATACAACCCCTGCTTTGGAAAGCCACCGTATCACTGAAGTGTGTTACAAGAGTCCTTGGCTGAACAAGCAATAAGCAGTTCAATATGCAGCCTCATTTGTCATGCCTGAAGGCCTGATCCCCATCAGAACAGGCTGTGGCCAGAGCTAGTTACCTCTCATGCTCCAGGATGGATGAAAGCATGGCAATACCTGCCTTCTCCCTGTCCAGATCTCCTTCCTAGTCAACCAATGAGCAGCACCCCTGTCAGAAAGCTGCTGTCATTCCTGTCTTGCTCATCTAATTGATTCACAAAGTTTTAAACGATTATTGATTCTCCTCCTACCCACTGTGGAGACTTTGAGACCAATAAAGCACATGGAGTTATTTACACGGATATTAGAAAGGAAAGAAGCTCCCTCTTCAAATGTTCTTCTTGAGCTCCCATCTATTAAGTCTCGGAAACTCAATAGGAGGTTTCCTACAGCTTTACAGACAAAAACACTCGCAAATATCTGAAGTCCCCTGCATGCACACATGCCCATCCAAACATCTGCAGGATGTTCTGCCAAATTCACACCTGCTGAATTATTGCTTCCTATTATTTTGCTTTGGGATCATAGCTCTTTAGTTCCTTTTCTTTGCACTGATGATTAACAGCCATTTGCTATACCCCTTGCTGCTATGAGAGTGAGACAGAAATTATGGCAAACCTGCTATTCTAGGAAAAGCCATTTCTGAACTCCAATGAATTGGAATTTGTTGTCGGTAAAAGAGTGGATCACAGGAGAGGTAAAGCTTGCCATCTCCCCACAGTTCCAGAAACATTTCATATTCATAGTTGCTACAGTGACTGGTGCTGGAAGGACTATTATACTCATCTCCATGATCTAAGCAGATGAACATTTACACTCCTCATAGCCTGATGAAGAGGATTTAGGGGAGCGAATCAGTCAGCCTGACTTTGCAATAAGGATGCAGTAAGTTTCAATTCTGCATTTCTCTTCAACTGAGCAACAAAAGTCAGCGAGCTCGTTTTCAATCAGCTTAGCTCTGTGCCAGAGTACATGTAATTGAATACACTGTTTTTTTCTATACTTACCTGCATATTAATAGAAGGTGCCATCTATATAATCATTGTGCCTTTGACATAACTTAAAAGCAGCAGCATAATAAATAAGATGTTCTTTTTGTACTTGAATTCAAGTTTTTCTATCTATATTAGGTTTTCTGCTTTTTTAAACAAAACCTGAGGCTGAGCTTGAACTGCCAAATCTTTTTCAAGATCACAAATGCACATGAAGCACTGAGATTTCTGTTGAGGATCGGCAGGGCAGAGAAAGGGATTGACAGAGCAGCAAAAGAATTTGCCTCTGCTGGCCGTTAATAATAAGAGTAACAAAAGCATCTGTGAGAAAGAAAGCCAGGGTGAGGCATGTAAGGTATAGAAATAACTCTTTGACTGACTCAAAGGCAAAGCCAATGCATCTTGTTTTCCTGTATCTCCCGTTGTCTGTCCTCTTTCTTAACCACACACTCCGGCACAACGGGGGAGTGGGAAGTAGATGGAAGCCTCAGCAGGAGCTACCATAAGCCAGGGAGAAACGAGCTATTCAGTCCGAACATTGCCCTGCCAGGGCTCGTGATAAAAGATGGACAAATAAAGATATGAGAAGGGAAAGAAAAAGCCACATCCAGCACTGCACCTCCTGCAAGCGAAGAGCCGTTGGCTGTGATGCTTTGTCTTTTCTTTCCACTTTGTCTCACTCTGTCTCATTATTTCCTGTCGTCCTCTACACTGCTGCCTCCGGGTTCTTTAGTGAATGCAGGTAGAGAGAGAGAGAGAGAGAGAAAGACATGGGCACCCAGGCAGCTCTACATGCACGATGGCTCAAGGTAGGCAAATTGCCTCATCTCCGATGTGCCAGTTCCACTCCAGCTCAGGCTGGCAGAGCCTGGAGTGGATTAGCATCTGACAATGATCCCTATGAAGTGAGGTGATGGTGCAGTCCAGCCTTTCCGAAGATTAGCGTCTACATCACCACACATGCGTTCAGAGTTAATTAAGCCTCTGGTTAGTGCTCTCAGAGAGAAGCCAAGGATTATACAGGCTGCTTCACTACACAGCCCTGGTCACATCCCTGTGGAAGAGAACTCGTATACCTTCAAATTATGGGGGAAAGGAACAGGGACATGCTTTTAACAGACCGTATTCTTCCCAACAAAGTACTGCCCTTCAGGACTCATCTTTCATGGAGGCAAGTAGTTATCTGATTGATATACACCAGGAAGATCTGGGTTTAAAAAAAAAAAAAAAAAAAACTATCTTTCCTTTAGACAGGTCAGAATAACCAATACTTGTGGGAAAAGAATAGCCACAGAAAGGTCTATTTCAGAGTGCAGCTAAGCAATTCTGGAAGCTGACAGAAAGTCATCAGTCTGGTCATCTAGCTTTAGGGTTATCTTTTCTTTTTTTTTTTTTCTATATACACTGTAGAAAGAAGTGCCTTTTCTCCTTTCCATGCAAAACATCTGAATATCTGACTCCTGAGAAGTACTCAGCTGAAAACCATTTCTTTCAAGTCTGTTGGCTAGTGTAAGACACCCTAACCTTTTCATTATCTCAACGGATGCAGGATGTGTACATCCCTACACTGTGCATCCATCTGCACTGCATAGCAGCCTGCAGTGGTAGCTGTGCACCCTTCATCTCAAATGACACCCTCTTCTTTTCTGTGCTAAGAGAAGAAGAAACAAAGTTGAAGAACTACGCACATTCATCATCTTGGCATCAGCACTCTCCAAGACATGCAACCTTGCAGAGTGAATGAGTATACTGCGTAGGAGATATCAGCCCAGTGCTCAAAAGCTCATGTGGCGTCCAGCTGCTCTTGCTATGTTATCCAGTAACTTCTAAGGGCTGATAATAGATCTCTTTCTCCTCTCACTCATCAGGCTAATCCCATTAACTTCAAAGCCACAATATTCTCTCAAGGTGGAAGTGAGAGTATGGTCAGCCTCCTCGTGCATGCAGCAGTAGGTTATGGATACAACCTCTGTATTTATCAGTGGCAAAAAAAGGCAGATATCCCTCACTGCCCCTCCTTCCCATGGAATCTCTCTAATGTATCCCTAGAATAACCAAGGAAGGAAATGTAGCATTTTTACATATTTGCGTATTTTAAAACGTACATACTTCATCCATAAATAGACGGCTGAGGGTATTAAACCCCCTTTATTATAGGGAGCTTTATGAGGGGTATGAGTTCCCTTTCAGCTGACCACTGTGTGAGACTTTGCACAGCAGACTGCGTATTCCCCAAATTCACTGCTATGCAGCAAGCAAATTCTTGGGTCCTCAGAAGATTTTCACTTCACTCCATAAGCACCAGCATGTCTGTTTCAGCAGAGAAATATCATACAAGCCCTCCCGGCCTTGGACTCAACCCTTCTCAGGGCTCCTCTCCACAGGGCAGTTTACTTCCTTACAATTGTGCTTCTCGGACATCAGCAGAGGAAGCCCTTGGTCCTCCAGGCACACTGACAGCAACATTTTAATAGCACACAGCAATGCTGCGCAACAGTTAAGCATCTAAAGTAAAGGTGAACAACATTTCAAACAGAAACAGCAGGAAGATGTTAAGCAGGCTGCTCATAATCCCTACTGCTGGGATGTGGACAGAAGACACAAACCGGTCCCATTCCAGGTGAGTCTCAGAAAGAGATTTTTCAGGACTGTGAGTGGACAACCCTCTCCATCCTACAGCTTGCACCAAACCACCTCCTCAGAGTTTAACAGCATTGTGCAGTATTAACAGGCTCAGAAAGGAGATTATTGCCTCATGAAGTGCCAAAAGCTTTTGCTACAGCTTCTAGGTTTTCCCTGAAGTGCTCCCCTCCAGGTATTGAAGGGGCTAGGTATTACAACTGAAAAGACTTTCACTTAGCATTTTTTTCTTCTCAGTAGATGTACTCAACGCAGAGGGAATACGCTACATGGGATCTTTTTGCTCCATCACATCTGCATAAGCTAGTTTTTATCACACTGTACAACTGTTTCAACTTCCCAGCAACAGCCTCCTCACATTTCCAGACCTCTTCAAGGCATGCCAGGATGGTGTAATGCCGAGCCCCGTTGTCAGAGATGCCAGAGCTAACCTACTAAGCCCACAAGGAACACCAGCACCTTGCAGAGGTATTAGCTTGGATCCACAAGGAGTGAAGTTGTCCTGAAGCTGAGCTACGTGTGCGATGACATGATTGTACCACCCCTGGAGTCAGCCTGCTGGGCACTGCCTAAGGGCCTACACACTCTGCCATGCAGTAATGCTGTCTGAGAGACTCTCTCCTTTCCTGCAATACCTGGGCACCCCGGTGTCTCAAGGTGCTTCCCACCACAGCCGCCATAGGACTTAGGCTTGCTGCCTAAGCTCCAAGGCCCCAGGTGCCCCCATCACCTCAGCAGGGGTTGTTCTCCACAACACAGGAAATGGTGAACATCTCAACCCCTGGCTCTCAGGTGACCTGGCACCTTTCTCCTGCACCCCCCAACCCCATGGGGTCCGGCAGCAGCAGCTCCTCTCCCACCCATGCTCGGTGGTGACCGCACTGGGCCTAGGGAGGCGGGAGGCAAGGCCAAGAGGACAGCAGACGGTGCGGTGCGTTCGCGTCCACGTTAACGCGCGCTTCCCGATTAGGGATCCGGCTTTGTTCCCGTGGCAACGGGCAGAGCCGCAGCAGCATGGGCCTTTCCTGCTCATGCAGCGGTGGCCAGCCTGTGTGCCACTAAATCCTTGTGCCACCACCGGCCACCACCGCAGCGTGCTGGCAGTGACCCGCTCGGCCTGCCGCAACTAATTCAGTTCACACGCTTCCTAAAGCCCCGCAGATCGGGACACGCAGATCTCCTGCCTGTGACGTGCCGTCCTGCAAGAGGAGAGTGAGGACGCACTAACAGCGGCAATAGAAACTGTAACCGATGGCAGTGAAGCTGTAAACCCCTTAGGACGGTATTGCAGAGAAATGTGTTTTCTTCCCTGGAAGTTGGCAATGATGACCAATGTCCCACAAGGACAAGCCTGGGCTGCCTGGTCGCTCCGCTGGGCCCCCAAAGCAAGGAGGTGAAATGCACAAGGACAGCTCAGACACTGACTCTGGGACCTGATGACCTCCTCAGAGCACAGCCAGATGTTTCTTCAGGCTTCCTGCAGTCAGAAAAGCTCCTTGCTGGCTTAGAGCTGGATCACGAGCAGGACTGAAGCGCTCGTGATTTCTTGGCCATTTCTACTATATGTCTTAAGGGTTGTCTACAGAGGAATTATTGGGAAAATTAATCCAAATTAACTAAAGTTGTGCGTTTAGCATGTATTCATTAAATCACATTAGCCTTGAATGGACACAGTTCTTCCAAATTAAAGCAACCCTTAGAAGAAAATTGAACTAAACTGAATTAAGGTCCTTTTAATTCTGAAGAACAGAGTGCCTGCATGGGGCTTGATGTAATTAAGGAACAGCAGTCTGGAAGGGATGGCCCAGCCCTGCCAGACAGCCTCTCCATATTACTCTTTTCAGGAACCTGTCATGCTCTCACTGAAGAGGGGTTAGGTTCTTTGATTTCCTTACACAGTCTGGTAGCTGGGGCAGAACCTCTCTGGACTGATGACTTTCTGCTGAAGCCTGTTCCTGACCAGTTAATACGCTCTTTACCTCAAAGAACTTTCCAACAGCCTGAGTGCTTTACCCCACTATGTTTATGCAGTCTTTTATATTCCCTCAGCCCACATTTTCCCAGGTTAGACAAGCTACGTTGTCTTAGTCTCCTCTTGTAAAACGTTCTCCCTTCTCTGACCAACCAGGTGCTCTTCCGACTCCTTTTTGCTTTGGTTGGGATAACTGGAGTTATACGCAGAATTTTACACAGAGGAAATTACGGTAGAGCCTTTTACATTGATACTGATTCTTCCCTGACTTGGCAGGGAATATCCTGCCTGGCACCTAGGAACATAATTGCCTTTTATGCTGATGTCTCATATCGAAGGCTCAGTCATCACACCAGTAAATAATACTCCCACTTTTTCTCTTCTTCATTGGCTTCCAACTGATAATCCCATTGTTTTGGATCAATTAGTAGGAGTAAAAAAAATTCTTCCCATATAGGCCAGCAGAATGTGCAAAGTCACCCAGACCAGCTAGAAGAAATGGAATTATGTCAGTGCTGCATTCTCCAAACAATTTCCCTTGCAAGTCCTTCAGATCTAGCATGGGTTCCACCCCAGGGACCCCAACCAGGCACTGGAGACCAGTCTATCTGCATGTCCCTTGACTTCACACCAGTGCATTTCACCCCATTTCTATTACCATAGTCCTCAAAACTGTCCAGTTCTTCCTGCATGTTCCTTGTTTCACTTTGCACTGATCATACTGCTCACAAGTATGCAAAAATGACCTCATGGACCTAATCCTTCACATTCCTACAACCATAAAACGGAGCCAGACATTTGGAAATGTTTAAAATTCTGGGCCTTAGAAAGTTTCAGATTAACCACACTACACTTGATCTCATTTCTGAGGTGGGAGGCGGGAGTGAGGGAGCCAGTTTGGGAATAGGTAACTAGTGGAAGCAAGAGAAACAGACAAGCACTACCCACTGCAGGTCATGAGCACATTTACAGTGGGTGTCACATGAATATAGCCAATTAAAAAAACAAACAAACAAAGCAATAAAAATAAAAATAAAAAAACCAATCTTTGTATAATATAGATCCAGGCTGGGGTCTATATCAATACAGAAAATCATGGTACTGAGCAGCAGAAAAGAGAAGAAAAGAGGTAAATTATTAGGTTCTTATTCAACATAACATTATTGCCATTTACTGAGGACCAGGTTACTTCTGTGTAAAATCAGATTTTCGTCCTGGTAATTCAGGCCCTTTAAAAATATTCATTCACATTTTTTATGCAAAATTGCTTAGACCTGGCTTGTCTGTGTTTGTTTGCTGGCAGTGCTGCTGTATACAAGTTTTACCTGCATATTCATGAATGGAAATGTGCAAAAACTTGCAAAAGTGTACATCTTCCATGTTCCTATGCAAGTATTCATGCCAGAAGTGCTTGTGTGCTTATTCAACAAGGGAACAGAAACAATACCAAATAGATCTCTCTGACCAACCATAATTAAGTAATGCAGTCTGTATCAATCCATAGAGTAAATATTTTCCAAGAAGTTCACTGAATAAATTCAAATAAATTTGAGGAAATTATGATCTGCACAATTGATATTCCATGAGCAGAAAAAGAAGCTAAATTCACTGAATAAATTATGTGTTGTGAATTAGTCCCCCAGCTCTAGCAATTACTATGGCTAGATTATTAAAATGGCTGGATAATTTAGCATCAATAGTACTATTTTTTGTTCTGGGTACTCAGATAATAATACTTAGTTTTTCTATTGCATTGCTCAAATACATCAGTGTTCCCCTTCTTTACAGAGGAGGAAACTAAAGTACAGAAGCAACCTTCCTGGTATGTACCAGCTTGGCAGACTAGAGGAAACACAGCCCACATCCCTGAACAGCCAGCTAGATCCTTCCTCCACCAACAACTGCAGCACAAGAACTAGTTAGGAAGGGATCCCTCATGCACGTCCCGTCCCTCTGTAGAAGAAGATGGCTGCATTTGGGATGCAGGAAGAGTAGGGATCCTATTAGCCTAAAGCAACAGGCAACAGTTATTGTTTGAAAGTGTGTCACCACATTCAATGGGCTAGTGAGCACTAGATTTGCCCTTTTAGAACAGGTCCTTTGGGAAAATCCATTATTAATTGTGATCTCTTCTGTGGTGTCACTGAACTATGACGTTCAGTAAACCGCTCTCCAGTCTGAGGGGTAATTTAGTTATTTGGAGAGCTAGAAATAAGACTGAAACGAGCCCATTACTGCTTTGGGATGAAAATCCCAAATGCAGGATCTTTGCCTAGTTCCCTATAGATAGGTGTCCCCCACACCTCTTTCAGCCCTATGTACGCTGCTGGTACCCCTTGCAAGGAGGGAAAGGGTGGGTGAGGTCTGAGCTGCACTCTGCCTCCTGGGGGGGCTTCCTTGGAGCAGGGGACAAACAGGAGGTGGCTGTGGGCTGTCTTCATTCGTGCTGCACCTGGGATGGTGATTAAGAAAAGAATTTCATGCTGCAAAAGCCATCAATTCGGCATCTTGCACCAGCCTCAGAGCTATTCTGGTTAAAACAAACAAGGCAATTTCCCAACGACTTCAAGGCAGAGGGCACTAAGAAAAAAATCGTGAGCCCTCCCAGTCCTCATGTAAAGCCGTGGGTTAGCGCTTGTCCATTACTCCCTTCCCCAGGTGCTGTGCTGCTGCCACACGCGAGATTAACAAGGAGGTTATATTTAAACTTCCAAGAGGAGCTGCTGTGCGATTATGGGTCTATTTAAAATCCTCCGGGCAGCTGCAGTACATAATAACAAGTCAGCGGGAGGGAGAGGGAGAGGGGAAGGAGGAGAAGGAAAGGAAAGGGGGGTCAGGAGCGTCACGGATTGTCTCCAAAAAATCGATTGCCAGAAGATGGCAGGGGATGCAGTCAAGTTAAAGATGCCCCCCACGGAGAGGAAAAGACAGAGGGGGGGACGTGCGAGAGAGGTGCCAGCACCGGAGGAGTGCGCTGATGGGGGGATTGGAGAGACCGGCCGTGGAAAGCTGCCAGACCTGAAACCTCACTGCCTCGGGCAAGGACGTCATTCCCTTAAACCCACTCCGCTCGCTCTGGAGGGCTGTCACACGCCACTGGGTGCCTGTCCAGGCTTCCACAGATCACAGGCGTTTGAATGAGTAAATAGCTATTATTAGACTGTCCTCTCCAGCCCGCCCACACACACACACCTAACCCTTCAGGCCAGCACAAAACTACCCCAGAAAACAATCCCCCCAGGGCTTTACCCAGTCTTATGCTTTGCTATATCCCCTGGGGACCTGTTCCCCTGTCTATATTGCAACCACGGAGGAAGGGTTTCCTCACGGGGCAGCAGCAGGGACCCAGCTCTTCCTGCTTCAGCACAAAGCACATTTTCTGGGTTATCTCCCAACCCTCTCACCAGCCGCCTCCGCCACCCTCTGTCACCAGGCTGGGGGCGACACCAACCTGGTGAGGCCGTCTAGGTGCTCAGGGACAAATGTCCTCGGGTCACTGTGACATCGGAGCTCAGTGACATCACGGCTGCCGAGAGCCTCGGGCAAGTCCCGGGGGGGAGGCCAGGGGCAGGTGAGGCAGCAGCGGCGGTGGCTGGGCTGGTGGAGGACAGCCAGGTCCCGGCACTGCAGGAGGCTGTGCTGGCAGCACCAGCTCCCAGCTGAGCACAGGACAGGGGCCCTCAGTGCTCTGCATCACTGGAGGATGAAGGTTAATTCTTTTTTAGTTGCCGGAGTGAGACCTTTCAGCCACAGGTGTATTTTAGGTAAGTCCCATCCCATCGCACAGGCTCCCATCTAACCTTTTCCCTTTGGTGGTGTCATAGCCGCCTGCCTTCTCCTAAACTGTCAAATTTCCATGTCCTTTCAAAGACTTGCTGCAATCCAGACAAGATGACTGCATTTCAGTGCTGACTGGAGCCTTTGCGATGCAGTCTATAAAACACTTTGGGAGCTTTCCAGAAGGAAGATGGTCGAGAAACATCAGCAATAGCGGTCCATGCACCTTCCCTGACACCGTCCTTTATGACCCTTTCCTACTCCTCTCTCCTGTCTTCTCTCTCCTCCTGTCCCTACACAACCATTTTCTGAACTGGAGGGTGGTGCTACCACCAGGCAGGGAAGGAGTGTCTCTTCAGAATGAGATCTGCCTCATTTTCCATCAGCAACAGAGAAGAGGGGGGGAAAAAAATGTCCAAATTAAGCTGCTTGATTACTGAAATTAATCTTGTCACTTAGCATCCCTGTTCCACGGAACGGGGCCTTTGATTAGCCTCCTTGTTTCAGAATATTACAAGCAGACGTTATTAAGCAGAAGACAATTCCTCCGTGGGGGGAGAGGGGCAGCTGATTCCCAAGGGAAGGCTGCTCCCAGGATAAGATACAGCCCCGGCTTTGCCTGCAACCCTGGCAAGCAGGCGGTGCTGCTCTGACAGCACAGCCAAGGGCTCCCAAGGGTTCTCCCAAATCCTCCCCCCAGCATACGAGTAAGGCCCACCCTGCTGTTACCGCCATGAGCTTGGTATTTATAAGGCTGGCCGCTTTTGCGGGAGGTTATCGCTTACTATCACCGTCACCCTGACAGCCCTCCAAGGCTGCAAGGTGCCGCGTCCTCCCTGCCTGCTGGCTCTGAGCGCTAAGGGACCTCCAGCGCCACGCTTCCCTCCCTGCTGCCTCTCCAGTACTATGCAGCACCGCAAACCACACAGCTATGACTTTGCACATCCATGCTGTCACGGGCAGCTATGCGCATTTCCATGCCATAGGGTACACACTCAGAAACCACTGCCTCACCGCAGGCAGGGGCTGCGCTCACTGACCCATCACGGTGTGCCAAAACTGCCTGGGTGGCTGAAGGGAGAGCTCAGAGAGGGCAGTGGGATGCCCCAGGCACGCCCCCAGGGGAATTTCAGAGCCTGCCCTCCTCTGGGAGGTGCCAGTCAGGAGCTCCAGAGCCCTAAAATGGCACTGATGGTACAGAACTGGGATGAGAGCCGGTAGGAGGCTATCTCCTATGGCTTCTTCTGACTGACCACCCCAGCCAAAGGGTGCTTGGACCTGGCAGCTGGCATGAGGGCATGTTCACCATCATCTTGGGCAAATCACTGGCAAATTTTAAGTAAGCTAAACTGGGTTTAAGTAAAATAATTACTGGGTTTCAGGCTACACAGCCTGTCAGCAAGCACTGAACAGTTGTAAAATCAAAGATCAACCCTTATGCTATTTTCTTTCTCCTTCCTATGAAAAGGAAGGTAAAGGGTTTTGGTACTGCAGACCTAGCTCACAGTATTGCTGCTAAAATGACTATATTCCAGTCTCTGTGTGCTACAGTATCACACTGCCAGTGCTTAGTCCTGCAGGAGAAATATAGATAAGAGGGAACATCAGGGTAAGGCCTCTATAAGTTTTAACTACAACTGTTTACAGGCTGTTGTCCTGGAAGCTGGCAAAATTTGGCAGTTTTCTAACCACTTTCATCAGAGGGCCTCAAACTACCTTCTAAACGTTAACTAAACGGGTTTCACAGTAGCCCAAATCCTCCAAGCTCTAGCTTGCACTCACTAGCAAAGTTAAACTTGCCCAGCCCCTGAGGAGGTAAGCAGGTATCATTATCAAATCTGTTCTGCATATGTGCAAACTGAGGCACAGGAACCCACATGATTCAGAGATGATCACATAGAAGAACCAAGAGAAGACAGCTTTTCTTGCTTTAGGTTTTCCACATCCCCACTCCTCATGATGCAGCTGCTCAGCTTCCAGGCTGCATTAAGTAGCCCAGGTACAAGAGCAGAGCAAAGATCCTAGAGCTGACCAAACTTTGAACCTCCAAAACTATTCTGAGGGGCCCAGATGGAGGCTAGGACACAGGTGTGTAACAAGGTCTAATTTTATCTAAGATGATTTGGGCTTGCTCGTCCTTTCCTCCCCCGGGGTGGTGGGCAGAGCGTATGGGCTGCGTGAGAAACGGTGCTCTGATGAGGCATCTACAGGTTTGCTGCGGTTTTGTTTGCGGGTTTGCTGTTTCTTGGGTACCAGGGCTGTGCAAAGCATTGAAATTCCACCCTGAGCAGCAGTGAGCGGCAGAACCTGGTTTCCATAGCACTGCCATGGAAACCGCGCTCTGCGAATCTGTGCCTCCAGGCCCCTCTGCGGCTGAAGCATCTCTCGCTCATCCCCAGCACCCACCTCCACATTACAAGCCCCCAAACCTCGCTGCATGTCTCAGATCACTAAAGGGCGCAGCACAAAGGAAAAGTGGACCCTGTTTGGCTCCTTCCTGGAATATAATGTGCAAATTTGTCTTTGGAAGAAAAATACTAACAGCATACTTGTTTTCCCCCTCTTCCATACATAAAAAGTAGAAAAATGTACCGTTAAAATTCCTCAACTTGCAATTGCACGAGTAAAATCTTGTCAGGTAATATATTAAGGTGCAAGCCCAATAATCTCATGCAATGGGTTCTTTTATCTTCCTTTGTCTGCCTGGAACACTGGCTGAAGGATTTAATTAACTGTTGGAATGTGGAACAGGCTCCCCTCAATCTTCTCTTCCTTTATTTTTTTTTCTTCCCATCCTATGGCTCATATTAAAAAATCTCATGACAAGGGCTTGATAAAATGGAAGGAAAAGTCATATGATGTATGTACGCAAGATCTGTGCTATTTCTTCCCTGAGTCCGCTGACTGCTTGTGGAAGTGCATGACAAAAGGTTCGTGGAAATGGCACACCTCTAAGAGTTACAGCCTACGAGCATTAGAAAGCCACCTGCCCTGCCTGGGAGGCCACAGGTCACCCAGCAGCTTGATAGGTCAGTCCTTAACCATCTTGGCCATTGTGAATGCTTGAATTGCAGTCCTCTGACCCTTTACGCAGGAATCGGGTCAAAAAAATTAAGGTCTAAATTTCAGAAGGAAAGCACTGGAAAAGCAAGTAGGAAGGAAGAAAAGGAGCAAACGGCAAAGGTTTCTGCTGATGTCTCTGCACCATGGATCTTCAGGGAAGAACCATATCCAGAGTGAGAGAAAAATCTCGTCTCTCCTCTGCCAAAATCATGGTGTCTCATAAGATTACTGAAAAGGGTATGTTACCAGGATAGGCCATGCTCAGAAATTTTGTCCCAGGTGTGTTGGAAATCACCCACAGCCAACGATACGGAGCTGCATTATGTACTGTCAAAAATAGCAGCTCTCATCTGACATGCGTGGAGCAAAGGGCCCTTGGAGAGGAGAAGGATCAATTCTAACTGACCTAGGTCAGAGTCCACCAAGGGCGCAGACCCTCAAACCCTCCTTTCCCAGGCAAGCATCAGAATAACAGCAATCATCAAATATCAAGATAATACCAAATTTTGCATATTTATAACAAGCATATTGCATTGCCCTCTGAGGTGCCCCATGCTGTCACATGAACCAGCTTCTCTCCCTTTGAGACCCATGTGCTGAGCAGTGTTGAGTGTATCAGTCCTGTTGTGAGCAGGGCCACATCTCTATCACCTGTCCTGGCTGTAGCTCATTTGAGGGCTTGCTGAGCAAAGTAACTGATTCGTTGCATTTCATTATGGAGCGCAAAGAAGGTCACCTATCTTCCATCATGTGTCCAGCTGACCTGACAGTCTCCTAAACAACAGAGTATTTTCCTGTGTTACTGGGCCTACCTCTAGCTTTTCTTCTCCAGCATGTATGTGCACAATATCCTTCTAATGAAGAAAGGAAGCTTCTCAGACCCCAAATGCATTGAGCTTTTCTTTTTGCCTTACTTGTCCCTTTGTATAACTAACTTAGAATCCCAAGTGACTTTGACTTCAGTTCTGGAATCCTGATTTCTACTGGACAAAAAACCTGCAGGAGGCAGCTCTCACTCCATTGATACCATGCTATGATTTTAGAAAGCTTAATAAAGACCAAACTACAGCCCCCCCATCCCTTTCACTCTGTTCTTTATTATTTTAGTGAGGTTTTCCACACATCTGTTAAATCACGGATGAAGAAAACTAGCAGCTACATGTCAAAACGCATGCAAACTACTTAAAATTCATGCCTGCTAAACTAGCCTATTGTCAGATGCTACTAAGTCAGGTGTACCATGTCTGGAAAAACAAATTTGGTATGCATGATCACCTACTTAGCCAATGTGTCTTCTGATAAGGTTAACTTGAGGAATTGAGAATAACAGCTTAAGACAAGTACACACTGAATTGTTTTATTTTGGGTTTTGTTTTCCAGGTAGTATGTAAAGATCAGTGGCTACTTTGGTGCAAGGGGCCAATTTTCTCCTACCACTAACTCTTTCGCTCGACCTAGCCTACATTTTTTCAATATGAATAAAAAGCTTTGACAGCCTCTTCAATACCACTGCTCTTCTGAGCTCAGGATAAAACCTCTTTGGCCCCTCTCGAGTTCCTTTTAAATCCCTAAATTACCCTCATATAATCTTCAGTCTCTCATCTCATATTCACTGGACATCTTTGCACAGAAGCGCTGTCAAGACCAAGGCTGCTGAAACCAAATGAGGCACAGATTTGCTTACAAAGATCCTGGTACATTTTTCCATGTCAGTGGGGCAGTATTGGTGATACTGTGATCTACCTGCATTAACAAATCCTCCAAGTATGTCATTTACACTACATTGGTCCTGGTTCTCCATAAAGCTTCTCAGATCCTCTGATAATAGATTTATAGTGGTTTAAGGCAGCTCAAAATCTCCACTGTCTAAATGTTCATGCCCTCAGTATTAGAATTCTTCCTCTTGCAGTGGCAGGAACTGATCTATTTATAAACATTTATTTATTCTTTCAGATCCTATGTGTCCAGCTTTACACACTTCCCTTCTTCACCTGATGATTCCCAGAGGAATAAACCTTTTGAATTACTCGAATCTCTCTCCACTCACTACCAAAAGGGAATTTTCTAGGATCATGAATCATTGGCTGACTTTGCTCCTCCCACTCTACCCTATAGCCAGGCAGCTTTCCTCACCCTTGGAAAACACCCTCATATGGTATCTTGAAGAGATCTCTGTTTAACTGATTTTAACCTTAGAATGACATTAGTACAGATCATTCCTTCTCAAGTTCATTGGGTTTTTAGCCATGCTTTTAGTTCAGTCACTCCCCTACAAAAAACTAACTCACCCCCATACATCCTGAATTTCTCTGCTTTATCACTTCCTTCCATTAGTTTTTCTTTCAAGGGTAATGTCATTTTTTTTCCTGGCATCAGACTAACATACTCCCATGCAACTTCACTTCAAGCAGTATCCCACTTGCTTTGAGGGTGACAACAAAATCATCTGCTATTGCAAAACTGTCTTTTGCAGCTACAAGGAGCTGCCCAGTTTTAATGATGTTGGCATCTTCTTTAACTATATTGGGAATGCATTTGCAAAGTATAGCACAGCACTGCAGTTCTTACACCCTTTTCTCAGATGTCAGCCCTGTGTTGGTTATTATTTGCTGCAACATCAGTAGTTCCCTGTGCCACTCTTGGAGGATGCTGACTTTGAAGAAGAAAGGTGGCCAAAGCTCTTTTAGCAGATTTCTCTTTTTGCAGCATATTGGATTCCTCACCAAGTCTAATCTCTCTCTGGACTTGGTGATTTCTCCCCTCAGGAAACTCAAAGTATTATTCCAAGGTTTACCATGGAAAGTCCTGTATTTGTGATCTCTGTCATCCACAGAGTTTTGTCCCCTCCTACTTCCACCCAGTCTTTTACCAGGGACTGGCTTAACCTCTTAGAATTGCCAGACTGGGCCTTCAATCTTTCCTCTTTCACAAGCCCTCTTGAGTTTTCCTGTATTTTTAATGCTCTGGTTCAAAACCACAGGTTGAAATTGCACTGGTTGTTGGGTCATTCTATTTACACACTCCCAGTCCAAATGTAACCTCATACTATGTCAGAAGCCCCCAAGAATAGCCAACACCCTAGCATGGGAACTGCTCCCAGCTACCTGCTCTTTTCATTTTGCTTGCAGGTTTAGCGCCAGTTACCAGACAAGTCTTCCCTTGCATAACTGCTATTTCCACTAGCAAGGCTTTTTGTCTGCTCTGTTCTTCTACTCATGTTTTTTCACCTCATTTTACTCCTGGTGTTATGTGCTTTCTAGCAGTTGCTCAGAGCCAAAGAGCCCACCTCATTCAGCATCTATTCACAGGCCACTCACAGGAGTACGGAGAGCATCCCTGTCATACGACAACTGGCTTCAGCTGGCTCCTGCCAAACCATCTTAAAGTTGCATGTTCCCACAAACCCTGGAGAATAAGTCCTTTGTGCAAGGACTTGCTCAGGCAGCTCAAAAATAACTACCTAAAAGGCACTCAAAATGAAGCAGACATTACAAATCAACATTACCCGTATGCAGGGGATTTGCCCATGCATGGCCTGCTTTAGAATTCATTCCTGGTAGTGGCCAAAGCTTTCTTGAAAAGACCTGACGATCATCCCATTTTCCAAGGTCTTCATGCAGAAATACAAGCAGATGCTACTGGTGAGTGACCGGCTATCCTCATTACAAACTTTGGAAGCAGATTCAGTCACCCACACACAGCTGCAAAATGTGTTCCCTTCACCAGGCACATCAGGCTCAATTATTTCATCAGCTGTACCCCTCACAGAGCTGCCATTACTGTGCCCCATATTTCCTGGGTATTATACATAGCAATGTCGTGTGGATCAACACTGCCTTGCAGGGTGATCAAGAGGACACCATGGTGCACGCAGTCACACAATGTGTCCAGTTGCAGGTAAGACCAATTGCAGGAGGTAAAATTCTAAGCATCTTGGACAATCAGCACACAAAGTCCAAGCGAAACACCTCTCCTATGCACTCGGCTACTCATCAGGCCTTGGAGAGGAGAACACAGACCTATATGGGAAAAGGATGTACCTGTTTCATAGCTACGGTTTACAAATAGACCCAGAGAGCAGCATGTCATATCCAAGTCAGAAAGCATCCTTTTTAGCTATGCTCCCAAAAAAATATTTGCAGATGCAAATACACCAGCGTGCCATCTTGGACCCACACAAGCTCACTTTGAATGCAACAGAATGAGGAGTTATGCAGGACACCAGCACTGAGCACCAAGCTCTGCCCCTCTCTATCGTGTGTCCTCAGCCTTTGCTGACAAGGGAGGACCCCAAGCAGCTTGTGGGGAATTTCAGAAGCAGGTTTTTTCTGGAGGGGTACATGTGAGTAACTGTGCTGCATTTCCTGCAGCAGCCAGAAAACCAATGCTGCTTTGTCTGCAGATGGAAAGTAAAAAAATTCTCCCATTATCATGTATGAAAAGTCAAACATTTCACACATTTTATGAAAATATAAATACCTGAAAAACTCCATTTCAGGAGATCACAAGAAAATTCTTTTTTTCAGTCTGTCATCTACTCAGCTGGCAGGCAAGGGATCTGGCAGAGCCACAGCCTCCTTGCAGACCAACCAACCTGCCCCATTTCCATCCCCGTTGTGACAGGCCTGATGTGCTCCCAGGGGACTTTTCAATACTGTACAATCAACGTTTTCCAGCAGAAAATTGTTCCACCAGAAACCTTTCAGCCAGCTCTACTGTATATTTAGAAGTGTTTCATATATACGAGCACACTGGGCATATATATTCATACGCTATTCACATTCTGTAATCTCCAGATCTTCTCAATGCCTGTACAAAAGAAAGAAGAAGTAAAATATGTCCCTTAAAATGCCAATCCCACATAAAATAGCAAATGATCAGCACAAGCTTTTGTGAGATGAACTCTAAGCTGGACTCTAATTTTCCTTCTTTCACTTCATCTCCATCCAGAGGCTCTGGTTTCTTCCTCGTTTTTGATTAGCAGCATTTAGCTGCTCTGGGCTCTGATCCCACTATTGACTGCAGAGCGGTTTCTGCCATATCTGTGAAGAGCCTCCCTGAAGTCCATAAGGATCTGCCAGGGAGCCAGAGACGCGCATTATCAACACGCAGAATCCAAGTGCGCCGTCCCTGTACGTTTTCTGCCGCACAGAAACGTGTGCACATTGCACTCGAACGCTGGATTGCAGTCTCAACTTCATCTTTTCCTGAAAGCTCTCCTCAGCCCCATGAGCTCTCTCCTGTGGGACTCTGTGGCTAGGAAAATTAAAATTTTGTTTCCTTCAAATGCTAAGTCTCTGTTTTTCCTAGAGGCTGCTACAGTTCTTTCTCTGTGATCTGAAATCGCAGCAATAATTATATTTCCTATTTTGTTCACTGTAGTTGACTGTTTTGGCAGTCATCCTGTAGCAGTAATCCACACATAAAGAGTCATCCTGCATTTTTCAATCCAATTTAAAGGGAATTGTTTCTCAAGGAAAGCAAGGGGGTGAAAATGTTCCCTTCTGGCACCAACTTCAAGTACTTGGGTATTACATGCAAGAATTTTACCTACCTGTCTTATTCATCATTGCATTTTACAAGCACTGATTTAAATTCTTTGCACTTCTGGGGAGGCCTGAGAGTTTCTTCATGTTGCTTTTCCCTTAGTTCTCAGCCATTCAGGAAGAGAACTCTGAACATTTTGGTTCCTTCTTCCAGACGATGCTCAGAGCACTACGTGGTCTTGTTTTGTTCTTGGGCTATTTGTTTGTTCTAGACTTGGGGGAAGGATGCAGTAGGAATGAAGGCAGGGATGCAATAGAAGACAAGGGAATAATTATTCATTCTTGCCTTCAGCTCATTCCCTTGGTTTGATTTACATAAGTTGGCCCAAAGTTTTCTAATTATTTTCTCTGAAATAATCAGAAGCCTTTAATAATGCCACTTACACATATAATGCAGTATTAATGTTGAAATCCCCTCCATTTTGCATTTCAGAACAAATTCTTTTCACAGTAACCTCTTCTAGACGCAGACACAAACTCAGACACACACCACTGTTGCTTTGTTAAGTGTGAATACTTTTTCCCTTTCCCCATTTGTTTTCAATCCTGATGTTCTTTAAGACACAAAGATACAAGAGCAGCACAACAATGAAGACATTGGGACCAGAAACAGTTAGAGTCAGGGCATACACAGTAAGGTGGCAAGAAATTCAGCCTTTAAAACCTGAACGTTATAACTGCTGAAGCTCTCTCTGCATACCAGACAGGGCAAGCAGCTGGAATAATAGCATTACAAGAAAGACAAATGTCAGGATCTCAGTAACAACTGGAAGAAGAAAATACTGAAAATTTAGGAGGCAAAGTTGGCATTTGGAATGCATCCCAAGTCCACATCCCAGCAAATCTGAGTTTTCTGCCACCTTTCCAGCTTGCACCACCAAAACCTGCTCATCACCTGAGGAAGCTTCAGCTACATCTGTTGCAATTACAGGAAGTCTTTGGAGCTTTGCTTTGTTCTTTTTAATTGTTGTTTTAATTGGCGTTTCCCTCTCACAGGCATCAGTGAATCAGGCGTCAGTGGTTCCTTACAAGACCTCTGCTGCATTCCCCCCTGTGACCCAGCTGCTGCTCTGCTCGGCAAACTACAACTGCTCCAAGCTATGCCCCATGCCTTGCTCTCTGCTTCAGTATCCTGGTTCAGCTGGACAGGAGGCTGCCGGAGACATCAGGGCCCATCCACAGCAGCAATGCAGCACATGGCAGCTTCCCTGGGATGCAGGATCTGTTCCTGGGCCAGGACTGCTAAATACTCGCCTGCTCAGCATCGCAGCCCAAAAGCATGATCTGTGTATTAGCTCCTCAGAGGCCTGCAGTGTGCTTGCTAGAGGGAAGCAGGAATGGACTAAAGCTGAGTAGATCAATGCCAATATAAACTGAGCATGCAGGGAAAGAGAGCGATAAAGAGTCTCTGTACCGTAAGGACAATTCTAGAAAGCTTCCGCATCTCAGAGTCACGTATCACTTCTGAACCTTCACGGCATCACAGAAATATTAGCTGGACATGCCTCAAACAGTCCCCTTACAGTGGGACCATCACCAACAGTAGATTTGATCAGCTGTGGCTGAACTCTGGCCCCTTGTTCCAGCTCGGCACTACCCTCTTAGGGTTTTGTTTGTTTGTTTTTTCCATGATGTCTAAGGAGCCATCTTTGCCTCTCATTACACTGTCTGGCACTGCCAAACAGTTTGACTCCATTGTTTCTGTAACTGCCCCTCAGATAGTAATAGGCACCTACACCTCTCACCCAGGTCCATCAGCCTCTCTTCACAGGACATGTGCTGCAAGCTCTGACCATCATCTGCTCAGCAGCAGGAGCTCAGAGGGCAGAGCCAAAAACCAGTCCCTCAGGACAGAACAGGGCATGCTGTATCTGTGTCAGGACCAGCTCAGGTAGCCACTGCAAGTAACACACCCATGGTCTATGGTCTACAGGTCTTTTTTTCCTCCTGAAAAGTCTCATGTTGAATTCCTTCCCCAAAGTGATGCAGAAGAGCCAGAAAAATAAAAGCATGAGGATGGATGACAACTGGAAAGGTCTTCCTGAGAGTCAACTAAATAAGTTACAATTCTCCTGCAGAAAAGTGTCAATTAGTGGGGAACATGTTAGGGACCTCTAAAATCAGGAGCTGGTTAAAAAAGGTGAAAGGGTATAACTGTTAGCTGCTTTTTCCAGTAAAACAATGAGGAGATATCAAACAAGAATGTCAAGCAACAAGTTTCCAACAAGGTACTTCTTCACCCCATGAGCAGTTAAGTGGTGGAACAGCTTGTCTCTTGGATGCTAAAAATTTACATGGGTTCACAAATACCAGGAACTTGCATGCAGGTAAACATCTGGAAGAAAAAAACATCCAGGACTACTAAATACAAAGAAGCACTTTCTAGCTTAAAAAGTCCAAAACCATAACCCACTGGATGCTTAAAGAATATTCTGAGGAAGTATCACTACTTGATCCTCTATCTGTTGGATAGAGAATACTGGGATAATCAGTCTTTGATCTAAACCTGTTCATATATCATTATAAAAAAATTTTGAAATTAATATTTACTGAAGTTTGGACAAGTTTAAGTATACTTGGACAATAAGGTGGTGTCCCTGTGGTTATGGCTCAGACCAATTCATAAGTCCACCTGCTTCATTTTATTTAAATGTTGCATCATTAAAGAGAATCAAGACTTTTTGCTTCCTGGAGAACAGATGTATGTTTGATCATACCATCAGTCCAGCGTTACACTACTGCCATCCCACAGCAGCCAAAGGTGCAGAGCACACGGGACTGAGCCCAAGGAGTTCAGCCACGGCACATCATTCTGCTATGCTCTTCACTTCACAGCCAACTGCCCCCAGCTCCAGAGCATCTTTTATGAAAAACAGCGATGCTAAAGCATGGCCAGGCTGGAACAGGCTTTGAGGCCAGTTGTCTTCTCAACCAAAATTTACACCTTCATCTCAATTCCAAACATTAACAATCTGCTAATTTTGCTCTCCCCTGATTTCCTGCTCATGGCTATACATAGAAGTCCCAAAATATTCTACAAGGTTAAAAAAAAAAAAAAGGTCTTGGGGTAGTAGCACATTTGGCCAGGGGAAAATAGAAGCAAGGAAACCTCATCCCATTACCTTTTCATTTGTGCCTTGGTGGTTAGAAAATGCTGGACTGTACTGCTCTGCCATGCATCAGTCCATGACAATACTCAGCCACCCCGAGCTGCCCACCACGGGCATGCCTCCATTTCTGCAAGTTTCCAGCACTGCCTATGCCAGCTCCTTTCTCTGCCTACTCCCTCGGTCGGAGGTGTAGCCCAGAGAAGGCAGTCTGGCTGGGGGCTGCCCTGTGTCAGACTAATCCCAGCTGCCACGGGGGCCTTGGGAATCTCTCAGCAGCCAGAATTAATTGAGCTGGGTCTGACTCACGCCAAATCCCCAGCCAGCAAGGGGAATATACAGGTGCAGAAGTGGTGTAAAGGCACTTGACTGCTTCAGTGCAGACACGTACCAGGCGCAGCTCAGCCCATGTAAGGGACGAGGCCCTGTGTCACAATGCCCCTAAGAGATGGATGACTCCTATGGTGTCATTGCAAGTGCTTGCGCCATAACGGATCAGACCCTGGGAAGCTAAGGCTGCCCAGTAGATTTCAAGACATGCCAGCACATTTACACCCTCCCCAGGTTTTACTCTGCTAGCTTTTCCAGTCCTAAAATATATCTTAAGCTAAACTCAGCCGAGCGCCCAGCCCTGGCAGCACGGGTGGAGAAATGAGGTGATGGCGCAGGAGAAGGCAATTAGCACCCCACAGCCACACGCTGCCTTCCCCCGCTAACCTCCCTGCCTCTACGCCCCTCCTCGCCCCCGTCCTGCCACGCTTTTGTTGGGGAGCTCAAAGCTCCCCCTCACAGAGCCGGC
This sequence comes from Anser brachyrhynchus, assembly GCF_964034855.1. NCBI lineage: Eukaryota > Metazoa > Chordata > Aves > Anseriformes > Anatidae > Anser > Anser brachyrhynchus. The sequence goes on along the minus strand of NC_137694.1, from coordinate 44,531,813 downwards.
ACACGCAAAGTTGGCACGGGCTTCAGAGGAATTAATTCAGACAGGCAAAGTCTGATCCCTTTCACGGAGCGTGCGGGAGAGGAGGCAGCTCTCAGCACTTCAGACATCAAGGAAGAGGGGGAGAAAGAGATGAGAGAAAGCCTCGCAAGGAAAAGGCAGCAGAAAAATGTCCTAATTTGGAGAGACAGGCCTCATTGCCATGGCAACCCAGAATCGCCCCTCAGCGGCCAGATCTGACTTCGTATGTGGCGTTAAACGGTTCAACCGTTAAGAGGAAAAAAAAGAAAAGATAAAAGATAACGGGGCTGTGGGCTGGAATGTATTTGGTAGCAAAGAGGTTTTGTCTTGGGACTTTCTGACAAGGAACGTGAACCTTATGAGGCTTAAGTTGTATTTCTCTCCCCTGCCCTTAGGTGCAGACACATCTTGGTGCACTTGAAGAACACATTCCCCCTCCCTCGCTGCACTGCCTTCCCCCCGCAGCCTGGCATGCACCAGCGGCAGGGCCAGATCCTGCCTCCTGGGTGACACGGGAAAAAGCCTGGGCCAGCCTCCGGTCCTCTGGTCCAGGGCCCTGCAAAGCACATACAGGATTGTTTGCAAGAGAGGTGAGGGCTGCTGAGCCCGACTGACCAGGGGGAAGCGGTGGAAGAATTGCGCTCACTTGAGGTCACACAATGCACATATTGCTGCCTGAGAGAGGCAGATGCATCCCGGAGGTTGTTAATTAATTATCCGATCTTGCCCTGAGGCCTTTCTGCCCACTTTATTCTATGAAGGACTGAACATCCCATCACACCTCCTCTCCCCAGCACCCTTGCCTCTTTCCACCCTCACCCTTGGGGTACCCCAAGCCCTCCCCCTCCACAACGCTGACTCTTGTCAAACATCTCCATTCAGTAGGTCTCCTCCATCCTTTTTGTATCCCAGACACAGTTCCAATACCTTTTCTCAGCCCCATGAGAAGACACGCTAATTTTGCAGGGGCTATCCTTCAAAGGTTGCTAGCACATGGAGGTGGATCACTACAAAGAAGAGGAAGGCAAGGCAAACAGCAAGGAAGGAGTACCATAAAATAGCTTTATCCTCTGGAGATTCACAAATTATAACTGAAGGAGCAAGTCCTGGGGGATATGTTCCCAGAAGACCATAGCCTACAGGTTTGTAAGTGCAAAAAGGTAAATTGATTGTCACAACAAGATCCCTATCACCTCGTAAGTGTCTAATCTACTCACGTCAGCTCATTTCCATATCCAATTTATTCATCAAATGAAAGCAAAACATTTGGCCAAAAGGATTCCTTGAAAGCAAGGATGCATGCAGCATGGAGGAGGAGAGGACATGCTTCCACATGGACTCAGTTACACAGCAACACAGCTACACATGTTCCCCACACTGTTACCCCTTCCTATATAAAAACACTTTTCTCTGGCCACAGAAACCCTAACATGCCAATTGAGAAAATCCTTTTCCAAGTACTGAAGTCTAGACTGGAGCAGGAGATAGGGAAACTGAAAAAGTAACTCACTCCTCTACCACCAACCAAAAAAAAAAGCCATCAACGTATGATTTGAGAGATTTGTGTGTTTTATAGCAGCACACGGCAGGAGCTGCTGGCTGGTTGCTGGCACTCTGAAAGCACCAAATACTTCCCAACAGCTTGTATTGTGTATTACTGAGTATTATTACAGGCATATCTCAAGCCATACAGCAACACACTATTGGACTAGCATAGTGACCAGTGAGTGACACTGTTGGGCAGAATTGCAGCCCTCAGCACAGCAGGAGACAAATACTGCTCACAACCTCCTCCTCCTCCAGTGGCCAGTATCACAGCATGCTTTTGCCAGTCCATTTTGCCTTTGTTGAGAAAGCTGACAGCCACAGCTTCAGTTTATAACAATTAAGGAGATGAAACGTAAAACCCACGCATGTACATAAAATCTTCCAAGGGAGCTGCAGCAAGGGCAGGAGGATTGGACAGAGAAAAAGGGTCTTAGAAGCCGTGGTGAAGATGAGCCCTGTAGATTCACGCCAGGACACGGAGACAGAGAAGGTTAATGGCACCATGGCTCATTGGGGGACAATGGACCGTGGGCATGAGGAGCAGCACAGCCTGGTGAGGTCTCCAGCCATTCGCTAAATGAAGCTGTTCCACCATCTGCAAGCAAGCATGCTTTGGCATTAAACATTTTGCATGATGGCCTAATTAATGGAGCACAAAGTGACTTATTAAATCTAAATTAAGGAAACAACTGAATAACAAAAAAAAAAAAAAATGATATCTCTGACCAGGTAATGGCTGTATCAAACATTTGGATGTGCCCAAAGCCCAGCAAAACTCACCTGGCAGATTCCAAATAAACAGAAAGTTTATCAAAATATAATCAGAGATTTTTAAAATAAAAGAGAGGGAGGCCATGAGCGTATAGGAAGCCTGTAAATGACCAGAACTAGCAGAAATAGAAGGCTGGCTCATTACCATCTGTCCAGTTCCTCCCCATCTCCTTCCACCTCAGCTGTACTGTCTACTGCAGGTGTGCACATATTCCAAAACTTTGTCAGTCCCATTACAAATTATTTTAGCGTTGATATTGCAGCTGCAGGAGATTAGCCCATAGAGCAAAAGAGGACTCAGTGCTCAGAGATCTGCTCAATGTTTACTCAGCACCTCCCTACCCCACATTTCTTCACGTTACTCTTTCCAGACCTTCCTGTCTCTACCTCCTCTAGGTGTCCAGGCCTTTAAGCAAATCCCCTCCTCTAGATCAAGGGATACATAAATCCCTTGTTTTCACCTTCAGGTTGGCACCTCCTCAGCCCACCTACTGGCTAGACCATGCCTTGATCTCCTTCAGTGCCATTTGAGGTATGCAAATCACCACAGTTTGCTGTAGCCTTACAAAGAATAAGGCTATACAGAAAGCTCAGGCAGACGAAAGGCAGAAGGTGTGCAGAAAGAAAGTGGGGCAGAAAACAGATGTCTGCTTGTGAGTTATGAAAAGAAAGTAAGGCGTAATTCACATTTTAAGTGCAATTTTTAAGTCTCTGCATTGAAAATATAGTTAAAGTCACGCAACTTCCTCTTCCACGGAGAATACTAACGGAATAATCCAATTACTGCTGCTGTCATCAAGCTGATTTCTTTTCTCAAGAGGTCTGTTTCAGGATAGAAATATTAAAATCTTCAAGCCTCGTGCCATGTTCTCCTTCAAAATCTAACCGATAGGAGCATGAGACACTGAACAAGTGTCTGCTCATGATTATGTCTCATTTGCTTCTGCGATCCAAGCCACCACGGCATGTTAGCGTGAGTCACAAAGCGCATACATGTGCGCTGTGCACAAGTGTGAACCGAACATCCAACCCCGAGAGACAGCGCAGCTCGCATTGCATGCTCGCCTATGCGAATCGCAGAGCAGGACAGCGCCGGGTGAATCACAGTGAGTCACCCTGCGAGCGTGTGGCAGCAAGGGTAAGCATGCTGCAAGCGTGTTTGGGACACGCTGCACATGGGTCACTTGTGCAGAAATCACAGCTCCGTCAGACACTCCAACGCAGGGCTTTGCTCACCTTCTGAGTGTGTTTTTAGCTCGTTTTTGCGAGGAAATGAAGCTTTTGCAAACCTGGTACATGTGTTCGTGTGTACATGAGTCAGACTTCCCAGCAACTCTTGAACCTGCTGGCAAATTTCCACCTGATTTGACAAAGGGGCAGAGGACTCAAGGAGAATTAAATTCTTACAGTCCTGTACAAAATAGAGCCTGCAACTGCACGCAGTCCCAAAGCCTTTGTCTGGCCACACAGCAGTACGTATGATTCTTCCACTCACAGGCACACGCTATGGCTCACTAGGCAATCGGATAAATTTCATCTTGGCCAGGCAACATGTCTGTAGTGGGCAATCCCTATACACGCAGTCCTTGGGGGCACCACAGTACCTCTCCCTTCTTCCCAGACAGCCATAAAATACACAGAGTAAACTGGGGGAAAAAAGCAATAGAGGACCTGGGAGGAATGAGATTCCTGTAGGGAGGAGGTGTAGTCAACTCCTGGAAAAACTGAAGTTTCTATGGGCACACCAACTCCTTTGGACTGGACATATCCTGGTTGAGACAGGGTAGTGGGTGGAGAAATTAGGTCCTTTCAATGCCTCCAGTCCTCACCTTTGTGTAAAGGCTGAGCTCAGCTCTTCTGAAATCTCTTCACTGCTCAAGTTATCTCCTCTGTGGATTCTCTGGTGTCTACTAAAGGATGAGCTCACATTAGAGTCTCAGCATATAATTCAGTCAAAGAATCAATTAACCATGAGACATGTATCCACTGAAAACAGGATTCATTCATTTGGGAACTGACAAAACTATTTGTTCCATCATCCTTCCACTCACTCCGTCTTCTCAACAACCTATTCCAGTGTCGGGTCATAAAATTCACTTTTATGTGTACCAGATATAGGAAAAAAATAAAGAAAAGCCTCTAGCACAGATTCTCAAAAGCGATGAGGGACTCTGGGTGTCAATCAGAAGATACAACATGAAATAGCCAACTTCCAGAAGGTAGAGATGCTCAGCTTTTTTCAAATTTGGGCTGCCTTAACCTGCCTCATGTTGGATGCCAAAAAAAAAAAAGCACCTAGAGACACTGTTCACGCTCAAAAGACTTTAGCCTACATCTTCGATTTCCATTGCTCCCTGGAGGCGGGCAGAGCCCATCCAGATACCAGGTGTCCTGTGCCTGGCATCTTGGCACACAGTACTGCATGGAAAAGGCTCTCCACTCCACCAGCCCTAATGCCACCTGTTCTCCAACCTCCCTGCCGCCCACCCAGCGCTGCTGCGCTGAGGAACAGGCTGAGCCTGGCCCAGAGCCCAGGCCGTGAAGGAGCCCAAATGGAGCTAGGCAACTTCAAGAAACAGGAAAGCAGACACTTCTGAGATTCTCTCCCTCGCCATTATCTGACAAATACACCATTATCCCACAAGAATCTCTCTCTCCTCTCTGAGCAACTATCTCCATTTTTAAGAATCCATTGACCCCCCCCTTTGTGTTTTTTGTTTGTTTGTTTGTTTTGTTTTTTTATCTACAATACCTTTATAATAGGATCATCTTCCTTACATTTCTTCTGTGCTCTGCTAGGTGCAGGTTTGTTGTGGGTTTTTTTTTGTTGTTGTTTGGTTGTTGTTGTTTTTTTACTGCCTTGAGTAGATAACTACAAGGTATTGTTAACCATCAGCTCAAGTGTGTTCCCCTGAAAGGACACACACACTCCCCTCTCCCAACTGCTGTCCATACTGCACCAGTGACAGGAGATTCCCTGCTCCCGACAAGCCTTTCTGAACTGAAAGTGATGGAAACCACCATATTTCCAATGGAGTGAATCTCAGCGGGAGGAGGCCATTCCATTCAGAGAGAAAAATCATTTATTTCAATAGGTTCAGAATTACACAGCCGCTTGCATGTAAGAACATTTCCGGCTATAGTGATCTTACCTTGCACTCAGGACCATACAGAGTGTGTGAACCCCATGATTTGGCAGGCTCAAACAAAAGTTACGTCAATAAATACCTCCCAGATCACTGACTTCTAATAAATGGAAAAATGTGGTTAATGTAGCACACATAATATTGAAACTTCATCTCAAGCGGGTTCATGTTGGAAAGAATGTTAGACACATACACAATGGGTACTGAACTCACTGCGGGATTCCCTCTTAGATTAGCTGGGATAGAATTATATGCATCATTAGGACAGGTGAAAAGGCTTAGAGCAAGTTCATGACATCTTTCCTCAATTCCCAACCCTTCACTAGCCCCTTTCAATCAAGGTGCAGACACACGGCCAGCCTGCTAAGCATGAATCCCCATCAGACGGGCACCACGAACCCTCACACAAGTGATCACCATAGCCAGGTGCTCACATCCCCATGGGCCGCCCCTAACTGAGGTGGCAACAGGAATCACCCCAGCAAGGCCCACAGAGGCTCGGCAGCCTTAGCCCTTGGCTGGAGGGAAGCAACAGGCATCATGCAAGGCTTTCCCCAAGCTTTGCCTCCTCTTACCCGCTGGTCTGTGACGTGGTGCAGGCACCACCAGACTGCATGCTCGGCTGTGGTGAGAGGATCACCAGCCTGTCAAGCTGGTGATGTGAAGAACAGTATTAACTGAGTAATTAAATCATTTCTGTAATTACTCTCACACAGTTATAAATAATGTAGGCCCACACGTTCTCTCTAGAAGCCACAATACCAAGAGAATAGAGGGTGAGGGATGCAAATGAAAATGAAAAAGCAGAAATAATAACAATAATAAAAACACTTAACATTTATACTATACTTTGCATTTTCAAAGCACAGCGCAAACAGTAATTAAGAAATGGGTAGAGTGACAGACAGGAGCGGGTGACAGAAAGGGAAGGAGGAAAAGGGAGGGGAGAGGAAGGGGGCAGGCGCAGCACTGCAGGCCCCAGCAGGCTGCCAGCCCGGAGGACACACTGTCCAGCCCTGCGGCCACGGGGCTCCTCAGCCCTCACCGTCACGCTTCCCCAGCGAGCTGGGGAGCACAGGCAGGGCCCTGCCTTGCTGGAAGCAAGCAGCAAAGCAAGCTGACAAAGCGCTGCACTGGCCCCGAGCCAGGGCGCTGGCAGGCCGTGGGGGCCTCATGCTGGCAAAGGGGCACCAGGCCGAGCATACCCTGTGCGTGCACTGGGAGACCCGCTAGCCTTTCCCCAGGGGAGCACTGATGCCAGCATGCCCCACATCCCTGCAGAGACTTCCCTTGCTCCCTTCCTCACATCAGGTTTCTGGTCTTAAACTACTCACCCACAGAGGTCCTTCACACACTTGTCTTTTTCTCTGCTGCACACAGTTTCTCCTGGGTGGATCCTGATAAGATCTCACAGGAGAGCCAGTTCCACCCACCCCCAGCCCCAGCAAGGCCTGTGCAGCCCCCAGTCCACATGCAGTTTTGAAGCACAGCTTCAAAGGACAAGATCTCTTCAAGAGATTTGTAGCAAACATCTAAAAAGACTGCTGCATATACGCAATTTCTCATGGCTTATACCAAAGCCAAACTTGGAGCAACCTATGCCATGTGGCAGCAAACGCACATTTTGATTAAAAGTCCTTCCCTGCAAGACATCTCCAGACTTCAGCCCTTGCTCTAGAGGCCAGCGATGGCCAGGCAGAATTGCTGTAGGAAAATACACTAACATTTTCAACATGAACAAGTCACGTATCCTCCTTGCCACATTTTTAAGAGAGCTGTTTTATTCTCCAAATAAATAGAGAAATAAATCAATCAGCTTGAGGCATACACCTGGCATAGGAAACTTTGCTCAAACACTCATCGTCTGGCAAAGTTACAGGCAACCCCCAAGAGGATCTTATAATAGGGAATGCTGGGCAAGCTTACAATAGACAGTGCTGTCAGCCCTGCATACAATAAGCTTTCCTGCATGCTGCAGCTATTCAGCCACCTCTAATGGGGGTTACAGCTTCTCCTCCTGGAGTCCAGATTTTCATATCAAGCATTGTATTTACTTCAGCTAGAAAAATTCATTAATTGCTCCCTGGCAATTAGGTAGCCTTTAGCTTTTGTACAGCTCAAAGTACTTTACAAAAACATCATTATTGTCTTCTTACAAAGGGCAAATTAATGTAGACAGAAGTTGAGTAGCTGTCTTAAAGTCATGTAGAAGGCTGTTTTAGAGCAGAGCTGCAATGAGCACTCTGGTTTACAGGACTTGATTCTGCTGGCCACAATGAACCCCTTAGGTCACTCCTCCTCCTCGTGTGTTCTTTTGTTTTGTGTTTGGTTTTTTTCCTGCTTGCCTTTAGACTCTCTACCTCCTTCATTCCTCCTTCCCCCGAAACATACACTTATTATCAGGAAACTCATAGATACACAGCTAGAAGCTATTACCAAAGCACAGAAAAAAAGTACCTCAATAGAGTATTTGGGGTATATTTCTTCCAATCACCTTCAGAACTTTATTTAATATAGTCTTCTTTTTCTTCCCTACACCCCATGATCCTAGATTCATAAGAAGTTTTCCTGTAACTGATCTTTGCCGCCTTCTTTCTCCACCACCTCTCCAGCCATATAACACATTCTCTAGCACTTTGTTCAGTCCTGGCTGAAAACCTGGTTGAAAAAAGCTGAAGCAACGTGCTTTCCACACTCTTCCACAAGGAGACTACAGCACATCCTAATAAAACTCAGTGTCTGAACTTTCTTCTCGATACACATACAAATGATATCTTTTCTCAATTCATCCTGTCTCTCCTTTTGGCAACTACCTAAGTATAATTTTCTCTAATTTTAGTCTCTCTCTGTTCACAGCATATATAAATCACACCCTGACTCATTGTTCAGCCTATCTACAACATACACGTATAGCTGTTCCAGTCTTTCTTCATACATAGTCCCTCCAGACCCTTAACAGGCTCACAGACTAAAATAATATTTTCTGTACTGTTTTTTTCCCCAGCCAGTGTATATTTAATTCCCTTAACTTCCTTCATAATCCATCCCCTCTAAACTTGGTTAATGAAGCAAATAAAAGGCAAAGAGAAGAGATTCCCTGAAAAGAATTGTTTCTCCCTGTCCCGCGGTTACAGGGGAATGATACACGGATCTAAAGCAGCAGCATTGGGCAATTTCACACTCCATGTTTTCAATTTCATTTTGAGGCCAGTTTAGGGTAGGGACAATTTGAGTGTAATTAATTTAGATTTTGTGAGACAAGTAACTGCTTGGGGTTGTAATAAAGGACTGCCTGATCCAGAATGAAGAAACTAATCTCCTTGTCCAGCTGGGGATGGCACGAATTGATTTAATACTTTTGTGTTCTTTGGGGTTTTTGTGGTTTTGTTTGTTTTTGGTGTTTTCTGTTGGTTTTTTGTTTGTTTAGTTTGTCTGTTTTGAAGAAAGAGTAATAATAATTACAAATAATGATGAGTCAAGATCTCATCAAGCTCCCAGATTTTCTATGGACAGGTGCTCATGGATTTGGACATCTACCCAAACACCAGCAGCATGAAAGTCATGGTTAGAAATCTAGTAGGAACGAACTTTTCCACAAAAGCCCTATTACTTGCCAGGACCAAGCTGGGTGGGAAACAACATTTTCCTCACAGATATTTCAGTACTTCTATTTCCATGTAGACAATGACAACACCTCATTTAAACATTAGTAGGAAAAAAGTTAACAGCTTCTCTTTCCCCCAGGCAGGTTGCAGGGGTTGCATGCAGAGCTAGGCAAGGAAAGGTCTTCTGACACTCAAAAGAAAACATCACTATAACAATAGGAGAAAACTAACACTGAGTACTCCCGGAAGAAGAATTATATGACCCAAAATAAAACAGCTTATAAATAGCTACAAAAGTCTGATGTAAAGGAATCATACTTCAGGTTTGCTTGATGTACATCGTCTGGGACAACTTGTGCCAAGGGAAGGAATTGACTCCCCCCTGTAAGCTCCTTCACATTCAGCATCCTACTCCTGTCCCAGCACTGCCACTGCTCAAAAGCTCCACATGGTCATTTGGCAGGGCATGAGCCTCACTGGGGTCCCTCCAGATTTCCCCCTCCCCAGCCTTGTGCCATTCAAGCAAAGATGGTGCCTTCAGGCTCCAGGTGTCCAAGGCTCACGGCAGATATGAAGTGCATCAAATAGAAATGATTAGGAAAAAATTACAGGAATATCTGGGGGAAAGCTATGCTTACCCTAAATACGTACCTAATACATTCATACAAATAAAAGGGGGCTTTGTTGATTTTTTCTAAAAAATAAAAAAAATAAGCTCCATGCTCTTCTCTTGTGACTCTCAAGAACACTACTCCTCAAAGAAGTGAAAGTCTTCAAACGGCATTCCCATTTGAAGCATGTAGGAGAGAAAGTAGAGGGAAGCTTGAAAAATTTAGAAAACATGCTGTTGTACTATGATATTTAGTAAAAGAAACAATACATTTCTTTGAAAGGTCTTTTTGTTTTTTTCCATTGAAATAATATTAACAAGAGTACTTGAGCTCTTGTTTAGGAAGTGAGAGTTAACATTGAAGGATTTAATGGCCCTGGGGAGAGGCTAAAGCTCTTAACAGTTCATTTCCAGGTTTCCTAATATCTGTGGGATTTTTTAATGCTGCAATTTATTTGTAAAGTAATAAAAAATGTTCTAGGGAAAGTTTGAGATATTAATTAAGCTCCACAGAAAAATGCTACCTATATTTCTTTATACAAAAGAAAATATTTTTATATGGGTGGATTCCACACACACAGAAACATAAATTACTGATCCACCTGGCCTATGATTACATGTGTATATTCAAGAGAAAAGCAACATTGACATACAATACAGGATTTTATTCTCTATATCTGTGACCTACCTTTTTTCTCCCTCCCCAATTTTTACAGCAGACTTATAGTTTGAGGACACATGAAATTTAGTTCATTATTTGTGAGCTACACAGAGCTTTCATTTGGCAGCAAGAGGAAACAAAGTACCAAAAACAAAAGAAGTAGATTAATCGTGTCCTGAATAAAAATACTAAAAGCTTGAAGGGGAACTGCTGATTTTTATTTATTTATTTTAAGATCAAACTCATCTTTGCTAATCACGAGATTAGTCTAAGAAACATTTAAGCTATTACTATCATCAAATGCATTTTCAGAGAAATGAAAATGCCTTGTGAAATTACATCAACTGCACATCATTTTGGAGGGGAAAAAAGGGATATAAGTCTTCTAACAACACTGAATCGTACTCTTTCAACATTTGCAGATCAAAATGCATCTTTCTTCCCTTCTAAGCATCATTTTGTTTGGAATTTATTTCACTTCCTTTTATATAACCATTCAAAAGGAACTTTTCTTTTTTTTCCTTTTGTTTTTTACTGAATTTTTCACACAAAGGCTCTAAAAATTTCTGATGTCATCCTTAATGGAAATGAATCAAATTTCCATCTGAAAAACGAGGTTTGCATTCCCCATGCATCTCTATTATTTAACCTTTAGAAACCTGAGAGTGAAAGTGTTTTCCTTTTAATTACAGATGTTCTGCTTTTAGCAGCACTGTCCCAGTGTCTTTGACTTTGTCCTGGTTTTCAGCATATATCTAGGTGCTCAGCTTATCCAACTAGTTTTGGCTTCCCTCTACCTGCAGCATCATTTTGCTACACTCTGACCTATAGCTGGATCCCTTCTCTGGTGCTTTACACCCATTGACCAAGTTTCAACATGCTTGCTCCCCACTGAAATGCCAAATACCACCATTGCCGAAGCAGCATGGCCCAAGCATGGAAAAATCACCTCAAAGTTCAGCACTGAAACAGATAGAGAGTGTATCTTGGAAACCTGACAGAAAACAAAAAGAAAGGGGACAAGGACTTATAAAGCAGGGCTGGCAAGATGGAGGAAAAATTGTAGCTTTGGTGTGAATGGGGGGTGGGAATGCAAGGTAGTAAAAGGAGTAGTGGAAAATTCAGCTCTATGCTGTGTAAGAAAAGGAAAGAGAACCTGGCCCAGAAAGGATCAAGGATTTTAGATTTCAGGTTAGTTTCACACAGCTTTTATATAGATTTTATTATAGGCATAGCCTTATTTCATAGATTATTCTTCCCTATCATTTTGTTTCATCAGCATGGCTACCCTGTGTGAACAAGTCCCAGAGAAAATAGCACGGGACACAAAGATAAAGGAAAATATAATCACATTCCTCTTCCAATATTTTTGCTGGGTGCTGCTTGTGCACCATTATGTTACTATAAAGCTGAACAGGACAAGCAGCTTTAGTAAAGCAATGAAACCGGGCAAAACTGCAAAAAGACACTTCTGCCAAAAATGATGGTCACCAGCTATGCTATAAGGCAACCCAAGACAATTTCTGTTCTTACCTTTTCTACTTTCATTATCAGCAAGTTGACTTTTCCTCTTATTAAAAAGAAAAAAGTCTGTCATTACAAAACAGACCAGTCAGCCAAATGGTGTGGTCATTTTTTTAGGCATGAATCTAAGTCTTTTCCAACACAGTAAGTGTCCTAAATCTGAACAACAATTTACTCTTCCTTTAAGATACATATAACTTTACACTGTTATTATTTCCTTTTCTGCAACTGCTCCTTTACCTCCTAATTCTGGGAAGAAGTGATAGAAGGCAATATTTAAAGTATAATGAAGAGAAGCCCAGCACAGGTTTCCAGTCTCATGTCTGCAAACACAAGATACTGGTTTGAGTGCTTATCTGAACTGAAGCTGCATTTGCAGCCTTGAAGGTTTCCTCCCATCATCAGTCTCCTAACACAGAGCATCCTCATCAACCGACTACATCCACATTGTGATAGGACTGAATTTCTGCTTTTAAAAATAACTTGGGAGAGAGGAAAAGTAATTTTAAAAACTGGAATGGGAGCAGATGTCACCGGTCACAAGTGCTTTGCAGTCCTCTGGACATGTGGTCCTAATTCCTTTTCGAGGTGTCAGCACCAAAACGAGGACCAGATAAACGTTCATTTGTAGGACTCAAAACGGTGCGGCCATTCTTACACTCTGCCCTACAACTGCAGGACTTGCTTCTCTGAGAGGAGCTAATATAGGGGCTTCTGAACCCCCTCAGCCATCACTCCCAAGCCATCCAGCCCTATCAAAGTGACTGCTGCAGCTCCCAACGCCTGGCATCACTGCTGGCAATTTCAGACACTAAAGGGACTGAACCAGTGGCGAGGAGAGTCTCCCTCAGTAAAGTGGTCCCTCCAGCGCGGCACAGGGTGTCTGTGCCGTACCAGTTTCCTGGAACTAAACCCAGATCTCAGTGTACACACATCATCTGGTCAATTTCTTCTGATGCCAAATTAGACATTAAATGCAACGCTTTGTAACAGCTAAGCAGGTGGGATTAGAGACATGAGCACCGAGGAGAGAAACAGCAAAAACGTATGCAAATGACTATATAGTTATTGTACAGGGGAAAAACAGGGAAAACAGAAAGTCTAAATATTGTCTACAAAATCTAATCAGATGCAATATTAAAGAGCACAAATTTGAATAAAACAATCAGGAAATCCAGATGTTACATTTTCAGCAGCATACCTTCACCTGCTGTGTTACACCTAGGGCAAGATTTGTGGCACTTCACTTGAGGCTCTACCCCAAATTGCTCTTGATGCCTTCTTCAGGAATCAGTGTGGAGACACAGGACTGTCCTACAAACATTTCATTGCACCCCAAGGTGCATGGGGATGAACTATCCTCAGGTGATGCCTCCTTCCCCACTGATTGTAGCAATGCGATGCCTAGACCTACAGCTAGCAGGTAGCAAACTTTCAGATGGATGTTAACTGAGATGAAGGCAGCCTATGGTGCACATTGTACAATGTTTCTGTCGGGGGGGGGGGGGGGGGGGGGGCATAAATTCAGGCTGGAAATCCTCTTTTTTTCTTTTATGCCTGTAGTTTCATGTCTCAATTCACCAGCTTTACAGAACATTATGAAGTTAATTTCACACATGGACCCAAATTTCCTCACAGACACACTTATCAAACCCTCACTGAAGGTTAAACAGAATTTCTCATGCTCCTCCAGGGAAGGTGGTTCAACTGAGGAGGTTTTTGCTTTAATCACCAGAGAAGGCGTCAGTAGTTTGCACTCTTCTTTAGGTTTGCATTGGTGCTACTGATCGCAAATGCACAGGGAGCACAACAAAACTCTAAGTGCAGGTCTGAACCTGTGAAATGCTGAGCGAGTTCGATCACAACTGACTGCTGTGAGCATTGAAGGGATGCTGAAAGAAGCAATGTGTGCTTACAGGATCAAACCCCAGCCACACAACTCATTTGCGAGCTACATGACTAAGGGTCAGTAAAAGAAAAGCCTCTGTCAAGGCCCTCTATGGAAAATAGATTGTTAAGGACTTACCAGTCAGACTTCAGCATTTTCAGGAGAATATCAATGTATTTACTCTCCACCATATTTTAATTCAATTCATCAAACAAACATTATCCATTAAAGATTACGCACCTGTGAATCAGAAGCTCTAAAGGTCAGCCTTTTCGATTTATGCTGAAAAGAAATCTTGGCCTTTCCTAAAGCCACAGATCTTTGTATGTATCCTGCTTCTCCTGCCTGCAAAACTATGAAAAAGGGAGCTTGATAAAACAAAGATCTCTATTTATAAGGCTTCCACCTTTGAGCTCCCTGTGGGCTGCCTGCCTGCCAGAAGGCTCTTTAGAAGCAAGCTGGTGGAGTACACAGGGTGGCCGCATGAGATGCCACCTTCCCAAGGAGAGACGAGAGAGAGGTAAAAAGAAAAATCTTTGCCAAGTTCAATAGGCCAAATTCCTCTTTGAATTACAGAGGCGTAAATCTGATCTAATCCTACCATAGGCAATGGTGCTGTGCTGGATTTGCACTGCAGGAATCGGAAATCAGAACTTGGCCTGCCAAGCTCAAAATTGCAAGGACCTTTTCCCAGTGCTTAGGATGTCTGGCAACAGAGACACTGATGCTTGTTCAAAGAGGATATAAAATGCCACCATAAGGATGAAATGCAGCACTGAAAGTAACGCTCTAGACCTGTTTTGCACAGACATTGACAACCACGCAACGCAGGAGAGCAATGAGTTGTTGCCTAATTCTTCTCAAGAAAGAAAAGTCTCATTGTGGGTAGAATGGGGCATAATGACTTTATCACAACTGTAACTACTGAAGGACGGAGAAAGAAATGCCTGTGATTCTATTACTCAATGCCTACCTTAGTTCAAAGACTGATCTGAGAAAATAACCTGCATATTAAATATACATTTGGCAACTGAACAGTTGGTCAAAGAGTGAGAAAATATCTTGTGATTAACCTATTCCCAGCTACTCACCTATGATAACCTGCACTGAATTAGTTACTTACAAGGTAAATAGAACAGAAAATGCCTGATTTCTGAAGTCCACTAGATCTCTTTCTGAGAAAAAGTTGCCACATTGGCCAGCTTACTTTCCCCCCCTTCACTCAATTACACCTGATTCTGCCTAGTTAAATCTCTCAGATTTGCTGAAGAGTGACCTGCAAAAGGAAAAGACTGTCAGCTTGATCCCCAGATTGTTTCTTTACGAAAGTGTGGTCAAGAGGTTCTTCTCAATAAAGGGGCTTTCTTGCACCAAGCCTGCAGGGAAAAGGGCAGCTCACTTCTCTTGGAAATTCCAGCCAGCCCACAGCAGCTTGGAGGCCATTGTCAGCCATGCTGCCTGGCCCAATGCACGCTCAGGCGTGAATTTCTGGGTCCCCTGCTCCTCCTGCCGAGGAGATTTCTGTCAGGTCCAGCTGTACACCATGCATGCTCCCCTAAGCTGACAGTTACCAGCTGGCCAAAGATGGTGCTCTTTGCATCTTGCCGTGTTCCAAAGCAGCGGCAGGAAGGCCTGTTTGTGCAGTTAACTGCCAAGAATACTAGCTTGGGTTGGGGAAAACAGCGAAGTGTCAGTGATATGATGGAATAAAATAAAGTGGAAACAGCTGGACTGGTTCAGACCAGTTATTTGCATTAGCTAACACCTATTTAACTTCAGGAGCTAATGAACACTTCTGAGAGACGATAGCTTTATTAAAGATTCAATTATTTTTCAATTAAGATGTAAGAGCTGTATTAAGCATCTCTGAAAATGCCACAATGTCCTCCAGCTCCGTTCAGGGAAAACCCAAGCTAGTATTCTTGGCACTTCCCAAGGTAAAACACTAGCAAAAATAAAACCCTAAAAAAAAAAATCAGAATTGTCAGAGGCTCTTTACACTTCTTAAGGAAGAAGAGAGCTCATTCTTTTGCAGCTCTCTTCTATCTGCTCCTTTACCTCCTTGGTTTTTCCTCTGTTGCAGATAATTCCACATGATTAATAGGCTCTTCTCAGCAGTGCTACACACAGTTAGCTCTTTTAATCTCTCTTTGAATCTGAGTCTCTCTAATCCCCCAGCCCTTCGGCCCCAGGAGACTCCACCTGAGGATCACAGACTCATATAGCTCTCTCTGTTTTAAGTTTCAATCTGCGGGTTTATAACAGAAGAAAGTTCAAATTTACCTTATCTGCCATGATCATAGAGGAGCCTCCATGAATGCCCAGGATGGGAGTGAGGGTCTGGGCAGAGATGAAGTCCAGGATCTGAGCAATGGCTTCCTGGTCTGTGTCATCAGCAAATACCACCCCTTGAATCTTCCGATCTGACATGAGGTCACAGATGCGGGTGATGATGCTCTTGGGATCTGTCTCATTCATGGCCACCAGCTCCACCCGGGGCACCACTGAGAGGTGGTGGAAGTCATCTTTCTCGTGTGCATCTTTGATGGCCACTTCGTCTGAGGTCCCCACCAGGATGACTGCAATGCCAATGCTCGGGTGGCTTTTCTGGGCATGGGCCCCGCTCCCTGTTGTCGCGAGGACTGCCAGCACCAGCCAAAACTTTGGAGAGTAGCACGCCACCCTGGGCCTCATCTTCGGCTCTTACACTCCCTAAACAAAGAAGAAATAAAAGGAAGGGGGGAAAGTGAGAGAAAGAAAAAGTGATTAATTGATAAGTCAATCATGCACTCAACCCTTCAAGGCAGATCCATCGATCCTCCTCAGCCGCTGCCATCCTCCCACCAGCCCTTCTTGCTCAATGCCCAGTCCTTCAGCTGCATTCAGGACTCTATTAAATAGTCAGAGGGACTCAAACTGGAGTCGCAGTCTCTACCTCAGAGTTTGGAGTCACCTCAGAGAACAGCTGTCAGCAGAAGATGGGATCATGTCGTCTCTCAGGTCCCATGTCACACTGAGACCAAAGTCAAAACTGATTGAGAATTGTCCTTTGACGGCTGTTCAGCTGTCTTTGTGAAACTAATTGCTTATGTCAAGCCCATGTCTAAGTGCTTGCCCTCAACACAAAGAAATTATTGATGCTTGTGATCTGTTTGGCCTTCAGCTGGAGGTATAGCAGAGAGGTTGAAGGGACCAGGCAGACAGGACACCCTTTTACTTTCTCAGCACAGTGCCTCTAGAATAAAGGGAGGACAATTGTCAAGGCCATTAGATGGATGTGGGTGTGAGTTACTCCGTGTATGCATTGCATGCAGCCTTCCTACTGAAGGAATACACACTGCTCCAGTCCATAGTAGTTCAGTCATATGCCTTTCACCAACACAACATCCATTTCTTTTTAAAATGCCAAGAACACAAAATTTCCTAATGGTCATAGCTAAAAATGGACCAGTGTAACATGGGGAAGACATTCCCTTCAAGACCAACATGCCAAGTCTTTTTGCTAAAAAGGAGAAAAAATCCACAGAGCTTATAAAGGTTCACCATTGGCTACCACAGCCAGGGATGTTACAGGGATCTTCTCCCTGAACACGTCCACTTTATTTTGTAATCACAACAGCAGAAATGGAAAAACCCGATGAGGTCATCTCTCCAGCCCCTGCCTGAGCAGGACAGCTCCCTGTGGGATTGTTCCTAGCTCTTTCTTTACTCAGTCTTGTTTTAATAATACCTCACATTTCCACAGCTCTTTTCATCCTCAAGGCACTTCACAGACACTAATGAATTAATACTTGCAGCACCTATGAGGAGTAAGCATTATCAAAATCCTCCTGGTCTGGGGACAAAAACAGAGCAGTGGCCGTTCCTGTGAGAGGCAGCACTGTTCAGCACACTCATCCAGGGCCACTTTGCTGTCCCAGGTAGATGCCAAGCATTTCAAACTAGAAAAGACTTCCTATCAGCTCTTCATGCCCATAAATCTGCTCATCAACAGCCAGGTACACTTAGAATAAACACACCCGCCCTGCATTTCGTTGCACTACATCACTGACCCTCTCATCTTGGGAACCAAGAAACTGGAACCTTCCATACCGTTCACTGCTGCATGTCTCTCTGTTAAGTGGATAGAAGGCTGCAGCAGCAGGGACAAAAACAACAGGATTTTTTGGGGAAGTTGGAAGTCCATCCAACAACCCCACCAAACACCAGTCGCCCCCAGAGAGAGGGCACAAGGGACTCCATCATGCCCTGCCCAGGATAACACAGAGGCTCAGCGCGTGCTCCCTCATTGCCATGCTAAGCAGAGAGAATGTATCCTGCATTATTATTACCAGATAAATAACCACATAATAAAATAGATAATAAATATGCACCGGAGGAACCAAATCCACTTAGGAGGCTGGAAGGAACCACGGGTACGAAGCAGCAATCGATTCTAAACTCTGACGGATCCACTTTCTGAGAGATGCTCATAAGAACCAAGGGACTTCAAGAGTTTGGCAAAATGAACAGCTAACTTCATTCCAGCAGGACTGTTATCCTCCAATTACGAGTCACTAAATTAGATTCCTTCACAGTGAAATGCAGTCCCCACTCCTGCAATGCTTTATTAACTTTAATGCACTCTATACGCTCTCTGTCTCTCACTCTCTTGCTCAGTCCCTTTAATGCTATATTTACTCTCTTTAAAATATGTCTCCTGCGATCTCTCTGCAGAGTCTCACACTGTATATTACGCTTGGTTAGGCAATGGCTAGCTGTGATGCCCAGGGAGCAGAGTGTAGGTTTTTCCTAGCCCCTCTCCCACCAGGAATACTTCACAGGGCCTTCCAACACAGGGCTCAGAGAGCAGCAATGCAGGAGCTATGCAGGCAAATGAGGCAGCTGTCTGCTTTCACACCCAAATACAGACTTTTCCCACAGGGAAAATTGCTGGCCAAGAAACTCATTCCCTTCTCTTCACTTGCACCAAAGCCAATAAATCTCTAGCATCTACCTTCAAGGGCCAGCAGATGAGAACACAGATCTTGAACAGCACTTAAGTGCCAACCTACTGCATGTCTGGCTCAGGGGATGTGCCCCCCAGACAGATCTTCTCTTCAATACAGGATGATAGGGTTCCCTGTAAAGCATCAGAAATTCAGCCTTCAGCCAGAGACACAGGGAGCAGCCAGGCCTAGGAAAAATCTAATCTAAAAAGGTCATCAGTGCCTCCACAGCTGACCTGGCATCTCCCTCCACTTTGGAACCTTGGCCATGAGCCCTCTCCAAGAGCAGGCAGAGAGATGCCTGTGTCCACCCAACCACCCAAGGCACTTTTCCTCTGTCTCTTGCTCATATACAAGTTCTCTGTCACACTCACTACGTGTTTCAGGAACACGGATGGCCCACATGCCAGGAGCCAACGTCCATCTGCAGCAATTACAGGTACCAGGTTCAGACTGGGCCCCCTGGCAGGACAGGACACAGGGATGTAGCAAGGCAGAATGCCAATAAATCAAACCCAAAACAGGGCTGGGTGGTACCCCATTAGCTCCACACTCCCACAAGGCAGCAGCAGGTTCACAGCACAGAGTTGCGCTGCTCAAGTGCAGTCTGTTGGAGATAGGAACGGGCATCCTGGCACCAACCCCACCTCTCCTTCCTCCTCTGGTCTGGCTCACTATCAGCCCTTTTTGAAGGTATGCTAGTAAAGGGGTACACAACCACAGACTTATTGTAAGATTAAAGTGACCCCACAACGACTGTGAGAAGGTGTTTTTGCATACACAGCAGCAAGTTTTATCCATTAATTTTGGCAATGTTTAAGTGCAAAAGTCTGAGACACCCAAACAAGGAAACACTGGAGGCACTATAGGGACCCTCCTTGAGGGCTGTCTTTTTTCCAGTGAGCATTTGCAAATTCACATGGGGAAATTCATAAGCACGTGACAAGGTTGCAGTTGTAAAACAGGACATTTGCCCCTAGTTGTTTCAAGTAACTTCAATATTCCTAGACTCTAATTTCACCAGTCAAGAATGACTTTAAAAATGTGCTAGGATGTTTTATGACAAAATATTTTACGCGAGTAGTTTTTTCCCTTGCTGGTGATGTGGGGCAGCATAGTGTCTGGGAGGCTTTTCTGTGCTTTTGCCACTCCAAAACAATTCAGCAATTCCTAAACTCCAGTCTAACCAGTAACGTCTTTCATGCATTATTCCATGCTATTATATTCTCCCTTACTCCCTGGTATACAATATATGTCAGGGATATTAGATAAAGTGGTTTTACAGACATATCTATATTTAGGTATAAACATGCCTGTAAAACCATTATACCTCTATAATCTCATTTTACTTACCAATAAAACACATCCACCATTGTAGAGGAATGCAGCATCTACTTAATGCTGCAGAGCAGTGTTACACAATCACTGTTAAAACGAGGAGGGAGAGTTAACTTTCCCAGTTGAAAATGCAAGAGAAGTGTAGGTAGTCAGACAGTAATTATTCGGATTGGAATTTGGCCAGGACCAAAGGTTAGATTGCTTTAAAATATCATGAGAACCTTATTTGACACTGCATTTTATGTGGATCATATCTAAGATAAGTATTAATAGAAAATTATTAGGCTGCACAGGCAAAAATACAGCTCAGCATTTAGAGATATTTCTGGACTATATTTCAAAATACCGAAAGTACACAAATAGGTCACTGTGCATTCAGCCAGGCAAACTGTAAATAAAGTGCTGCTCAGTGTACAGCAAGGCGAGACGATCTTTAGGTGGGATAAAGAAACTGAGGCAGAAGGTGGGCTGGTCCCAGGAGCTTGGGGTCAGTTCTGTTGTGTATTGATGCTGGTGCCTCCATCTGCTGCAGCTTTGCTAGAAGGGCAGCAACATGCAATAGCCCCTTGGGAGGGTAATTGCAGGCCCCAAAACCCCACTTCCAAGCTAAATATAGCAAAAAGAAAGGAATTCCTGTAATACTGTGGTCTCAGACTAAAAGCTGCCTTAAAGGCAACTTTCCTAGTAAGGAGGAAGACAATGGTTGAGATAGAAGGCTGAACAGCATCAGCATTGTGAAGGGAACTTTGTAGGGATGAGGGCTCTACACTGGAGGAAGAAGAGCATCACCTACAACTTCCAGACTTTCCTGGGGAGCCATGGGGAGGTTCATACCAGAGTGCTTTCTGGACTCTGCCCGCTGGGAGCTGTGATGAGGTCACAGGACTTCAAGCCACAGAATCTGAATTCAACAGCTAGTTTTGCATCTGCACCAACTGTAATGCTAACTCTCAACCCTACCCTTACCCCTGATCACTAGCCCAGTTCCAATACTTACCACCACACCTGTGGCCGAGCTACTACCTACAGATGTCCTACCATCTCCAGTGTTACTGGAGACAGTTTGAGCATTGTTGGACAATGAATCAGAAACCAACCCTCATGTTTCCAGCCCTAGCTGGGGGTAAGAAGAAATCCATCTCAGCTGTGAGATACTCTAGAAAGCTGGCAGGTGCTTTGTGCCTTGTATCCAACACACCACCAGGGAACAGCACAGCGCACTAGGAGCCGTAGGGAAGTTAACATTGCACTAGACGAGCTACTGGGCTGTCTGGCAAGAAAATACCTGTATTTCTGGACCAGAGAGCACTATTTCTGTGCTAATTAACTGCAGAAGACCATGGTTTTGGTCTGCTACCTGCCTTACAGGTAAGCTGCAGGAGCTGAGAAGACCCAGGAGAAGAAAGGTGTAGGATTGATTTAAACCCCATAAATTGTTACTCCTAAAAGCTGGGGTGAAAGGCTGTAAATCAAACCCTTCTCTAACTCACTGATTTTTGGCAATCCAATTTCAACTTAGGACAGCATCCCATTCTTACGGTTAATGCCAGCTCCCCACTCCAAACACACTGCGTGTAGTCTGCCTCTGAAGAAGCACTCCTCCCTTCCTAATGCTGCGTTGTCCTACCACAGCTTCAGCCCAGGCTATTTGTACACTGACAGCTCCTGCGCTGCTGTACCACATATTACTGCTCACCAGGTAGGTGACATAAGTGTGCATAAATCTTCTGGCTCGTGTCCCTGTTGTTCCAGGAACTTTGTAAACAGAGACAAAGATGAGGATGAATCTGGGGCACAAAGGATGTGTCCTGGAAGCACCTGCACACTTCAGGTACTGATAAACAGAATGAATGACACTGCAGGAAAATATCCGTACGTTCAGAGCAGGAATATGGCAGTGTCTACAGATATCAGAAAGTTCCACGTCCAATGATGAATGAAAGAGCAATGCAGCACCTGGACCAGAAGGGTTCATTATAGCAACTCTGACTGAAATCCCTTGCCCTCCCCTGGAAGGAAAGTGGTATGTAGGCTCAATTCTATTCACAATTTATTTTCTTTTAACCTGTCCGTTCTTTATTAAACCAGATAGAAACTCCTCCCCGGCCTGGCCAGTGTCAGATTCGTCCCATAGATCACATATTTACTCCTCCCCATCTCCAAAGCCTAGGTTGCTTCTGTTTAGGTCTATCCATTCAACAGGTCTATCCAAGGATAAGGTCCAAAAAGCACTTCCCTTTTCCTGCCCCACATAAAGGAGAAGAGTAGTTCTCTCCCTGCACTTGAGGCGGTACAAGGAACACTTTGATCATCAATTAGACCCAAATCATTCCCAACAGATTAAGAACTGTGTCTCATTATTGTAAGCTTGCCCAAGGGTAAATTCCCAGTGTCCTTCCCACTTCCTCCCACCCACATATTTTACATATCATGGGGATAGCTGATACAGCCACAGCCTCCGAGCTTCTGTTGAGTCCAACATCAAGTGATTCAGAGAAATTACACGTGAAAATCCTCTCCTTAATAGTCTTGCCCTTCCCCCAGTCATTTCAGTATCGCTGTCTGCAGCATCTGCTTTAGCACACGACCTGCCCTGAAACAACTCAAACAATAGGATTACCACCACTAGAAGATGACTCCAAGGATCACATTTAGAAGCGTTTCTCTAAACTCAGCCTAAATTTTCCCTTTGCTCAGCTATCCTGTTACTTCAATAATATCTCCTTCATTCAGCCTAAACAATTTCTCCCTCTTGACTCACCATTTCCACCCTGAAAACGCTTGTAAGATGGTTATCTGATCACCCCTTGGGACTTTCCTCTGCTGCAGTGGAAGTTCAGCTGTGTTCATGTCCCTCTTAAGCTGAACCCCTAGGGCCCTCAGCAGGATGAGGGAGGGAGGAGGAAGGTAGCAGCCGGGCCAGGGAGAGCAGGAGCAAGCCTGACCTGCTTCCCCAGCCTGGCATACAAGCGCAGAGCAGCAGGAGCCAGTGTAACACACAGAAAAGCCATTAAGAGAGACAGCAGGTCAGTCTGGCGTTGCCCGGTGCCAATTTCTAAATGCCAGGGCAGAGATGCTTGGCACGGCCATCACTCTCTGCAAGGCTGGCTGGCGGAGCCGGGCTGGAGCCATCGTTCCCCTGCCGGGATCTCACCCCCAGCACCCCGCTTGGACAGGTTTAGAGGGACAAGACCAGCCTTCCTGCCAGAGGGGAGGAAATGTCCTCACCGTCTGGAGCGGTCAGCTGCTGCTCCATGCATGCTCCAGTTCAAACAGGGGTTTCAAGGCTTTCAAGAGGTCTCTTCACCATGCAGTTTCCCACTTTCGACCATTGCCTGGCCCATGGCAGGCTCAGAGCAAATCATCCAAAGCAAGGGATGCACCTCTGTGTGCACAGCCCCTCCAAAGGGATTTCAGCACATTTAAACCCAGCTTTGCCTCCTGGCACACAGGACTGAGGGAAGCTAGGTTTAAACATACAGCAGAATGCTGCACCCAGAACAACACCAGTTTTGCCAATTAAATCCAACTGGAACAAGTTGGTGATCCATGCTGCAATCCCTTCCTTCCTTTCTTAATTCTCTGCTTCCACTTTTCATTTCCAAGCAGAAATCAACAGCATATTAACAACCTGAGTACATTAAAGACTAGGATTTCCAAAAGCTAGGGATTTAAATAACTCCAATCCATTAATAACCATGAAAAAAAACACACCTTTAATTTTGGTTAGATGGTTTGGAGAAACACATCCTCTGCATTTCTGATTACTTGCTGTATTAATTTGAGGTTTTCCAATAAACTCTACATTTTATGTACATTGGCAGATTGTGACACTGAATTTCAAAAAGTTTAAAAAAAAGGAAAAAGTGTTTACTATCAAGGATGGAAAGACTTTCCATTCCCCAGACACTTTCATGCACTGCATTCAGTCCCTGTTCATTCCCTGAGTTATTTGCTTAAAGGCAAAGCACAGAGCAGGCAGGTGAAGGCTGCTCTGTCTGCTGAAGGCAGCTGCCAAACACCATGCCAAAGCTGAAATCCCATGGGCTACTTAAGACTGTCTCTTGATGTTCTTTGTCCTTTTATGCCACATATAAACACCATAAAAGCTAAATCACAAAGGTTTCTTAAAACATGAAATAAGTAGGAAATAATGTGTTGTTTTTTTTTTTTTTATAAGGCAACTCAAGTGATTCCTTGTCCTTCATACTAAGAATCCCCAGAAGGACATCTGAACCAGAGGGATACAGCCTTAAACTACATCTGCACTTTGGATTCAGCCATCTAGTGTGCTGACAACCTCCTCAGATATAATGTATGACAGTGGGCAAAGCTTTAAAGCATTAACCAGCCTGTCTCTTAGAAAAGATCTTCATGGGTGCGTGAAGACCATGCAGCAAGGGCAATCTAGGAGAAACTCCCTGCACTGTCTCTGCTGCTTGTGGCACCGTTGTAGCAAATCTTAAACAGCCTTAAGCAGAGTGCCAGAGCTCACCAGACCTGATCGGGCCCTCATAAAGGTGTCACAGACAGAAGGAACTGCAGAAACGGCAGTTGATGCCTGAAACATCAAGATATGAGATGGTCAAAGAAGCTGCTACATGAAGGCAGGGGGTGGAGAGTGGGAATTGTGTTTTGTGAGCTGGTCTAGGGCAAAGCCACAGCGCTAGACACTGATGGGTACTCGTACGTGTTTTGCAAACTGCCAGCATCTCTCAGGAGCTTCGTGGCCTCTTGGTTTACACTGGTATGCAGCACTGTGGAAAGTGGGGTTTTGTCACCAAGTGACCCTGCAATAAGGTCAGCCTTGCTCATGAAATGAGCCAGGAAATTAACTGGAAGTTGAGAGGGGCAAAAAGGTAGACCACAGCAACCACAGCCAAAAGTGGTTGAGAGCTGGCTCTGGTGAGGCCACTAGAAAGGATGGATGAGTACTCAGATAACTTTGTTCTCAAGTCTGCTTCTTTATAATTGCCTATCCCTTGGCAAAGTCGTGTCTTCCCTTTTCCTCATTCTGATTCTCAGTAAAGATTTTTTCTGTTCTTGTTATTGCTACTTTAAGAAAAGCAAAACAAAATTTACCCAGGAGAAGTAACAGGGGATACCCAATGTGTGACACCAAAAAGAATGCCATGCAAGATGCTTGGAGTTGTATGTTCCCAACCCAGCAGTATCGTAAAAATCACTCATCCCTTTAGAAAAACCTGATCCTTACAAATAAATACTAAAGTCAGGATGAAAGTAGAATTGACAATTGCAAGTTAGGATTTTTTTTTTGGTGGCCTCATTTTCCTTCTCCTGTTCCTTTCTTTCCCTCTTCACTCTTCCCACCCCAGTCTCCCCTTTCCTTGTATTTCTCTCCCTCAGTTCAATAACCAGTAAGGCACCAGCCATCAAGCCACTGGATACAATATGTTTTCACACTACATTAGTGCTGTGCACCAGACCATGCAGCACCTGCGATTGTATGACAGGTCATGGCCAATTCGTCTTACGGAGACCTTCAATCAATAGCATCCAGAAAGCATTCCTGGCTGGAGGGACCCAGCCCAGCAGTCACTGACCTCTCCCTCGGCTCAGCAGTCCATCATATTTATGGAGTTGCAGTGACAGAAACTTATACAAGAAAAGCCATGTCTGGACCACGGCTCGTCACTGACTGTTGATGCTGCAGGGATGGGAAGGCCCAATCCAGCACAAAAAAACAGATTAGATTTGGCTGAGCTGAATGCCATTTCCATGCATCTTTTCCCACCAGATTCCTCTCCTCTCTCTTCTCCAGCTTGTCAAATTCATTCATGCTGGCTGCTTCAGCCCCCTTTCCCAGCAGCTCACCTAGCTATTCATTCCTCCACAATGCATATGAGGATGTGTACCTGCAAATTCCTCCTCCCAGCCCAGCTCCATCACCAGCTTCCTCAAGGTGCAGCTCCACTCCTTTGGGACACATCTTTTTACACATAAGTTACTATAGGTTACATTTGGAGCAGGAAAAAAATGAATATTGACAGAAAGAGCAAGAAGGAACAACCTCCAAAACTAAATAATGGTCACAGTAAAGAATACACTGTCAGTAAATAAAAATTCATCCCATGAAAAAGTGTAGCTGGGAGTTACTTATGCTTTAAGGTCAGTTTACACTTTTAGAACAGCATAAAGGGACTTAAGTATAGAAGAAAACCTGGAATTTCAGTATCCCCATAAACTTCCTTCAGTCTACAATGCATGCCCAGATCTATTATCCTACTCAGCTTTCTGCATCCATCCATCACTTATCTCTAATCCATATTTTGTCCTACGTGGCTCCCACAGTCACTCCATTCCTCGCTCTAAGCACTGCTATACTTTTGTTCCATCTTAGCTCACTTGCATTCACACCGTTCGGTATCTGTTTTTAAATCTTAAAAGCATGGAGGGAATGAACCACAGCAAGTGAAACCTGGTTCTAATCCCTTACACAACCACCCAAAAATCAATAAGCATTTTTTCAAAGTGTAAACACCATTGTTTTCTTCCTCAGCCCTTTGCCTTAGTCTCCTCATCAGAAAGACAGAGATGCATCTTCCCTGCTTCACAGAGCTAGAAGGTTTAATTATTTATTGTATTTAAAGTACTTTTGGCTCTCAAGTGATAGAAGCTACAGGAGTTGAGATTATTATTATTGCTTTCCATTGCACTTCCCTGAAGGCAGCAATGTCTTCTTGTGAGATCATACCCAACATTACTCACAGGATCCCAAGAGAGTGTATTAAAACCTGTCTGTCCAAGATCTTCAGGACAATAAATCCTAGTTTAGCTAGGAGCAGAGAGAAAGGAATTGCTGTAATACCATAAATAGTTATTGGTTTCCAAGCAAAACCCTTGATACTCAATATCGACTTTGCCACATTAACTCAAACTGCAAAATACTGCTGATCAGTGGTTTCTGAGGAAACAACACATTGTCAGCAAACGCCAGTTTGTTAAGCCTGTTGTCATGAAAATATCTCAACTCATGATACATTTTCACCTACTCCAAAGCAGCTTCCTGGCCAGGCAAGGAAGAGCAAAAGATAAGTGAAGCTTTGGAGAGCAAAGCAGAGCTGCAGTAGGCAGCCAGCCTCTGGGGTCTGATTTAGAGATGCAGCTCTTTGGGACATCAGGTGCCATCCTTCTGGCACTTTTAATCCAAACCTGAACACCTGTTTCATCAACAGATCTGCCCTGGGGGTCTGCCATGGATCCAAGGAGTCTGGTTCCAGCAGCTCCTGGACTGTGAAAACGTAGGGCACAGCTCAGTCTTAATTCACTTACAGAAACTCAAAGTACAAGATCTCTTCGCTGGTGGTCTCACAAGTGGAGACCCTCAGACCCTGGGTTTAACAGATCTGGGGAAGGTACCAGAGCAGTCACCCGGCTTGCACAGCATGGCTGGAAAGTTCTGGGAGCTCTGATCCCCTCCTAAACAAAAATCCTGGTCTTACACCAGCAAGCCTGAAGACTCAGAGACCTCGCTGGGACTACAATGTCAGAGGTCCCAGAAGTCTGGGATTCATAGAGAAGTCCTCAGATGTAATTCAAAGGGCCCACAGCTTCAGACCAGGCTGTAAGTGAAAGCACCCCACAGCTGCAAACCCTATGAAGCCCCAGGAGCCAGGATAGGAAACCAATAGTTTTGGTGGAGACAACGTTCAGTCGAATCCCTTTTACATCCAGGCCGGTCCTTATGGAAACACAGCTTCCTAGAGACAGGAACCCAAACCTTGCTGCCATGCTGGGGGTCAGGCCCCAGCCCAGAGCAGCTGCTCTCCCTCCTGAGAGGAGTGGGGACAGAGGCACCGCTCAGCCAAGAGGTGTGGATTTAATGGATACGGTGGCAAAGCTGCTTTTACACTGCCCCTCCTGAAGCACTGGAGCAGCACTAAGATGCCAGTCCTGCCTCATGAGGAGCTTTTGTACAAACCCAAGGTTGTAGCACCATACAAGCGTCAAGTTTAAGCATTCAGTCAGCAGCAGTCTGGGGTCTTTGGCTAGGTCTCATCCTTGTTTGTATATGACAGTACCAATATTGACAACCTGGGCAGCCAAAGATTACTGGCTGCAAATACCACCCATCCCCTACAATAACGTGGGGAAAGCACACCAGGTCATCCAGGCCACAGGGCTGAGCTGCAGCCCAGCAGGGTCACAGCATGGCTCTCACCAAATACAGCAAGACCAGCACCGACCAGGTACATGCACACTGGAGAAACCTAACACAAAGCCCCCATGCTTAGGGACAAGCATCTCAAAGTCCCATGAAAGGGGAAAAAAATAAAATCAGTCCTTGGATGCTGTGCTGGCTTCCTGCTTCCCTCTCCCTGACAGTTCCTGCTTTGGCGTCCCATAAGAAAGACACGGAGACAAGAGCTCTCCTCTGAACCAGGTGGTGTTTTTCCATGCAGCTGCGTGGATTTATAAATATAAAGACACCCAAGTAGAATAAGATTCACGGACACTTTTGAACTATTTCCATGCACCCCTGTGCTAAAGGGGTTTAAAGGCCACGATCTGATGTGGCAGTGTTTTAAAACCACTTGCCTGGGTTTTAACACCGTTGAGAGGCACTGGGTAGCATGGAAGGGATCTGTCGTTCCACAGGACTTTCACCTAGGGAGAGAGAGAAACTGCAACAGACAAGCTACGTATGCATTACCACTTGGACTGCATTGCCCCTGGGTTCTCTGGGATCCCTCTTCTCTGGTTTGTATTTTATCTTCTGAGTCTGTAAGACTTCTGGGATCCTATACCCCCTCCCTGACCAAACTCCTCACACAGCCCTGTCGCTGCCCCATCCAGAGACTGGCAATATTTCAGCAAGACTAAACACAGCACACATTTATCACTTCTTTCCTAACTAAAGAAATCAGAGGATATACAAGACCATGGCTGAGCCCCTGGCCCCAGAGCTGAGGTGAGCTGGTGGGCAAGCTGTGCAGCCCCTCCGGCCAAATCATTTACCCAGCCTGCTCTGCCATGTGCCTAAGGGACCACCTTCTCCAGATCCATCTGCCTTACAGGTTCCCCCACTGCTACAATTTTTATTTATTTATGAAGAGCAACGGCCTTAAAGTATACATACATACAGGGGAAAAAAATAAACAGGTGGCCTGACATTAGGGAAAGAAAAGCACTCAGGCAGTGCACAAACTCCCCAAGGGAGGTGCTCAGGCATGAGTTACTGCCAAGATGACATCTGTAGGGAAATAAGCCACCAGATGCAGGGGAATGGACTGGAGAGGCCCAGAGCAATGAGGAGGAAAGAGGAAAAAAAAGAAATAAAACAAGAAATGAAACAGGCTGGTTTGCCCATCAATAGTTATTACACTTTACAGAATTCACAGGTGTCTTTCACTCTTCTTTGTTGAAGGAGCTTTCCAAAAGCTCATGTCCCTGCTTCAAATCATCTGGCCTGCCATCACCCATCCCATCAGACTCCCAGCCAAAAAGGCTTCAGTGACTACTGCAGCAGAGCAAAGAAGAGCCATCTTATCCAGCCACTCTGGCCTGACGTGCCCAATCTCCTCTTCCTTCTACCTGAAGGGCCGCCACTTCTCTCATAAGCAATAATAATCTCCTAAACATGCACACACATCCCATTTTGTCAGCTTTCAGAGCAATGCACCTCCCCAGCCATCCCTTCGGAGAGGCCATGAGGAGACAGTCATCTCCCTCACACCCTCAGGTGCACACTGGTGCAACAGTAATGGTGGCATGAACAGAGGACACATCCCATGCCAACAGAAACATGAAGTGAAGATGAAGAGGACGATGCTTCACCAGATAGCTGGAAACTGGTCACAGTGGGGAGAAAAGCCCTCCTAGAAAACCTGGCCCTGGCTCTAATACACGTCTCCTGGACCGGCAGCACAGGACTGCTGGGGCAGTCACAGCTGGGTACCCGTGTGAGAAGGCAGGGGGTGCTGAACAGCAATCACACAGAGGCAGTAAGAACCACACACCTTCTCTACAGGGCTTCTGGGTGTACCAGGGCCCTGCGCTACAAAAACACGTTCAGACAGGGAGCTTGCTTTGTAGCAACAGCAGAGAAAAAGATGCATGTATCAGTGAAGGGAGCAGGATAATGAGTCAAACTATCTGAACAGCATTAAAACACTTCGAGCAATGGGTGAAGAGCAAGTTCTAGAGAAGACTCTGCAGCAGAAGACATGCAGAGTACCAGCCCATGTAGGTCACTAGCCCAGACTTTACCCTCTCCACCCCAGTATCATCTCAGAACCACTGCAAGTGCTGGTGCTTGTCCATGTTTCAAACATCCACTCTAGAGGGCCACCGCCTTAGACACCATGCCTGAAACTTCAGATGATGGCCAGCCAACTGTACTTTGCACAAGTGAAACCTGTGGTTGTCCAACACACTTAAGGAACTGGAGGAAGTTCCTTGCACCTTCTGCAGTGCTTTCTATGTTCCAGCAGGCAGACCTCTGGCAGCATGGAAAATACAATCACATATAGAAACCTCAGCTGGAGCGGTCCCACCTTCTCCCCCACCCCACCTTAATTGGATTTTTGGTTTTGGTGGTCCTCATCACCATACTATGAGTGTCAGCCAATTGTGTGGGCACAGCTGACCCAGAAATCTGCAAGCCCACCATTGGTGAAACAAGGGGACACCACAGGGGATGGATGTGGCCGTGCTTCCCATTGGATGACTGAGCCCATCCCCTCTTCTAAGTTTTCATCCAGAAATGGACTTAATAGAGGCTGCCCAATAGTCACAGCCCTAAACTGGCTGACACATGAAGAGCTGTATGATGGAGAGAGGAACGAAGGAGAAAGTTTCTTTTTCCTTGTTCTCAGGGTGCTTCCCTGGCTCAGGTGGTACCCACTCTCCAGAAAGGCCATCAGCCTGCACCCACCTCTAGTCATGTTAGCTTTTCTGGAGCAGGAATGCTCAGCTAGATGCAGTCAGTGCCTCCACTCCTCTATCACACTCAGCCATCCATTCCAGGTGCAGCATACACAACCACGCAGCAGCAATAATGATTAGAGAAAGAGGAGTGAAAAGCCAAGGGGAAGGACACAGAAGGGCAGAAAAAGTGGAGCCAAGAACGAGGGTGAAGTCAGAGGAACAGTGAAAACAGGAGAGAGAAGGGAGAGGCAGCTACTTTGCAAACTGTAGCTAAAAGTCTCCCAACGTTTACAGCAAATGATGCATGAAAACACACTGTCAGGAATGTGATGCCCAGAACCTATTGCTGCTAAATATTTAATCTGATTGGCAGGGAGCTGTTAAAGCCTCCGTGTCTGGATTGCAGGCTTCTACAGAGCAACAGGTAAAGTAAATACATCAAC
Source organism: Anser brachyrhynchus (assembly GCF_964034855.1). Lineage (NCBI taxonomy): Eukaryota > Metazoa > Chordata > Aves > Anseriformes > Anatidae > Anser > Anser brachyrhynchus. The sequence continues at coordinate 44,500,383 of NC_137694.1, read as the reverse complement.
ACGTAGTGATTCACCTTGGGTGCCATCAGCTTTTCCAACCAGCAGCACTGCACAGGGAAAAAAAAAAGTTGTTGATGGATATTTAAAACCAGCAGAAAAAGGGTATGGGAAAGGCACAGCTTATGTACCTTGGCTCCCACTGCAAGCTGAGGGACACATGGAAGGTGGGTATAATGAGTATCTTCTTCAGAAATGACAAGACATTGCTCAGAGATCTCATACAATAAAGTCCACGCCTCTTGAGCATTATAAAGTCACACAGCAGTGTGTGTACATTGACGCTGCAGCTCTGACGGCCTGCACTTCCCTGCATGTAGATCCTGAAGCCAGTCTGGAGTAGACCGATGGTTGCCTCCAGCGATTAGCTTTACCGTCTGTCAGGCAGGAAGCAAGTCGGAACACCCTACATTGGTGCTGCCCAGTGCTCGCACATGCAAGCACAGCAGGGCTGGCTGGGTGCACGCAGGAATGTGGCCCTTTGGGTGCAGGAAACCTCACCAGGCAGTAGTGCAGCACAGCAAGGGGATGACAGGACAGCCAGCTGCTAGCAGGGGCATGGGCACGCATGCATTTGCACATCCACGGCAGCTCCTGCTTGCTGACCCCACACACACAACCTCCAGAGCAGCTGCTGTCTGTGGCAGCTCTGCTCTTCCTAAGCCAGCACCCAAGCTGGATCTGTGCTCCCAAACAGCCCTTTCCTGGAGCTGCACAAAGGAGGAGGATGACATCTAGACAAAGCTTTTGTATTTTCAAACGACAGCTCCACTCCAGCTTCTTCTCAGAGGCTTCTGGCCATTCTGAGACACTCTGGGGAAAAAAAGAAAAAAAGACTTTCTTCTTAACCCTCTCGTATTGCTTATACATATCCATTTCTGGAATGAAGTCTTCACTATTTTTCAGATATAACAGCTTAATTTTTACAAAGCTAACTTAAAGATAAAGATGCTCTTCTGTAGAGAGACCCAGACCAAGTTCTTTACTATCATGCAGCACACCAACAACAGGGGTGTAGTTCTTTGTACAGACCCTACAGATTCTGGGCACAGGGCAGACACTGCACTGGCACTAACAAGTCATGAATAGCACCAGCCCAGCAGCCACATTCCAAAGGATAAAAACATAGTATTACCTATAAATATATACATAGGTAGTTAAAAGTTATTACAAAAGCATAGAGGAAAACAACATGCCCCACGGTTGTTTCACAGAGGGCACAGGATTTGGCTGTATCTAAAATCATGTATCATGTAGGACATCTGCAAATCTAACACTGGCTGCTGAGCCTTGGGAGCCTGGGAGGTAACACAGCACCGATACCTTCCCTCGGGTTAGAACTTGCAGGACTAGAGCCCCATCACAGAGCTCTATTCCCCAGCATGAATCTCCCATGACATTTCCCTTTTTGTATTTCTGGCTGCTTCCCTGTCCATGTCACAGCTGTTCAAGGAGCTGACTTCATCAGAATATGCTTTGAGAAGTGCTTTACTGCTCTGTACAATGGTCCTGCTTTATTTCTTTCAGAAAGTGCCAAACCACTGAAGAATGCCAAGGATAGAGCTCTGCAAGTCAAGACCAAGTGAAGAGCAAGTATTTTTCTATGGCATCATCAGCTGCGAAGTCCCATGGACCTCACAAACACAAAAGAAAGCACAACTTCAGAACACAGCTTTGCTATGTGCACATCCCTCATCCCAACCCACAAATGAACACATATGCTGGGCAATTTGTCCGTGGGCTCTGACAAACCCTGCTACCATGGTTTTAGATGTGGCTGCCCCCAGCTGGCCGCGCTCACAGGAGGCTGCTGCTTGTAGCTGGACAGGGAGAAGGAGAGGTGCCTGAGCTCCAGCCACATCAGTGACAGCCTGATACGCTGTCTTCAGCCAGCAACGACAGTGGGTTTGCATGACATCGTCAGACTGCTACAAGAACAAACTGCTGGGGCAGGGAAGGGAAACAGCTTTAATGAGCACAGCTATTTATTAACTGAATAAGCACAATGAATAATGCATGGAAAAGTCCGATATGGGATCCCTCTGACCTGCCTCCTATCTATACTGCAAGAAAAGTCTTCTCTATAGCCCAGGACAGCATTACCCCACTTGCCTGCAGTGCTTCAGCCTTTGCCTTAAAAAGGTGCTCTTCTGAGTTTACAGCAAAAATCTGTTTCCTTGATGCTGGGTTCCTGTCACTCTTTGAACTCCTTCTTAAAATTGCCCAGGAACTAGCTGTGTCACTGGGACACAGTCGCTGTCACACAGGGAACGAATCTGAAGCATTTATTTTACAAACAGCCCTCCAATCGGGTATCACAAAAGAATAAATTTGTGATGCTCTTTACATCAGGCACGACAGAGCCATTTACCCAGAGAGACTGGAGCCACCAGCTGAGATGCTGCGCAGACGCATGGCTCTTCTTCTCATCCTCACCTCTTCATTTCCCTCAGAGATTCCCTACTGCTCACTTTTAAAAGCTGTTCAGGAAATTAACATTTCCAGGCATGCGATATCCACCTGACGTCTGAAAAAATGGACTTTCTATGAGAAAATGTGCAGGATTTCTTAGTTACAACTAGATGAGAAGCACTGTGAGAAGAGCTTCTTCTTCTTGATATTTTCCTGGGCTTGTCAAAACAAGGAGATATATTACTGCACAGACTTTTTTTTTCTTTAAGCTAATTAAGCTATTTCATACCTCAAGAAAGGTTCACACCAAAAGGGAAAAAGAACAGCTAATCTACTCTCACTGGAACTAGTTCCTCATTGCCTTTTTTTTTTTAATATAAAGTGTGCATTTCATCTGTAATCCCTCCACTGCAAAAGGAAGCATTCAAACAGATGCATCAAAGACGAAAACATAATTAAACAGAAACATTAACAAATGTGTCCTAAACAAATAACCTGTACGGAAAAAGCACCACAGCACCGGCTCATTTACAAGCCCAAAAGCCTTTTAAATACTCTGAAATCACTGAAATTAGATGAGCCCTCCATAGCAGAGCAGCTGGTTTGGGCACCATCCCCTTGCTGAAATGAGATTGATTTCCCGATGCCCATGTCATCTGCTTGTAAGTGGGTGTCTACTCTCACCCCCAGTATCTATACTCACACAACTCCCCTCCTAGCCTCTGTGCCACCTAACATTTAGACTCTCCCTCACAGGGATCCTCATTTTGTAGCTTCAGCTACAGGCCCACTTACTTCCAGATCTATCCTTAGTGACTAAAGAGAATAATAGCCCCCTGTCCTCTTTTTATAACAGTCCTTTTTGGATTGCCGACAGTCAGGTTTCCACCCACAGCTGCTGTTCCCCTAGACCGAACATGCCACTGAAAGACTCTTAGCCTTTCTTACAGGACTTGGTGTCTGACAGCATCCAACCCCATCCCTTTGGCTTGCTCCCCCTCCAGCCTGTAAAAGCTGGGAGGGCTTTTATTAAAGAAACCACACCCCAAGACAGATGCATAATCACAGCCAAAAGGACATGCAGATAGTTTCTCCCCATGCCCTGCAAATTGGATGGGGAGGACTCCTGTGGGAACACTGAATCCTTTCCCTCCTCTTCTCTTGCAGCAAAGCTCCTACGGCTAGTTTTGTTGAGACCACTATCGCTTCCCAGGAAGCAGTGCTTTACCCTCTGCCACGCTGCACAGCAGGGACCATGCTGTCTATTCTGCACTTCCTTGTGTTCACTCTTCTGCTATTGTTTGGTTACAGCTCCTTCTTCTCCGGTTCTGCTTTGGCACCTGCACCGCTCCCTGCACTGCACAGACCGGGCATCGAAGCAGCAGTGCTCCACGATTCTTCGCTCCCTTTCCCTCTCTGCAGTGTTTACATTCTTAAGCGCACACTTTAAGGCAGTCATCACATCTCCCTTTTAATTGTCATTTGGCCAAGCTAAATGTAATTAGTTACTTTAATCTCCCCTCTTAGATCAATCCCTCCAGCATCTTAATCATTTTTGTTGCTCCACTGAATTTGCTCTAATTTGCTGCCATCTTTGGGGCACTGAGTTCTCCAGAAACGAACTCAATAGCCTAGGTACGCTCAGACCAGGCACATGAAAACATGACTATAAACATGTAGAAAACATTCCCTTGCTCCAACATACAATAGTTCTGTTTATGCAACCCAGAAATCACATCAGCTTCTTTGCTGCCGCATTGTATTGCGAGCCCGTATCTCATTTGCTCACCAGTGTAACCCCAGCGTCATTTCTGGCATTACTGCTTTCCAGGGGTGTACCTCTCATCTTTGCTTTCTTTACGAGTGCAGTCTGATTTTAACTCCTACTATTCAATTTATTATCCACTCTGCTAATCCCCAAATCCTATTCTGAGGTATGACTGCTTAGCCAGCTATATATCTCAGATCTCTTTGATTTCTAATGGAAATACTCTCACAAAGAAAAGGCACGGGGTTTGTCATCAGAATGAAGCCACGGCGCATTCCTAAATTTGCGAGACAATATGGATTTTTCACACACCTCTCCTCAGCATCAGCCCCTCACCAAAAACTGCCAAAGGGTTTTCCGATGCTGCAGCTGGGCTTTGGTAGCATATCAGCGTCGTGTCGCTCTAAGAGGGTTTCGCATCGGGTCCCGCTGCTCTCAGAAAAAAACAGTGGCCCTTGGAGAGCTGTGCAAAGCCCTGAAAGAGCAGCAGGGAGCAGTGGGCAGGTACAACTTAAGCATCACGCAAATGTGCCACTAGTATGCAGACAGAAATGCTGCCTCTCTCAGTATGCACCCTCCAAGCAGCTCAGCATCTTCCTATATAACCCGTGCATTAGCTTCCTAAATGGAGGTGTCCAGGCTCCCCTCCTTCATCCCAAAGGATGGGGGGAGAAGGCTCCTTCAAAGCCTTTTTGTGAGATTTCATGTTTGTGCAAACCACCCCAGCTGGTGGGGATGGCACCAAACTGTGTTTCTCCAGCCTGAAGGAGGGGGCAAAAGAGGATGGAGGAGCCAGGGAAAGGTGAGGGCAGCATTGATGCATCGCCTCCGCGGCAGTTCAGCTCCGTGCGGGAGATGCTGCTCAGCGCAGTCCTGCTTCCCCTGGCCACAGGGCAGCCGCAGCTCAGCGCGGTTTCTAAATGAAGCAGGCAGGGGGTCCTTGCTGCTGTGCCTCTGGTAGTCCCTGCTCCACCTCTGCTCTAGGTCCTAGGTGCAGGGAGAGGCGCCTACCCGCACCAAGCAGGCTGCAGCAACAGGCTCCCTCTCCCAACAAAACCGGGGGGGGGAAGAAAAAAAAAAAACATGCAACTCCCTCCTACCCTCTCCCATGCATATATATTGCTGGTGCAAGGAAATTTATGAGCCAGTTCTCTCAGTCCCTCACAGTCCAGGCTTTCCCAGGATCGGAGTGCAATTTACTGCCAGTGAAAGTCCAAGGAGGTGCATAAATCTGCCACCACCTCTCCTCATGACCCATGTCAGCCCACTTCCTCCACACCAGCAGCAAGGAGTTTTTGCTTAATTTCTCCATCCTATCTGCCAACAGAAAGGAGTGAGAGAAGAGACTTAGCACAACTCAAATCACTTGAGAAGCCACAGAGCATGTGAATTGGTTGGATTTATGACAGCATTTAGCACCATCGCAAAGACCTTAGCTACAAGTAACAGGATCAGTTTGAGCAGAAAGAAAATCAAGTGGACTGAACAAAAGTACGAAGCCACAAAGAGTACCCATTCCTTGGATGTTCAGAAAATGCAAGAGGGCACAGATGCACACTCTCACCTCTACAGTTTGCACTGACTTGAAGCCAATGGGTCCTCCTTGGAGGAGGCTAGGTCAGAAGATCTAGGGATGCTTTTAGGCCAAAACAGAGACTAGACTTAACTAGACTTATGCATGCATCTAGAGGAGAGGATCTCCAGCCAACCCACCTGGTTGTATCTACTGGCACAGACCAAGGATGGGCACTTTCTGCCAAATGCTGATCAGCATATACTGGACCAGCTCTGCCAGGATGGAGAAGGTCAGCTTGGCTTCAGCCACCTGGGAGCTGCCTATGGCCAAGAAAAATCTTAAAACAGCTCTCACCATCTTGCTTTAGCAAGAAGAGATGATTCTCAATTACATCTTCACTAAGCCCTCTGGTTTTGCACCAAAAAAACTTCATCCACTCAGCATACTGCAAGTGGTGCTCAAGGTTGCAAAGCTCTTCCCCAGTATGTTTTTCTGCTTACTGGCATGAATGTATAATGTATTATTTCCAGCAATATTAAGAGGCACAGCTTAACCTGCTGCTTCTACTCAAAATTTGCCCTCTCTATATAGAGAGTCTGTACAGTGAAATGACAGCATATCTCTAGATTCTTTTGTCCAAGTTACATTTTTTTTTAGCAGGTGTAACAGACATGATATTTCAGTAATGCCAAGGTTCAAGATAAGTCTTCTGCATGTGAACTTCTCTAACCCCCAGGCTTCACCTAAACAAGGTGTAAGTTCATCATATTCAGGAGGAGCACTGGACCAAACACTGTTTCTGCTATTTTCTTCAATCTCACTGAATATTCTTACATTCTATAATAAAGGAAATGAGGAGTTTTAAATGGAATTTAGGTCTTTAAACCTTTATTTTTTCTTCTCCCTCTGGATCTCTGATGGTAAAATGAAATTATTTGATTTTCCAGCAAGTTTTGTCCTACAGCATTTAAAACGCTTTTATATTGTTCTTCCAAAGTCATTCAGATTATAAGAAAATACCATTAAGTTGCTTTAAAAGTCTCAGATTCTGTTCAAATGGAAAACACAGTGATGCCAAATACAGCCATTTTAAGCAGTTCTTACCAGAAAGTCATTGATTTTTCTCCTCCAGACATAGTCCATGAGGATTTGGGGGAAGGAACATGACAACTTAATCTGATCCCCAAACTGAATCTCAACCATATTCTATACTTACTGCTGTTTTATACTGCAGGAAAAGCAGTCCAATAGGTTGTCCTGAAAACACATGATTATTTATACAGCAAAAGAAACATTGATGAATCTGTTGGTTATCACTAAAAATCATGCCACATAATGCTAGAAAAATATGGAAATTATCAAAAGCAAAAGACAAGACGTAGCAGCCACTGTATGTAGCTAATATCAAGAATCTATATGGCTTTCATTGCAGGCATCAAAACAGCAACCTAGAAAATACTTCAATAACTGAGATTCTCCTCAGATGAAGAACACAAAGGAGTTTATAAACAATAATACTTTGAAATGAAGCTGATTCAAAAAATATATATATATTGCAAGTACTTGTGTCTAGTACCACATAGCAGGCACCCAAAATTGGTCCAAACCTCAGCAGAGTCAATGCCAAGATTCTACCCAGTTTCAAAGGGGTATTGAGTCCAGCCTCTGGTCTGCAGCTAAATCCTTCTGTAGGTACACATCACAACTTGTTCTGCCACAGTTGCCAAACTACAGTATCACAGAAGACTTATTTCAGAGAACATACACAGATATCAGTATTACCCTATGCACTTAAGAGGATACAGACTGCTGGGGCAAACTTTAGCGCTAATTTTCTGTTTTGTTCAATTTTTATGATTCATCATGCAAGCAATATATTCTTATGAAACACCTGCCTTGGTGGAAACAGGCACTGCTTCTAAATACATGCAGGCAGAGATGTACAAAGATGCATTATTAAATGTTATTCTTATACCAGCTCCCTCCCGGGAAGCATTGGCTAATGATGAAGTAAGCCTTGGCCATCTCTCCTTAACTTTCCTGCAGCATCCTGAGGGACAGTTCTCTGTGGGATGCCAAGGACCAGCCCTATGATACCTGGTCACATCAAGGGAGCTCTTCTGCTAACTTGCTACTCCATGGCTTGAAGTTAAGGTCAGAGGAGTCCAGAGATCAGTTCACACAGCCCAGCAACAAATCAGTTATATACACATTACTGTTTCTTGCAAATTCAAATCACATTTGGGAACCATTAACATCAGAACCAGACTGAGGGATCTCCAAGCCTTCATATTCAAAAAGAGATGGACTATCAAGTAGCCAATTTTCTTACAGTGGAAAAATACACGGCATAGGACCCAGGCTTAGTAGACTTTCGGTTCCTCCTGGCTCCTGACTGTTCCAAACTGGGTGGTGAAAGAGGGATAGTTTAATACAGCTCATGCTTCTTCCAGCCCCCAACCTAGTAGTACACCCTTAACGCACACATACACAGAACAAACTATTGTCTTAAAGTCCTTCAGAAAGCTTGCCTGCATAGGCTGTCTTCATAGTCAAGAGAGATTAGTTTCTCCAAAGAGCAAGCTGGAGCACATCCACTGGGCTCCTGTTCTATGCTGCCCTTCAAAGGACTCCCCCTGCTCTTTCTCCCCTGACTCAGTGGAGAACCTCTGGAAAGAAGTCTCCCACAGTTAGCGTTAGCTTTGCAAACGCTCCCCTTCCTATATAAAAGTCAAACATCTCACCAAGCTTATAAAAGCCAACATATAACGAACAACGAGAGGGGATACACTAAGGGATACGAATTGCAGGAATGAAAATCTCAAGTGATTTTAAAGATCTAGAGACAGCTTTAAAGAGCTGCCTGCACATCACAGAAAATGAGAAAATTTTTCAATAACTCTGGTTTCCTGTCACAGAGTCTCTGTAGTTCTCATCCCTCATCCTTTGTTTAAGAGCAATTGCTTGAGGATCATGTCTTGGTTCCCTGGGAATTCACCTCCTCCCATCACATTTTCTCCCACCTGAGGTCAGCACTGGAGCTGGATGCAAAAAAAAAAATTGTTGTGATTGGGAAATATGAACGCACCCAAAGCGGAACAAGAACAAACCTGCACTGCTAGTTTGAAGGAGTAATTAGCTCCTGTGTCTCCCATATCTCAGAGGACTCCACAGCCTCTGGGCTACGGAGACTGCTTCTCCATTTCTTTCATGCTGAAGTCATTTCCCTTCATATAAAGTAATTACTTTATACCAGGCCAAAGAAACAAACTACCTCCACAACCCAGTCTTTAGAGCGCTCCCTCTCCAGCGCAATGAATAGGCATTTATATAAAGTAGAACGGCTCCAACTGGAAAAGTTCCAACTGAGAAAGCATTACTGCAGAGGACCCAGGAGCCCAGGCCCTCAAGTTAGCTAGAATGCGTCCCCACTCCAAAATGCGCAGAACAGGAACGTATCACCCAAAACCTAGTCACTTTTCTGTTTACTAGGCTGCTAAGCATTCTGTGCTTTTCTCCATTTTTTGGTTTGGGGGTGGTTTTTTTTTTTTGTTTGTTTTTAAATGAAAACATACCAAGTGCTCAAATTAATTTCAGCACAGAAATAGCAAAATCTATGAAATTGATATTTTTCTGTGGGGCAGAAAATCCATTTTCTGCCACATTTGCTCCATTACAAACCTCTCGTGTCAGAAGTCTTAATCACCATCTCTGATGTCACAAGCAGAATTCGGGGGTCTCTCCGAGAAGCAGCGAGCAAGGAACACAATTTCACCTTAATGTCCTAACAAAAAGCGTGAGGTATGTCATTAACCTACAGTCATCTTCCACTGTACGCCTCCTGGTCTTTGAAAGTTATTCTTCCCTCCAGTTAAAAAAATAAAAAAAAAAGCGAGCATTGCACAGAAAGAGTTGATCATATCAGACACCACTGCGGGCATGCAGTTCCTGCCTCAGAGAGCGCAGAGGCACAGGAGTTTAGCTCCTGCAAAGTTCCCCGATCCCTGTGGTTCAGAGAGCCTTTTAGACCCTTTACTTCCCATTGAAATGGTTCAAATTAAAAGGGGATGAAGCACAATCCTTACAGCTCACTCTGAATCCCTGGTTTGAATGCTTGCAAAACTTTCAGAAAAGAAGACTTTTCAGAAAATAATAACTCTTCGCAAACTTTCAAACGAGGGATTCATAGAGATCGTTCTGTAAGAGGCACTATATCTTTCGAGGCAGCCATCCCACAGCTATCCTATTTTTCTAAGCTACTTAGCTTTTATCTCCTCCTGTTTAGAGCACAGGCCCCCCATCACGTAATGAAATGATCTTAATGTCTTTTCTCAGATTCCGTTTATGCTTTTGTGGCATTTACCACTTTGATACTTCCTAACAGAAATTTAAAAGCTTCCTTTCAAAATACTTGAATATGTGGCACCTCAGACCACATCCAAACTGCTTTTATACTTTGACTTTCAAGGTTTCAGTACGCCATCTTTGCGATTGTAATTAAATATAATATTCACTTCTTCAGTAATAAAATTAGAAGAAATTTTTAAGCTGTACCAAAGACATGAAGAGCTGGAGAGGAAAGACTAAGAGAACGAATTACGTCATTCTGTCACTTTCATTAGACTCTCCTTTGGGGATTGTCAGCCTCTGATGTTTCAGCTTGACTCTGCTGAAACACGCCTGACACAAGGGAATCTCCCCTGAGATGCTTAGGCCAGTGAATACAGCAGCCAGCGATACCAGAGAAACATAGAGGAGGAGAGAGAGGGGCACAGGGACGTGCAGATCTCTCCTGCGTGTTTTCCACGCAACCTCATGCCTACGTACAAGTAGTTGTGAGTTAGCACATTTGTGCGCATTTCCTCCACCACAACAGACTTGAAATGCATTAATCAGCAAAGTCCAGTGACAAACATCCCCTAGTTGTTTGCAGTTAACTAACATTCTGCATTACCTGGCACTACTAGATCCGCAGCAGTGACCCTCCTCCTGGAATGGCTGTCAGCATACGCACGCTTTTCCACACATCACTGGAGCCACTCTTCTCACCACCCAAACTTCAAAAGCCCCCCTACACTGAAGATTTAGAATTGCCCCCAGAATCAGAGGGCATTTCCAGGGCCTTATTCCCAGCAGGGGATGCTAGTGAAGCAGAGAGCCCACACAACAGAAGGAACCACGGTCCCTTATTACATGAATCTACAACAGTAGATTTTGAGATTTTCTTCTCACCCGTTCACATCCCTCTGTGCCCTGCTCATAGCCAATAGCTGGAAGCAATACGCAGCCACAGCTGTCTCCAGATATCATTAGGCTATTATGCCTATCACCTGAAAACAATTTTCTGTTCATTAGGCAATCAGCTGTGATGTAGGACATGGCATTTGTGCTAGTAAATTATCAGCAGGTTCATGACACAAAACCTTATCTGTCTCAGCTGGCTCCTAGTAACCATCTCACCTTCTGGTCTGCTTTGAAATACTGAACTCATAAGTCATGCATTTGTTTCCTTTTGCAAAATCCTCCAAATTCTTCAGAGGTCATACATGCAAGAAACAATACGTCCACAAAAACGAGTTGTGCGTACTAGCTCTTCAACAGTGCATGGCAACCCTAGCAAAGAGATTAGGAGAAGAGGTGAAATAAAAATGTTTAATCCAAGTATAATAACAAAGACAGTTTAGCATGTCATTTCCTCCATTTGAGTTTGAGTTTGTCCCGAACACCTGCACAGAAAACTCCTGATTCTCACGAAAAACATCAGAGCTCAGGGTTACATACTTGATGCTTTGCTAAAAAATTGTTTTATCATATGGGGACTTGTATCATAGTCCCCCTTTCTGCTGATGCACAGGAGGATATGAACTGGCATAGGCTTAAGGTCACACCGTATGTCCCTCCAGTGCTAGCCGAATTCACAGTCTCAGAATGGCACCTTCATCTCTCTCAGCTACCTGCAGGGGAACCTCTAATGATTCAAAGTGAGGAGACCCTTCCCTGAACCCATTAATAAGACCTCCCATCCAAAACCCAATTCTACACAGGAAGATCCTCCAACTCAGAGCACAGAGATGCAACTGCAAAGGATGGCTTGAGCGAAGCAACGATTCTCAGAAACCACTATGCTTACAGCTCCCCAGAATCTCAAATTATCTTCTGGAAGCAGCAAAGATGAGTGAAGATAAGGCACCTTTAAACTGTAGCTCATTTTGCAAGACAGAAGAATGACATCATAGAATGGCAAGGCATTTATTTTCACTTTGTTCAGTACGCAATGATGTACGTCACCTCCCCTTGCGGTATCACGTTTGGGCACATGAGCATGTTTTACACCCTTAGATGTTGTAAGGGTGTAAAACCTTGAAAGCAATGGCTACAGAGGGGTGAAGTTTCCTAAGTTAAGGGACATGGTCTCAATCTAGAAGAGCTCAATTTATTCCAGGATTCAAGAATTGTACCTGCAAATTCTAAACATCACGCAGGACAGGTTTGGAAACCCCCCCTTGCAAAGACCGCTACACTGAAGCTCTAGCAGTTCCCTAGGTCTTGACATGCTGTCACAACATACCAGAGCTTTTGAAAACTGGACAGCTTTGAGGAGCTTCTGATACCCTTTGTGAACGGAAACCAAGCTGTGGCACCAGTCATCACTCATATTCACTCCTACGCGTACCAAATGAGATTTAAAGCACAGGGCCAGTGTCAGATCCACTCATTTGGGGAGGGTTTCCACAAATGGGGCAGTCAGTCCCTCGCTCCTGCACATAGAACAAATTATCTCATTAACTCTCGTCCAAAGTTATTTGGCTAGGCATGCAAATATCATGATCTATGGTTCACTGGAGACAGACTTTATTAGATACAAACCTGATAGTTCAGCACCTACATCTAGCTTTAAATAGCTTCAGTCACAGCCATTCTGCCACGTTTATCAACATCTTCTGCTATCACCTAAACCATTCGTTCAGTAATCATTTAATTTGATGTTTAATCTGTATTCTCCTTCCTTCATCTTAAACTCATTTATTTCCTGATCTATCCTCGGTGACTAATGAAAATAATTGGCCCTTGTCCTCTTTCTGTAATGGTCTTTTATATATTTGCAGACAGTTAGGCATACACCCACAGTTGTCTTTTCTCCAGACTGAACTTGCCTGGCTCTCCCAACCTTTCTTTACAGGTCTTGTTTTCTCTGATCTGTGATCATTGTCTTTGTTCATTCCCCCACGCTCTCCCCAGTCCTTCCCTCTCGTGGAACTGCAGCCCCCAAACAGAGTGCACTTATCCAAGTAAGGCTTAACCACATCTCTAAGTAGATTCTAGACATACGGCTTCACCATTTTGTACAAACGAAGATTGCATACAAAGCTCACACACAGACTGTAGAGCAGGTTCAGTGAAGGATGGTAGTACCTAGAGCGATTCGTTTCTTGATGGGTAGTTCAAATCCAGGCTAGGAGTGTGGTAAGAGAGAATTGTTCCCATCTCACAACGAGATAGCTACAAGCAGACAAACTAGTACAGGCTGACTGCTACCTTCAGAAGTAATTTAGGAGTTTGGCACGTGGAGAGTCAGCTGTGTATGAGCTCCTGTGTGTTCAACATGCCAGGGGTGAGCAGAACAACAGAACATTATCTCATGGATTATTCAGGTCAGACAAGCTGGTGGCCCCATGCCTGTTTTGGTGGTAAGCAATCAGCAGAGACAAGCCACCAGACCATGAAAATCAAATTCCCATTTTTCCCCATAAAGTGTTTCTTCCCTATAAATATTTCAGAACAGCCATGCACACCCACATCAATGACATTCTAAGTGTTGGGGGAATGGGGAAGCATCTTCAGTGTTCAGAGCTGACAAGCTAGCACTTCACCTGAGCCACTTTCAGTGATTCTTTGCAGTTTTGAACTTTTCTTGTGAGTGGGGCTGGAGGTACAGTGAGCGAATGCTACAGAGGTCTCAGCTTAGAGAGGCTCAGCTTAAGGTCTTCACCTTAAGCCGGTAACAATGCTCTCATTCGTAATTTCTCTTTTTCCCAGAAGCTTAATCAATCCATGCGTATTTTTGGCTCTGAAACATTGTCTTTGATTGCATTAGAAAGGAAAGAGACCCACCCAGCACACCTCACAGTCTGCAAGTACCCTCTGCGTTAGGAAGCATCAGCTAGCAGTGCGTTTCAGATTGCATACCCTTTCCCTCTCCCCTATTTTAGTGGCCCCAAGTACAGAGAAAGCAGTATTTTTATTCCCTGCACATGAAGTGCATTCAGTGTACGTGTAAGAATTAATGAAACATCAGTCAGCCTCTCCTCCTGCCCACAGCCGGTGTTCTCTCCTGCTTCTAAGAAAACCAAACACTAAACAAGACGCAGCCTTGCCTCGAGAGGTCCAAATTAGCCGTGGTTTGAATTGACGAAGATCACAGTGCTGTTTGCACACTGCCAAGTGCCACGTATTTGTTTCTGAGCACACGGATGATTTTTTTCTCTGCAGGTGACCTCAGGACCATCGAGGTACACAGCCTGGTTTGCACCGACTGTGCACTTGGTCGACTTTTACGGTCACCAGTTCAGAAGCCCATGCACGACTCTAGCTGGGAGCTGGTGGTTTGTGGCTTAAGCCATGAGCTCTTGAACTGTAAGGCGTGGGTTGGTTTGGATTATTTTTTTCCAACACAAAAAGGGTAGTTTTGATATTAACCTGTTTGGGTCAGTCTCCTGACTCCCAGACAGCACCATGCCACTAATTTTGCCAGAACGAGTGCCAGTCCATACCTGCCAGAAACCTACTCTCCTGTCTTCAGATGAACAGAGAAGCAAGGCAGACAAAACAGAGGGGCACTGTGGCCCTCTTCATGGCTGGAGAAATGGTCTTTTTAGTTCCCATTACAATGCACTTAGCTGAAGCAGGAACACAAGGCTCAGAGGAAGAGAGGAGGCAATGGTAGCAGGAGAGCCAGGCTTGGCTTTTAATCTCTTATTTTCTTCTGGTTCCCTTTCCACATATTTTAGCGCTGTGATCTTCACGCTGCCATTTCATTTTATGCAGGGAGGCACCCAGGACAGTAGCTAGACTGTAGCAAAGCAACTAAATGAGTAAGTCGCATTCATGGTGGCTGAAAGAATTCTTGTGGACAGGTGGGTGAACGATGGAGCAGGGCAAGAGCAGATAACATCAGCCATGTTTCTCCCAATCACTCCCTGCTTTTCTGTTAAGTACAAATGTATCTCAGAGAAGGCTGATCACAGAAGAGTCAGGCAGGCCAGGAGCCCAGATGTCAGGCTGAGTGGATACTACCAGCATCCCACTGTAGATTAGGCAGTCAGGGTACGTGGAACCATCTCTCTCAAAATAACCACCTAGTGCATCTCACCAATTAACTGATCCATCTCTTCGTGATAAATTGAGGCTTACACAAAGAAGGGAAAAAAAAAAAACCTTCACATATTCTCCAGATGCAAGACAACTCTCTCCCTGCTGCCCGCTTTGCCCACTGAGCCATGCTGAGAAGCGGAGTGCAGGCAGAGTGGAGCTGTGGCATCCCTAAAGGCCAAGCAGATTAAAGCTCTAGAGACCAGCCCTCGGACTGGACCATCTCACAGGCAGCTTTTGCGCATCTTAAGGAGTAAAAGACAGGAGCGGGGAATGGAGCCCATTGCAGAGGCAAGCAGCGCTGTCTGTACAGCTCTCCCATCCTCTGCCAGCTTGGGGGAATGAGAAAACAGCGCTGGGAATCAAACCCAGACCTCCCACATGCTACTGCAGAGACACCGAGCGCTAAAGCACCGAATCCCAGTGCCAGCCCAGGCAAGGAGAGTCCGGTGTGGGAACCGAACCCAAGCACATCTCCGTGCGCTAGCGCAGAATGGCTCCGGTGCTGGAGCCGGTGTCCACCTGCCCTCTTCCAAACCAAGCACAAGAAACAGCCCCAGCTGAGCTCCAGCAGAAGGCGAAAAACAGAAGCGAATGTCGCCATCTCTTCCCTCTATAGGCAAGGGTTTGGAGGTAGAATGCCGGTTTGTAGGTTGATGGGGGTTTTATAGGGGGGCCGTTGATAATCCAAAATGAAGATGAAACAAATCAAAGCCTCAATGATTAGATGAGGATGAGGGGTTAGGATTTTCACCCCTGCTCTGCATTTCCATCTCCTTCATGCTCTTATGTGCATGGATATAAAAACCCAGCCATCGATGCAGGCATCCCGAGAACCCTGCCCAGGCCAGGATGGCTGGGGTTTGCTCACTGACAAAGGGACCACAAGAGGCACCAGGACCGGAGCAGGCAGTGCTGGGCGGGTGCAGCAGGTGTGCGTCACCGGGCCAGGGTCCCCAGGAAGAGGAGCAGTGGCTGTGACCGTCCTTCTTTCCTTTTCCCTGCTGAGACCTACCTCTGCCTGCCAAGGCAGAGCCAAGGGAAAGCTGAAGTGGGTCTCACTTCGCAGGTCATTGTCCAATTTCACCCTATCCCAACCCTCTGAGACCCCCACCCAGTGCTGGGAGACAGGCTGGTGTGGCATGGGACTAGAGAGAAGCGGGAGATGTGGAGGCAGCACGAGCTGCTGCTGCTTTGGGGGCGGCGTAGGCAAGCGCTAGGAAGTCGCCCATACCCACAGCTCCCCTCTTACGGAGCACCTTGCACCCACGCATGGCTGCTGTGCTCTCCAGAGCTGCAGCTGGGGCACGCCGGGTCACCGGACGCCCCAGGGCGGTGAGCCCCTGTTCTGCTTCCCTCGGGCTTGGGCGATGGGGCAGCATGGGGTCCCCTGAGCCGGGAGTGCTGCGTACCCAGCCCTCCCTGCCTGCCCACGGAGGGGGGACCAGCCGCCACCCCTGCACTGCTTGCTCCCACCTGGGGGTGGCTGTGCCTGACGGTGGGGGGCAGTATTGGAGGGCTCCTCCTTTTGCCCACGCTGGAGCTTGCAGGGAAAGTGAGGAAAAATCCCAGGCGAAGGTGGCAGCACGAAAGACTGGGAGGTAAAAGGGGGTGGGGATGCAGCCCGTGCTGCCTGCCCTCATGAGCATCAGAGCTGTAAGACCCCTCCCCAGCCACCTCTGCCCAAACCTGGCCCAGGTCACCTCTGGGAAGTGCCACAGGGGGATGCAGGGCTCACCCAGCTGGGTACCTGCAGGCAGGGCTGGCATCACGCAACCCAGCCCAGCATCCTTCCCCTGCCCTCCAACCTCCCTGCAAAACCTGGGGCGGGGGCTGAGCCGGGCTCCCCCAGCACCTCCCCTCCTCTCCTTTCGCCCTGGTCATTTGAGGGGTGGGGATGCACCCCACACACACACACCAAGGGTTGTGCTTTTGGAGGCTCTCATGGGGAAATGAGACCTGAGGGAGGGGGCAGCACCCCCCACCCTGGACGGTGCTGGGGTCTCCGGGGAGATCTGGCAGCAGCCACGAGCTGCGGGGCCTGAGAAATTCCTCCCAAAAATGGGAAAAAGGCTCCCGCACGCCCTCCTCGCTCCGCACAGGTAAACTTTCTACTCCCACTTGCGGAGGGAGAGGGAGGGAGGGAGCTCTCTGGCAGGGAGGATCCAGGCGCGGATAAACCCTGGGAAGCCTTAGATATTTATAGAAGCACAGTCAGAATATGGCAGGGTAGGTGGCTCTCAGCCCCTCGACAGGGAACGGCTCCTGGTTTTTAACAATAGCCCAGTGAAACCCCTCAGAAAAGGGAAAATGAGACACTGGCAGGACCAAGGCGAGCGAGGGGGCGGGCAGCGGCGCGCCCCCACCGCAGGATGCTCCGGGTGCCTTGGGGGCCCCGCTGCTGCCCCAGCCCCCAGCTCGCCTGGCAGGGCTGCAGGGGGCTGCGGGATGCAGCCCCTCTCCCTCCTCCTGCTGCTGCTGCTGGGGGCCTCTCTCGCCCACTGAAGGCCTCCAGTCTGGTGTAGGGGGAGGCAGGGGGAGGTGGGTTGCGGGGAGCCCACACTGGAGCTGATGGTGGGGATAAAGGAAGGGGGGGAAGACAGCTCGCCCCCGTCCCCCCACTGCTCTTCCAGTGTGGGGGCGTGCAGTGGGGGCACTTAAAACAGCCCCGACACGTTCAACACCTTGCGCCCAGCGCTCGTGGCGAGGCGCGGCAGCCACACGCTCCCGCACCCCACGGCGCTCCGCTCCCTTTGTCTTGCCACCATCTTACGGAAAGACTCACATGGCACGTTACGGTCGGGATGCACCGGTGTCTCTCGCGTACCGACAGCACGATAGCCATTTTGCATCCCTCCAGAGCAGGCTGGGGAAGGGGCTCCCAGCCTGGGGATGCAGGGTGTGCAGCAGAGAGGGGCCACGATGCCCCACTGCCACCCCCGCCGCCAGGGATAAATTAAAACCCGTGAAGTTGCCTGAATACGGCACCTCGTAGGCTGAGGTTAAGTCTCTTGACGTGCTTGGACTTAAAATAGCCCTTCACCTCCACGCAAGCAGGCGCGCTCGTCCGGGCGCTGGGCTGGCTCCTGCCGCGGTGCCAGGGGCGGCCCCGGCCCCCCGGGTCCCCGGCCCCCACATTAGGCCGCTCGTGATCGAGAGGTCGGCGTGGGTTTGAAATAATGCACCACCTTCCACGCGACAACCCGGTTTCCATGAACTGGTATTCCTAATGAGCTCTATTTTCTCATCAAAGCATGACAAGGAGCCGCTGAACCACTGAAGAGAAAGAGAAAATTTGCAGATGGATGGACAGGAATTATCGGCATTTTCACCCTTTTCCAAATCCGTGTTCCTTCTCCCGTGTCTTCCTCACCCCACCTGCACACCCCCCCCAAAAAAAAATCACAAGGGACTTTCTCCCGATTCACCGGCACGATATGCAACTCAAAGCATCCCTCTCGCCTTCTCTTCCCGTCCTATTTGATGAGCCTAGAGGGAATCAACATGTCTGGTGAATGTTTCTTCCTTTTCTTTTGCTGTATCTGCTGCTAAGAGCAGCAAACCTAAACCTTTTGTTCTACCGTGAGTGGTCCTCCCCGGGCAAACCTGTGTACAGAAAACGAGCTGCCACTAGAAACACAGAAACAGGAATTTCCCTACCTTGGTTTGTAGAAGCAGAACCTCTAGACGGACAGATCAAGGGAGAGAGCATGTTGGGAATGTCCAGTCTCCTCTTCTTGCTTGCATATCCACATAAGAAGAATAAGGGTCGGGGGACAAATGTGGGGGAATGAGTTTAAAAAAAAATCCTATTTGGCTGTAAAAAAAATAGAGAATTCTTTGTGGCAATCGTCTCGAAGCGGTGCAAATTCAAAAGCAGGAGAGAATCACTTCAGAGGGTATTCAGCGCGAGTGGTGAGGATCGTCAAATGCAGGTTCCAGAGTAAACATTCCTTTCACCTTTTTAATGATTATTCTTGTAATTATTCTTTTTTTTTTTTTTCCTGGAGCCCTAGTGGAGGAGGTTGTGTTTAAAGCAACTGGAGGTCGGTGCTGTTCTTCTGTGAAGCATGATTATCCTCAAAGCGTCCCCTTCCTGAAGGGAAAAATAAGCATCAATTTTGTATTAGAGGGGTCTGAAGGGGATAAAAACCGCTCCCCAACAAAGACATTAATACATTGAGAAGAAAGGGAAGCAAAACGCATTTCCCAACAGTGCACACAAGCGGAATCAAGGAAGGAAAAAAAAAAAAAAAAAAAAACAGCTGGCACGGGTCTATAAATAATTCAGATACGGGCTGACTACACCATTCCTGGGCTAGGCATGCACACGAGACGGGGAAGCGGGCGCGATGTGAATCGCGGCGACCTAAACGAGCTCCCCCCGCCCCCCCGCCCCCCCCCGGCGCCTTGCCCACCGCCCCCTCCCCACGCACGCCCAGCATTTCGCCCACCCCCGGGCCCAGCCCCCGGAGGGCTGGCGAGGGCCGTGCCCACCCCTCTGCAGTGCTGCCGGCACCGCTGCCCGCCGCGCTCCGGCTTCAATGGGCAGCGTGGGGCGCGCTCCGCGCAGCCGGGCGGGCACACGCACGGACACGAGGGGGGTGGGTGAAGGGGAGGGGGGGGGGGGGGGAAGAGGAGAGAGGGGGGGGCTTCACCTGCAACGTGGCCGCTTTGCACTACGCGGCCCCGCACACGCATCGCCCCCCGCAACGCATCCATTGGCTCCCTGCGGTTTGGGTTGGGTTTGGGGTTTTTTTTTTTTTTTTAGGGGTGGGTTGGTGGCTGGGGGTCACCCCCCACGCCCCACCGGTGACAGGGCTTCTAGCTATGCAGGCATTTATTTAATGAACTCGCAGGTATTCTTTTTTTTTTTCCTCCCCCTTTCCCCTCCCATCTCGCCCGGAGAACAATTCACACTTGGAGCTGTCACAAAACCCAGACCCACATACATACATACCCGCAAATCCTGCTTCAAGCACCCGGGCTGCTCTGAGCAGCTACTGCCCCCCTCTCTCTCTCCCTGCAAGGCTGCTCCACCTCAGACATGCTCAACTTCTTCACTCTCTTCTCTGCTACTGCCAGGGTAGGAGATACGGGGCGGGGAGGGGGAAGTGTTCAGAGCATCACCCTAAAAATATATGGAATTTAAAAAAAAAAAAATCCTCTGCAATATAAAAGCACCCGGAGGTGGAGAAAGCACAGGAAGGCGAACTAATAAAGCGGCTTAATGATTAATAATAATAAAATATCCGCGCGGATAACGGTGGGGAGGGGGAAAAATCACGGCGGGGGGGCGGGGGGGGGAGGGACTCTGCGAGCGAGCAAAGGGAAAACGGTGGAAGAGGAGGAGGAGGAGGGAGAGGGAATGGGAGATGAACCCCTCCCCGCCGCGGGTCTCAAGCTCCTGGCGGGGGCGATGGGGGTGCCGGTGCCCGGGCTCCGGGCCGGGGCCGAGCCCGCAGCCGCCGCCGCCGGGGGGCAGCGCCCGGGGCTCCGCGGGTCCGGCCCCAGGGGAGGCGGCGTGGAGAGCTGGGGGCGCCCGTGGTTGGAAGCGAGCGATTAAAGGGATGCTTGGGAAAAAAAAAAATATTAACAATAACCGTAAAATAGTAATAATAAGAAGAAAGGAACAGGCGCCCAGTCAGCAGGCAGGCAGCAGGATTGGATGTGAACGGAAAGAAAGGAGTGAGAGCGGAGATAACGCTAATATCCAAATTGGATGCTCCGCAATTAAGCCCGGTGCTTTAATTGCTATTCTCAGAGCCCCCTGGAAGCTAAGGAACGTGAAATCAGCCTGAACAGAAAGCAAAGTGCGTTTGCGCACACCTCCCTGCCTGCGCTGCCCTGCCCACCCGCGGGTGTCTGCGCCCGTGCTCCCCGGGGTGCTGCAGCCTCGCCCCTGCAGTGCCATCCGCAGCAGGGCTCTGTGGCCACAGCTCTGTCCTTGTCCTTTCCACACCTGGGGTTAGCTCTGAGTGCCCGACGGGGCAGAGCGCACCCACTTGCCCCACACAGCCCCGCAACGCGGCCCTGGGGGAAGTCTGTCCCAACTGGGGCAAGCCAGTGGAGATACCGAGGCAGAGCCCCTCCAAGAGGACGTGCCAAGCGCATCCTTCAGGACACAGAGTCATCCTAGGGTCACAAAGGCTCACCCTGCCCCAGGTTGGGTCTTGGTAGGAGGTCTGGATGGGCTCAGACAGATCTTGGTAAACCCCTAGAGACAAGAGCAGTGGGGAAAGCCCTCCCCATCCTGCCCCACCAGCTATGCTCATCCTGCAGTAAAGCAGACCCCAAGTCCAACACCATGTGCTCTGCCTCAGTGCCCATCTGGGTGGCATTGTCTAGCCTTTGCATCCCCCTCACCAAAAGCACCCTTCCAGGAAAACGAAGTGACCTCTACCCATCTAAGCAAGCTCTGTGTCCAGGAGCAGTGACGAAGGTACCCCTCAAAAGATGGGCAAGGAGGGCTGGATCCCACTTGCTGAAGAGCTGTGCTCCAACAAGCAGTCAATCACTCTCTAACTCAATTCTGGCCCTTTGTTGCAGGTATGTATCAGCATGGCAATAGATGGATAAGACAAAGGTCCACACTAGCACAGTCAAGGTTCCTGAGGGAGAAAGGCCACTTGAAAGCACCACATCGTCTCTCAACCCCAGGGTCCTGCCACTTTGTACCTCGTGGGTCAAACAGGGTTTGCTGGTCTGCAGAAAAGGTTATGGATGGCAATGTGGCCATGGCATCACGTGCACATACTGATATGCGACATGGAGCTTGCTGTGTCCATGTACACTGGGTGTACAATGGTGTTTTTCCATGTAACTACAGTGACCACAAGCAATGCCAACATGTGCTTAATCTCCTTGCCAAAAGCATATACCAAGATTTTAATTTTGACAGCCAGGATCTTCCTGAGGGTGCTGGTGAGGTCTGTTCTGTTAGAAAGATTTTCCTAACATTTTTAGGCATGCTTAAAAAAAGTGACTATGATCTTTTTCATTCTAATTTCAGTAAAAATGGAAGACATATTAGCCAAAGCCTGAAGTAATCTGAAATTATCTCAGAACAGTTGGAGGAAAGAAATGTAGAGTGATAACTTGCATACAGAAGTTGCTAATAGCTGAAGAGATTAGTCATTTGACTTTCCTGTTCCTTTCACTGATATTAGTGATACAAGAATAGCAGACAGGATTTGGCCGAAGGATGTTTTTCCTTTCTCTATGGCAAGAAGGGATACGCTGGAACTGTGCAGGTCCTCCTGCATTCTTCTAGTTGAAACAAGAGCAGGAGCTTGACAGAAATGAGAGAGAACGGTTTTCAGCTAGCACATTACATAGAAACACAAAATGGAGGGTTAAGAAGTATCTTAGGAACTATTTCTGAAAAGGGGCCCATCAATCAAAAGAGAACAGCTGCAATTATTTTCAGCAAGTCAGCAATATTTAAGATTATCATTCTCTGTGACCTTAAGATGAAGGAATTAATCAAATGTGAGTTTTCTTTCTGCAACACCACAGCTCCACGGTTGCATGCTACATGGCAGCCTGCATTATTGCTTGCTTTTAACGATAAGACTAATTGCCTTTCCACTTAGTGGATGTATATAGAAACATTATATAAACATATTATGCATACGCATAAAAATCATAAGGTCCAAGTTCCCTATAGGGCTCAGGGGTCTGAGTGTCTGATTTGAAAGGTGGTCAATTGCCCCTGCCAAAGCAATCAGGTTCACCTGCAAGTTTGAAACTGGGCACACAACACTTCTGATTGCTTCAGCATATCTTCTCCTAGCGATTCTGCACAGCATCTAAACCCCAAATTACTTTCACATTAAGATGTAATATTTATTATAAATAATGGGTGTGGAGATAGGAGGCACATAAAACTTGCTACAAAATCTCCAGCAACATAGTACTATGACAGGGTTTACTCTCACTAGCTGTGACTGACTTATTTTTTCTTCAATCAACTAAGATGAATGAGCAGCATAAAATGAAACAAATAGCATCTCCGACGGGAAATTGGTTTTTCAAACATCTCTTCAATTCAAAAACACTTAAATGTTATTTGTAAGAGAAATTGAGGGATTTATTTTAAATGTGTCCATGTTTACAATAAATTAAGGGCCATATTATTCTTGTCCTGCCTAAGATAAATGAATGTGGATGAAAGTTCTTATATCAAAAGCAACCAGGGCTGGATGTGGCAGAGGTGGTGTTGGGGTGGATGCACAGCAGCAGAGCCATTGGGCCTCTACAGGACAGCATCTGCCACCACTGACAGGAAAGTACCTGTGCTGTGTTTAATCCTCTGTAAATACCCCTGACTTCATAAAATCAGTGCACTACAAGTGGCCTCTATCTGCCCACTATGTTCAGAAAAGGGAAAAGATGGGCAATTCATGGGTCATCTGCACAAGCACTGACCCAGTTGCATCAGTGTAAGAAAAAGGCATGTCCATGCAGAGCAAGGCCTTATGATCAGTGAAATGGATGGATTGCTCTGGAGAATTCACACCATAAAAAAAAAAGGGGGGGGGGAGTAGGTTGTAATAACATTCCTTTGGGTGTTTGCATATAGCAGAGCACAGTAACCAGATCTCCAGCTGCTTTTATATGGTGCTCTGTGCCCTGCTCCATCCAGTCAATCTGATTATAAAATGGCAAAATAAATCCATGCTCGTATCCCAGACCTTCCCACTCTCAGAGCTGAAGAGACACTGTGGCAATCCTAGTGTTCAAGTTCTAAGCCTATAACATCTTTGGAAGATCACCATAACAATGACCACACAGGCCCACAAACAAGGATGCCCTGTCATACTGCATGAACAAGATTTATCAGAGAATTAAAGGGAAAGCAAATAAAGCAACTAGAAAAACAAACCTGACAGTGCCATGATCACCTGGATGAAGGACTGGGCTGGGTTTTGTCATGAAACCTTTCATCTTCGCTATTGCATATGGCTCAGAACCAAGAGATGCTAGAGAAGGATTGAACCAGGAGCCAGTGGTGGGGGTTCTGGTTGCTCTCCTTCAAAGACACCTGGACACAAGACCGCTTGTCTCATTTGCTACCTCAGAGGACACTCAGCCTGCTAGCAGCCTTGCAGAAAAGAATAGTGAGCACTGTTGCGTTTGCTTTGAAGTGATATACACGTTCTCTCAGCTGTCACACTAGTGCACTTAACTGAGCTCCCATCATTTTACATTGCAATAATTGCAGCATCCCCTACTGTCTCCGCCATGGCCAGTCTGTCCCCAGAAATCCTAAACAACTAGCGGACTGGTTTTTTGTCACACAGAATCAAAAAATGGGTGAAGTAGATTAAAAGAGAAATAGCTTTCCCTGTGTCTTTATAGACTTGTTTTATTCTTTTGAGTATGGAACGTCAGGCTCACTGAAATTGTTTTTTTCTGGATGGTCATTTATATGTGAAATACATACACATTAAACTAAGAAACTGTGCACTTCTTTCTTTCAAATGGAAATGAGTTATTTTTAAACTCCAGAAGCACAGACAAGATTTCAAACTGGCATTGTCACTTTCAAGATGGTGTATGGCTCTACTACCCATAGCACAAACAGACCAAAGAACCTCTCTGTTGACGGCCGCCACACATAATAATAACTAGTAATTAGCATCAGATGCTGTATTGTACATCCCCAAAGCACTGTACAAACATTAGCCATGTATGTCATCCCTTTTGGCATGACATCCTACACATAATGTGCATGTAGGAAAGGTCGAAGCGTTGCCTCACGCAGGTTTGAGAAAGAAGCCCTTCTCCTCCACCTCTAGGGTGCAAAGATCATTCCAGTGGCTGGAGATTTCGTCCCACCTCGTTAGTCTTAACAAGGCACGGTTTCCTGATACACTTCAATGAATGGTAAACCATAGCCCTCCAGGCAGTCATCTCCATCCTGTTCCAACCCTAACGAGACAAACAGATCATCTGTTTTCTTGTTTAAAATCATCTCTCTGCTTGATGAAAACCTTATTGGTTCTCTCCAGATTTAAGCGATGACACCCTTTCTTCTCTTTACTGGAGGAGCTGCAAAATGGATTAGGTAGATTGCCTTCATGGTTTAAAGGAAACTGGAAAACCGCTTTCAGTAAGAGATAAGGTGTAGCTTTTGCCAGCTTATCATGATGAAAAGTGAAAAAAGAGTCTCTTCAAGAAAGTGTCTGCATTCACCTATTCTCCTTAAAGGGTGTACAGCAGCCAGCAAAATCACCCTTGTGTCTGAAAGCTGTCTTCAATGTTCTAGCACAGGATCCATCAGAGCATTCAAAACTAAATTAAAATCCCAAGGAGGAATAGGGGATTTAATTCTAGGATTAAGCTTTGAAGTTGCTCCCAGGAAATAAATTATTATTGGATGAGAACCAACACACCAATTATCTAGTTTACTGCTCATGCTACTGAGAGCTGCTGCACACACCCTGAGGGATCGGATACCACAGCTCTACCTAGCCAGTCTTGTCTTTAACACAATATTCACATAAAGGCAAAAACTCAGCTCATTGCATTCCAAGAAACTTAGCTTCCCGGCTCCCATTATTAACAGAGAAACCGCCCACTACAAAATATAGGGCAATGTGATACAGTCACTCAAACTCCCCGCTTTTCACCTTTTATCTTGCGTTGTTGTGGATAATAGAATAGTAATAACACGCCACTTCTTTGCTCTGTATGTTATAGTAGGGTCAAAGTATTACAATATTGGTGCTACCATAAATAAGCCCTTTGATTTTTCTTACACAGAAGGCCTACACGCTAGTTACACACCAGGCAAGCCCTATTCCATTCAAATGGCATCTAGATGAAGCAGTGGGACATATCCAGCTTTTCACTTGCTATTCCACAGATTTCTTCAAGCTACCCAGAATGCCTCAACTTCACTTATGCAGCCTATATACATGTCAAATCCGTAATGCTTGTTCAATGGCACATCGCTACAGCACAAACCACCTCCTGAAGAAGGAACAAATAAAGTGAAATAGCTCCAAGACAGATAGAAGTGTCTGGAGCAAAGAGGAGTATAGACATCAGAGCTGGTATTTCACTCAGACTAAATGCTAACAGTTAATCAGTGCTATTATAAACTCACTCAGAACACTAAGTTACAGTGGGTAAAAAATAAATTCTTCCCTCAGAAAAATATGCATGTGTCACCATTGAGGCAAAAGCTGGCAGTAGCAGTATACACAAATATTCGATTTTCTCCCAAGGAATGTATTTTTTGTTTAAATACCTTATGACCCTAAAAATACTGCCACCAAAGCATACCTATTTTTTCCCCAAACACATGGTTCGTATCTTCTGTCCGGGGCTTCCTTACACTCTTTAACACAGGAAAGTGATGTACGCAAAGCCAAGATGAAATTTCATCCACCTTCCGTGTCCTCCTTCATCCACAAGCTGTACCAGACCTTCTGCTACCATTTAATACACACATGGATACATAGGGATCACCGGGTGCTAAGAATGCAGCTGGAAGCAGCCAGGGCTGCACATTCTCCACCTCTGCAAGGAATTTCTCAGTTTATGCGAAGTTCACCAAGACATGGGCAGCTAAACACAGGAGTCCAGCAGGTGTGCAGGCACAGAGGGCATGGCTCTGTTTTGCAGTGGCCTTGGGTTGTGAAGTGCAGATTTGACTCCCTTCTCACTGTACCCAAAGACAGCAAGATTGCTTTTGCTATAGGCAAGTGAGGGGACTCACTTTAATGGAAATGTGGCAAAGCGGAGGCACCGGTTATTGTCACCAGCCGGGCTCCCTGCTGGTACAGCCATTCTGACAAGCACTGTCGTTCACAACCTCCCAACAGACCCGGCCTTTTCCAGAAATGTTCAGGGTCGATAACTGCACTGAGTCTCTCTGTTCTTCTCATTCCTCCTTCAGGTGAAGCAGATGGCATTGCAAATAACTTGCTGAGCAGGAGTGGGGGAGAAATGGTAGTGAAGCAAAGTATTATTCGTACTGACAAAGATTCTGAACCAGTATCTGCTTGACGTTAGAGAAGCAGATCGCTTTTCTAACATAAATATATGGGTCTGAAAGCATTCTTCAAAACAGAAGAGTGATTTCACCAGCAAGCCAAAAGCCTATGAGCTGGGGATGTTCCCATGGGGTTTGGATTAGGTGCTCACTCCAGCATTTATTGTACATTTGTATTGACCATCTAATTTAAGACAAATGTTTTCTGTAGACACATTTTAAAGTGAAAAATGATCTCAGTTAGCATGCAGCTGTGGTCCCTGAGATAGCTCCTTGCCCAGGGGCAAACAGTAGAAATGTTAATGAGCTAGAAAGTAGCTCCGAAAAGCAGTGTCCATGGTCAGCATTGCGCCAGCAGGATCAGGGTCACCCGCTGCTGTAACCACTCATTTTGTAGTCTCATTAAATAAAAAGTATGTGCTAAACCAGAATATTCACAGAGCAGGCAGAGAGTATCTACCCCCAGCAACTGAGGTTATCGTGCTGTCCCACCACCATCACACCTGTCAGGAAAAAGACAAGACATCCACCCTTAGAAAATTACTTTATGCAGATGGAGATAGATTTCCCTTGCTTGAGCTTTTTCCCAGTGAGCTATCTGACTCAATAGTTCAGCCCTCTAGCAGTAAGAAGCATTAAGATTTCTGTCAGATTGCTCTATATCCTAAAGAAAACTGCCACCTTCTTCTCTCCTTTACTCAAACATACCCTTACTTAGACATCTAGGAAGAGGCAATAAGCAAAATACCTCTGGTACACCTCAGCTGCCTCTTTTAATCTGCCATCAAGTTGAAATGGAGGACATTAACCTCAACTGCTTTGAAACCCAGCAGCCCATTTTTGCTCTCAAGTTAGGTCTGACTCAAACTCAAGCCTCAGCATTTTGATTGCATACGCTGCCCACAGACTGTCTCATGCTCTAGGTGCTCTATGTCATGCAGCAGCTGTAAACCTGAGCCCACCAGGCCTTACTCAAATATAAGCTCTCTTTCATCTTCAAAACAATTAGATCTTCAACAGAGCAAGGCCTGGCTTCACCTGAGAAGTCTTTGTCTTCCAGCAAGCCTGCAAGAGCATCTCCTTTGCATTACTGCCAGGACCCAACTGCTTGTTGTGTGCTTTTTGCGGCCCAGTAGTAGGAAAATAAAACGTATGAACCCGTCACATACACAGGGTGCACCTTTTCTTCATCCTTTACCAAGTACTGCATTCAGAAAAGCACACACTGTTTCGTAACCATTCCCTCATCATCTTTAGGAGAGGTCTGCCCAAAGCTTTGACCACACTCTGGCGACTTTCCCAGCCCAAGGACAGAGGCTGGGCATTAGCACAAGGCAACGTTTATTTCAAAGTACAGCACAAAGTGTCTCAGTGAAAAATTTGTTGTCTTCTGGCCCTTGTAGATAGGTTTGGCTGAGAAGGGGTTATATTCCATATTAAATTGGTTATATCCCATGTTCTTTTTATGACATTCACATGTATTTATGCTGTTGCATTGCTTAGTTTTTTACAAGGCCATTTGTCCTTTGTTGTGACCTTTAGAAACACATGCATAAAGCTCCTGTGGAGCTGTGGCTTGTTCCCCTGGCAAAAGAGCAGTTGGGCATCTCTGCTCCAGCCCCTATGTCGGTCAGGAGTCAGTACTGTGAGCTTGCCATGCTATCCAGTTTTTTCGTGCTGACAAAGAGTAAGCCTGCAGGCTGTTGTGTCCTTGCTGGTCATGTCCTTATTCTAGGTCAAGGATGGCCATGTGTTTTCATACTACCTGATGGAATGGTACTTTTTTTTTTTCCTTTTGAACTGATCTGTGTCTCTAATATGACAACTTCCACAGACACCCATCTTCTTGCATTTGCCAGTTAACAGCTCTATTGAATTGGAGCACACTCTCTGCAGAGGACACCGTCTCAGTAGAGACATACCCTCTATTTCACAAGGGACAGCCCACAACCTAATGAAGGAAAAGCACAGGAAAAGACACTGTCACTAACGCCAATTTTCCCACATACTTTTCTCTTCAGCACCATTAGAGGAGGTCTGTATTCTCAGCTATATTGTTCCCTGGTGGCATCTCAGGGAATGTAGAGATAGGAAGAGATATTCTGGGAGAAGATAATGAGAACAGTGCGAGGAAGCAGTATTTGACAAATTCATGTATTGTCAATTATGTTCCAACTGTCAATTACGTTATCATATTCCTTTCTGCCATTGAGATATATTACATCAAGATGATCCTTTTCCTACCAGGAGCCATCCAGTGCTGGTGGCTCCATTGGGCTGAGCAAAGGCAGATCAGACTCCAGTGAATTCAGTGTTCATGGAATGGCTCCTGGTTGAACTTGCTATGTTGTGTTTACCACAACAGGCTACAGGTACATCAGCAAACCTCAGAATGCCGTTACTGCTGACTGAATATGTAAATTATGATAATTCATCAGGAGCCAAAGGTTTAGCATGATCATATCACAGCCAGTATGATCAGAAAGGGATATAAGAATTAAGATGTGTTGCATTATTTGGAATAGAGGTTGCTAGTAGTGCCATAAAAGTTTCTGTCAACATGTTAAAAAAAAAAAAAAGCCTGATCAGGCCCTGATGACAAAAACAACTTCTGAAGATGTAGACATAGATACATCCAGCATTGCCAAAATAAATGTCCACAGAGTTGGTCAAGCATCCTACACTGCTATCCACTTAATGTAGGGACTCCTACATTATCATGGTATAGGGCCCCTTTTTATTCATTTGGTGACTCATCAGCTCAGGTTGACAATTTGTAGAGCCACAGCTCCAGCAGCTGCAGAAACTATTTTGGGTGAAAATGCTAGTTTCTGGAAAGCTACAAGGTATGCAGTGCCATGGGGGCACAGCGTGAAGGGATAAGAGATATGCACCATGGCAGTGACTACTACTATGACAACCTCAGTGATGAAATTCCTTGCCTCACACTGGTTTGCCAGCCATTGACAGAAACAGTTTTCTGTTTTCTGCACACTTGTCCTTAAAGGCTGTATGCCAGTAGTCTGAAATGTATGCAAGCTCACAACACAGCATGCCAAATGAAGGTCTTCATATGTATACAAATCCCCCTGTACCCACTTTTGTCCATCCCAGAGGCGAAGAGCATGGTCCCATGGAATGTTGGTCTCCATCTCCTAGAAATGATGCTCTACAGCAGAGAGACAAGGATCAACCACAGCCCAGTCAGGTAAAAATCTTAACAATATCAGCAGCACCTTGTGGCTTGTGGCAACAACTGCTTTTCTTCTCTTTCCAGAGTTGAGAATAGATCTGACTGGAAAAGGTCTTGCTCCTGATCCAGAAGAAAAGCCAGCAATGCACACACATAGGATCCCTGATAAAAAGCATAATGAGGATTATATGAGGCCTTGGTGCATGCATGTAGGCAATGCAAAGATAGCAGAGGAGTACAAGCTCTGTGTTCCTTAGGTAACTTCCACTGTCTCCTTCAACCTTTATCCCCCCAAAAATGCAAAACAAGCATTTCTCCTCTCAGGACATGCTAAGGAACGCATAAGGGATGGTAACTGCCAGAAAACAAAAATTTGATTTCAATTATCATCATTCCAAACACATCTCCACAGAACCACATAAGTGACTGCAGGAATCTCAGTCTGAAATGGTGGTATTTGGCACAAAGCATTAAACCCAAGTGGGCCATTCTTGTTTCCTTGATCTGGAGGCAGGTTGGTGTTGAGTACACGTGATAATACCACTTTGCAAACTGGTGCTCTGAAAGGACAGCTTTTCTGATAGGCACCAGTGCACTTGAACATGACATTGACATGCAGCAGAGTTAGGTATCTTCTGGCTTCAGGCTGACTAGTAAGGCTGCCAGGGAAATTGTGAGCAAGGAAACTGGCTGTCATCATCTGCTTCTACAGTACCCAGGGAAAGAAGTCCTTAGGTACACTGTAAATAAATAGGTTCACACAAAAGATACACTAACTGTACAGACAGTTTCTTTGCTTAGTGGAAACAGGCTGGCAAGACTGCTGATGACTGGCTAATTTCCTAGGCCACAGAAGAACAATACCAGGCAGGTGACAGCCCCATCCCCTTTCAAACCATCACCAGGATCTGCATTACTCTTGTGTACTACCAGGAGCTGTAGCTCAGCTGAATAGAATTGAAATAAGTAATCACACTACCTCAGGTAATAGTGGTAAGCCTTACAATCTAAGATTGCAAGCATCTAGCATACATAGAGATGATAAGTGTCCCCTGGAGTTACCACTCAAAGGACCAATTTCAGAGTTTACATCAGAAAGGACAAGCTCCTTAAAATTATGTTCTTACTTTTGAAGTCCAACAGAGGTCAGAACTCATTGGTCTCTTGATGTGCTGCAATGAAAGGAGTGTAATCTCTGCCTTCCTTCACGGGGATGAATAGAAGCAACTGGCTTCATTATTAAGCACATATCTGACTGTCACTGCATCTGCAACATTTTTGTTTTCAAATTTCTCTTGATGGCCATGAGGGTTGGAAACTTAAGTCTGGACACTTTGTCCATGTGGAAGTGCTTGGCTCTGTGCGGGTGTTACAGTGAAGTGGCAGTAAAGCGACAAAGGAATAGCAACTGCTCCTCCCTGTGCACAAGGTCAAGGGTCATAGATGTCAGGCTGGGGGGAGACTCAGGAGGCTCCAGTCCTATCTCCTGCTTGAAACAGGGTCAGCTGTGAGATCAGATCAAGTTACCTGGGGCTTTAGCTGGTTGGGTCTTGAAAATATCCAAGGGTGGAGACTGCACAGCCTTTCTAGGAAACCTGATTACTTCAGGACAGACTAACCTCCCCCATGTTTACCAGCATTCCACCACAAGGTCATGGGGAGGCACACCTTCGAATCATGCCCCAGGGTATCCACATTCTCATGTCCCATACCTCTTCAAAGCCCAGGTCGATATCAAGATGGGGCGCAGCCTCCCTTTCCCTGCTTGGCCCACATCCCTGTACACAATGCTTGCCAGCTCCCTACCCCTCTGAAACCCATGAGGGATTACTCACATGGCCATGACCAGACTGGGTATCTCCATCACACAGCTCCGAGCAAAGCACAGCCAGCATGGATCACTGTGCTTACCATGCACGCCATCCTCCCCTTGATCCCCCTTCCCCTCCCAGTGGCGGTGTCCCCTGAAGTGCCCCCTCCTCTGACGCTGCCAGCTGAACTGCCACAGCAG
Organism: Anser brachyrhynchus; assembly: GCF_964034855.1. NCBI lineage: Eukaryota > Metazoa > Chordata > Aves > Anseriformes > Anatidae > Anser > Anser brachyrhynchus. The sequence goes on along the minus strand of NC_137694.1, from coordinate 44,468,110 downwards.
GGCAGCCAGGCAACATGGATCCTCCAGCTAGCCAGCCATGGCAGACCACAGCAAACCACCACAGACCACCTTGAAAGCCGGCACACCTGCCACCATTTTGTCTCTCAGCAGCTCTTCCACCCGCACACAGCTAGTATCTGCACAGGTCCACCTTCTTCTCTGCCCTCAGTATCCAAAAGCACCAACGCAGGCACTCCTGCGATGGCCAAGCAGGCCATACGCACACAATTAATCAACACGTACTCATGCACAGTGCACGCATGCATACAGGGCAAGGAAGTTCAAGTAGGAATGGCCTTCACATGTGTACCAAGCACCTCCCTGACTTGCGTGGATTGTCAGTCTTCTGTGCCCTCATCGCCTCTCTCTCCCCAGCCTCAGTGACAGTGTCAGCCAGGACATCATGGAGCTGTCCTATCTCCCAGCAGCATGCTGACTACCCTAGGCTGTATAAGCACACATCCAACATACAGATGGGAGCATTTTAGTGTAGCAGCCATATCCGCAAAGCAGGCCTTACAGGACACTTGTGTACCCACCTCTACCTCCACCCAATTCACTCCCTGCCCCCCTGCACCCACTCACTCCTCTTTGCATCCCAACCGCTGCTGCAGGCTCCCTGCCTGCGTCTCCGTAGCCGGGGCTGAGACCCAAGGAAGAGGCTTGGCACTGATCTCAGCCTAGCTCTGTCTCTCTGCCATTCCCATAATCACGCTGCACACCAGGGGTCAGCTCCTCCACATCAGCCCAAGACAAATGATCAAGGTGCTCACTACCCGCCTCATGTTTTCCTTCCCCAACAGGGCTGTTGCGTTATACAGGGCAACTTCTGTAGCCTTACCCCAGCCTTTTAAGATGAAGTACAATGTTTTCATCTGCCTACAGAGACACACACTGTCCTTGCAGACCCCGAGCAAATGCAAGGGCATGATCATGCTGTGCAGTAGGGTGGTTCCAACTTCTGGAACAAGCTCACCAGTGGATATAAACCACGACTGCAGGAGACAGAGACAGCAGAGAGATCCACAAATTACTATTTGCTGCAGCCACTCTGGCCCAGCTCTTTGTTCCCTTTGCCTCTTCCTGAGGCAGTCACAACACCTTCTTGGACCAGCATTAATTACTCACAAACACTTTGGACGCTGTTTTTACCAAGTGTATCACTGTTAGGGGCTGGGATCACCACAACAGTTTGCTCTAAGTTGACTGTACAAACACAGACAGCTCTGTGAGCACCTTTTAAATGCTTTTCCAGAGGGCCATGGCAGGGTCTTCTCTTGAAGTTATTTACACTTTAGTCTGTCATCTCACACAAGTCCCAGGCTCCAATGGGAAACCAAAGACTTCCCTAGTATGAAGGATTAGAGGCATCTACACAGCCAGGGAGGGTAAGGAGGAAATGGGGATGCAAAGAGACCTGTTTGCCCCCAGATATGAGTAACGAAAGCAAAGATGTTTCATCCTAATTAAGGAAGTTTTTTTATTTTCATTGCATGTTGCCTCATGTCCTAACTCAGGAACTTGAGTTCCAAAAAAAATGGATCTCAAAAAGTTTCCAGAACTGAGCAACAGGCTTGACAGGGCATATCCATACTGTACCATGACATAGTACACTGACATTAAAATTCCAGCTTGTGACTTATGATGCTAATGCAGCTGTGACCTGCCATTAATCAGCCCAAGCATAGGACCCTGCTGATATGAATCTTGGATTTGGTCTGCTCAGGCCCTGCCTACATATATCCACCTTCAACAGCTGCGTGGACATCCCTTTGTATAGATTTGTTTCAAATAGAGGGTTCAGATAAAGTAAATAATTTCTTCTACATAAAGTGCACAGACTTAATTAAATTGCTATCTGTGCCAACCAGGATTAAATTAGTGCAAGTTTGGGTATAGACAAGACTTTCTTTTTGTTACTAATATCATTCACTAATCCAAGTTCTGATTGGCGTTAACTACAGGATAACAAATGTGAATCATTAGTCCAGGCTTCTAGTATCTGTGTCTTTATCTAGCCTCAAATATGAGGCATGGAAGAGCTGTGTACAATCCTGATCCTGCCCTCAGAATTCATATTTAGTGAATTCTTACCTTGAGCAAAGAACCCAGTAGGATAGCTGCTTTTTCCATAAAATTAGCTTTTTTAAAGCATCTATACAACCATTCCTCAAGAAGGAGTTTGGGCAAGGTTACGATTCCACTCTTACAGAGAAGCTATAGTTTCTGGAGAAACAGCAGTTAACCAGAGAATGCTGTTCCAGCATCTCATCTATGGGTGCTGTATAGGGATGATGGTATTATCCTATTTTTCCTTCCCAGCTAGTTAATAGGAAATCCCCTTTCAAAGGCAATTTCCATTTTAAATCACCCACATTAAGAGAGACATGTTTAATACCAATAAATCCGCTTTCTTAAAAGAGACAGAGAAGCCAGGCTCATCAGCTGACTAAATCCTCTCCCCACACCCCCATTCCTGCCTTGCAATCTGTAGATCTTGCAGAAGGGTGATCTAAGACAGCTGTAGTTAGCTAGCTACACTTCTGAGCACTAAGCTGCTCCTTGCTTTGTATTCACTCTGTGCCGAACCAAGGTCACAGGGACACAAGGAGCCCAAAGACTTTCTATGCTATAAGGGAGCAGAAGTCTCAGCCACAGATGCTCAGATGCCAAATTTCCACATACCTCCCATGGGAGCCTCCCCCCTACACCACTCCCCAGTACAAGTCAGCATGGGGTGAGTGCTTTTAAGGGCTTAGTATGTGAAATGAGGTTTCTCTCCTGAAAGTTTCTTGCAGCAAACCTTGGAGAACCATCCACTGGCTCCCAGAGGGATCCCTGTGCCCAAAACAGGTGTCCTGAGGGCTTCTGCTCTGCCATGAGACCCCATGCCTTTATCACCATTGCTTTCCACCTTCCGAGGAATTTCTAGCCTCATGGCTCTTGCAGACAGATTTACCTCCTTTGGCTGAGAAGCAGGAGGGAGCCAGCTCAAGACTCATGTGCCTAAAGGAGGAGAGAAGCCAGTGGCATAAGCAGTGCTAAGTCAATGCTTCCCCAGAAGCCAGAGGGTGACCTGGTAGGACCATTCAAGGTCAGGACTGAACCAGCACTGGGACAGCGGCACAGGTACCTTTCTTGTCTGACAGGAAGAGACATAGCTGACTCAGGTAGGAGAATGGGGAGCTCTGAAACCTGAATGCACTTCCTTCTGTTTCCTACTGCTGTAGGAAAGATTGGGAGCAAAAATTACAGACTAAAGATAAGGCTTAGAGAGGGGAGGAAAAAAAAAAAAAAAAACAGGTACAGCAGAAAACCTTGGCTTGGCTGCCCTTGGTGCTGTCAAGAACAGGCCCAAAGTCACCCACGTGATATTCCCCTGCCTCTTCATGCAGTTCCAGTAGCCAGACCTGCTACTGGCAAGTACAAAGCTGTGCTGCTGCAGTGGTCTCTCCTGGGAGAGAATGGCCAACTCCTTTCACTGAATGGAGAGCGTAACACAGCAATAGGAAACCTGGGGAGGACTTTGAAATCATATCTGAAATAAATGTTAGAGATAATGGTATAATCCGCTGTATGTTTTCCCAACTGTAAAGTCTGAACACCCTATTTGGCAAAACAACATTTTTGGACACATCCTTGTTTACCTACTATGTACACAGACTCCAGTTCCACAAAAACCCTTAAAGGTGAGTCTAGTTATGCTTATGCATGCCAAAAGGAGCGTGGCTTTCAGCTAGTAGCACCCATGCACCCGTATAAGGTAGGGCCTGTCAGAGTAGGGAACTGATCCCAGTGACTTAAGTGGTCTCTTTGGTGGTGTTCCAACCCTGCAGCAGGACCCATTCAAGCAGACCCTTCCCTTCCAGGAGCACTGCTTGGACAAGGCTTGTTGACAGAGGAACATTTCAAAAACAGCTTCCTTTTTAAGGAGCTTAAGGGAAAAAAAAAAAGACACAGGAGTTGTTAGACACCTATTTTGTGCTTTATTGTTTAAAGCACCTTGCCCTCATTTTGTTCCATGCATTGTCTATGGCTGACTGGGCGCCGCTCAGCAGCACGGATAGCTCTTCTGCTGTGGGAAACAGCCCTGCCTTTGCTGGAGCAGGAAGCCTTCCTCCTCCTCCTCCCTCGCAGCACTCTTTCCAGTCTAGATAGCATGGATAATTATATCTGTTTCCATGCTCTGCTTAGCCAAAGTGGCACTTTTTAAACAATTCCATAAACCCAGACAAAAGCACTTCTCTCAATCTTGCACTTCTTTTCCACTTGATATTAAGATCTGTTTCCTACTTTGAGAGTGAGTAATCGTTAAAAAATAATAATTATAATCCTGTAGTAAATGGGAAGGAAAAAAAAGGGAAAGGCATAGAAGGAGGTGGTTTCAGGGCCAATTGCTTTGCAGTTTGTTATAATAGGTCATAGCAGTTAGGTTGTTACAACACAGTACCTATATAAGTAGACCAGGGTAAAGCATACAAAGATTAATATAAAATTCATACTACTTTTTCTAAATACTGCTGCTACAAGAAGAAAAAAAAACTCACAGAAAAATAACGAGAGGAAGGAGAACACAATCTTCATTTTCTGTTATTCCAAGATCTTTTTAACCTGTTCAGTTGACAAAATGTTATGCTTGACCAAAGTATTTGTGGTAGAAAAATGAATTAGTGACCTAAGTAACTTCTGTCATGCCCCAGGGTGGAGTTAGGTGTGTGCTAGAATGTTCCTATCTGTCTGTATCTGCATTGAACTGTTAAGCAGATGCTCACTGAGTAGAAAATAGACTGCAATAAACTAGCACTGACACAGATCTGAATCGCTGGAACTGCCATAGCAATAGAATTCATTTAAGAAGTGTGGTTTCCATTTCCATTTTCTTTTAATAAAAAGCTATTGAAATATTAAAAATATCAACTATTTTGAAATAGCAAGCTATGCACATAAGTAAGAGAGTAAGAGAGACTTTGTTTTATTGATGTAAAATGCAAATACATCACAGTGCTGGACCTCATGGGAGAGCCAAATTAAAGTCTCTTTTCATGGCAGGGAACAGATCCTGTCCCCATGTACACAATTGGCAGTACTCAAGATCTAGAACATTTTAGAAGCTATAGTCAATATATGGGAGCCGCATGGACCCCATTAGGAGAACCACACATGGAAAAGAAAAGACCATTCAGTGCAACACACCTAAGTATCTCCACTGCATAATGCTGTCAGTGAACCGCCTTTCTCTTCCTCAGTGAACCTGCTCTTTGGTTGTACCACCACCCTATTCTAGCCACAGTCCAGATGCTTTATCCCTGCTCTTCCCAGACTAAGGCAAGATCATAATGCAGCCCATTCTTTGACTCTGGTGGAAATCCCTTCCAGTTCTTCCATGGCTACTTCAAATACATGTAACAAGCTCCTGTTCTGTGCAATGCGCAGTCATTACAAAGCCAGAAAGTTACATATAGAAAATTGGTTTCTCCTCTCAAGATTCTGAGAACTCAAGCAATTACAGTGCTAAATTAACCTGACTCCAAATCGAGCCTTCAGCCTTGCACTCTAGGAAGACTTCAGAGCATGAATTTGAAAAACCCGTAGTACTTGGATAACAGAAGCAGGAGTGGAGAGTTATAATGGACAGTTACATACCCTGCATCCTCTCCAATACCTTCTGAGCCAGGCCAACCACTCCAGAGCTGGTGGTTAGCTTTCACACCAGCCTTCTAGAGGTACGTGAAGGCTGGACAAACCATGCCTTCCATTATGTACCAATGAGAAGAGTTGCCATGCTACCCTAACTGGTGGCCAGGTCTACTCTAACAATGTGACTGAAGATCACCATGGATACCACAAGTCACTGCATAGTTTCAACTCTAAAGTAAAGAAAGAAAAATCTGAAAAGAGTTTTAAATTCCATTTTCCTTGGCTATTAATCCTGCACTCTCACATACATGTTTCTCCTGGAAACATCTACCATCACAGTGTCCTGAGCCCCATCTCTTGTGCTCCCTTGTACTCACTGTCCCAAGGTGAGTGAGAAGCCTTGCACCATTGAGTTGTTGGAGAAACATGGTCCAAGGTGGAATCTCAGGCCGCTGCAGAAAGTTTTCCGCTCACTAGCATAAAAGAAAAAAAATCAAGAATTAGCAAAAGCATCAATATTACCAGAAAAAAAAAATAATAAGAGGCTCATGGCTATATTAAGTTTTTGGTTTCCAAAAAGAAGCTAAGCAATTTCTTCCTTATAGCAACATTCTGATACACAGAATGTGTAGTTTAGTTGGAAGGGACCTACAAATAGCATCATGTCCAACTGCCTGACCACTTCAAAGCTAACCTGATATATGAACATACATTGCATAAGGTTGGGCAGCCCAGCAAAAGGAAAGCCCAAGAAACATCACCGCTCCTTACAATACTGCCTAGAAAAGTACTTTTGATGAAGGAAAGGAAGTTACAGTATTTTGGGGAGATTTCTGAGTCAAGACCCAAGAATCTCCCAAGACCTTTATTTTCCATCAAGCTGTCAGGGAACAGAAGGGGCAGACCACTTTGCAAGGAAAGGTGAGCCAAGGGTGACAGCAGTACCGTGGTGTCACCAGTGCAGGCACAGCCCCAGAATACCCAAGTAAGGCTAGCAAAAATGGTCAAGCAATCACCCAACAACTACAAAGCAGGTCAAATGCCAGTCCAGGGATTCCAAGCAGGCACAATAAAGCTGAAAGCAGACTTGCTCACAGCATGGCTCAGGCAGAGAGCAAGGCTGAGACTATATAAATGCTCGCAGGCCAAGAAGCAGAGCCGGTACATGAGTGGGGGTCTCAGGTGAGGCTGCTCAGGACAATTACAGGCTGTCAGAGCAGTCAGGGCTCAGCAGCGGTTCACTTTGGGCACCAGGCAATGCTTAGTTCTTCCATTTACCGTGTATGGGCCATGAGTCAGCTTCCATTGCTGTTGCTCTGAGTTTTTCGCCTAGCAACAAGAGAGACGGATGGATGGGGGGAGGTGTTAGGAGACGTTGAAGCACAATGAGATGAGAAAGACAGAAACCAAATTGTCAGGGAGATTAGTGGGGTGGGTGCGGTGCCCAGAGCTACTGGAGGGTCTAAAGGACAAAGACCAGTTTGCAGGTAGCAGAGTCCCTTCTACTCTTTAAACCTTCCTGGGAAACCATGGCCATGTCTCATGGGATGAGGGACACATGCAGCTCTCCCTCAAGCCAGGCTGCGCATCTGAGGGCTTGTACGCTTTGGCCTGCACGTCAGAAGCTCCAGGCCAGCTCAGCTGTGACCAAAAGGCATTGTCATTTGCTGTGCATGAGCTCACCACAAACCTGCCTCAGCATGTGGCACAAAGCATTCTGTCTAAGGGTAGTGGTGATGCAGCCCTTGCCGTGCCCACAGAGGTGAGCATTCCTGTAGATGACTTTCTGCTGGTCAAAGTGAAGCCACTGGGAGGATGGGAAGATGCGACACCAAACATTTCCCAGGGGATAACTCCTGTCAGGGACCAGAGCCCTGCACCCTCTCCCAGGCCATGCCATGCTGTCACCATCACTGCTGGTGACAGGCTCAGGACCAGGGGGAGCTGGGCTGCCCCAGCACCTCTTCCCAGAGGAGAGGATGCTGTCAGAGACTCAGGGGTCAGTGCTAGGGAAGGCTGTGCCTCCTCAAGCTCTAAAAAAAGGACTTCGTTCCTGCTCAGCATTTTTTTCCCATCTGGGCTAAATCCACTCTTAGAAAGAGATAACTATCTCCAGGGAAACAGGCACTCTGCGCTCTCAGGGACTCAGCCAGCTCCCCCTCTCCTTTTGCAGTGGGGTCACTCAGCAGCAAGGCTGAAGCATGCAGGCACTGTGGGATGTCAGGGTCGCAGGGCTGCCCCAGGCCAGGAGCACTGTGAGCACAGGATGTTCCAAGCTGACATGGGCTGGTCGTTGCATCGGAGCCAGGGCTACCGCAGGACCTTCCCATGCCTGCCCAGTCCTGGAGAGCTCACACAGGAGTGATCGCAGAGATTAACCATGTTCAGAAGTCTCTCATTACCCAGACTGACTCGTGCAGTCTGCTTTGAATCTTCTTTTCTGCCCAAAATAGCTTCACGTTCTCGGCACCAGTTTTCTTTGCAAGCGCACTCGCTGCCCTCCCTCCCTTTGCAGAGAGCCAGACATGCCCTGCTCACAGAAGTCCTCCCCAGCCACCCGTGATCCCACCCCCCTTCGCTGCCCAACATGGGTCGGCTACACTACAGCACCCCCATCCCCAACACAATCCCCCTCCATACTCCATCCCCATCCTGTCACAAGTCCGTGGGATGCTTTGGGCAAGCTAGGGGCCCAAAACATCGCAGGGTGAGCATACACCACATGACAACGGGCTGAGCTCATTGCAGGTCCCCACAGGCACCATTTCCAGCTCGCTCAGGTCAGTGGCCACCTCTTCTCCCCACCTGCCTGACCTCAGGGGAAGCAGTCCATGTCATGGTGGAGGAAGGTTTCACCCAGCAATTTTTGGGTGCAACCCTCCAGTCTGAGCCCCAAGGAAATTCCCACAGCAGCTACATTTTGGAGTGGTTCTTTATTCCCACATGCCAAACTCCGTTTGAGAGAGCTGTTCTTGCATTAGCATCTGAGCTGGAAAGGAGACGAGCCCACAAAGGTTTTTCTGGGTTACAGTCTTCCACTTGTGGGTGGCCATGAAACTTCTCTTATGGACTCCATCCCAAGCAAACCAGCCCTTCCCTGCTTTGGGAACCAACTCCCAAACCTGCACCTGCTGCTCCTGGATGCCTCATCCCTCCTCAGAGGCAGAGACACCCAATGCACCAGCAGCCCAGACAGCAGATCCTGCCTAGAGAAACCATTTCTGAGACCCCAGATGAAGAAACGCACAGACTACCAGTGGACACACACCTCTCGCTGCCTTCCTGCACCGCAGACTCTTGGGCACGGCACGGTGCAGAAGCGCAGCCCTGACACAATGCCCGCACGGAGTTCGTTGCAGGATCTGTGCCTTATCGCGCCTCAGCATCTGAAAGCAGACTTTGGCTAAGTCCTACACGCTGCTATTTAAAGTAAGCCAATTTGTATTCATTCTGCTTGCTACATTCACCAGTTGTTCTGAATTGTGTTTGAAGCTGAAGGGAAGAGGAAATGTACAACAAGAAAAAATTATACACTGGTAAATTTTGTTCTAATCCCTTCTCCTCCCATTATTGCTTCCCCTTTTTTGGGTTTCTTTTTTGTTTTCTGTGGTTTATGTATTATTAGCTTTAGCATAATTTTGACTGAGAAAATATGTAGCTGATAGGACGGACTAATTACACTACCTAGAAGAATTAATTACACCATCTGTGACTGACAGTGGAGCTTGACTCGTTGCTTCCTGGTAGATGGAGCTACAACACCAGCTGCCCCAAATCTTTCCCTGTAGAAGGAAAAAGAGGAATTACTGTAGGAAACATCGTTTAAAAGCCATTACTTCTCTTTTTGAGCAATTTAACATGATTGGGTGACCTAGCCTGACTAGCCAAGACAGGGACGTGGCACATCTGCTTTCCCTTGTGATCTAGAAAGGAAATATTTCTACAACCATCCTGGCCCTCTGCTCCTATCAATCAGCTGGCTCAGTCAGTCCAGATAGCTAAAATGGATCAGGGCCCATTTGCAAGGCAAGGAGCACAGTGTGGCTTGTGTCCCTGTAGCCGCTCTCTTCTTCTACCCCTTCACAACCCCTGGGACCAGTCCACGGACAAAGATTGTCATGGCTGAATGTGGGTGATGGAAGATCTGTTCAGACACACAGCCTTGAATGTGTGTTTTCTGCTAAGGGAGGGGAGTGGTGCCTGTATGGGCTAGGGAACTCTAAATAGTAATGTTTCAAGGTAGCAGTTCCTGCCCTTTTTGCCTACAGCTTTTCTTCCCACTCCTCTTTTAAGCCCACTCAGCTTAGGCAGGATAAGCTGTTGTAGTTGTGATGTTAAGGCAAACCTCTTGACTGCATAGTAAATGCCTTCCTAACTAAAATTCAGGACCCTAAGCATACAGTTGTTCCCTGTGCTGTTGTTCATCAGGTGCACATTGCATGGACGAAAAAATTGTACTCCCCAACCCTTGATCCCCAGCTCTTGGTACCCTTTTGCCCAGCTCTTGGTACTGAACAACATAACGCAGTGATCCTGAGCCTGAGAACTGAAATCCTTCTCTACATAACCAATAAAGAGCTCAAAATATCCACTGACACCTGATGTTTGTCTGATTCAGTTTTTGCGCCAGGTCTTGGAACAGCATCCAAACTATAGTTTGGTTAAGCCTCTAAGAAACACACAATAGTAGGACATGGACAGATCCTGGAGAATTCCCAAGTGTTCACTGTGAGGTGAGCTATATTTTAGACTGTGTATTGGGAAAAGTCCAGGATGGTAACAAAGGAGTATCAGTGTGCAAAGATGCTCTGGGCACATCCTGTAGGCAGGTTACTGAGAGCAGCTCAGGGGCTTTTTTTTACATCATGAAATTCTTCAGGGTTGTTGAAGTATCAAATACTAGTCCTGCATTGCCAGATCAAGGACTCATGTCTTACTCACAACAAATATCCACACAGATGCATTTCACATAGAAGAAACTTCCAGGAATCCTCCTCCTCTTCTGGAAGTTGAGGAGGAGCTATGGAAACAGAAGAGCAACAAAAATCAGTGCTTTTTTCTTCCCCCCTCCCCAGTTAATCCTTGTGTCTCTCATTCTCATTGAAAGGAATTCTCTACCTCCAACTTGGAAAGTACTTTTCCCTGCAACCTATATCCACTCCCAGCTTTGAGGACACACCACCAGTTTCTCTCTGAATGACTGCTTTTTGCAGCTGGCCCTGTTCTGAGTATACAAGTAAAGGGTAGCAAGAGAGCAGACCGGAGAATAGCTGGGGAGCAGAAAGGAGATATGACACTGAAGAAAGAGGAACAAGGAGCCAAAGAGGGTCTAAGAAAAGGGTATCTATATGAAGGAAAAGGACATGCTGAAGGGGAACAGAGTCACTGGGAACAACAGTGAAAATCTGGGGAACAACAGCAGAGATGAAATGGGTGAGCAAAATGAGAGGAAAAAAGGAGCAGATGCATGCAGAAAAGACATGGAGATGCCAGCCTGCTGCTTGCAACACTGGAAACAGTGATGGGGTGAAAGATTTGGACTTGGTACAGGATATTCATGTACACATTTTTCCAGAAGCTGTTCCTGCATTCCCATCTGACTATTTCTGCGACCTTGAAATGTCACTCTATTTCTTTATACCACAGCTTACTTACCCGTCACTTCAAGGTAGTGATAATATTTCCATCACAAGAGCATGGGTATGTTTAAACAAAAAGCTTCAAGATCACAGGTGGAGGTACAAACTATTGTCACATTGAGATGGATTTCACGTATAAACATATGCACATGTGCTCAGATGACCATATATATCTGTAACGACACATACGTAGATATAAATATACTGCAAAGATATGTATCCTTTTATATTTATTTAGGCCAAGCTGACATTTCATGGTTGCTTAGTTACCAGAGAACAATAATGAGAATCTGTTTAGTATATATTGCATGAAGAAGGGAAGGGAGAGGGCAGCTGGGTATGTCAGACACACTCACTTGTTGGGCAGACTAGTCCTTTTGGTGGGGAACATGGAGGAAGGCAGAAGAGATCAAAAGATGAAAGGAGTTCAGACAGGAAGGCAATGAGCTGGTGCATGTGTTCTGTGTAGTTCTTGATTTTCCCATGGCATCTCCATGAGTGTCAGTCAAAGCTCAGGTCATCAGGATTCAAGAAGTGTTCATTATTTCTGGGTGATATTCCATCTTTCATGTTAAACAGACATTAGGAACATCAGAATTATTTACAAAATCTGCCTGTCCTTATGCTGGGCCTCTACTGTCCTATTCCCCATCCACATCAACACTGTCACCCTTGCATCAAACCAAATGTCTTTGCTAACTGTAAGGAATAAAGAGTTTTGCTGGTCAGAGTGAGGAAAAAAAAAAAAAGAGGAAAAACAACACTATAGAAGTTAACAGTAACAAAGAAGCACATTATATCCTCCCACCCCCAATTATTCTCTCTAAGATTTGCCTCAACTGCATTTCAAATTTGCTTGGCCTGCTTTTGCAAACTCATGGAAGAGCCTTAAGCTTCAGGAACTCATCTCACTGTTTCACTTTGTGCTAGTCATCAACCATAAATTTTCTTGATGGAAAACAGCCTTTTCAGATTGACATCTTGTTTTGCTAGCTCTCACACTAGCCCAGAAAGCCTAATGAGGGAGCTTGAATTTGTCCCAGGCCACCATGATAGTGGTTTATGGTTCACCGTTCCCTTGGGAATAGAGCTTCTGAAATTCAACCTTCCTGGAAGGCTCTTCTAATAGCAGACAAGGAGATGAAGATACAAATAAAGATATTTGCTATAATTCATATAATAAGAATAGAATTGCTAAGCTTAGAGAGAGGCATACAACAATTAAAGAAAAACAAACTTTTATGATAGTTGAGCTGCCAGGAGTTCTCTGCTTCATCCAGTTAAAAAGATGCTAGAACACAGTCCTTGTATCAGGGATCAAGGAAAGACCATTGTACTGGGTATTGCACAGACACATACTGGATATGTTATTTATCTTAAATGCATAATTCCCTCGTGGGGTTCCACTGAGATTTAAGCCCTCCCCAGTCTCCAAGAACTCCCTATGAGTCATAACATTAATATTTAATCAAGGCATGTTAAGTTTTATTCCAAAGGATTATTGGCTGTCCTAACTTTAGAGATGCTGTTTTGTCCCTTGATCATGCCTAAGAACGATTGTGACAAGATAGTGGGGGAAAAAAGAAAAAGAAAAAAAAAAAACTCTACTGAAGAAGTTAAACACTAATGTTTCAACTTGACTCAGAACAAGCTGTTTGCATATTCTTAAAGAAATATTGCTAATGTTGTCAGAGCATATGTCTGAGTTTGAACCCAAAGGACCACCTAGCCCAGTGCTCTGACTGCAACAGGAAACAGCAGAGGCTTAGGGAAAGGCAGTGCAAATACACAGTGATCCTTCTCCCACTGTATTCTCCCAGCAGCCAGCCATCCACTGAGACAGTCAGTGAGAGATTTCCTGAGCAAAGATCACATCTGCGTCAGTGTTTAATAGATCTTAATGTCCTTTTTTTTCCCCATAAATGTGTCAAGAATCTTTTAGAACTATTTATAATTTTGCCCTACACACCATCCTGTGAATTCTATGGCTTAAGAATGCACCATATGAAAAAAAAAAAATGTTCCTCTATTTGGTTTTGAGTGATTATTTTACTAAGCATCCTATTTTTCATATTAAAACAGTCATTTCCTACCCCCCTCTGTGAACCTCATAGATCTCTGTCATGTCCTACTCAGACATCTCTTTCCCAAGCTGAAGAGTCCTAACATTCTGCCAAATAACAGGGAGGGTTCAAATCTTGCTGGCTTATAAGCTGAAACAGTGAAAAGGGCACAGAACTGTAAAAAATTAACAGAATCATAGAATAGTTTGGGTTGGAAAGGACCTTAAAGACCATCTAATTCTACCCCCACTGTCATGGGCAGGGACACCTCCAACTAGACCAGGCCCATGTAACCTGGCCTTGAACACTTCCAGGGATGGGGCATCCACAACTTCTCTGGGCAGCATATTATTTAGATGAAGTATAAAATAGATATACATTACACAAACACATTAATGAAAATAACATGCACAGTCCATTACCGGCTCTTGATGAAAACTGGACAGGATAGCAAACAATAAACCTTGGGGATAACAGTGTGCTTATGACAAACCATGTCTGCCCTGATATTGAAAGATGTTGTTCCATCACAGCAGAAAAAGCAATTTTTTTTTCTCAAAATTCAAACTAGTTTCAGCTCAGTTAAGCTGATCCCAATCAGCTATACTGCCTGAGAGATCAGATTTCTGCTGTATTTCTATCAACCCCATTCCAAAGCCTGTTCTACATGAGACTGAACCCGCTCAGCAAAAGTGACTGCCTGAAACCCGATCTAAATTACAGATCCAGCAAGTTTTAGGTCAAGTTTAACTGAACAGGTTTTTTAACTACCTTGAATTTTGGAGGCCACTGTACAAGTCTGGAATTTGCTTTTGTTTGGTTGTTTTTTGTACTCCTGTATCTAGATAAGTAAAAATATTGCTGTTTAATGCCTTCTGCAGGACATAACTCTTCTTACTGCCTCACCAACCTACCTCCCGGGCTGTGCCATAAACCATGCTGGGGGCAAAGGATATGATATATAGGAGCTAAAGAAACTACAAAATAAAGACAAAGATCTGAAAACATCCACCATAAATTACAACTCTATTCTGCAGCCTATACCCTCAAAGACCGTGGCATCTAGAGCCAGGTGCTAGTGAAAGATATTGAAGTGACCCTTGACTATACTGCCTACCTACTTAGCAAAACTTATTTACTTCATGTTCATCATGCAATCTAAAATCATCCAATAATAACTATTCTAAAAAAGTCAACCACGTTTTCATATTTAATGTACATACTGCAGCTAAATAAAACCACTTTCGAGGGGTAAATAATTGCAGAGGAAGAGAAAAATTCAAGAGCGTAGGCTATGAAGATGCACTTTCAGCTGAAATGTTTTAAAAAGCGATTAGTTGAGGCAGAAAAGCAGGAAAACTGTTCTTATATGGCTAAACCAACAGTGGAGGAGGGTTTCACACTAACTGTGGTAGATAAGTAGAAGAAAGCAAGGAGATGCACAAGAAGGAAGGGGTAGGAAGCAGGTTATGGTCTAGCAGATATAATTGACAAGAAAAGGAACCTGAATCAGAAACTTTGCCTCACCCTGGATCTAGGAACCAAGTCCCTCCTCTGTTAACAGCTTTTCCATTTGCATGGGAAGGGCAGAGGGTTGGATCTTACAAATGGGGCATTTCAAGGATTACTAGTGTGAAGAGGTTTAGGAATAGAAACCCAGAAATGTCATTAGAAGGTCTTCATTTTTTTTTCTCCTAGAAATGCCACCGTGTTTGATCTGCCTGTTCCCAGCTCCCTAACATGTGACATTCACCGAATCAGCAGCACTCACAAAAGTCAATGGTGACTTTGGATCATCCCAGCCGTGATACTGGCCACTCACTCAGAGATGCAGAAATCCAGCTTCTCCCTACAAGTGTTGGTGATTTCTCCCCCATGCATCTCCCCACGTACAAAAACCAGCAGTGAATTATTCACTTCTCAGGCCCACCTCTCCTGACATTGTCCTGGTGCATAGGATTTATTCCCCATTTCTCCCGTTTACTCCTTAGCACACCTCTGCTGAGATTCTTCTCTGTTCTCCTACCCCTACTGCAACCTGCCGCATGGGTTGTGGTGAAATAAGGTGGAATAGGATGGGGTAAAACAACACAGACACAGGAGCATTCAAGACTTCCTGCTTCTTTCTTGCCCAGGGAAAAAGAGTTTGGAGTCTCACCTTTTCTTCTTTCTAAGCCTGGTACTACAATGCTAAAAGTGAGTGAAGCAAAACAAAGTGAACAAACATGACAAGGGAGGAGCACTGCATGGCACATCTGCTCCCTCCGCTCTCCACTAACAGGAGGTCAGCCGTCCTTTCTCTCCAGTTAAAAACACAGTTTTCCAGTCTTTTTCAGTATCCACAAAAAAACAGTAGCCATCTGCTCAGTGAAACAAAGGGCATGGTTGGGTGCCATGACCTGGCCAGAGATGTAAGGGAGCACAGACCCAGAATGCAGAGCATAGCATGAGGGGACCTTTTCCAAACAGACCTGCCTGGTGATCAGGTGAGGCAATGCTAGGAGAGGCTGTGAAATAAGGAGAGCTTGCAAAAATCAGCTCATGAATCGCATGGGAATTGCTTTGTTGGAGAGAAAGGTATTGCAATGGACAAAGAGGATCTTAAGTGAAAATAAGGGCTTTTCTGAAGGTAGAATTGAGACAATTGGCATATGCAGGCCACACACTTTGCCTGCATTGACGCTGCCTCAGGGTTCATCCTCACAGAAACAGCCCAGCCTAGATTTGGCCAGCAGCGGTACAAGCAGCATGAGGAGACATAGCAGGAGCTGTGTTGGTGGCTCTGCAGACAGCGCTTGCCACCAGAGAAAGCTCTGGATGAGCACTTCCCTAAAAGACAGTAGCTGAATGATGCTGTCTGCCAGATGGCCCCAAATTCCTCCCAAGGCTTTGGACCTTGTCATGATTTCTTCCTTTTTAAGGGATCTGATGTCCTGCCTTATGCAAAAATGAGACTTCATCTGCTTTAAAGAGCAGTGGGGCAGAAGGCTCAGCTCTCAGTATGGGAGCTGCTATTTCTCTCCCACTTGCAGGTAGCAGTAATATTGATTACACCGAAAGTAGCTGCTACACACCACTGTTTCCAGTGAGAATGAAGTGTGTCTCCCCGGGCAATAAGATATTTGCCAGACACCCCATGGAGAGCAGGCTGGGTCAGGAACAGGTTCAGTTCAGGAAAACAGACTGGAAAGCAAGGAAAGGTGGTTTCTAAAGCAAAGCAGGCTAGGGTTGTGTCACATCTCAGGTGAGGGGGCCACCACCAAACCAACATTATGGTGAAGTTACCATAATTACCAGAAGTGTAAAAAGGAAGAAGAAAGAGGAGGAGTTTTAATGGAAAAAAAGGAGGATGCTGTAGTGCAGAAAAAAAAAAAATAGCAGATGAGATGGGAGAATGCAAGCTGGATAAATGCTGTTCTATCCCCCCTCCTTACTGAGCAAAAGCACTTTGAAAATAAGTCATTATTATTATGAACATAAAGAAATAATCCCAGTTTTGCTCTATCATCTGTCCGTTTGGTTGAGAAATGTCAGATGCTCGGGGAGGGGAGGAGGAAAGGTTGACATCAGACAACATCCATTTGTAAAATTGTATTTGCCAGCTTCCCAGCAGCTGTGATCTCCAGTTAATATCAGGAGTGAATGTGAGAGGCTAGGCAGAGGGGAGCTGGGGGTGGAGGGATGATGATTTTCAGTTCTCCCAAGCAATACTTGGCACTAGAGCCAGCACTTGATAACAAATTGACTCAGTCACCAACTTGCACAGGCTCCCTCTCTAGTGATGGACTCCTTTCTCATTAGCAAATACATTTGTCAGTAAAAATAAACATGCTTGCATCCTCCCCGTCTTGTGCTGCTGACATAGCCCTGATTGACGGATCTCGCAAGTACATCAATGAAAGGAGAGGACAGTTGCTGTTATCAGCCAGCTTGAACACGGGACAGAGCTAATAATAATATATTACGTTTACGTAGTGTCTTTGTGTCACAATCCATAGCACCACAGAACACAGAGAGCAGTCTAGAAAGCTTTGAATGGATTTCAGTAAGTAAATTTGAGAAAGGGCTCTCATTCTAAAATTCTCTGTTCAGCTGCTCAAAGGAGCCATATTTTAAGTTTATTCATTTCCTGTTAGCGCTGACAGTGAACAATACCCAGAGTTAACAGCCTAGAAAAGGGAACAGTAGAAAGCAGCCAGGTTTTCTTTTGTTTGCAAAGTGAACAAAGTCCAGAACAGTTCCTTTGGTTCTGAAGCACAACTGCAGATACCCATGCCTCATCCCAGTGATGAAGTATTCTGGCAAGCCTCAGGAAAAACCGTGAAGACATTATGCCTGAATTATCTGAGAATGAGGGAGGAAGAGATGGAAGAAAGCATATTTGCTGCCTTAAACAAATAATTAATCAGATCCTTTTGCACTGAAGTGTGGAGCAGTTGAAATTAACACTTCAGTAAGGAATTACCATTACACTAGATCATAACAAAGGAAAAATCTTCATCATTTCAGAAGTATATCTATGCATCAGCAATGCACACATGCAATAACATCAGAATGTTATGCACAGAACATGCCCAGCAGTCTGCAATGGAAGATGCGGTTTTGTGCAGAAGCAAAGCCTCTACCTCACATCAAAGATCATACGTTACAAAAATTTCAGCAAAGAGCCATTATGCACACACTCCGCAGACTATGTCTGAAGACACTATTTTGAGCAAGAGCCGTATGTAAGTCTTCCAGCACATAGTGTTCTGCATGCATTATCCCACTTCACGTTACTCACTGCACATATCCTCCTGCCTGAACTGTCAGCTGCAATCTCACCAAAAAGGGCAACAGACTTGAACCCATTCCCCTAGTGTTTAATACTGTGGACTCTATCCACTTCCCTCGGATTCAGTTTCTCTCCAGGGTGGGAGGGTTTCTGGCAAGGCCCCGCATTTTCCATAGCAGCAGAATTTCCCATGGAATACATTTTATGCCAGAGTCTTTCTTCTTAAACTGCAGGACTGCATTCTTCAGGGAACAACATTCTACTTTCACAGTTGTAAAGAAACTGTAGAGTACCAAAGAGATCTAATCTGGTGCAACGCTGTCCTCCTGAATCTATGGCCAGTTTGTAGGCATCCTTTTCTATTCTTTTCCAGTATTCTGTCTCAGCCAGCTAAATGACACTTCAGCACTTGTTAGAAAGGCATAAAACCTTTCTTTTTGCTTACTGGACTAATCCTAATTAAAACAGAAACATTAGCTCTACTAGGTTCATCTTAATGGAAAAAACACCTAAATGAACCCGGGGTTCCCTAGACCCAGTAAGGACAGTGGCTGACTTAAACTCCACATTAGCATCGCCTCCCTCATTGCCTTCCCTGTAAGCTGGTTCAGCAACAAACTTCAACCAGTGCAAAAACTCATTCCATACTGAAAACAGAGCTGTTATGGAACACAAGTTTAATGTAACCTCAATGTTGTTAATGAAAAGGAAACAATATTAATTAGAATGCTGTGGAAGGTAGGGAATTTTGCAGCATAACTGAGATGCAGCTGTTGGAGAAACATGAGTTTTGTTTCTAGCAGCTAGGTGGTAAGGCCATCTCAGAGCTGGTTCCTGCAGTGAATCCAGGCAGTTCTTCCCCTGCCACTTCTTCTCTCTTCTGCCTACCTGGCACATCCCATCTGCTGGTATCTTCTTCACCAATTCTTCTAGACAGGAGGCAGCATGGCACACATCAGCTTGTTGACTGGAAAAAAAGGGCATTAAACCCAGATCACTACACTGGTGGTAGTGAGTAGCATTAGGGGCTAGAGGCTGCCAAAATAGTCCTTTGAAGGCTGAGAATAGCAGTTAATCATGGGCTAGTGTCCTAGACGAAGTGGGGAGAAAGTGAAAAGGTTTCCTTAGGAAGCAGGGAGAAGAGGAAGGAGAAACAAGCTGATCCCCACTTTTAGTTCAAATCATCGAGAACACATATTCCTTCTGCATGCTCTGAGGCTGAGATGGAAAGCCATCATTTTTCTTTCCCAGTCTAACTGTGGTACCATGTTTTGCACAAAAACCCATCTGTTGTTGATGTTCAGCGTGCTTGACAGTTCTCTGTTCCCCTCCACCACAAGCTGTTGCTGTAGGGTTCAGTTCTTCTCATTCTAAATCTCATTTGCTTTCTGCAGCCAACAAGCTGCAGCTCTGAATGACTCCTAAAGAGAACAGAAGACATGCAGCTTCTGATCTTGCTGATGGAAGTATTTGCTTTGTAATCTTTATCTCTTTCTTCTAGCACACATTAATTCCTCTGTGTACAAAGACCCCGTTTCTTCTATACCCACCTGCCCCAAATTTTTGCTCCTCCAGCCTCCTGCATCGCACTGAGCACATCCTGCCTCCTAGGCCAGAGCCTTCTGATAACATCAGGTGGGTAGAATAGAAGCAGCTCTATAATAGCAAATTACGTTTGTTTTAAATCTATATTTGTCATGCCAGTGTGCAACAGAGAAGATTTAATTAGCCAGTGAAGCTCGCCTTTGGTATGTTTTCATGAATGCAGTTAGAGTTTTGATGCATGACTTCAGGCTACTACAACAAACAAAGAAAACACACCATGAAATTAAGAAACACAATAATATACAAGAAAAGACACTTGGCTGCTGTTATACATTTCACAGAGAAATGGGCCACCACCAAACCTGGATCAAGCTGCCTAAATCTGGGAACATTTCTTTTTAATTCAGTTCCAAATTTTGCACTGCATTCTCAGTTAAATGTTGGAAAGAAGTTAATTGCACATGAGATGACTGCATAGGCCCTATGCTAAACTAAGGAGAGAGGAGAAAGCATGAGTGACTAAACAAAAGGCCCCGATGTGACACATTAGCAAAACCCCAAGGATGTTTTCCATTATTTTCATGGCAATGGGTACAAAGATTGCTGTGACAACCAGCATAACACCAGAACACAGCATGACCCCATATGTGTTTCTGCTGTGCTCTCTGTTACAGGTCTGTGGACCTATTTAACTACACAAGTCTTCATTCAGCTCTTTGGGGTGAAGGTATGTCCTGCTTCTGTCAGTGACATAGTGGAGAATAATGTTAAAAGCCAACATCAAGAGCTGGAGCTGGACTTTCCATTGGCCACTACCGAGTGGTGGCAAAATGCCATACTTACATTGGCAGAGCAATTCTCAATGAATAAGGTCTTCAGGTCAGTCCAGGTATAGATCCAGTTCTGTCATGCATGTCTTGTCTGACATCTGATAAGGAGAAGTGAAATGATACGTTTGACTTTGCAGGTATTTTATGAGGATTCATGATTTAATATTTACACTTCCCTACATGTAATACCATGTTATGACATTCATTATGTTAGTCCACCATTCATGTTAAGAAAAGAAACCAAACACAAGAAACCAGTTTCAGACCACCAACAGGAAAACAATCCATCCCCAACTTCCAGCAACTGCTTTCGATTTTATTTACCATGATTTCTGGCTGATAGACTTTTTCTCCCAGGTTTCAGAAATGCTGGTAATGTGCAACCTTAAGGAGCAACTCTATAACAACAAGCTTCACCAGATAAGGTTCTTCTGGCAAATTGTTTACAGCTTTACTGTTTTGGCAATGCCCATTAATGCATATCTGTCTTTGCCACTACTATTCCCATATTGCACAGCATGACAAAGAAAACAGCACCTGCAAGCAGTCACCTGGGGTTTGCATCCAGGTGTGAGCAGCTGGGGCTTTTTCATATGATTCAGGTTACAAGGAGTCCACACTTGGAGCACACAGATGAGAGTAGTGTGGGAAGGTCTTACCAAAATGGATTCTGCCACACCAAGGATGAAGAGAAGATTTCATTCTCCAAAGAGCTGCCAATCTAGTACTTTTTTGCTAGTGATAATATTTTCTAAGTTTAAAAATAAACTTAGTGAAGTATGTGCTACTTAACAATGTATGTCTCTTCAGTCACGGAAAAGAAAAAAAAAAAGAGACAGAGAGAGAAAAAAACAGACTGAATACCAGGCACTGCAAACCAGTATCAGGTATAACCAAATTACAGTTTAATACATTTCAGGTATCCCATTTAGAGCCTCAGATCTTTCAAGGAAATAGGTTTTCCCCACTGAGAAATGTATATGCAGTGAAATTAAAGCAACTTTAGCCCCATGTGAACCAAAAGTAGGTTGGATAGCTACTTTAAATAATCACCCAAATGTTAATTTTTCACAACGGAAGGAAGACCGGAGAGGAGAGGAACGTTCCCCTCTTCTAAACCTCACATTCACCTCTAAACTACTGTTGGACCACTCAGGCACAGGGTATAATACAGCACATGGTTAAATAGGTAAAACCCTGCTTTAATAACTATTTGCCACCAGCACGTCTTTACAGACAAGGCAAAGCAGCAGTGGCCTGGAGAGCCCTCTCGGAATATTTGGGACACCATCCAAGCCATAAGTCACATGAGAGGAAAAAGAGCCCTTAGGATGAGGAGGAGGCTCTCAGCATATGTCCGTGCATTCACACCCAAACCCTTTGCATGAGGGCTGTCTTCCTTCTCCCCTTCCTCTCTTGGCAGGCAGTGGTGGCAACCTGGGTGGTGGGGCAGGGAGCTAGGCTCTTCCATCGCTCCACACCATGCACCAGAAGGAAAAAAATCAGCAAGCAAAGAAGCAAGGCAAGTGCTGCTAAGTGGCTCATTGGTTTCTATGGCAACTGGCTCCTCTCTACTCCAGCTGCTTACCCCACAGTCCCTCTGTCACCCTATTTTTAGCTGAAAAACCAAAGAAAGAGGAAAAGTGGTGGGGGTTTGGGGAGGAGAGAGTTGGGAGACCTTCTTGGTTTTTGCAGGGAGGAGGTTAACACACATGCAGCCTTGTCTTGCTTTTAATCACAAGTTCAGTCCTCGCAGTGGAGGCTTCCGATGGGATTCCTCAGACCTGATGCACGGCCGGTCCCATACTTGTCAACGCCATGAAGAAGCATGCAAGCAACAGCCCAGCCATCCCCCCCAGTGAGTACATGAAGCAGCTGGGCTGTGAATTTGACCTTGACATCAAAACCGGAAAGTGCAAAAAGGCTCCAAATGTGGAGAAAAAAAACTATCCCTCCACCACAACCCAACATAGTCAAATGGTGGATGTCAGCACACCAACTTTTTTTTAACTGTGCTCTGAAAAGTTATTTCCCCCTACCTTTTTTTTTTTTTTTTTTAAGAAGGAGAGTGAAATTGACTTTATCCATGCTTTCTCTCTCTTATGTGGTGCAAAAAAATCCACGCTGGATACAACAAAATTTACACAAACATCTCATCAATGGGAAATCTGGAACCAAATTCACCCTGGATAAGGATTCACCTAGTTAATAGATTTTGGTATTAGGGACTTTGGTTGTTGAGCTGCACAATATAACAGCTTGTAAATCTAGAGCAAAGACATTTTAGCCTGCAGTTTTAGTATGCATAGGAGCGTGTGTTCACAAAAGCATGGGTCCCCTCAGTCTCCTCTAACTGACTACCTGCCTTTCTGAAATGGATGTCCCTGAGCACTGTGAAATACAGCTATTTCCACACAAATTTCTAGTTTCATTTGCCTCCCTCTCCCCAAAAATTCTAGAAATATTTTAAGGAAATTTTGCAATTATCTTGAAAATAACAATCCTTAAACTCTAAACCAAGGGAGACTGATGCCAAAAACATCTATATTCACTTATTTTCATTTCAACTGCCATGACATTTGATGCTTGCCTCCAAGCTGCTCCTGCTAACAGGGCTGTGGAAGGCTACCTTTGTACCACTCACTTTCATTTGCTGCCATGAGAAGGGATATTGATCTGTGTATCTCTGCTCACACAGCAAGGCTTCCCATTTTGGAGCTGTGATATTGTCGGACTAAGAGGACAAGGAAAAGATCAATGATTTCTAACAATGATCACTTTTAACAGGAACTGCATTGGTAAAATGACTTACTAGTCCAAGTATCGCTTTTGCAGTCTCCGCAACCAGTTCTACATCCTGGCAGGCATTAACACCCTTGCTGTAGATAAAAGCAGTATATTGGGAGGGAATCGTCCATTTAAAAATGTTATTGGCTATGGCGCATGACGGTATAGACTTCACAGTGCTGACGAGAAACCACACAAGTGGAGTGGGGCACAGCTGTCAGAGCCTAGCAATGCCCACGCCACACAGCATAAGACATGTCAGGGCACGGGGAGGGCTGGGGGCTTCACAGGGACCCTTCCACTGCCCCAGCCATGATCAGGGCAGCTGGAGCAGCCCCAGGCACCTCTCTGGGGCCTGGTTGGGATGTGGGCCCACAGGAGGGTCCAGCTGCACAGGGCCAAGGCCTGGCTGGGCAAGGCTGTGGCAAGCTGGAGCCCGCCCTGCTGCGGCCCCGCTGAGAGGCAGGGGCTGACAGGCCTGGGCAGGGTGGGGAAGCCTCGGGAAGGCTGGGCAGAGACAAGTAAGGCTGAGGGTACCCTCAGCACCCTGAGAAGACACTGTAGGAAGGGTCTCAAGAAGCATTTTAATTCCTCGGAATTTGGAAACTGGCCTATTCCATAGAGCCACAGGGATTTTTTGCTTTGTTTTTTTGATCTCCAGAACACCCAGTCGCAACATGCCTCATAGTTTAGTTCACCCTGTGTGAAGTACTCAAGAATTGTATTTCCCAATTTTTCCCTGAATGGCCCTTTGTTGCTTTGTGGAGAGACACAGTGAAAAGGTGTTCCCAAAAGACCTCTTCTGCTACACATTACTTTAGACACTTTCATCAAGTCCTTTCTGACTAAATTTCATTTCTTAAATCTTAAATTTCTTAAATGGGTACTATCAAGCCCATCCTCCCAAGGGAATCTTGTAAAGCCTGTTATTAAAGTTCACCTTGGCAGGAAACAAGACACTCACCTTATAATCCTCCCATGTCCTGCATCTATGCACAGTCTGGGGGCTGTCAGGAGGAAAACCCAAACAAGAAAGAACAAAGAGGACTCAGAACTACAAGTCTTCCTCTGGCAGCCCTGGAAGACAAGAGACCCTTTCCCTGAGAAAAGAACAAGGCCAGTGGGAGAGGTACAGAAAAGGCAAACACACCGTCAGGCCTGCTCTGCAAGAACACATGCTGCATGAGCCCTCCAGCCAGCCCGGAAGAGAGGCAGGGGAGAAGAGATCATCTGCAGGGAGGAGGAACCAAAGGCTAAAGCAGAGGTGACCTGAAGGGAAACATCAAGACACGCCTGCAATGTAAGGAGGAAGAGAGGCGGAGGGAAAAACAGATGCCAGTAAGCACACACCCAGCATGGATGGACGGCAGCCTGTGCTGGGTGGTGATGGATAGCCTTGTGCCCTGAGCAGCAAATGAAGGGATGAGTGACTCCTTTTAGAAAGGCCAGTCAAGAATGGAAGAGAAAATAATCAAATGTGCATCCTCATTTGCCTATGCAGGTTAGCTAGAGAGGTGGAAGCTCTGTGACTATGTCTCTGTGAACAAGTCACTTCACTGAGGAACTGTGTCCCATTTGTAAGATTGGAGGCAATGATCCTGACCTTCCCTGTAGAGCATTTGCACATCTACAAATGGAAATCACCAGCTCTTGGTATTATCCTGTTTGTTATTTATTCTGTTTTCTGACAAGAGGAGTGTACGAGCACTTCCAGATGAAGTGTGTGTGTGCACATTTAATATTAATTTATGGCAAGTAGTCATGTGCAGCTTTGACATTTGTTTTCCATGTCTACTAGCATCAGAAAACTCAAGCCTTTGAATGTTTATGAGAAATGAGCACACGTGCACACAATGCTGACAGAAGATTTAAAGAAATCTTCTTTAAAACCTGACTATTTTCACTTCTTTTGCATTTCTCATTTGTCCTTATTCAGCAGTTTTTAACCTGCAAACATTATCCTCAAAAGGTCATAGGAAACTCAGACTGGGAAATAAAGCTGGGTCACTGCAAAAACGGTATCTAGTAAGACATACGGGCTGAGACTGATAGTAATACAGGGACGTAAAGTCTTAGAGAGTTCTAACCATTGTATGTGGTCTAATAAAAGAATCCTCCAGTCAGCAATGGGGACCTTCAGCTCTACCTCCACTAAAAACTAGAATACCAAGTTAAAAAGAAAAAGCTATAATGATTCCCAAATGAGAACCAGCCCCATGGAACAGCCTTTTGTATCTGTACCTCTGGATAGTCCATGGCAGAAAAGTGATACAAAACTCTTTCAATCTGGGTGACACAGACTAAAACTCAAGAGTGACTCCTTCATTGAAGTACCAGGGCTGTCAGCAAACACATGTGGAGCAGCTATGAAGCATCCAAGTCTATTTGTACTGCAGAGCTCTTTGATAAATCCCTCCTGATGGTGGTCCTCAGGAGGTCTGAGCTACAGAGCTTGTGGGTACCAGTGACAACTCCAATACCTGCTAGCTCTCTGATGATCTCAAATCCCTCAGGCTCACAGGGGAAGCAAGAAAAATCCAAAACAAAGACAGAGAGAGGAAGACTCTCTCTGTGAGAGAGAAACAAGATCTTTGGAGTGTCGCATCCCGCAGATCCTGTTCATGGGAAATACTCAAGGGAAGAAAACAGAAGGTCAGATAAACATCTAT
The DNA here is from genome assembly GCF_964034855.1 of Anser brachyrhynchus. Classification (NCBI taxonomy): domain Eukaryota; kingdom Metazoa; phylum Chordata; class Aves; order Anseriformes; family Anatidae; genus Anser; species Anser brachyrhynchus. Next base: position 44,442,166 of record NC_137694.1, on the reverse strand, counting down.
TCCTCTTGCTTTGTAATGACTCTTGGGTTATTTTGCATTAGAAAGTATGTTCCTTCATCAAGAAGAACTCCATGGCTATCAAATCTCCTTTAGCAATGTCATGCACAGATATTTATCACCTGCTGAGTTATACTTTCCCAAGATTGATTCCCTTAATATCAAGAAAAAGTGAACTGTGGTGTACAGTCCAGGTGTTATGCCATTTGGGTGCTCTGAGTTCTGGGCATAGAAACATAAAAAACGGAATTTTGAGGTTGTTTGTTTCTTCATCAGATGTTTGAGTGAGGCAGAATAATTCCATTACCCTAAACAGAGGGGACGAGCAGTTTGACTTGTCCTTCTCAGGTCTGTTTGCTTCTTCATAATTTGCAGTGGTATCTTGATGAAACAAACAAACAAAAAACAGTACAGTTTACAACCAGGCATTATTCAGAAAGGAGGTACATCACTGAGAATTATCTGCTTAAGATGACCATCTTTAGAGACCCTATTACCCAGTGCAGAAGGCCTATAAGCCAATTTCCACTCTAACTGGTGTCCAAAGTCCATGTCAGTCTGATATTTGCAGTAAAGGAGTTCATTCAGTTTACTCATATCCTTAAAATTCCAGCTACACCTTACAGCATGGTTGCCTTGGCTGCAAAGAGGTGTCAGGGGCATTTCAGGATCCTGTGCCAGCAAAAGAAGCAGCATCAGAATGAAACAGGGAGAAGGATGCTGTGTTATACAAGACATCCAGGAAAGAAAGCATGCAGGACACTAGCAACATCCTGCAAGACAAGCAGACTTATCAATGTCGTTTCAGACAGTGGCAGTGCACCACAAGAGGATGATGCTGTGACTGCTTTTTTGCTTCAGCATCGGGAACAATTGCTCATCCAGGAGACAGCTCATGAAATGCTTCTGCTGAAAAGCAGGAAACAGCTAGCTGGAAGTTAGGATTTCACAGCGGCAATGGTCAATGGAAGTGATCCAACCACCAGACACAAGCGTTTACTCTGGTAGAGTTTGAAACACATCTTAGGAGCAGCTTTGTCTCACACCTCAAAATAACCTTTCTACTGGATCAATGAAGACTCAGTTCAGAGCAGTGAAGGGGTGAAGTACATACTATTGAGTTTCTCAGACACTAGACTTCTTTGAGGATATCGCTCCCTGATCCGTCTCCCCTGCCCCATCCTCGATGGACACATCTTTTTCTCCCTAATGCCTTTGCTGATGGATCCTCAGGAACTTCTCTCTCTGGTGTACTGCTTTGAAGCACCTTTGCAGCAAGTTACATGGCACAATTCAGCAAGGGACAGAGGTCAAACAGCCAGCTTGGAAGTGAGCTTCCAACTTCGTATCGCATGATTCCTACAAAGGTTTCTAATAATGGGGATAATGTAAGGGACAGCCATAACAGCAATCTGACAATTTAGTGTTGCTATGCAACTTGAGTTGTGAACAGACTTTTGCGGTTGCTTCTTGTTTGTTCATTGAATGTGCAGTGACAGTGTCTGGCAACCTTCCCCCCTCATCATTTTACCTAAAGCAGCAAGAATTCACGTGCAGGTTTTGTGCCAAGGTGCTCTCTTCCAGCCACTAGTCTCTGAGCAAACTGAGATGCAGACACCAACAATGTTTTTTTCCAATCTGACTGAGACTCCTGTTGAGCCACACTCATATAAACAGCTACATATGCTGACACACATTTCTTCTTTCCTCTAGCTCATTGCATATCTTTCCCTTTTTCCTCCTTTCCTGCCCTAAGGTCAACAGGTTGTCGAAGAGCACTCTCTTTGACAGCTTTCCTCTTGCCGTGTCCCAGCTCTTGTCATGTCAGTTCACATTCTTTTCTAACTTTGTACATTAGGTTCCTTCAGACTTTGTTTATCTTTATTCCACCTGTTTTCACAGACTCATACAAAGTGGAGATAGATACAACTATTTGCTACATTTTCTTTTATTCCTGCTACCGATTGATTCTGTCTTGAAGCTTTGACCAGTGTTAAAACCTCAAGCAATGATGCCTGCAGCTCTTTCCTTGTGACTCTGACAGTCTAACAAATCTCATTGGCTAGGGAAGCTGACCTGCTAGTCTCTCTGGATGAAACCTGACTATTCCTAGTGGCATCTCTTTGTGCCATCCTCAAAAGCTCTCCTTTGGAGGCTGGTACCCCCAGAACATCAAGGTGAAGGCTATTCTGCATTTATATTAACTACTTCACATTCTCTGTAATACTTCGATATCACTTTCCAGACAACCTTTGCAGTTCATTTTTTTTTGCCTTTCTCAGAATTTCTTCACTTTCTACAATCTGTTTTGTGGTGTTGCTTATGTGATGCTTAATAGCTCACAGTTGGCTGTATTTCAGTGGTAGCAGGGGGAACACAGTGAGCTGAAACTCCATATAATCTTGCAAGAAGAGATGAGAACAAGTAAAAGAGGGCTTGCTGTGCACGCTATCTCCAGAAAAAAAAAAAAAATCTTTGCAAGTGTGTTTCTGTGCAGGCATTGCAAAGATAGGGATTACGTTATGCTGAGGGGAAGAGGAGCTGACTGACAGTAGAGATTTGCAGTCCATATTGATGTTTCACAATTGTGCATCTGTCTGCAGAACAGCTATGGAGCTCTCGAAGTCATTGCACTAAAAAAAAAAATAAGGAAAGATAAATCAATAACTTCACTCACCCTTTTACCACAGCTCAGAGGGTGGAGGAGGAGAGTGTCATAACAGCTCACACTAGCAAGAAAATTTTTGATCGAAACAGTTTTCAACCAGAAAATACTATTTTGATAAAATCAACATTTTTCACAAAATTATAAGTACAAACAAAAAACCCTATGGTAAAGGAGGTTCCAACAATATTTTCTGTATTGGAGAATTTGCCTCGGGGAAAAAAATGCAACCTTATATTTTCTTACCATATTCTATTTCTTCAGTTGGTTTTACATCCTTCAGTTAACAGTGAGAGACACTATAGTGTTCCATATCCTACCATTAGCCTGGAATCAGGTTTGTCGGATATTAAAACCAATTGGTCCCTTATTAGTACCTAGCACATTTCTTTTTCTGAGTGTAAAAATTTCAACTGTTTCATTCAGCACAGACTAATAAAGCTGGCTCACTTTTTGTAGAAAACTCATTACTTATTGCTTGGTAGCAAAATCACTTAATTGTTTTGAAAATAAAAGATCACCTGTACTAAATTATATAACCGAATATTTCATTATGATATTCCCAGTATACTACATTACTGGTAGGATTGCATAACATGTCCTCATATGAGACGTGATTTGGCATAACATAACTCTACATTACCATTGATGTGAAACTGTAACAAAATTTAACTAGTTTTCACAACAAAACATCAGTTGTATATCTAATAGTATTAGATAATAATATTTATTATTATTAGATAAAATAATTAATATCTAATTGAAAGCTCATAATTTTCAGTTCTTAGGAAGACACTGAAGACAGTATTTTCATCACTCGGAGTAACAAGAAGCTTTGAATTTATAAACACTGAAATTTCCCTCAAAAATGAACATTTTGAGTTTCATCTAGCTCTCACTTAACCTGTGGTTCATTGTTAGACTAACTCTAAGTCTTCCAGTTTGGAATAGCCTTAAGACTGGAGGATCTCTTGAAACCAAATGTCAAAAATATAGCATGCTCTTCATCTTAGCTCATTCTACCAGCATTTGTTGCTAGATAAACCAGCTCACCAGTATTCACTTTCAACTCATTTTCATACCTTTTATATGCATTTTTGGGGATCTCAAAATTATTCTCATCAGGATATATAAATGAGGATAAAATAAATGAGGATAAATTAAACGGATCTTACAACCCAACCATATCCAAGAACTAAAAAATTTTCAATGCTCCCACTGCAGCTATGCTCACAAAATCCTTTTGCTGGGAAGAACTGGGATGGGACAGAGTCTTCTCCATTCCACAGCTCATCCCATTCCGCATCCGGAGAACTTGGACTTTCCATTCTAGCGTGTGAGAGCAGCGAAGAAAGAAAAAGGTCCACGTTCCCAACGCACAAGTGGCTTGCTCTCACTGCCTTCGGTGACTGAAGTGAAACTGCAGCCCAAGGCCTCCACCTAGTGTCTTCTGGCAAGCTCGGCACACCACCTCGACTGAAAATGCGGGATACCAGTGGGTGCACTGAAGCTTAAAGATAAAGAGCAAGAGCTTGGTTTATTTTCGAGAGGGGAATGTTTTCCTTGCAACACCAAAACGCGTCTCAACTCATTATGATCCACCCGTGCTTTGTGTGCTGTCACCTAGAACTCAGACACAAGCCTCTGGTTTACTTGTGGACAATAAGATTAGCTTTTTTTTTCCCCATACTGATCGTGCTATAATTCAAGGCTTTAGGAAGATGCAACGTGAAACAAGAAGAGAAGAAAAGCTTGTTGGATTAGGTTGGACTATTTCCACCAAGAAAATTCTTCCATGCCCTGGGATATCTTCCTATCTTGCTCTATGGTGCTGCCTTCATGCCATGGTCAGCTTCTGAGAAAACACAAGGACTTTCTAACACTACAATCCTTACCTGTAGGAGACACTTAAGAATTAGACCTGGCCTCTAGAAAAGATATCTGATATACAGGCGCATTCTTTCCACTTGTGTTTGACTTCCTTCTCTACCTTAATTTCACAGGCTTAATGGGATTTAGCCAGCAAAATTCTCAAAGACTGTCACCAATCATTTCTGCCTAGCCTTTTTTCCATTTCCAAGAAAAGATGACATATTTCTTATTGGGTATTTCTTCCTCAAGGGCAGCTAAAGCAGAACTATCTCAGCAGCTGTCCAAGCAGCACGCTTTCTGTCCATTGCCACACTGATATACCATCCTGATATACTGTCCTTTACCTTCTCTGGTAAGTCCAGGTTTCAAATATCTCTAGTACAGGTATTTCCATGACCTGCTGTAGAAGCCTCTTCCTTGCCAGTTTTAAAACATCTGTCTTGATCTCTTTACTTCAGCTACCATGGAACAAACCTCCTTGCACTCCCCTGTTCTCTGGGTTATGGAGGCTAGAGGCCATGTTTCCCTCCAAGACCTGTTGTTAGTCATTTGAGCACATGCGTGTGTATATGTAGATCCACACATACACACATTCTCAGGAAAACTCTGTTGAGAGGCATTCAGAGCTTAAAACATTGCCCCAGAGTTTTTTAGAATATGGAATCACACCTAGAAACTGGAGTCACTGAAAACCACAAAAACTGTCCGAGTCAGGAAATCCAATCCAGCCTGCCCGATGACCCACTGCCCCCTTTCTCTCACCTACAAGAGCCCATCCCAGCCACCTAATATTTTGTTTGATATGCACGTGAAATTTAGAATATGTTTTAGGGTGTTTAAAGCCCATTCTAGCTGAATCTGTGTCCAATGTAAAAGGGAAAGGAGAAGCCCCTGATGGAAGAAATGATTGGAGTGGATGAACACACTTCTCCCCTTGGGAAATGATGAAGGCAGTGTGCAGTACAGACATTTCATCATCCTGCTAGCATAAGATCACCAGATTCCTCTGTGGGAGCTCCACCACTGTACTGGTACAAGCTATAAGGTAAAGACAGAGAGTATATTTTATTGACGTCACTAGCCAGCATTACTTAGAACAGGGCTAAGCACAATTGCAAAAAGAACTGCCTCCAAGCTATTCTATTTATATTCCTACCAGAGCTACCATTGGTACAGTCATCCTGCTGCTGAAATCCTGACCCTGTCATTGCCAGTGTAGCCACAGATCTGAGAAAATCAGTTTGGATCGTCTGAGAATTTGGCACCTCTTAATACCAGCAAAAGCAGCATTGGCAGGGGGTGGAGTGTGCTATTTGCACAGGACCTGCGTCAGGATTGGCATTCAGTGAATAGCAAGACATATGAAGGCATTTTATCCCAATATAGAGAATAACGCATCTTCCTCTGCGTTGCTGGTGGTAACTTTGGCAGTCCAAGGAACAATGGTAATTGCTTGTTACTGTGGAAACAAGACCTCCAGAAATAACACTAATGAGCCAGCAGGGTCGTGGGAGAAACACAAGCATACTGTCTCCTGCAAACACACACGATTTGGCTGCACACAAGAGATGGGGCTCTGGGGAGAGGATCTATTTATTTGAACACACCAGGCACCCAGCAGAACCTCCGCTCATCCCCCATACCAATCTGAGCCTGAAAACAATTTAAGTGACTTGAAAAAAAGTTCAGATAACTTCGGAAATCATTGCTTTTCACCTCCCTGTCTGCCTTAAATTTTGCCACAGGGGGGTTGTGACTGGGGCATACTCCCTTTGGAGAAAGCTGTTTCTGTCATTTTTGCAATAAACCTGAAAGGAAGTTTTCCCTAAAAATCGCTGGTAGGAAAAACACATCTTTACAAATGTCCCCACCCCCTTCTGCAGATGCAAGGGCATTGGTAATTTGGGAGATAGGCAAGGTCTGAAAGGCAAGGTCCTTTCCTGAATTATGGTCATTTGGTGATCCACCGCTCAAAACAAGATGAAAGGAGGGAAGCATGTAACAGAAGAGGGGAAAGGGGGTAAGAGACACCAGAGAGCTTACTGCAGCCTCAGCACACCATGTCTTTTTCCCCTTTCATTCTGTGTTGCCCTTGACGGAGAGGAAAGGATGGTGTAAAGAAAGTGAGATTGCGGATGGCAACCTGTTAACACAGCTATTTTGTGCCTTGTAATGTCCCCAAAATGCTGCTTTCCGCCCTCAGGCCCTACTGGCACAGCAGCTTGGTGGGTGGCTGCATATTTATAGTCATCTCAGCCTCATGCGCTAGGTGCTGAGAAGTGGACCTAGCATTTTCTCTTTAAGGAGACTTCCCTCTGCCTGACAATGGCTATGAGGCCTTTAAGCTTTTTGCTAAACTCTATAAAAGCAGGGTTTTACCTCTGAGAAGAGCAGGTTGGCAGCAGAAAACAGTGTGTGTGCCACCTAACATTATAGCCTTGCTGCTGCATTTGGGGTGGCCTTGCAATAGCCCCTCTGCTCACTGAACGCTCCTTGCCAGCTCAGAAGGAGCCAAATGACGTTCACCAGCAGCGCTCTCCAATAGCTATTTGGCTATGTCAGGCAGGTCATGGGGCAAAGCACCAGCTATGAGCCATTGAGAAAGGAACTGCTGGTGTCTGCAATTCCCCCCTCAGTGCTTTAACCCTATTAAGAAGCCTTGTTCTGATGTACTTCCAGCATATTCAAATACAGGTACAAATCAGGAGCTGATGGGGCCCTTCCAAAAAGTATAAACCATCAGTTTGGTTGTTTTCTAAAAAAATCTACATACAAGTGAGATCATAGCCCAGCTCTCACAGTAACTGCGGAAACACATCCTCTCCTCGGGATGAATTCGAGGTGTTTTCTGTTCTTCCTAGTAAAGGATGAAGTACTTCAGACTAGCAGACAGTTACCAAGGGACAAAGATGGGCACAGAAGCCAGAGCTGGTCCAGGCCAGACAACACTTGGAATCATACCCAACCTGAATATGAAGGAATTTTGAGATTGCCCCCACCTCACAGAGGGAAGAAAAGAAGGTGTAGATGTTAGTTGCAGGGGGAATAGGGAAGTAGGTGTATTCAGATAATAGGCAGTTAATTAATTAATTAGTTAATTAATTAGTTAATTAAGTCCTGGCCATGCTGGGCCAGGAGCTTCTCAAAAAGAAAAAAGAAAAGTGGGGTCACCATTTTGCTTGTTATTGTACTCCCCCTAATCATTGCTATTTACTATTTATATATTAGTTGCAACAGGAAGCTTCAGATAAAATCAAGGCACTACTGCACAGATTAGGAATATCTCCAGCACACTTTTCACATTGTATGCCCACACAAAAAGCAAAAGTACAAGAAGAAAGATTGTTTGCTGTCTACAGACTAGACCTAAAGCATGAACACTTGCAATGACTCAACCACAGTTACCTCAGGAGTTAGAAGCAGAGCCATGAGTTCATTAGCAGCAACTTCAGTCTACACAGCCTTTGTCCAGAGCTTTAATCATAAACTCTTCCTTTTTCCTGCAACCTAAAAGCCAAAAAGAGAATATGGGCAAGCAGTGGGAAATAATTTGGTACATAAGATGGGAAATAAAAACCAGAAGTTGAATGATCAAGATGGTGGCATCTCCCTAAAATACAGTGTGTTGACACAGTATTATAGGGGAAGGTTCTCTAAAGTTTTTATTTTATTTTTGGAAGTCCTAATGCGCATTTGTGTCAGGTTCTTTCCCTCAAAAATACAAAAAAAAAAAATGTAATGCCAAGCCCCAACTCATTCTCAGATGTGTTTGTCAAAGAAAACAGAATAGAACTATGTATACACTGAAGCCAGCAAATGAGCAACACACTCTCCAATGATGAGCTGCTAAGACCCCAGTTCAGGATTTTTGTTTCCCAGCAACAATGGGTGACGTGAAGGCACCTGAGCAGAGCCTGGTCCAGTAGCTCCTGGAGAGCTGGGCAGGCTTGGAGCTGCAGCCAGGGAAGGATGGAGCCAGTTGAATACGAGATGAAATTGCCTCAAACACTTTCTTTCAAAGAAAGCAAGCAAGAGTTTAAATCCATATGGCCTCCCTCTGATCTGTGTGCAAGAACCTTATAGCTGTGAACTAACAAGAGGAAAAATGAAACCCAATTTGGATAACGATTTCTGAGGTTGCAGCCACAGATTTGCCTGGAGCACCCCGCCCCTCCAAATCCAGAAGGTTACCATGGTGACAAATTTCAGCTGTAGGTAAGAATAAAATGTTTCTGTATGAAAGCCATTTTGTAGAAACATAAAAACCAAAGATTAAGCCCCATCGCGCCGTTTATAATCTTTGTTGCCATATATTCACATCTAGACGAGCTTCTCATCTCAGGAACGGTTAATCACAATGCAAATAAGCTGCTTTTGTTTTAATTCATGTGTTCTGCTAATGGAGTTCATCTCCATAAAGTAAAATAACACTGAAAATTTACCAAAAAACATGGGTATTCGTTTGCTTCCAAACTGTGTCTAAGGGAGTTATTAATACTTCTGATTCTCAGAAGATAGATCTATTCCATTGCCTGACTGTGAATTAGAAGAAAATTACCTTAAATCATGTTTGGATCTGATTCATAGCACCTTAAGCATGGATAGGCCTCAGCACAGCCCTGATCACGAAGGCACAGTGGGAAGGAAGCTGGATGTGTCTTGTATTATAGACTTGCACTCAGTAACTCCAGGAAAGGTTATAGCCAAATGCTCATACATTCACCACGCCTAAGTCATAGACCAGCTACTGAAAGCTACCACAGGACACTCCCTCAGCTCCCGTTCTGGGATTCCCAGGTAGTTGGTATGAATTGAGCTGCCATTCCCTTGATTGTCCAAGTCTGAACAACTTTGCTCCCAATGTCTTAATTTCTCTCAGTCTTAGCCCAGCAGCAGATGTAGGTAGTCACAGAGCATTGGTCTGTGCTATGTCACCACCTGGGTACTCACGACAGAGTGCCAGCTGCTAGAAGCTCCCATAACATTACTGACCTTAACACCACTGAGGATCTGGCTTTGTGGCATTTAGCAGTACCTTTCTCTGCAAAATCTTCCTTGCCTGCTGAGTCTCACACAGACAACAACACCCCTGTGGCTGTAGAACCATTCCTCAGAGTCACGAGCACGGCAAAGTCACACTCTGGCTTTGGTAGGGTCAATTGAGCAGCAAGACTGTACTCATGCTGTGGAATAAAACCATGCTTTAAGCACCATCTGTCTTCTACAGGAATTGAAAGAAAAAGGTATAGGGTTGCCACACCTGACTATTGACTACAGGTACATGACGTAGTTGGTGATGCATTCCCACCTCCTTTCCTCCAGCACTGGAATGATGGCCTAAACTTTCTTTCTCCCCATGAGCCCATGCAGCCATGTGCAGCCTGACCAGCCCCTGCCAGCACACACAGCCTCCTCATAAGCATTACACAGCACTGCATGTAGCGCACACTCCTTTTACCTCAAATCCTTTCAAAAGACCAGTGCTGCAATCTCTAATCTCAACATCCTGCTTTATTGAGTCTTCAAATTGCCTTTCAGTAGTCACTGAAATGTAGTGATTACAATCCATTTATAGTGTAAGGATTTACAGTGAACTATGCCACAGTTAATTGTGCTAGGTTAATTGTGCACTGAGCTCCACAAAAACACAACCGAAGTTCAACCTTTGTCCAGCTAACAGAAGTGCTCTCTGGATACTTTATGTCCTCCAGCCATCAGAGCAGAAGAGAGGGCAACCACTTGGCATAAAGTCAGCAGCAGTTTTGAGTCTTCATCACATACTAGCAAATGTATCCCTGTGGTTTGTGATGGAGTGAAGATCCTTGCTGCCCATCTTTTTTCCTAAGATTTTCACAGGACTGCAAGTAACGTTTGTAAGGGAGAGTCCAAGTTAAGCAAGGGTCAGGTCTTGTCAGAGTTTGGATTAGAGTGGGATGGCATAAGCAGTCATTTCACCCACTTTGGTAGAACCAGGTGTTAAAACCTGCCTCCAGACATGCCTGCATCCTCAGCCAGGAGCAGCACCAGCTGTGCTCAGCTCAGCCAGCAGCCCTCCCCCTCTCAGATCAGGCTCAAGCCCCAAAGTCTCTGCCCCACTTCCAGAACTGATGGATATTATCCTGGCAGCACAAGATAGCAGTTCTCCATGGGAAAAACATGTGGGAGTAGGAGGGACATTCTCTTGGGAATCCAGCCTTTCCTGGTGCTAGCAGTTGTCTTCTTCCTGGATGAAATAAAAAGCCAAGGTCCTTCCTGTTAATAGTCATTAAAGAACTTTTTTTTTTTTTTCCCTTGTACCATTTCAGTATTTTGATCAAGTTCCAGCTTGGTTTAATTACATACTTTCTATCTGAATTCCTGCCCAAGCTTCATTTAGAGAAATTATTCATTTCCCATCTTCAACATTATTATTATTGTGCTTATTTGCACGATGTGCTTAGCATTCATTGTATGCATCTTCAGTGCTCTGATGGGCTCATCAGAGTGGTGCCGGTGGGACGGAACAGAAGAGCACTCCTCATCTGCCATCCTGAAAAATCAGCCTTCCTCCCCATTACATACAAGCAATTTTGCACTGCTGCAGATTAAGGAACATTCACCGGTCACACTTGAGGCATCACAAAAATATTACCAATTCCTCACGACATGCCTGAATGCTGAGCAGCAACGTTATTTAGAAACAATATCTTTATCTAGCTGCATATAACAAGTCAAAAGGAAAAGTGTTCACTTTAGACAACTACATTTTTCATGACACACTTTTGCCCTGGGAAGCCTTTTTATATTTCCTTGCAAGGGTAAAAAGGTTTAAAGACTCTTCATCTCACATGACAATCTTGTGTGAGCCTTGTGCAGTGTGTGGTTTTCTGTCACATGGCAATGGATGCATAGAGAGACTTCCAGTTTATGAAATGTAGCTGTCTTGAAAGCGACATTTTCCTCACCCCAGTGATTTTTTTCTACCCAGCTGTTTTCGCCAGCTTTTGGGCTGCACTTCTCCGTATATCTCCATAGCCCTTCTGGGTTCTACCATACAGGATCAGAAATGAGCATTTTTTCCTTCTTCCCACCTCAGCCAGGAACTTCATTTGAAAAACCCTGGAGACTGGCAGAGAGACCACCATGGCAGCCATTTGCTGTCTCACTGACAGAAGGGCAGGAGCAGGACAGCCAGGATGGAGCAGTGCATTTCCTCACACATGCACACACACCGCTGTGATCATTCCCAGCACGTGAGGTCAGGCAAGCATTATGTAAAATTACAATGAATATAAAAAGGCTAATCTAATACCAACTGCATTAAATACTTATGTTGGGTAATAATATCCCCAGGACAAGAAAGAGCCTTGCATAAATGTCAGAAATGGAGTAAACACCCAGACAGCTTATATTAATACATCATCTGCACTCCTGCTCTTGGGGTTTGTTTGCTTTTTGATGTGGATCAGGATCTGACTCCAAATACAGGGCATTAAAATCAAAGCAGCAGCAGCAGCAGTAGCCAGCCTGAGAGCCCTGTGTGAGACAGCTCCATCTGGATCTAATCACAGATAGACACGAGTAGTGATGGAGCAGAAGACACATTGCTACTTGGTTGGAATGCAGCTTCCTACCTAATGCAGAGGTAAAACTCCAAATGGTTTCTGTGGCTCAGCCTCAGTCTGAAGAGCAAATACATTCCGGTGAGGTGACACCTGATCCTCTGCTTTTCATGCACACTCCTTCCTGCACTACCCGTTACTGCAATCTCTTTTGAGAAAGCAGAAAGCCCCTTAGAGGCAGGAACTTTCAGTGTCTGTAATATCAAGCCACGTTACCAGCACCTTTACAGCCTTGCCTTGGGTTAGACACATGCTTATTCTACAGAGAACTGGAGATGACTTAAGATATTACTGTTCTCCAGATGCACGTCACCCTCCATCTCTTCACTCTTGTGAGGTAGGATCCTCACTCCCACCACCAAGAGGACAGAAAATGCAAGTGTTCCTCATGCACCTTTGTTCAGAGTCCGTTGCCTGAGCTTAAACTGCAGGGAAAGGTGATGACATTGTGCTATAGCATCCTTCCCATCCCACCAGCTCAGCTGGGGAGGCAGAAGTTTCCAGAGCTGGAGGAAATAGAGCAGCTGGGGCTAGGGCATCTTAAACTGCCTTAATGAGACCCAAAGAGCAAGCTGGTCCACATCCTTAAACATCTTACATATCCTCTAAACTTAAGATTTGCCTTCTACTGTACACATGTAAATATGTTTATGCCCCAACCCAGCATTCAAATCCACTTTCCTCATGGCTCACAAGTGAGGATCTCCCCGGTTATACAACCCAGAGTAGTCAAACGCAGCACAACTCCTGTGCTACCCAATAGCTTTGCGAGTATTGTGGAGGCTATAGTCAGGTAATTACCCAGGAGTCTGAGATTTAATTTTTTAAGCATATTCCTAGCTTTCAACACAATGCAGTGAGCTTATAAGCAGACAATGAATGTTCCAAGAGCAGACAGCAGATAAAAAGAAGAAAAAATGCATTGCTTTAGGTTGTTGTTGGTGGTGGTTTAATCTTGTAATTTTAAAAATTTTAAAGGCAGTATTGTCTGCTTTTTTTTGGGGGGGGGGGGAGGGGGCTTGGCACTCAATTTCTGTATGTTTGGGTTGGCAGCATTATTTCCAATAAGCAAACATTCTGCCATACTAAATATGCCTGTGTTCAGGGACAAGCTTGCTACAGGTAACTTTACACAACATACTTATGGTAGTCACAAGCTCATGCTGGCACACAATATACCTCATAGACATACCCGTGATTCCCTGAGGTAAAAAGTCCTTGTTTCACTCGCTTTGCTTGCTACAGCTGACACTACCCCATTTCTCAGTACAGTTTGAGAACTGACTTGTCTGAGGTTTGCTCTGATACGCTTGGCATTACAGTGCCACTCTCCCCCAAGCCAGGTGCTACTAGGACCATCACTTTCCCATCCCTCGTGACTTAAGGATTGTAGGAAGCTGAGTCAAATACATTTTAAAATAAAAATTACACTTTGTCTTTACAGTAGAATCTTTCCTCTATCAAAAGGCTGTTAAGACTGAAAAACCTACCTTTTTTTTTTTCCTGTTAATTCCCACTACAGTTACATTTAGTTTGCCAGAGCTATGACTCTGCCCATACCCTGCTTAACTTTCTAGTGGGCACCCTATGTACAAGCAGTGAATGCTCCCCTAACTGGTGGCAGTTCCCTCCTCCTTGTGTAGCTACACCTTTGCCAGCATGGAGGTATTCCATGTGGAAATGAGGGAAATTTTGCATAACAGCATGACAGGGCTATGTCAGCAGGACTTTGCAGCCCAGACATAACGTCACTCAGTGCTCTTGTGTTGAAATTCCAGCTTGGCCCGGGGATGTTTAGACTATGTACCTTTCTTTTTTTAATGTAACGTATTTGTTTTGTTCAGTTCAAGGTAGCACTCCAGTAAAACTGGATTCATCAAGCATTCTTGTGTCTCTCTCTCGCTCTCTTTTTTTTTTTTTTTTTTTAACTTGAAACCTACATTTCTATCCCATGCAAAGGGCAGTCATGCTTTGCTAAGGCTGTGGTAACATGTTAGTCAAAACTAAGGGGACTCCCAGTGGTAATGGGGTACAGGGATGTGGATAAAATGCTGCTGCAGAGAGGTTCTGTTCACATAGCTTGTTGCTAACACTGCATGCACTTGCTCAGTATAAAAGCAGAGAGATAGAAAGTCAATAATGCAGCCAGGTGGGAAAGGAAAAACAAGTTTGATTTGGAAATTCTGCAGAGATACAAGCAAAGATCAGCTGAGGACCTGAATTGGAGCTTCAGTGAGGAGCCATCCTAAAATAAAAGGAAGTAAGAGAGAGCACCTGGGAGCTGCCATTTGAAAGAAGAAGCAATCAGAAAAGGGATAAAAAACTACCAGGGTTGTCTCTAGAGCTTCCTAGAAAGCTCATCCATTTTATTAAATAAGAGGATCCCATGAAACAAAAACAGTGTTGGCTCTACTTGCTGCTTCACCTCATTTTTTTTTTTCTTCTCCATGCTCTCTTCCAAACAAGCCAAACAAGAAAAAATGTTTCGTTTCTGAAGAGCCCTTAATCAAAACAACTATTGCCCTGTTCCCAAAGCTTGGTGATACAGAAGCCCCAGGGCCACTGAGATCTGGTCAGTAAGAAGTGCTCACATACGCAGGGGCAGCAGCATACAGCCAGATACCAGCACAGGATCACAGAAAGGCACAGGACTCAGCAGCAGGTTGCAGGACAACAGGACAGTCAGGGCTGCAGCGGTGCATTTGAAGAATCAGGGTGGGAGACATCTGTTGAGCACTGCTTTAGTTTGTACAAATGCAAATGTTAACCATAGCCTTTGAAGTATTACCCTAACGCCCATCGCAATCTTTGAAAACACCATCTTTTGTCCAAATGCATGACTTTGCAAGTGGCCCATTTATTTCCCCAGCAGGCTTCAGCTTCTCTAAAGTTTTGTTTTTCAGGTGCCTTTATAAACACACACCTTCTTTTCACCACTGCTCTCTTCCCATTCCATAATAAATTTGTGTGGCAGCAGGATTTCATCTGTGAAGAACAGAAAAGGAATTTCAAATAAAACACATCTTTAAAACACTTCTTAGATCCAATTGCCAAGCCTCTGGCAACCAGCATAGTTGTCTAGGGCTCTGATATTATTCCATAAATTACCTAGCCAACAGCACCACAAGTAGAAAAAGTCCAAGAAAAAAATAGTAATAAAAAAGAATGTGAAAACAAAAAGTTGTCTTTCTCCATTCCTAAAATGCCAGAGTAGCAATGTTACAGAAGGAAATTACAGTGGATTTTTTTATTTTTTTTAAGGGGGCAGATGTGAAATTGTGTTACAGATCCAAATATTTCTGGGTGATCAAGTCTGTTCCCAACCAGATCATTATTCTATAACACATAACTTGTGAGCTGTATTGGACGTCACAAACCAGTTCTCATAAAAAGGTCATCCTCCATGAAAAAAATGTACCTCATTTAAAATGTATTGTAAGAATGAGAAGGAAAACAGCAGAAATCCAGATGAAAACTTGTATTTTCTTATTATTAATTTTGATATTTTGAATGGATTTTAAAAAGCATTTCTGGAAATAGCTGGACTGGCATAATTGTCTTACATACCAAATGCAGTTGCCAAGACAGGGACTTTAATCACACCAGCTTGTTTCAATCTGTCCAGGAGTTAGTATTTAGAAACAAGGACAAAGTTCAGTTTCCTCTGGCTGAGAAGATTAGAGCTGTTGAGAAATGTTATATTCCATTCAAGTCAACATCTAACCATATTCATTTTCAAAATACATCAAAACACAGACAAAACTAGGTTGTAATTAAAACAAACAGAAAAATCAGTAGGGTTCAATTTAAATAAAGTATGTCTGTAATTTCAAAATGTTACCTTCAGATTTCAGTTTTACATGTTCACTGACTAAAAAACAATTATAATTGTAAGCCAAAATCTGAAATAACCATTTTGTAAAGCTTCTGGAAAACCAAAGCCTTTTCAAAATCACTTTTTTCTATTAATTCATTCAGATATGAGAAATTGATATCATCCAGTGACAAACTTTCTGATTTAAATAAATAAATAAATAAATAAAACTCAAAAATCTCCACACATTGTTTTAATTTGGAATCAACATTTTGAATCACCGACTGAAAATTAAGCTAAGACCCTATCTGACAGAAATCTCAAATCAACCATTGCGTGGGAAGAGAAAAGGGGTTCTTGACTTCCACAAACTCAGAATGAAGGAGTTTGTTGTCTTTACTCCCATCACCACTTCCAGCCATAGAAGACACTTTTTAAGAGTTCAAGAAGCATCTAGTACTACTGGACAAATTTGTTGTTGTCATTCCTTTGACTTCTGTTTCTCAGTCTTAATTTTTATTTTGAATTACAGCAGTTCAATACAACCTGTTTCTGTGACCTAGTTGATGAAGTTATTAAAAACATAAAAGACTGCACGTAGTCACGGTCGAGGAAAATGCAGTGATGTGTTGAAGGAGCTTATTTACACAAAAATTGAGAGACTTTAGGGGAAAAAAAATAAAAACTTCAGGTGTTTGTAGAGGGGGTATTTTACTTTATAGAACCTGACCATATCTCCCAGGAATTATTTTTTTTTAAGTAGCAATATCAAAACAAAACAAAAGATGGCAGCATTGGTAAAGCATCTCACCACTCAGCCCTGTTCCGTTTTCTGTGCAGCACTAGATCTGTTCAATACATTGCTTCCATGTTGCTAAAAGTCCAACCTCAAAAATGTTCTGATTAAACATTCCCTGAATTGCTGTCATTTTGTGGATTTTGCTTATATGTGGACTGGAAAAAAAAAAAAAAAAAGAGGTATTGGAAAAGAAGGAATAACTACTGTTCTTACTGGAACATCAGCCAGTCCTCAAATAATGGAATTGTCAGGCACATTGCTGCTATGTGTATAATTATGATTAGTAATTATTTGTCTTACGGCAGACCCCGAGCGTTCCAGTCAGAACTACATCTAATTGTAGTGTTGCTGCAAAAGCATATATTAAAAGGCAATCCCTGCCACAGAAATTTACAATGTAGATTAGGACGCAGAATGAAAACTCACTAAATCACTGAAAGGAATGGCAAGAGTACAAAGACAATACAGAAAAATCATGCTGCATATGATAGTCCGCCCTCACACATGCATCTTGTAGCAGTATGAAGATGGACGGTAAAAAATAATAATAATAAAGAAAAATTAAAAAAAAAAAAGAACAATCACATTTTATCTAAAGATATCTCTAATTATATTTAGAGTCTGTCACCTCAGTATGTCCAATTTTTTTTTAAAATCTAGCCATCTGAGTCTTATTGAGATATAGGAAAATGGTTGCACAGTACAAGCTAGAGTGTTTGATTTCAGTAGTACTTCAGCCCACCACAAATGTAAACATTTGGTTGGGCTGTGCTCTAGATGGTCTGAAGTTCAACCTGAAAGGTGAACAATGACTGCAAAGCACTTAAGACACATGAGAGTCTGGAAGAAAATCAAGCACATTTTCACAACTTTCACCCACTACAGGAATGCGTGTACTTTTGAGGTGACTGTCCACCATGGGGTCCACAGTCAAATATTATTGTCAAGACCATTTTGTGGTATGCAATGTATTCATGACAGGTGTTAGAAGTTTTGTTAAAGAAATAGCTTTGAGGGCATTACAGTCATCCAACTAACTCTATGGACACACAAGCTAGGTATATTGTCTTTGACTCCATCACTTAAGTGTAACATAACCACCCAGTCACAGGGCTGGGAAGTCTATTGGGACAAGTGAGTTGTACCCATACATCCACAAGCACCAGGAAGGGGAACCAGTGATCCTACTGCAGTGGATGTCCAGGCATGTATCCCCACAGGGCTGGAGGGAGACATCAGAGGACCAGGAGCCCAGTCTAGGGGCAAAGTAGTGCTCTCCCTCTGCACCTCTCAGGCTGAGACTTCATCAGACACCTCAGCCAGTGTAAGAGCTGCCTCCAAAAGGGGAGCTCCACTCCTTCCCACTCTTCCATACCTATCTGCATGGTCTAACCCCTACAGCATCCAACTAGCCCTTTGGTCAATCAGTGTATCTTGCTCAGGTGCAGAAAACAAACCTGACAGAACAGCAACAATGGTTTTCTGCTGTTTTTGTGAGTGTTCAGATCACTAAAAGTCATGCAAGAATACAGGGATAGAGGCACATATGGAAGCAGAGCAAGGGAAAGCAGGACTGCCCCTCTCAATAGCCACAAGCTGTTAGATCAACTCAACTATCATGTGAATCATCACCCGTAATTAATATCTGAAGACTAGCAACAAGATATTTTCAAGTAACATCATCGTATGTGACTCTGTATGCTAGTGATAATGATGTAAACCTTAGCAGAACTACCAATCGACTTAGATTCATAGTCTCACAGTAGACTTAAAACATTGTGGTTCTAAAGTGCATTCCAAATGTTTCTATCCTTCTTTGCACTTCAGAAATGCCACAGACTGCGTTTCTTTTGTATGAAATGCATTGTCATCTACTCATGCTACTGTGTTTTAATGGAAAGATTAGTTTGATTTTATCAATACCATCTAACCACATCAAATCATCTTATAACAAATCGCCTAACTACATGAAACTACATCAAAGTATTCACCAAGGGGAAGTTGTGCTCGACCAATCTCGTTGCCTTCTATGATGGCATCACCAGCTGGGTAGATGGGGGGAGAGCAGTGGATGTCATCTACCTTGACTTTAGCAAGGCTTTCGATACTGTCTTCCATGACATCCTGATAGCAAAGCTGAGAAAGTGTAGGATAGAGGAGTGGACAGTAAGGTGGGTTGAGAACTGGCTGACTGGTCGAGCTCAGAGGGTGGTGATCGGCGGCGCAGAGTCTGGGTGGAGACCTGTGACTAGCAGCGTTCCCCAGGGGTCGGTGCTGGGCCCGGTCTTGTTCAACATCTTCATCGACAACCTTGATGAGGGAATAGTGTCTGCCCTCAGCAAGTACGCCAATGACACAAAGCTGGGAGGAGTGGCTGACACGCCAGAAGGCTGTGCTGCCATTCAGCGAGATCTGGACTGGCTGGAGAGATGGGCAGGAAGAAACCAAATGAGGTTTAATAAGAGCAAGTGTAGAGTCCTGCACCTGGGAAGGAACAACCACATGTATCAGTACAGGCTGGGGGACGACCTGCTGGAGAGGAGCTCTGAGGAGAAGGACCTGGGGGTCCTGGTGGATGACAGGTTGACCAAGAGCCAGCAGTGTGCCCTCATGGCCAAGAGTGCCAATGGGATCCTGGGGTGCATTAAAAGGAGCGTGGCCAGCAGGTCAAGGGAGGTGATCCTCCCCCTCTACTCTGCCCTGGTCAGGCCTCACCTGGAGTACTGTGTCCAGTTCTGGGCTCCCCAGTACAAAAAAGACAGGGATCTCCTGGAAAGAGTCCAGTGGAGGGCCACAAAGATGATACGGGGCCTGGAGCATCTTCCCTATGAAGAAAGGCTGAGAGACCTGGGTCTGTTCAGCCTGGAGAAAAGAAAACTGAGAGGGGATCTCATCAATATGTATAAATATCTGAGGTGTGGGAGACAGAGGGATTTGGCCAACCTCTTTTCAGTTGTTTGTGGGGACAGGACAGGGGGTAATGACCACAAGATAGAGTACAGGAAGATCCGCACCAACATGAGAAAGAACTTCTTCACAGTGAGGGTGACAGAGCACTGGAACAGGCTGCTCAGGGAGGTTGTGGAGTCTCCTTCTCTGGAGATATTCAAGGCCCGTCTGGACGCCTACCTGGGCAGCCTGCTCTAAGGAGCCTGCTTTGGCAGGGGGCTTGGACCCGATGATCTTTTGAGGTCCCTTCCAACCCCTACAATTCTGTGATTCTGTGAAAGTAATCTCACAAAGTAAGATTATGTTCTGTATTCCACATAGTCGTGTATACCTTCCTTTCAGAAGCAAGGTTCATACATTCACCCTCAGAAAGAAATCTCAGAGATTCATCAAGAGGAAGAAAGGAAGCCACCTTTGAGAGGTTCCTCAGTGCAGACCTTAAATGAAGCAAACAGAACAAATGTAGTCAGCGTCAACTTTTCGACACTGTATTTTCCACAACTTCAGCAAAAAGAAAGCTAACAGCTGAAAGTTCACATTTGATATCACATTCCACAGAAGAAAAATATTCAAGCCAGCAGCAGACAAATTTAACAACAAACTTTACATCTATGCTGTTCTGAGTATGCCTTTGTGTTTCATTTAGTGTACAGTTTCCTCATCTTCGATTAAAAAATTAGGTTTGTTGGTTTTGAAATGACTTGCTTGACAAATCCTAAGGGTGATTGTCTAAATGGTGGGGCTAAGAAATGTCTTTCCAAATTCTATTTGGATTTCAGTTTTCTATCATCTGTAAAATACTAACCCCGCACTTATCTGATTGCAATAGTTAAAATTGCAAGCTACTTAGATGGAACATGCCGCAATCTCTGGAAGAAAGATTGCTAGGCTTATGCAAAGTCTCTTGAAATTCTGAAACCCATTTGTCTTGTGTGTCTAGATCTTTTAGATTACCTGTTTTCTCCATCTGAGATGCAAACTTTGTTAATAACAAAACAACCAGTGCTGGGCTCATTTCAGACTACGACATTGTCCTAATTCCAAGGCACTCTGCATATTTTACAGCGGTACTCTTGGCACCTGAGAACTTTCTTGATGCAATTATGAATAAAGATCACAAGAATGTATGCTACATTGGCCTGACTTTTATTCATCAATGGCGTTAAAGATGTTTCAACCCACAAACCTGATAACCCAGAACCCATCCAATGTTGGACTGATTCCAGAATAATGAAGGAACTGTTGACTATATTTTCTCCCATATTTCTGTTCTCCTGGAAGTACACACAACTTTTAAATAATAAAAAGGCTTTTGACAGTGTGGAGTGGCCACATAGTCAAAATTCTGAAGGAAAGTTTCTTGAAGAGCTTATTTTAACTGTCTGAGCTAATTTGCAGAGAAGTTCTAATGTTTGTGAACTTCAGACAGATGATAAGAATCTCTTTATTAAAAAAAAAAAAAAAGAGTACAGATTTCTCTCTCTCTCTCTCTCTCTATATATATATGACGAGTATCAGTACTTGCTCTAAAAATACCTGCTTTTATTCACATAGTAACAAAGAGAAAACATTAGCCTTTATGTAAACATTCTCTCGCACGTGGGCAGTGGAGAGGCACTCTGCCCTAATGCTGATGAAAACAGATTTTCTCCTGTTAAAACAAAAATATAACTTGTGAGGAGTGTTACTGTTGAATCAAAACAAAAAAAAAAAAGGTTTTATTCTTGCTTCTTTCAGAATATTCTTTATTGGTTTTAAGAGGCTTCAAATTGAAATGAATACTGGCATTCCTCAAAAATGGTGAAAGATAACTAACCTTTCAGCTATTTGAGAGCTTAATTTTCTAAAAATTCATGCTGAATGCTGTTTATTTCTTAGAGTTGTATTTTTGGTATGAATAACAATTTATGTCATTCTGAAATATTATTTTCCTTCTACTACTGGGGAAAACTAATAAAATATCTTTCTTAAACTGTAAAAGTAAATATAGTGTTGCCTAATGTGAGTGCCTCGTTAATATTTAATGATACTTTAAAATAATTAGGTAATTACATTTGAACCCATTAACTATTTAAAAGTTAGAAAATGCCAGACTTTTGCTCATATGCACATATAACACTGTCCTTCATAGACTAGTATTATTATAGCTATTCAAACTTCAAATGTTTGTTAGTCACGTGTTAAATAAATTATAATATGCTCTTTATGATGTTAAAAATTAAACACTAAGTAATAGCTAACAAAATATTTTCTTAAAAAGAAATAAATTATAGTAACTTTATCTTTTTATGTTTTATTTTTACAAAGATCATTTATTTGTCCATATGAATAAGTTTTGCAGCTATGGAAAGATAAGAATCTGCTTCACAGTAATTGAGACATACTTACACAATGGTGTTTTGTTTGTTTTTTTTTTCCCTAGTGAAACGCCCTTTGAACTCAGAAAAACGGTCAAAGATATGCTGAAAGCTGTAAATCAAACAAAGATTAAATTAACTTGAAGTAGTACAAAATATTATCTATCAGAAAAATCAGTCATAGAAACAATGTCTCTAAAGACATCCATTGGAATTTATAATCCAAGAGTGAGTATTTTGAAACTTTAAACAGAAACTACTAAATTTGGTTAAAAAAAAAAAAAAAAGGGCAGTTCCACAGTCTACTGAAGCAGGAGGACAGAGGTATGTCATTTTCACATCTAGCCTTAAAGTGTATTACATTAAGCATAATTATCAAAATTATGTATTTTATTTTCTTGATTTAATAATTTCACAAGTACTTATGTAGAAAAGAGTGTGTTTTTTCCTTTCACTTGTTGCCCCACTGCTATATTTTAGCAGTACAGTCTTAGGAATGGAGGGATATATAACATCATTTGGCAGTCTTTTTCAAAAGCTTACTCCTGCCTCAGAACATCCTAGTCCCACTACACAGACAGGAGAAAATATATCCAAAATTGCCAAAAGCCTGTACAGCTTCTTCATTTGTAATTCAGGAACAGAAATTAATTGTGAAGCTAACATAAAAATTCTCAGAAGCACATAGGCCATTTCCTTTTCACACAGGCAGATGATGCTTCAGCCTTCAAAGTCCTCTGGCAATTATTTCTGTAATTATTCAAATAAGTAATGCTTAACCTTAAGAAGTATTTTCAGAAGGGCACGGTTCAGCTCAGGTGACTTGGGCTAACCAAAACTGCATTAGCTGGAGAGGATAGAGCCTGAAAAACACACTTGCTGTGATGCTTCCAAAAAGGATAATGAGGGCATAGGAGATGCTTGCAGGCTCAGCAATTTGTGCTATAAATAACACACAGCTCTTCCCTGCCCTCAGCAAATTAACCTCCTTTGGCTTGTTAGGCTAGTTAGATTACAGCTGCTGGCCGTAAGAGACCTCTGCATTGTTAAATAAAGTTCCTTTATGTTACAGGGATGTAATCTCTACCCACTATGTTATGCTGTATCTAACTAGGTTTTATTTGGTTGTGTTTTTTTTTTCCTATTCCCACTTGTCTCCTACCACTTAGTTGTTAGTCCAGTGAATGGCTGTTGGTCCAATCCTGACTACAGATCTCTCAGCAACAACTTACTTCTTTCTCCATCTAAATCTCTTCATTTTGATTAAAATCAAAACCAGAATACAAAATTATTGTATCACATCCCTTCCCCCCCAAAAAATACAAGACTGTCTTCAAAATTATATAACACTTCTAAACTTGCACCCTTTTCAGTAAACTTTCTCATTTTGAGTTTTTGGGAGGGAACCTACCCCCACATCAAATCTTAAATTTGCACACAAAAATGCTGACTTCCTCCTGGCTGTTTTAGGAAGAATGTTGTCTGTTCTCCTTTTTAAGAGAATTAGAGAACTTCTGTTCTACTCTTCTTCCTAAAGTCCCTTCCTGCTTCTCTTCCCTTCTCCTTGCC
Source organism: Anser brachyrhynchus (assembly GCF_964034855.1). Classification (NCBI taxonomy): domain Eukaryota; kingdom Metazoa; phylum Chordata; class Aves; order Anseriformes; family Anatidae; genus Anser; species Anser brachyrhynchus. The sequence goes on along the minus strand of NC_137694.1, from coordinate 44,418,543 downwards.
ATCCTACTGTTCTCTTCCACTCATTTATTTTTTCTTTAATTTACCGCCTAATTTCCTGTCACATGTTCCCCCAGTTCTGCTGCTATACTTCTCTCACCTGTACTTTCATTCATTACCCTCATCAACAGCCTGGGCCCTGCATGCTTGTTTTCATGCCACATCTTGCAGACCAGACTTTTCCTATGCCTGGAGTCTCCATCCCCATTATCTGCTCAACCTGTGGCACAGGTGACTCCCACAGACAACCCGCAGACAAACCTCTAACTCAAGTTCAGCCAGTGAACAGTCTGGGCTCTGGGTATAAGACCTGGGGGCAGATGTCACAGCAGCTCTGTTTCCCTTGGTCAGACACACAGAGACTGGTGCCCTAGGAGGCTTCAGTGAAAACCTAGGCCAAGAAAAACAAGCAAAAGGATGGTAACAGCTGTATTGCTTCAGGGAGTGCTTTAACACTGAGATCAACCAGAAGGCAGCTTGCTCCACCATCCACCCTTTGAAAGGAACCCAGGAGGACTGGAAATAACCAAATTTAACCCCTCCTTCCTCTCACAACCAAAGCTTTGACTGCAGAGCTCAGCTGCTGCAGGTGGCAATTGAAAGCAGCATCCAGTGCCACCAAGGTGCTGACCCTTCCCCTGCCTGCTGTCTGGGTAAGAGTTTCCCTGGTCTGCAGGACTCCAGTGAGGCAGGTCAAGAGAGAGCTTGCAGCATAGCTCTACAGAACCAAGAAAGAGCCTACAGGTGAGAGAGGACAATGGCCACTCTTAACGTGTATCCATGGATGTGAATCACAAGGAGGAAATGTGGGGAAGACGGAAATGCTACCATGTTCCTTAATATGGGCCTTACACAGCTAGGGTGCGCAGCTGAACCCAAGAGCTGGGAAGCATTCCTAAGATTTCAGAGTTAGAAAGAGCTAAAAATATCATGTTTTCAGGGCAACAAGATCATAGTTATTCAAAATACCTCACAGCAATCTCTGAGCCCAGCTTATTTCTGCTCTCTACTTTTCTGAAACAGGATGATAAGAATAAAACTCATGAAGTTCCTAAAGCCTGCATGATTTCCAAATATTCCTACTTCCCCATTTTCAGACAATTCCCATGTTGTACAGATGATGGTGATTGTTTTCTTCATTAGTGTTTCTTCTTGAATGTGTACCCAATCTCTCTTTCCTTGTCATACAAACTTCTAGGGAGAAAGAACTCCACTTCCATTTTTATCTTCTTTCTTCAATATTTTTTAGAGAGAAATCTGAAGTAAATATTACTCTGACACGGTTTGGATTCAAAACCAACAAGTTTTCAGGGAATTAAGAGCTCTGTTAAGAAGACCTCACTAATTCTAGATATCAGCTATCCTAATGTCACATATCTAATTCAGTTATCCTAGCAGCCTTGGGGATCTGGAGATGTTGTACAACAGACATCCATGTGTTTTTAGTGTTCGCTGGCCTTTTCTTGTCACATTTGTATTTTTCCCAGTTCTTTTGAGTCTTCTCATGACTCCCCCTACTTCACAACTTGCTTTTCCTGCCTCTTTTCTAATTCCTTATGATGACATTTTTCTCAGCTTCTTTATCTCCTTCCAATCTACTTAAGAGCTTTGAAATTACACAACAGCAGTTATTCTTCTTTCTGGTTTATTTTGCTGGTCCAGTTCTGGGTTACTTAAGCCAACTATGGCATGTGCCAACTACAGGCTGCAGTGGCTACATTAGAATAATGTGTAATGATTTTCAGCCTTGATCAATTTACTATTAGACTCCCTGTCACTGCTGTCTCACTAGCTGCTATTGCAAAACACCAGTCTCTCATCTGTGACCATATCTGAAATCAATGTAACAGAAACACCATGGAGCATGAAAAGTCAACATATAGCATGCATTTGTCTAACTCATGCAAAACCATTAATCTATTTCCCTGAAAAACATGTGAAACACAAACACTGATTTCACAGGAGCTTAACTGTGAGTGTAAAACAACACGAAAGCAAAAATGTTACTGTATTTTCATCAAGCTCAAGAAAAGGGAGTGATATCCAGGAGTTAATTTTAGGACAGGAAACCTGAATGACTTCCCAGTAGCTTATTTTATTTTTAAGAGAAAATTCCCATTCTTTCCAGACTGAGAAATTGCATTCATTTTCTGAAAGCAGAATCAAGCTATACTGTAGAAAAATATAGGACTAACATTACTATTCCTATGTAAGCATGGTACAGGAGCATGCCAGGAAGCATTCTTGTACTGCCAGCAACTAGCAAGTATGTTCAGCTCTCAGCAAGCACCCTTTGTCAGAGATCTGCAGGCTTCATCACTTGTTGAGAGAACATTTCAAAGTATATTTTTCCAGTCCCTTATGTCCTTCTCATTCACCTTTTCATCTCACCTGCATCTCAGCTCCCCATCCCCGCTTGACTCCTAGCTCCCCTAAGATTACTTTGCACCACCTGATCAATCTGTTCAACTTCCAGGTCACCCACACTTCCCTGACCTCAAGCCTACTGAATATACCGGAATACTCTCTTGAGAAAGCTTACCAGAAGAAATTCAGTAAATTAAACCATCTGTGATTTTTTTCAATACTCATTTCAGCTTTTTTTATCCATAATTTTGTGACAAATTAGATTTGTGAATAAAAATTTATGTTCCTTTCACTTGAAATATAGTGCTGCAAAAGAAGTATATATCTGTTTTGGCATGTGGTTTAAAGTTGAAATTATACTGACCACCTTCAGAATGTAAAAGTATCTCAAGATGTTTGAAGATGACTGCATCACTCTGAGGAATCTAAAGAGAGGTGATACATAAAGACCCCGTGCCAACTTATGGTTATCCTCTTCACTTAGGTTTCAAGGAGTATTATCAGGATTTCTTGCAGGGATTCAAACACCTGTTTTATTTCAAATCCTGTGCTAGGGAACAGAATTCCTTCTGTAATCATGGAACATACTAGTAAATTCTCAGACCTAGGTGAACTAAATCAGAGGGATAAAGAAAAAAGGAAGATTCGCAGATCTATATGACAATACAATTTGACACAAAATTACACTTGTTAATTCTGAACTAACAATCTTTCTTATTTAAGCAGTGATTTAGATTCTATTTATTTTAATGTACTAATATATTTCCTAGTTTCTTATTCACTTAACTATACTTTTGTTATACATGAAATAATGAAACCTTTGGCAAAGTGGCAGAAATGCAGTTGGCAGCAAGAATCTCCTGTAGATTCCACTGAAACAAGTTTGATCTATAGTCATGGCCAGCTCTTAGTCACCAGCCAAACCTTTAGATCTTACAGGTCCCAAATATATCAAGACATATTTGAAGATTCATCTTTTGAAGGCTGCAGGCACAGTCTACCTAGACCTCTATTAGATTCTTATAGGCTTGCCAAGATTATATTACCAGCAGCTGTAAAAATTACTCAGTTTATCCAAACTGAAATAGTGCATTTCTCAGGCAATTGGTCTTTTGCTATAAAATGAATGGGTTCAAAAAGCAGACAAATTAATTCTGTTGAAAATCATTTCTCTACCAAGTTATCAATATTTTGTACAAAACAGTAGCAGTATAACCAACTTTAGCACATAATGACTTCAGTAATCTCTGTTTAGATTAAACTGACTATTAAATTAATATTGAAGGATAATCATGTTCACCTCCCTGCCTGGCTCCAGACACATTTTCCTGCTGCTCCCCTTGCACTGATTGCATTACTTGCAGTGTGGAAAACTAGGCTAGCAACAACAACAAAAAATTTAGCTTTCAGCCAGAGTGGTTCCCTGATGCAACTCATCCCAAAGCCACAGGCATAAGAATGGCAGAAGGGAAGTGGTGGGATGAAGTGGCAGGAGAGAGTGTAAGAAGGAAAACTGTCCAACTCCTTTCAACAGCAGACTGTACTTCTGCCAGATTAAAATAGCAGTATAATGACAGTCTAAACCACTGTGAACAAAAGAGGGAGGCTATTTTAATGGACTTTTTTTTTTTCCTTAAAATTTCCATAGTAGAACATTTGTTTGCTAAAGAGAAAACATTCAATTATAACAAATTATGGAAAAAACAACACGTTTAAAAACTCCTAGTTATGTCAGAGTAGGAGATCTGAGTGTGTTTAATGAGCTGAAATGTTTGAAGAGTTATCGCGAGACAATTCAGGAAAACTTAAAAAAAAAAAAAAAAAGATAAGAATTGACAAACTTTCCTAGAGGACTCTAACTAATTAACAAACGTTGCACTTGAACTTCCTGAGAATATATTTTCTGCACTCAGAGCAAATGCTGATGTAGTCCTCATAAAAATACAGTTGCTAAATGCTTGTTTAACTTGCTAAACTGAAACATGGAAACAGAATTATTTGAACTCTTAGTACGTCTTCTATGTTCCATATTCTCTGATATGATTTTTCAAAAGTTTTTTATTTTGACTCTGTTTCTTTCTTTGCTTCCTAAATAATGAAACAATCCAGAAAGCTTCTTTCTTAGAACTCAGTCTCCAGAGTTCCTGACTCCTCTCTACAGTTCTGTCCTTTTCTCTGCTGAGTATATCAACACTAATTGATAAAATCCCAAACACAAAATCAGGGCAGATTTGCAGTTGAAGAACAGATTTCTCCTTAAGACTAAAAGACTATTCTAAGTTCATAAGAAACAAGTTTGTATATAGCTTCCATTTTTAAAAACATGGGAAAAAGGAAATGGTGGAACGGTGGCAGGAAGTCAACATAGGTACTGTGTAAGTGAATAAAGCTTAGTGGCTGTATTGGGTTTACATGGAAAGGGTTTGGTAGCAGGGGGCTGCAGGAGTGTCCTCTGTGAGCAGAGCCCAGCAGCTGCCCCATGTCAGATCAGAGCCAGCTCCAGCTGGCTCCAAAAGGGACCTGCCTCTGGCCAGAGCCATGCTAGTGAGTGACGTTGGTTGGGCCTCTGGGAGAGCAGATTTAAGAAAGAGGAAGAGGAAAAAAAAAAAAAAAAAAAAGCGCTCTGCGACAGCAGCTGCTAGACAGGAGTGACAACCAGCCCTGCTGACCCCAAGGTCAGTGAAGAGCAGAAGTTCCCTAGCGTCCTGTGGAGAGGCCCCTGGTGGAGCAGGCTTCCCCCCGCAGCCCACGGGTCCCACACGGAGCAGATCTCCACGCTGCGGCCCGTGGAGGAGCCCCCGGTGGAGCAGGTGGATGTGGCCTGGAGGAGGCTGCGGCCCATGGAGAGCCCCCGCAGGAGCAGGCCCCGGGCCGGAGCTGCAGCCCGTGGAGAGGAGCCCACGCAGGAGCAGGGGTCTGGGGGGAGCTGCCGCCCGTGGGGGACCCGTGCTGGAGCAGTTTGCTCCTGGGGGATGGACCCCGTGGTACGGAGCCGTGTGGGAGCAGTTCTTGAAGAGCTGCTGCCTGTGGGCAGCCCCCGCAGGCTCAGTTCGGGAAGGACGGCATCCCGTGGGAGGGACCCCACGGGGAGCAGGGGCAGAGTGACCGTGAAGGAGCAGCAGAGACAAAACATTAGGGACTGACTGCAGCCCCCATTCCCAGTTCCCCTGCGCTGCTCAGGGAAAGGAGATAAAAAAGGGTAGAAAGGGAGAAGGTGTCTTTAGTTTGCTTTTAGTTTCTCACTGTTCTTCTAGTGTGCTAGTGATAGACAATAAATTACATTAATCTCCCTATGCTGAGTCTGTTTTGTCCTTGATGATAATTGGTGAGTGATCTCCCTGTCCTTATCTCAACCCCTGGGCCTTTTGCATCGTATTTTCTCCCCCTTTCCTTTGAAGAGGGGGAGTGAGAGGGCGGCTGTAGTGAAGTTTAGCTGCCCAGCAGGGTAAAACCACCACAGTGGCACACTGGGATATTTAACTACTTGGAAACTTTCTGGCTGCAGGATACTCACATTCTTCAGTAGCTCACAAATTAAATTAAACTGGAAAGCCTGTTTGTCGTAACGTAAATAACAGATCTAGTCTACATAAACTACCTAACTAGACCAGTTAGCTGTTCTGTCAATGAAAAATCCCTGACTAGAACCTCAAGGTGCTGAGGATGAAGACTCCAGGGTCCAGAGAGAGGTCTGTGGAAGTTTGTGCTTAAATGAGTTTCCGTGGGTAATGGCTGAGGTGGATTTCAAAGCTGGAAAGGGAAGGTAATGGAACAGTGGCTGAAGTATCTGATAGGAAGCTGTAAGTTGCAGAAGAAACAGGCCTAGCATTGTGCATGTGAGAAACACTCCGTAGCCAATAACTTAGGCTCAGGCAAGGATCTCAGTGAAATAGTGTGGGAATAAAAATGATGTTTTTGCAGAGTTAAGTTGTTTAAAGGTAAGGAATGGGGTATTGAGATATGCTTGCAGTGATAAGAAAACTTAGCAGGCGACCTTGTAAAATGCAGACAACCAGACTCCTTAGAACAATTAGGTGAAAATCACGGTGTTAAGTCAAGTCAGATAAGTGAAGAAATATTACCACTTCAAACAGTAAAAAAGTCAAAAGAAATTTGAAACTTAACAGGCCAGCAACTGAAGGCCATGCATTGTCTGTGAAGCATCAGATAGATTGTGAACCTGGATTACCCACTCAGTGGGGAAACAGGGGAGGGTCCTGTCATCAAAAAGTATATAAACTGTGTTTTGGAACCAGTAGGTGCGCTCCTGCTTGTGGGACGCCCGCCATTGCAATCGCGAATAAATTACTACTTCACTGAGATCCTCGCCTCAGCCCAAGTTATTGGCTACGGAGTGTTTCTCACAATTTGGGGGCTCGTCCGGGATCCAGTCACCTACCGGGGAGCCCCACCGCCGCAGCAGCAGGAAGGCATGCCCCGCTGATTTCAGCGGTCCTGTGCATCGACGGTGGCGGCTCTGCGGAGAGCTGACAGAGGGCCCGAGACTGATGAAAGAGGCAGGATCCGTGAAGGAGTGGGGAGGGGAAGAAGGTAGGCACTCCGGGTTTAAGAATTGATCCGGTAACTCTGTGCACAGACCAGGGTAAGAAATATGAAGTATTGCCTTGGGGGTCGGGTGAGACTCTGTGTGCCGTGTGATTGAGACGTACTTTTGTACGGAGCGAGTGTGGAGTCCTGATCCGCGGTTCCGTAGCTCCGCGAGGGGCGCGGCCGGAGACGGACGAAGCGTGAGATAAGGGAGAGAAAGGAAGAGTCTCGGGAAATTTGGTGTACGGTAATCCCTTGCACAGGGAAGTGCTTGGGAGTACACCAGGGAAATCTGGTGTACAGTAATCCTTGCACGGGGAAGTGCCTGGGAGTACACCCCCATTTTCCAGAATCGGAACGTTAGTGTGTGGTACCCTGCAGGAGGGAAATTTCTGTAGCAGCACACTGACAAGGGCTAGGAAAAATGGGAAATATGAGTTCCAGGGGACAGGGAAATATCCCTGGGGGAGTGCCTACCAAAAGTTCTTCCTGAAGAATGATGTGAAATTGGAAAAATAATCTCAAAATTAGAGATGATAAAAGAAAAAAAAAAAGTTAAATATTGTGTATTAGTCAATTAATTAAATTAAAAAAATTAGACAAAAGAACTGATTAAGGAAACAGCAGTATTTTGGCCAAAATACGGGTCTGATGAAAATTCAGGCTTTAAATTTATGTGTAAACAATAATATTCCTTTTTTTTTCGGAGAAGGAGCCAAGTTATGCTCCCTATAATCCTAATATTGCACCGGTGGCAGCAGCAGTCGCTCCAGGAAGGGAGACAGGGACTGCAATTAACACTGTCCCTAGAGAAGAGCGTACTCTAGGCTCTGGTAAGAATTAGAACAAGGTAGAAGAGATACTGAGAATTTTGCCTTCCCTGATACTAACAGTACTAACATTAACTGTGTATCCTCTTAGGTGAACTCCCCCCTCTCCTTAGCAGCAGAGAGGTTAGGAGTTTTAAGAAGGAGATAAAGTCTTTAATTGAGGACCCCAACAGGCTAGCTGAATTATTAGACCAGTTCCTAGGACCTAACTTATACTCTCGGGGAGGAATTATGCCTATAAGTATGTTGTTTACAGGGAAAGAAATGGGAATGATCAGGAGGAGAGCTGCTATACAAAAATGGGAGAGAGCTCATCCTCCAGGACCAGGGGTAATACCGGCAGGGCAGAAATACCCACTTGCCGATCCTGGCTGGAATAATAATAATGCTCAACACAGAAATCATATGAGAGACTTGGGGTCAGAATGAGAAAGTACTCGTGGATGAATCCCAAGGACCCGGTATCCCAAGGGCTCTTGAAAGTTCATTTTGTGATTAAAGCCTGGTAAGATATGCAAAAAAAGCTCCAGAAGGTGGGGGGATGTAGTGAACAGTCACTGTGGGGGGCCCTCCTGCGGGAGGCCCTGAAGGTGTGTGTCAGCAGGGGAGATGAGAAGGAAAAGCAGAGAGTGAAACTAATGGTATTGACAGTGTAGCAGGTAGTCAGGCAGAGGGTTGGAGAAAGAGGAAGAAAATTTTCAGAAGGAGTCAGGGCCAGGATGGAAAGGAGAGGAAGAGAGATGAAGGAATGGCAGGCAAGGAAAGCTCAGGGACAGCCTTTGAAGTGTAGCCAGGCTGGCCACTTCAAATAGGAATAGGAGGAGAGAAGGAAAATGGGAAAGTACAGGCTGGAGAAAGATGAAAAGAAGTGTTAAAAAGGGTTATTGAAGGTGTTAAAGCTGTGGTACGTAATGTTTGACAGAGCTGTTTTTTGAATGAGTTAGGAAAGTTGAATGAGCAGGGAAAGAGGATGTAGGCATTATCTAAGTAACAGTCTAGAAGTTTTGGTATATTTGCTGTGGTGTTTGGTCAGTTTCCCAAGTATCGAGAAGGGGGGGGGGGGGGGGGGGGGGGCAGCCTGCTCCACCAGGGGCCTCTCCACAGGCCGCAGGGGGCTTCGGCTCTGGCGCCTGGAGCACCTCCACCCCCTCCTTCTGTGCTGACTTGGTGTCTGCGGGGAGGTTTCTCGCTCCTCACTCTCCCAGCTGCTGTTGAGCAGCAGGTTTTTGTTTGTTTGTTTTCGCGGATGTGCTCTCACAGAGGCACGGACTGTGTTGCTCATGGCTTGGCTCTGGGCAGCGGTGGGCCCCTTTGGGGCCGGATGAAATTTTCCCTTATCTGCCACGGGGTGGTTTCTGGATTCTCCTCGTGGGGGCTGCCACTGCAGCCCCCCCTGAATCTTGCCATCGAACCCAATACACTGGGGCAGCTAGGTCATTCTGGCCTGTAAAGTATCAGGGATTAAATTAACTAATGAAACCCTAAAAAGTGATGGGGGTAGAAGGGACTGGGATAACAGTGCCACCTTTGGGGGGTTACCAAGCTGAAACTAGGGGATAAAATGATCACTGGGCAATTACTGTATGTACCCAAGGCAGGGACTAACTTGTTGGGAAGGGATTTGATGATGAAATTGGGCATTCAAATAGTAAATTGTTAGACTGGAATAACAGTGTTATTAATGGAGTGCTCTCAGGCCCTGAGAGCAAAGATATATTCACCTCTGACTGGAAAGACCCTGAAATGGGGGCGGGGTGGAAGCAACAATACAGATGGACATTTTACCTCAGGGGTTTACAGGGCCACCGATTTATTTGGGCAAAGTTCTAGAACAGATTTTGGAGCTATTCCAACCTCCCAAGGAGGTATTACTGTTACAAATATGTGGATGATCGTTTATTGTCAGGACAGGAGAAAACAGTTGTGAACAAAGCTACTAACAAGCTATTCAACTTTCTGGGAAAGCAGGGCTTGGGAGTACTGAAAAATAAATTACAGTATGTAGAAAGAGAAGTCAGGTATTTAAGCCATCTAATGTCTGAGGGAAAACGGAGAATATATCCAAAGAGGATTCAGGACATTGTTGAAAACTAAGAAAGAACTAAAAAGTTTTAAGAGAAAGATTTTTTTAAGGAATCAGGAGCCATGAAGTCTGAGGGAAAATGGATACTCCCTGATGGGAGAGAAATGCTGAATAAAGGACCAATGAGGCAAATATTAATCGTTTTACATCAAGAGAGTCATTGGGAGGTGCAAGCAATGTGTGATGTTGTGTTAAGACAGTATGTCTGTGTAGGAATATACACTTTAGTGAAGCAAATATGCAGAGGATGTACCATATGTCAAAGCGTAAATAAAAAGGTCATCTGTAACCCACCTAGAGGGGGACGGGAGCCAGCAATTCGACCTTTCCGAAGTATACAGGTAGACTTTACTGAGTTACCTAAAGCAGGGAGACTTAAGTACTTGTTTGTCCTAATTGACCACGTGACTGGATGGGTGTAAGCTTTCCCCTCTGTATCTGCCACTGCAAACACGGTGGCTAAGGTATCACTGGAGCAAATAGTCCCTAGATATGGGATAGCTGAAAACATTGATTCAGATTAAGGAAGTCATTTCACTTCACAAGTACTGCAAGGGTTAATGCAGGCCTTAGAGATTGAGTGGGAATTTCATACCCTCTGGCACCCCTCCTCTTCTGGGAAGGTAAAGTGAATGAACCAGACATTAAAGAAGCAATTAACTAAATTAGTGTTAGAAACCCAACTTCCTTGGGTAAAATGCTTACCTTTAGCACTCCTACAGGTTCAAACAGCACCAAGAAAGGATATAGGAATTTCACCATATGAGATGCTGTTCGGATTACCCTATCTGGGCAGAAGGAATGAGATACCACAATTCAAAACAAGAGAGTTTTCTTAAGAACTGTATTCTGGGGTTGTCCTCTTTGTCATCTCTCAGGACCCATGGGAAATTGGGTCCTGATTCGGACCTGGAAAGGATCAACTCCAGCCTGAATGGGAAGGACACTTCCAAGTACTACTAACCACTGAAACAGCCATAGGAACTGCGGAAAAAGGTTGGACTCACTATACTCGAGTGAAGGCATCCGTCGACCCTAGTACCTGGGAAGCTGTTCCTACAGAAGACTTGTTGGAAGCTGAAATCGAAGAGAAAAATCTCATAGTGAACTCTGAGCAGGATAAAAGCTTACAATTGTAAACTAACCTTTTATTTTCACAGGTAACTAATGAGTATGACTTGTGATTGAGAGAAAGGACAGACCTGTAGCGAATTGAAGTGCTCCCAAGCGGGTTTTGTTATAGTAGTAGTGTACATCTTATTCTTTGTATTGATAATTATTTGGAAACCTAAGGTTTAAAAATAATGACAGGGAAAAATCAATTATTAATTTTGTTTTTAGTGACTGGAAGCCTCAGAGAAAGCCTTGGTCAATTGGCAACTTGGAAAAGGCATGACCAGATAATAGTAAGACGAGATACCTTGTAAAAATATGGGTGAATGTGACAGAGGGTTATGTACCACAATCAGTCATGTTTGATGCTTGTGAGGTGTTAGCTTGTGGAGATTTAAATGCCCAACAACAATTGAGCAGGGAGAACAAATAACTGGGAGAGACCCAACAGCCAGATTGAGAATAGCTGTATGGAAACGATCCTTTATTTCCATCAGAGAAAGGGAGAAACTCAAGGAGAAAACAGGAGAGAAAACAGGAGGCCCTCTTTCAAATGCGGTAGTTCAAACATTTGAGATTGAAACAGGGTATGGGGACGTGAATGCCTGGATAGAATGGGTCAAATATACTGTCCAGAGTCTCAACCATAGCAATTGCTATGCTTGTGCCTCGGGATGACTGATTGCCCCGATAATGCCCTGCCCATTGGGGTGGACGAAGGATTCCCAGGGGATGCGATGTATGATTGCATTGTACCAAGAAAAGACTGCCTGGGGAAATGAGGCCTGGGAGCCTCTCTCTTTGCTGTTCCCTTCCTTGCATGATAGCAATATCAGGGTTCCCCCTGCATTCTCTACAGCCATAGGTAACCATACAGCTTGCCTCTCGCGGCAGGGTGTGAATGCTACCCGGCATCTGGGAGAATTTGCCTTGTGCACGAGGACCTTGAATGCTACCAAGGACTTGATGGGAAACTGCTCAAGACTTGAGATCCCCAGGGCAGATCTCTGGTGGTACTGTGGAGGGAAGATATTACGGTCCACCCTACCATCTAATTGGGGAGGCACTTGTGCACTTGTTCAATTAGCTATACCCTTCACCCTGGCATTTGAAAGAGAAACATCACAAATACCCAGAAGAAGTAAAAGAAGCTTAGGAGTATCATTTGATGATAGCGCCTACATAGATTCTATTGGGGTGCCTAGAGGAGTTCCCGATGAACAGGAAGCCAGGAATCAAATTGCTGTAGGGTTTGAGTCACTGTTCTGGTGGGTAACAATCAATAAGAATGGGATTGGATTAATTATTTTTATTATAATCAGCAGAGATTCATAAATTATACAAGGGATGCGATAAGAGGAATCACTGAACAACTAGATGCCACCAGCAAAATGGCTTGGGAAAACAGAATAGCATTAGATATGATGCTTGCGGAGAAAGGAGGTGTGTGTGTGTGATACTGAGCAACCATTGTTGCACTTTTATACCCAACAATACTGCACCGGATGGCACAGTAACTAGAGCATTGCAAGGGTTTACCACCCTTGCCAGTGAATTGGCAGAAAAATTAGGCATATTTACATTCTTGATTGTAGTAGCAGGAGTTTTGACAGCCGTTGGTTGTTGCATTATCCCCTGTGTAAAAGGACTAGTACAGTGGTTAACTGAAACTGCACGATTGAAACAGATGACCACGAAGCCACCACCTTACTCAGATAAGGTGATGATATTAGAGAAGATGGAAAGCAAAGAAGGTGAAGAAGAAGAAGATATCTACAAAATTACACCTTAAAGAAAAATTTTGCAAAAATCAACAACTTATAAAAAAAAGAAAAGGGGGGAATTGTGGGAATAAAAATGTTTTTGCAGAGTTACGTTGTTTAAAGGTAAGGAATGGGGTATTGAGATATGCCTGCAGTGATAAGAAAACTTAGCAGGTGACCTTGTAAAATGCAGACAATCAGACTCCTTAGAACAATTAGGTGAAAATCACGGTGTTAAGTCAAGTCAGGTAAGTGAGGAAACATTACCACTTCAAAAAGTAAAAAAAGTCAAAAGAAATTTGAAATTTAACAGGCCGGCAACTGAAGGCCATGCATTGTCTGTGAAGCATCAGATAGATTGTGAACCTGGATTACCCACTGAGTGGTTAATTCCTTACCTTTAAACAATGTAACTCTGCAAAAACAACATTTTTATTCCCACGTGCAGTAGGTGAACTGCCAAAAACTGCAGTTGCTGGGTAGCCCTTGAGAAGATACTGCATTTGGGGAATAAAGAGTACTGTCAAAACTACAGCAGGAAGATTATGTATTACCTGAGTACCCTTCAGTCGATTCCCAGGCTCTTCATTATACAGAACAATAAGTTAATTCTGTCTCTCTCTTTTTTTTTTTTTTAATTTTATTTATACAACTCATTAAAGCAAAAGGTAAAAATTGGCAGCCTGCAGTGTATTATGTCAATATTAAGCCTTTAAAAGCCAGAAGAATTCAATTTACTGTTCCAAAACTGTCAAAATCTCTTAAAGTGACTGACTCCAGCTCTTCTCCCTGTCACCACCTCTTCAGAAATGTAGTCACCTCTCAGCTCCACTACTCCTGGCATCATTCCAGGGTGTCAAACTTGACTGAATGTGAGTACTGCAGTTAGCAGGTTCCCCTGGCTCATTTTCTGAGATACTGCAAGATTTTATGTTTTCTTGTCAAGAGTTGTAGAGGTAAATTTTTTAATAGATAAATATAGATTATGTAGATTTAACCCTTCAGTACACGAGAACAAGTATGTACACATAAAATCTATTCCAATCAGACACAGATCCTTTGAACTCTTTGTGTACAGACAAAAGCCAAAGACTTCCCTACCCAAAATCTAGAAGAAAAAAAAAAAAATAACTGCCACTGACCAGGAGAGGGAGACAAATGAGAACAGCCAAAATCAGAACAGTTGGTCTCATCCTGAGGCATAACGTACCATAAAGACTTTTATTCTTTAAGTCCTATTCCGAAGAAGGTGGCTGGGACAAGCCAGTTTCCAAATAATCAGTGTTCAATTGCAAGATAAAACAATTTTCTGATTCCCCAAATTTCTGAAGGTTTCTTCTTTCTTTTTCTTTCTGATCCCTACAGTTACAGACAAAAATCCAAACCTTTTCCCTAGAGTATTTCAGAGGCAGTCTGACCTGCCTTCTCCAAGTAAATCAGGGAGAGAACAAGGCAGCAGGGCAGGCAGGTAGAGTAGAGACTTTCCCTTTCTTGGAGTGGCCTCCCAGAATCAGAGCCAGGTCTGCCAACACTCAAAAGCTATAAATAAATTGAAAATGAGGGGATACTTTCAACTCTACTGGAAAAAAAATAAAAATAAAAGTCAGAATGCAAGCTTTTTCCCATAGTGTAATGAATTCTACTAAATCCACTTTCCTCAGACTTTACTTGATGATGTGTGTGTATGTGTGCATGCACATGCTTGTACTTATGCACACATGCATAAATTTTCCCCCAAGGTCATTGCTGCAGTTATTTTAGAGAAAAGCAGCAGCTAGATGTGTTTCCTTTAGCAGGCAGTGAGCACGGTGTGCGAACAGCCTTCTGTAAAACACTCCACAGCTGGTTAAGGGAGTGCCTGCGCTGTGGACTGGAGAGGGAGAGATCAACAGGCTCTACAGTTGGGCTGTCACTCAGCAGCAGTCCCAGCAAGCTGAAAAAAATGGGCCAGCAGAAACCACATCAAGTTCAATAAAACCAAGTGTAAAGTCCTGTGCACTTTCAATCAGAAAGCAGCTTAGTAAATAAATAAATAAATAAATAAAATCTGTGACTCCTGGTAGACAAGAAGTTGAACAGAACTCAGTAGTGCACTTTTGCAGAAATCAAGGCCAACTACATACTGAGTTGGAAGTCCATTACCAGGAGGCGCAGACAGCAGAATCCAGGGAATTGTTATTCATCACTTGCAAAACTGCACCACCCTACAGTACTGTGTCCAGATGTAAGCTCTCCAGTACTAGAAAAGTATTTGCAAGCTAGAGCAAGGTCAGTGGAGGGCCAGCAACATGGTTGGGGTCCTGAATCACAAATGGTAGGAGGAAAGATTGAAAATGCAGGAGATAATGTTGCCATATTGTAGCAAAGAGACATAATACAGGAGGAAAAGGTGATTTTATTTTACTGAAAAACTGTTTTAATTTACTTAAGCTTATGAGAAATGATGCCTGCTGAAAAGTGCTCCTCAGCTTTCCTGGGTTCTTAGTTTTGTGTTAGGGTGGATGTGGTTTAGTTTCAGGATATGGTTGTTTTATTTATTTATTTATTTCCCTTTGGTAAAGTATAGAAGTTGACACTAATTAATCTCTCCGTTCTTCTATCTCTGAGTCATTAGGACAGTCATTTGTGTCTCAGGAAGGTGCCCCTAGATGTGTTGGGATCTTAATGACCTGCTAATCTAGGTGCCATCAACACAGGTCGTTTTATAGCCATTTTTTCTCTCACTCCTGATGCCACCATGCACATTCATTCCCTATTAATACCAAACTTAATGTTACTGTTACTGCCCTCTGGGTTTGTTCAGACTGGAAAGGCAGCCACAAGGGAATCAAATTGATGTGTCAAACTTGGTAGTTACAGAGTAAAGAGAACTGATTCATCCTTGGGGGTGCACAGCAAAAGGACAGGAGACAATGCTCACAAGCTACGGCAAAGGAAATTTTAAGGAAAAAGTTTTCACAGTGATGATGCTCAAATACTGGGGCAAGTTGTCTGGAGAGGATGTGGAATCACTTTCTTTTGGAGGCATTAAAAATTCTTCTGGGTAAGGCTGGGAACAGACTAATCTAAGTATAAATCTGGCCCTTTTGGTGTGAGGGAGGCAGAGGAGGCTGGACCCAGACAACCTCCAAAGATCTCTTCCAACTTAAATTATTCTGTGGTTCCACAGCTCTTGAGTACTCTACTGGTTGTAGGTGTCAAGGTGTTGGTAGTGGGAGGGCTGCAGGAGTGCCCTCTGTGAGAAGAGACCAGGGTCTGCCCTCTGCTAGACGTAGGCAGGTCCAGCTGGTTCCAACAGGCCCATTGCAAGGCATAGCTGAAACCAGAGGACAAGATGGTGGCACCACTGGAAAAAAAAATGTTGAAAGGAGCAGAAAATGCCACAGTCAGAAGAAGAGGGAACAGCAAAAATTAATGAGAAACAACAGAGGGGGCACCGAGGTCAAAAGAGACAGAGGTGCTTCATAACAAAGCAGATAATACCTGCACCCCTCCCATCCCCATGCCAGACCAGATGTAAAGTGTGAGATGAAAGAAGCAGAAAAGAGAGACTGTTATGTACTGAACATAACATCCCCCAGCACCTTTGAAACCATTCTTTTCCTTGGTGAAAGAAGTGTGACCTGTGGTGATAAGAAGGGGAGAGGAGAGGAGTGAAACTGAGCCTAGGAAACGGGGAAGGAAAGAAGTTTTCCCATGTTTGGTTGTTGTTTCTCAATACCCAAACCAGTAATTTTATGTATAGGTATAAATTAACAATAAATTAATTTCCCCAAGGTCAGCCTGTTTTGCCTGCTATGGTAATTCGTAAGCGGTCTCCAGGTCTTCACCTTTGACCCAGGAGCTTCCTCATTCTTGTTCTTCCTGTCCTCTCCCCCATCCTGATGTGGACAGAGGGTGAGCGAGCAGCTGTGTTGTCTGATAAAAAGTTTAGATTTGTTACCTGGTATGCAATAAGCCAATCCATACACTAGGTTGAGATATTGTTTATTTCAGAATTGTGCAAGTCTGGGTACCAGGCGGTTTCCAACAAAGCTAGCACCCTAAGGATTTTCTATGCCACTCTTTTTACAATCCTTTATCAATATTTGCATGTTTGTACAATCCCCTACCCTCCATACATAATTAGCATACTGCTGACATGACAGAATCATTCTGCGCATCCTCAGAGGAAGGTCCCTTGTTAGGCCCAGGCCTCCCAGACTATGCGCTTGATTTTTACTATTATAATGAGGATAGTTCATGGATAAATCACATTAGAATCCTCCTGATCTTTGTCTTTCAGCCAACTAGTCACGTGATTGGTGACATATTCAAGGGCATGAGACAGGATGTTTTCCTCAAGAATGTCAATATAATGGTCTTCCTGATTAGCAGTTCCTCAATTAATCATCCTTTAGACATCTCCAAGGCCTGGGTCATCTTGCCCTTTCCTCAAATTGCATATTTTAACACTTTCACACAAAACAGAGTTAACTATACACTGGTGTCAGCTGGGTGAGAGTTTGGCTTCTAACTTGGGCCAGCCCATCACAAATCCTTTTACATGTGGATGGCAAACGGTTTGCACATGTATGAACTTTTCTTCCTACTTTGCTTGGGAGCCTCTACATTTTGCATACATTTCACAGTATCACAGTATCACAGATTTCTAGGTTGGAAGAGACCTCAAGATCATCGAGTCCAACCTCCAACCTAACACTAAGTACTCCACTAAACCATATCGCTAAGCTCTACATCTAAACGTCTTTTAAAGACCTCCAGGGATGGTGACTCCACCACCTCCCTGGGCAGCCCGTTCCAATGCTTAACAACCCTTTCGGTAAAGAAGTACTTCCTAACATCCAACCTAAAACTCCCCTGGCGCAACTTTCGCCCATTCCCCCTCGTCCTGTCACCAGGCACGTAGGAGAACAGACCAACCCCCACCTCTTTACAGCCTCCTTTAAGGTAACTGTAGAGAGCGATAAGGTCGCCCCTGAGCCTCCTCTCCTCCAGGCTGAACAAGCCCAGCTCCCTCAGCCGCTCCTCATAAGACTTGTTCTCCAGACCCCTCACCAGCTTGGTCGCCCTTCTCTGGACTCGCTCGAGCACGTCCATGTCCTTCCTGTAGCGAGGGGCCCAAAACTGAACACAGTACTCAAGGTGCGGCCTCACCAGAGCCGAGTACAGGGGCACAATCACTTCCCTAGACCTGCTGGCCACACTGCTTCTTATGCAATCCAGGATGCTGTTGGCCTTCTTGGCCACCTGGGCACACTGCTGGCTCATATTCAGCCGACTATCAACCAATACTCCCAGGTCCCTCTCGGCCAGGCAGCTTTCCAGCCACTCATCTCCCAGCCTGTAGCTCTGCTTGGGGTTGTTGCGCCCCAGGTGCAGGACCCGGCACTTGGCCTTGTTGAACTTCATACAGTTGACCTCAGCCCATCGCTCCAGCCTATCCAGATCCTCCTGCAGAGCCTTCCTGCCCTCGAGCAGATCGACACATGCACTTAGCTTGGTGTCATCTGCAAACTTACTGAGGGTGCACTGGACGCCCTCATCCAGATCATCGATAAAGATATTAAAGAGGACCGGCCCCAGTACCGAGCCCTGGGGGACACCACTAGTGACCGGCCTCCAACCAGATTTGACTCCATTCACCACAACTCTCTGGGCCCGGCCATCCAGCCAGTTTCTAACCCAGCGAAGCGTACGCCAGTCCAAGCCCCGAGCAGCCAGTTTCTTGAGGAGAATGTTGTGGGGAACTGCGTCAAAAAGCCAATTTGTCACAGCATACCAAACAGATTACTTGTGCCTGCTGTCTGTGCCATCCTCAAAATCAGTAGTTGTAGTACACATATTTTTATCTCCAGATGTGGATGTGAATGGCATGCCCACAAGGCAGAAGTCTTTACAAAACCTAGCACTTATACCCTTCAGGACAATGGAAGCAGCACAGAGCCGTTTTACCACCTGAAGCCTGTGGAGATGAGGCCTACAGGTGAATGACTGACTTACAGAGATTCAGGTGGATGTACACATCACCACATGTGTTTGCCTCTCCTCATTAAGGTCAGGGGGAGTGGCTCGGGTATCTGCCTTGTTCAGAAACAGTTTAACAGGATCAGTGAGACAAATAAACATCTTGCTGCCACAAAAAGGGAGTTGCATCACTCCTTTGCCCACACCTCCCTTGTGGCTACATGTAACAGACCTAGTTTAGAGAGTCCAGCCTTTGCTTGACTCTTTGTTGTGCCAGCTCAACTCATGGATCTGGTAGCACTTTTCCTTTGACCAGTGCCAGAGCTAATGCAGGTGTAGGGGAGGGATTCCTTCAGCAGCAAGCCAACTGACAGATCTACTCAGGTTAATTATCAAACTAATGCCAGGGAAAGAGAGTGGCAACCATATACATGTCCCTCACTGTTGAGGAAGTAGGAAATGTCCCCCTGCAGTTTGTAGGGTCACACTACCGCAGTTCTTCTCCAAAACGTGGCCAGATCAGGTTTCCTTTGATCTGTAAGAATAGGGTGGGTGGATCAGCAAAGGAAAAAAAAAAAAGTGTTCTTTGGTTACGGAATGACAAAATTTGGGGTGTGTTTATCCTCCTAGTGACTGTGAAAGGTGGGGCAGAAGGGACAGGGTACCACCCAGGTTTCCTTGCCTCCTGTACTGCCATGAGGTGATCACAGCCTGTGGCTGTGAGGAGAGGAGCACAGAGGGGCCTTTGTCTGCCATGACCTTGGCAGGTAACCGAGCTCTGTTCCTCCTTTTGGGGCTGTGACAGGAGGGGGGACAGTGTACAGGACAGGCAGGAGAGGACAGGAGTGTCTCTGAGGGATGGGGCACCAAGGAGCCCATGTGCAGCACACCTTCTGTGGATGGGGGGGGGGGGGGGGGTGGCTTTGGCCAAAAAGGGCATGGTTTGTGACACGTTCATTTCTTCCAGAAGTGGAAAAAACACGTAAAGCACACGGTATTTTCCTCATTGTGGCAGAGAGGAAAATGTGGGTCAAGCGCCAGGGCAGCCAGGCGAGATGTCAATTGTGAGGGCAGCGCGGGGCTCGGCCAGGGCCCACCCAGGCGGTGGAGGGACAAAGGGCCACGGTGCTGTGGGAGGGAGGCCCGGGAAGGAGGAGGCGGAGGCGGGGGAGAGGAAGGCGGGGGCGCTGCCCGCAGCCAGCACAGCCGGCCCGGGCCGGTTCGAGCCGGTCTGAGCCGGTTGTGGCTCCGCAAGGAGACTGCAGCTGCGGAGGCTGCCGCTTGCATCAGGGCGAGCGGCACTCTTCGGACTGGATTCCTCCGAGCCTTCGGAGCGGAGCTCCGCGCGAAGGTGGCCCCGCGCGGCTGCTGCCGGCAGACACAATACGGCCCGGCCCGGCCCGGCTCTGCCGCAGCGCGGAGCCGGAGCCGCCTGCATGCGGGGATCCGCTCCTGGCTTTGCGTGTCGCCCCGCGCGGCCGCAGGCTGCCGGAGGGGCAGGGAGGCCCCGGTGTCGGGTTTCAGCGGAGTCCTGTGGCTGCTGGGGGCGGGGAGGGGAAGGGAGGGGAGCGGCGGCGAGGGGGCGCCTCAGGGCCGGGCCGGGCAAAGCCAGGCCAGGCAAAGCCAGGCTAGGCTAGGCTGGCCTGAGGGCCGCTGGGAGGGCAGCGTGCGGCTTTCACCGGCCATGGAGCTCCAGCTGCCCCTCACACGGCCACCCCAAGTCCCGGGGTGCCCCTGTCGGGCATCGGTTGGCAGGACGGGTGCTGCTGAGGTGGCGCGGGGCAGGAAGCCTCTTGTGGTGTGTGGAGAAGGGAGCTAGGTTTTCCCAGTGGTCCTTTAAACTCAAGCTTTTTTGGACTTACCTAGAATCTTTGAAATGACTTTCACACCACGTCTGATTGGTGGTTTGTTTGTGTGTGTGTTTCTTTTGCACCTTATTTGTGCATATGCAAATACTGCATTTGATCTGCTGTGGTCGCATTCAAAGTACAAAAAATCATCCAAACCCTTTTGTACGGGAAGTGACAATCTCCCTTGGAACACGTTTGCCTTTTTTTTTTTCCTCCCCAGCTGATAAAATCTCATTATTAAAGTGCCCGTCACTGCAGCACGGAGGAACAGGCATCCAGACTCCTGACTTTCTTTGCGAAATGCTTTCACACTTTAATGCTTTACTTAATAGAAGACCGTTCTTTTCACTTCCCCAGCCTAAAGTACCATTTTATTACATCGTGTTTTCTAGAACAGGTATTAGTGGCTGTCTGTAGCATAGTAAGTCAACCTACTTTTAACAAATGTTATACTTTTCATCTGTACATTACCTGCACGGAGATCTGCAGTATCTCTGAACATACACAATTTCTGGTCTTAATATTACTTTATCCTTTCTGTCACATCCAGTTGTTAACAGGAACATAAACTGGCCTATGGTGTTTCAGCCTAAGGGCTAACTCAGTCATAATACTGAATTAGTAAAAGAACAGCCTTGTCCCCTCCCTTTCTATTAGATTAGATCTCTCCATGTGTCTTTAATCTCCTCATATGTGTTTGATTTACTTCTAGTTTCAGTCTTTCATCTCGCTGTCTTAGATTATGTTACATCATTCTCTGGATAACCCTGATAAATGGGGGCCACTCCCTGTCTGTCATCAAGAGTTTTTCTTTCTTTTTTGCCCCTCAGGGCATACCAACATGTCACTTTTTCACCATTGGTACAAATTTGTGAGAGGTGGGAATGGCGGTGCAGGAAAGGTGTTCCCTTGTTTAGCTATCTGACCCATTTAAAGTACAGTCTTAAAGTCTCACAATAAAAATCCTCGTGGCTGCCCAGATTTTGCCTGCAGCAGTATTCTTGCATGTCTTATCAGAAGTAGAGCTGCTCTGATAACTCTAAAGCAGTCACAGGAGATAATCTAGTTCAGAAAGAACCTAAACGTGTAGGAAGAGATAGGAGCTGTATTTTGCTCTTTGGAAGCCCAAAGGAGTCAGCATATGTCAATATGGACAAATTATATTTTTAGAAGCACTAAATATGGACAGAGTTCACTGGACCAGATGTGTTTGTGTCACAGCTCAATATCTTTAGTACTTGGAGTACAAGATGTGTCAGTTGCTCAGATCCTTATTCCCTTCCAAGGAGATCTACAAATAAATGCAGCTGTTAGCAGGTATTCTTTCTCCTTGACGTGAAAGATAATGAAGCAAGAGAGCTCCTTTACATTGGTTGCTACAGTGCAGTTACCTCTGGTTGGTTGGGTGAGCCACTTCTGCTGCACTCCTCTTGTATCATCTGTATCATCAAAGGGTGGGGATGGGTCCCATGCTGTACTGTAGAATTAAAACTATATTGAAATGCATGGGATGATTTATCCTCCTAGTACTCTCCAGTTCTTCTGGAGCTGCCTCTTCTGTTGTCGTTTGTTTTCTTATTACAAAAGAATAGAACTCTTGCCATGGGGTGTTATTTTGTGTATCATCAGAGGGGGGGAAAAAAAAAAGACAAAAAAATGTTTCTGTTCCTTTAGTTCATGGTTGTTGTGTCTTGACATACTTTTGGAACAGAGAAAATCAGACCTGATTATCTATGACACAGATGCAGGAGCTGTAAATTTGTTGCAGCCAGATTTTTTAACCCATGTTTACTTGAGAATTGTGACTTGACGAACAAGGTGGTTTATAGAAAGCATGCGTCTCCTAAACAGTGGTGAATATGAGGTGTTTCATTCAGAGTTGCTTTGTTAATTTTGTCATACTTTAAACTTATTTTGTTTTTACAAGTAAAAAAAAAAATCCTGAATTATAAAACAGCATCTTTCTCTCATCTTCTATACCAAATGTCTCCCCCAGTGCGTTCATTCAATATAACATTTTGGAGTTCCAGTGAGATATTCATATCTGGAAGATTGCACATGAGATATTATAACTGAGGCAATCATTAAGTAGATTATTTTAGTCATTCACATATTTTAGATGTCTTGTTTAACACATTGCAAAGGAAGCATATGTTCTTGCACTTTGAAGAAAGAACATAGTATCACCTCTGTCACAGATCCTTTTATAGGGTAGGCATGAGAAAGTTTGTTCATGTTAGCATGAGAATAGCACTAAGTGACTTGCTGATGGTCATGGTAAGTCAGGTCATACTGAGTCATACACAGAAAGTCAGTCATCTGATGGTTAACCACTAGACTGTACTGCTCAAATTACTGGGGTTTACATTTTTTAATGAAATAGAGTTGCAATTCTTTATTCACCTATCTGCAAAAGGCATTTAAAACAATGTAGGATGCTCTGTGAAATATTCCTCTTTCATGGCTTTTATGTACCGTTTCCTAGGCAACAACAATGAATATGGGTCCTGACAGAGAAAGGAAAGAGAAACACTGCCTTTTTAGCATAAATACTACCTGTACAAACATATTGCAAGCAGTTGCTTGGTATATTTGAACACTATAAATGGAATTTGTTGGTTTAGTCTTCATTTTATCTGATATTTTGAATGGCCTATAGAACTGGAGGCCTAACAAGTTTGTGACCCCAGATCTTGAGGTATCTTCTTTCTTGTTGCTGGAATGGGTTTTTAAACCTAATGTCTTGACCATTCTCCAATTTGTGTAATTAGGTTTCATAGAATCATAGAATATCCCGAGTTAGAAGGGACCCACAAGGATCATCAAGTCCAACTCCTGGCACCACACAGGTCTACCCAGAAAATCAGACCATATGACTAAGAGCATAGACCAAACACTTAAATTCCGACAGGCTTGGTACCGTGACTACGTCCCTGGGTAGCCTGTTCCAGTGCACAACAACCCTCTCAGTGAAGAACCTCTTCCTGATATCCAGCCTGACCCTCCCTTGTCACAGCTTAACACCATTCCCTCAGGTCCTATCACTGGTCATTAAAGAGAATAGATAGGCACCTGCCCCTCCACTCCCCCTTGTGAGTGAGGAAGCTGTAGACCGCAATGAGGTCCCCCCTCAGCCTCCTCTTTCCAGGCTGAACAGGCCAAGTAACCTCAGCTGCTCCTCGTATGTCTTCCCCTCTAGGTCCTTCACCAAAGGTTTGGTCAGCTCAAGATTCCTCTTGCCTGCCTTAAGCCACTGTGTTGTGTTCTACACCATGTATGTGCAGTATTACAAAGATAAAATATTCCTTCAAACCTGGCTGAATTTTAACCATGCAGACAGAGCTCTTTGGGGTAACCTGAGGTGACTATCCCCACACTCATTCGTTCCTTTTTATAGCAGGAAAAAATAAAAATTAAAAAAAAAAATGCGTAGACTGCCCTCTCTGGAGGTTTGCCTCCCTCAGTTATCTTCAATTTTCCTTCTTTGGTGACTGTCAAAACAGATTATCTGGAAACTCGAAATACTTGGCCTCACAAAAGTAGCATATATGTTGACAGCAGAATGTTAAAATGTGTGACTCTCTTTCAAATTATCAGTCAAACCTGCCTAAGGCTAGTCTGCCTAACATGAGTTGCCTTTCCTCAAACATACATTTTATAGTTGCTGTATTTCTCTTGTACTTCTAAGCAGAAGGATCTTTGGGGTGTAAAGCCTTCTCATTGAGCAGCCCTTTCAGTTATGCCTCAACAGATGCCCTATTGGTAGAAAATAAGCTCAAAATATGTAACAGCAAAGCAGAAACAAAAGTGTATAGTTAAGTTTTTACTAACAGTAATGGAACTAAGATTCTGAAGAAGCCATAAATAAAATGGAATTAAGGAAGGGAAGTTTGGTACACACACATTATACCTGAATATTTCTGGTTACAAATACAAAAAGGAAGAAATCAAATAAAACCATCAAATACTATAGAAGTATATAGCTTACCATGGTTCCAGCTAATATATTAATTTTTACTTTTAAAGGCAATTCATGGTCATTATTGTCCACACAGCTGTGTATATGCATTCAGCTTCTCCCAACAAATCTGCATCTTCTTCTGCCAACAAATCTATACCTATAATATGGAAAACAATGAATAACAAAATCTTTTTTTTTTTTTCTAGAAAATAAAAGTTTTATTTGTATGGGTGATTCTATCTTATAACTAGGACTTAAGATCACAACCTGTTATTATAGTTGACCACACTTCCTATGGTAAAACCCACTGCCAGTTGCAAAAACCTCCACTAAGTATTAACTATTAAGGCTAAAACCTTTTGGCGATGTGTCTGGCAATGTGTGTGTGCGTGTATTTCATTTGATTACATTTTGATTTATTTGGAAAATAGCAGTAATAAAAAAAATCTATTTCCAAGAATGAGGTCAAGCAAAAAGAAAAGACGGTTTTTCTCCATTTAGAAATTTTAGGAAACTTTAGGAACCTCCAAAGTAACTTGACATTTTGGAGAGAAATGATGTCTGTGCTGAGCTTGTGCTTTTTAGTATTCCTGTGAAACTCCACAAAGATGTGGCAAGCTAAGGCCCTTTCAAATAATATAGGATGTTCATGCTTTCAGCAGGCATCCTAATTTTTATTATCATCATGATAATCATAATGCCATCTAGCTGTCACTCTTAACCAAGATTCCACCATGTACATTGTAAAGACACAGAACTCCAAAGCAGTCCTTGCCTCAGAAATGTTCCGAAGAGGTTACACGATGCTGGACCGCAGATGGATGTGGACAGGCTGGTAAAGGAGTTAAGGCATAAGGAGTTAATGAACTGACACTGGTCAGTGGGATAATCAGTGGTCTCAGCACACCCATTTATTAGCCACTGTCACATTTCTGGCATCCACATTAGGCATGCTACAGCCAAGGATGGAGCACGGTCTCTTGTTGTAGCTCTGAGCTGTTTGTGGGTTGGACTGTGGCCAGGTAAAAGGACTAAAACCACAACGCCTGTTTCAGTTACTCTACCCCATCGATGCCCAAGCAGCAAAAAGTGAGGACATAATTTAAATAGAAAAAGGGCAAAAACTAGATATGGGAGGTGGAAGGTAATGTGAGGCACGGGAAGAGGCAGAAATATGACTGGGACAGCAGATATAGAAAATAGAACCAGAGACTGTGATTAAATATGGAAGTCAGACTGGCTGATTGAGAAAATTGGGTAGAGAATTGAGGAAGAAGTGGAGTCTGTGAAGTGATGAGCTGTTGGGTCTAGAACAAGTGATACAGGCTATTAAATCATTTGTCAGGGATCTTGGAAGAGAGTGGAGCTGTCCTGGGAGGAAAATGGTAGAAATTTGGATAAGCTAGGCAAGAAAGTATGGGGTAGAAATTGAGGTAAGAGAGACCATGGGTTTGGGAGTCAAGTTGGAAAAACTGAAGCAGAAAGGGTCAATTTCAAAAGAAACAGGCAGAGGAGCTTAAGACTGATCTACCAGATTTCTATTTCAGGTCTGAAATAAACTTGTGAATTTTGAATCACCCCTGTCCTCTGACGGAAGCAAATAGTAGCATGGCACTCTGCATAGTGGATGAAAACATGCTACATCACTTACTTCTCTGTGAGTACAAGTTGCAAAAGTCTGTAATTCAGTCTTGTCTGAGACCAGTGTCAAACTGACATCATGTGATTGAATTGCTAAGGAAGAATAAGAAAATAGGTCTATTTTTGTTCTTTTTTTTCTGTTAAAATTACTCATAAAAATCTTAGTTAAAACCATCAGGCTGTGAAGTCAAATATTCAAAAATACCAGAATGAAGGTTCCCTGCACAACTCCAGTTAATCCCTTACTTTGAGTAAGTATTATGGTCATTCACAAGATCTTTGTCCCTTTCAGTGTACAGTGCTGTAGGAATGAATCAAGATAATACAATAACAGAAACATCCACAGAACCCTTATGTCTATTGCTGGAACTAGAAGTTGTACAGTAACTCACCATTGTAGTCTGAATATTGCTCACTTTTTTAACAGTTTACACCTCTGAGAAGTCTCTAGACTTGTTATTAAGTTACACCTTGGCTAATAGCTTTTGTTGTTATTAATTGTAAACAAACCTGATTCATGCTTGTGGTGTTTGGTCAGCTTCTAATTTATTGGTAATACAAAGGAATATGAACTCTTTTTTTTTTTTTTCCATTTCTTTATGACATCTGAAGAGTGCATTGTTTTTCTTTCTTTGAGGGCATATTGATCCTGGCTGGTCACTGCTTGTTTGACATTTTCTTTGATTCCTCTTACGAATTCAACAAGGTTTCCTCATTTAGGAGATGCTTTGTGTCCTGTTAGTGTTGAGGTTAAAATACAGACAACAGGGATTTCTGGGATGAGCAATTGCTTATTTGTTTGTTATTATGTTTTCTTCATTTTCTATTGCAATTTATAGATAAAAACCTATGTTAAAACTTTACATGGAATTCATTGATTTTAGTGTGGCTTTCTTTAATAGCTAGGGTAGAAACACTTTCACTTATTCTCTTGCTTTACAGACTTCTAATTACCACTCTTTGGAAAAGGGAGGGCAATGTCTTATGGGATAAGGGGGACCAGAATTGGTCTGGCTTCAGGGCAAGTTTACCATTTCTTCAAAGTTCTCCACATTTTTGAGAGCAAGACAGATTGTTCTCCATTTTGGGTTCTTGGGTTCTTCCACAGCAATGAGAACCTTGGAAAATAATTTATTTAGAGAGTTAAATAGCTTTCTTTCCTCCTGGTAAGGAAGAGAAAGAGAAAGAGAAGGAGAAAGAGAAGGAGTAGGAGAAGGAGAAAGAGAAAGAGAAGGAGAAGGAGAAAGAGAAGGAGGAGAAAGAGAAAGAGAAAGAGAAAGAAAGAAAGAGAAAGAGAAAGAGAAAGAGAAGGAGAAAGAGAAAGAGAAAGAGAGAGAGAGGAGAGGAGAGGAGAGGAGAGGAGAGGAGAGGAGAGGAGAGGAGAGGAGAGGAGAGGAGAGGAGAGGAGAGGAGAGGAGAGGAGAAGAAAAGATTAATTAATTTTGCTTACAGTATTTCAAAATGCTTTCCATCTGGGATTAAACATGGAAATTTCTTAAGGCTTAATGTGGAAAACTTAAACACACAAATGCTTCACAAACTCCCATGAATAAAAAGTTGTTGTAAGTCAAACTATTCTGAATCTTCAGTTATAATACGCTCTCAATGCCTGCTATGATACAAGTAATCATAACTAATGAATAATGGAGACTCACAAGAAATAAGTTTTAAAGGCAACGCTTTATGTTTTTTTTTTCTCCAGAGCTCCCATGCTATAAAACTCCCATTAATGTTATCTAAGTTGTAGTTATTGACACCAGGATAGAGTTTTTGGAGAGGCTTAGGGAATCAGTAACCTCCTGTTCAACCACATAACTTGCAGTTGGCATAGCCTGGTGGTTCCTCTTATACACCCAAGAGGTGGAAGACTGAGATGCTGCACGAGTTGCTGCACCTAATTCATTAATATCATGGCCACGCCCAGCCCTGAGCTGAAAAGAAAATGAAAAATGTCTTGAGAAAGGTTGGAGAAGGTTAGCTATCAAGAACTCCCTCTCTGCAGATTTTGTAATAAAGATTTTACATTAGGAAACATGTTTACACATCTCAATAGTTTTAAATGGCTGCATAGTCGTGAATACAAGTATTTTAGTGTCTTAAGTATTTTGGTGAATCAGAACTTAACAGAAACAGGGTAAGAGGAGCAGAACAGGAAAATGAAACTACTATCAGTTTCATTTCTTGCAGAGTGTAATCGTCACATTAGATGAGTCAAGGACAGGTACTGTGAGATAGCACCAGAAGAGAAGTAAGTATGGTGAAGATAATGGGAAGAAAGTAAGGGATGGAAAAATTATACAAGACATGAAAGGGGAAAGCATTGTAGACTAAAGAAATACAAAAAGCGATGAAGGAAAGTCTGACTGCAGAGGAAAGGAATAAAATGGGAAGGAGAATAAATGAAGGGCAACACCAAAAGAAAACCTAGGAATTAATGACAAAGTAGATTTGCATTCTCTTTCCTTCCAGAAGTCCTTCAGAGGTCAAAATATCTCCGTGGACCTCAGTATCAGGTCTATTTTTTTTTCTCCCAGCTTTATCTTCTAAGTGATATAAAGTCTTGTTTGGTATACTGTAGCTTACAGGTATATATACTTAGAGGTATACTCTAAGTTCACATGCAGCACAAAAATGATGTACCTTGGTACAGCAGTGCAGACCATGGCTTATAAGCATCCAAGTTTACAGTTCCTTGAGCTATGGAATGGCCAAGTAATTGTGATGCATTTGGTCATTAAAATGTAAGGGTTTTGTCACAGCGCAAGGATAAGATTATTAATGTGATATTCTGGAAAAAAAAAAAAAGTCTAAAGGATATTCTATTGACTGGACAACAGCGTTAGTTATATTTTTTATAAATGCAGTTTTCTGATTTCTGTAGTTTACACGTGTGTATGTGTCATGAATGTGCTCTGTAACACTTCTTTTCCTGAACTGGACTAAGGAACGTTCAGCATTAATTTTCCATTACGACAATCTCCCCTCAATTAAGCACCAACTACACCATTTCAGCTAGGATGAGAAGTTTGTGGTCCTTCATAAGTATCTCTATATTATTACTACTTCGGCTGTACTACAGCACTGGATAATATAGAATGATCTCCACCATACATATACATATCTTTGAAAAAAAAAAAAAACCAGGCAAATATGAGACCAGTATGAGCGGAAGACGTTTTGCTGGCAGCTTTTTTTTTTGCTTTTTTTTTCCAGGATGGTTTATCCTGAGGGGAAAAAAAAAAAAAAAAAAAAGAGAGAGAGAGAGAGAGAAGTGAGGTAAAAAGGATTTTTGTTCTAGCTCTCAGAAAAGACCAAAATCTCTAGGATAAAGCGGTGCCTGAAAGGAGCTTGGAAATGTAAGCAAAAAAGAAGTGTCTCCTTTTATTAGGTTCCTGCTGATTTCAGACAATATCATTGTGTGCAATCTTTCTGAAGAACTGGAATTGTTCAAAGAGCCTCATGCCTCCACTGTCTTTTTGAACCTACTAAAAGTAATTCAGAGTTTCCCTATTAAAGCAGTAACTTGGGTTAGCATATAAGATATGCTACAAGTTCTGGATCATACATCGCACCACATTCATATTGTATTTGCCTTTGCCAGAAACAGGGTATATATATCCTTAAATGACATGCTTATTTTTTAGCAGTGCCTCTTGTCAGAGCAATTTGTTTGTTAGTACTAGCTATTTCTAGTTTTTCTCTCATTGTTTGTGGGTACTTTTTCTTTAACTCTGAGGATTCACAAATCGTTCATTGTTTGACAGCACAGAGATTAAACTCACGGAATGTCAGCAAAGGTGTGTAAAAAACCTTTTCCTAGGGTGAGAGAAAAAATGCTGAAAGTTCATGAGACACTGCTGCAGAATTTAAAATAACGCTAATTTATGTCTAACTGATGAGCATATATTGTAGATCCAATATTGTCTTAATGTATTTTGAGCAGGACATATATTTTCAAGCAAACTGTACATCCATATGTAAAATGAAAAGGCAGAAACACTTTGAAGTGTCACTGTGAAATGCTCAGTGCAATCAGGACTAGGAAACCAGTGCAATATAGCAAAAAGTGTTTATTTTCCTTTGCGTTTACATTATGATTACTAAAAAAAAAAAAAAAAGATGGGGGGAAGGGTGAGCAGAGAGAATTTTTCACATTGATCATGTGAACAACTCTAATTTGAACAATAGTGCCCTAACCAAAAGCCTCCGTCTGGAATGGAAAGCCTCTCCCACACCCTTCCAGGCTGACCTTCCCTCCCCCTTCTACCATAGCTCATATTTCAGAGCTGAGCTGGTAGCCAGCAGACCGTAGGAGCATAATTTGCTGAAAAGAAAAGCAGAGGCATAACTGTTAACTGCCCCCTATTCCCCACCCCTACCTGCGTCTACATAAGACGTGAACTAACTATTCCCCACAGGTACCTGTACAGGGGCTTTACTGTACTCAGGAGGCCGCGCTGCTCCTCCCAGAAAGCTAAGTAGGCCATGGCGGCTGACCTATTGCTGTGTTCTCATGTGATCAAGTCCTAGAGCCAAATCCAGATTGTTGTTCTCATGTGATTTAGGCAATCTGCTCACATCTGGTAGACAAACAAGATTTGGATCAATAAAAGCAAAGTTTATAAAAGGACGTCAAGATGATGCTATTGCCTGTGAGCACTGAACATTTAATAGGTCTTGCCTCTACTGAGAAGTGTTTAAGATAGTACATATTTGTATTACCTGCAAACTTTGCAAGTAAACATGCTTCTGTAGTTGAGTTCCTTTTGCCCATCCTTTGAACAAAAACAGATACATTGGCAGCAGTGCCCCTTGAGCTGTAATTGTGTTCACGTTTAGACTTTTTGACTCTAAGTTCTGTTGGTCATGGAGATCAGGAGGGCTGACTTATCTCTAACTTTGTCAGTCAAACTTTAAGAAATTAGGAAGAACAGTGTGAAAATCTCAAATGAAGAATGCTCCAATTTTACTGAAGTTTTATAAAAGCCAAGAATATTTTTGCTTTTCTTCTCCCCCATCTTTTTTTTCCCAATAAATATTTCACATACTACTAGTCATCAGCCATAATTACAGCATCTCTGTCAATGTGTGCATACTGGAATATATTTTGATTCCCAAATGGGTTTTACTTTAACTGCAAGAGAATCTTTCCATGGAATTAGGTGTGACGAAGCAACGGAAATTAAATAGAAAAATGGCTGGACCTAGTGAGATGATGGTAGTATAATGAACTAAACATTAAACATCCATAAACAGAAGACATTGGCAAATATAAGACATTGGCATTAGCTTCTGTACAGGAATTTTGATTTAAATAACCACTCAAATACCTTTTATTTTTTTTCCCTGAACCACTAATATCTGTCCAATAAACATTCTTAATATCATGTCATCCTGGAAAGTGTGGAATGAAGATGGTTTTCCCTACTAAAACAAGGCATTTTAGGGTGACACAGGGGGGAAAAAAAAAAAAAAAAAAAAAAGTCAAGGACTGTCTGTATAAATAAAATATTGTAAAACAAGCTGGGGTGTGAACTTAACAGCACAACAGCTATTCTCACCCTCTCTTAAGTTATGAGACTACTTGAGTACTCATTCCGTCTTCAGTTTTCTGTTACATTGGCAGATAGACAAGCTCTCCAAAATATGTTTCTTTTTAGAGCAGGGTGGGAGTGAATTTAGTGCTCTGAAATAATTGCTCATGGATATTCCTTATTCAGAACAAAAGTATCCCCACATGGACTTAATCAGGAAAAGCTTCATGAGTAAACAATTCATAATACAGTATTTAGAGTCTGAGTGACAGAATTGGACAGTTGAAGAGAGGATGTTTTTCCATTCTATTTAGAAGCTATAAAACTGAATCTAAGCAAGGCTTCTGGATAGAAACTGGACTAGAGCATTAGGTGAACAAGACGGCAAAATATCTGTGAGCCATCTCTTTCTTCCCTTGCCACTAAACCCAGCTTAAAGCCAGACTCATCCGTTTTGTGACTGAAAGAGTTCTGAGGGTGTAGTTAAGCAGGGAGGAGTGACCTCCTTGGGAACAAATAGCAGAGATGCTGGAGCACAGCTCATGCATGTCAAAGAGGCACAGGTACAGAAGTACTGAGCGAGTCACAAATGTTTTTGGTTTGCCAGAGTTGAGAATATAGTGAGTCGGTGCTGCCTTCCTTTGATCCTCAACAGATCAAACCAGTTTTAGAGAGGACGCAAGTCTGGGCTTGTATGTATGGGTTTCCCACTTCCTTTAGCTGTGTTTCTTTATTGTTAGAAGGAGGGACTCCCCCCAGCACCAGGAGAAGTGTACAGATCGTTGTATGGGAAACGATACAGAGGAGCCTTCTAACTCTTGCGCTCCTTGTCCTTCTTCTGGGTGAGGAAGGAGAAAACGTTGCCAGTTCACAGCTTCCAGGAGGTGATTGCTAATGAGGCCAGAAATGCTGACAACTCCAGGGGTTGTGTCTGGACGAGCTAAACCTGTTAAACAAGTGTAGCAGCTCACACAAATCACCATGCTCCAGAGCTGCTCTGCAGGCCTCCAGAGCCTTGCTCTGCAGGCCTCCAGAGCCTTGCTCTGCAGGGATGCCTCTGTATTACTGCTGCTCACAGCCTGTCCCTCCAAAAGTGTACAGCAGAAGTCGATAAAATTTCTGATTTTTAACTCAGTGCTTGGTGTCAATGCCAAGGAATGGGGGTTGGGTTTCCTTACTAGTAGAAATGCCTCCAACCACTCCTTGTACCTTCAGCTGTTACCATCTCATATGTTAAATTAAAGCCATTGCCATTACAGCTGCCAATAAAATAATGTGTCGAATGCAAGAAGCTACATTCCCTGGTGCCAGCAGCCGGCTCAGCTGAACATGGATCTTGGGCTTGCAAGCTCTTTAAAGAAGCTCCAGCCTGCTGAAACCAGCCCTACCTACATCTGCTGAGACGGGCTGCTGCCCTCCCCCACCACACGTGGCTGACGCTGGACTGTAAATGTTTGACTCGAACACCACCTTTTTCAGCCAGGATGACTAATGTCTTGCGCGTGACAGTGCCATGGGAACAGTCGTTAGGAAAACAATAAGAGTTGCTGGTGCGGGCCTGGTGTGGTGGACCAGCAGCAGAGCTCTTCAGGATCTCAAAACCTCGGCTGGCACAGCTTCTCTCGATGCTCCCACAAACAGCCAGTCCTTCAGCAGGACTCAAGGTGGTCCGTCCAAATATTGACTTCTCAGCAACAGATCTTCACACTCAAGGTGTTTATTCGTCCTGCTGCCTCTCCCTGCAGTAGTGCTGTTTATCCCTCCTCGGCTGAGTCAGTACATGTGTTTGTGGAGCTGCACTGTTGATTGCATCACTGGAGAGGTGAAAAAAAACAAACAAACAAACAAACAAAAAACCACCACCCAACATCCTCCTCCCAGAGCTGCATTTAAAACACATAATTTTCTGTGAGCTGCTGTGAAAGATGTCTCTGTAAAGAGAGTAATCAGCACAATAAAGAGGGTGCCAGACAGCTGGGGGTAGAAGCAAGTAGTTGACAAGGGTGTCTTTGAGGTCCTGGTAAACTGATTTCAGCCTCAAACCTAACCTGTGTTGTGATGTCAGCTAGAGTACAGCTGGTGGTACCAGCCTCCCCCTCAGGCTAAGTGTTAGTAATATTGAAATAAGATATTTTTACCCACAGGAGTTTCTGAAGGAGAACCTTCTGTCTTGGACAGATCTCTGATACTGTGTTTATCCTCAGAAGAGGTGAGGTGTGGGTAGGAGCACATGAACTTTTACATCCTGCTCCTTCCTTCCCCTTGTGGTTCCTCGCTGAGCCCACGAGACCGCTACTAAGGCAAAACAGTTTACCTTCCATTTTCTTGCTGTACAAGGCCTTCTTACAGAGATTGCCAAACCAAGGACTGATTAGTGCCCTGCAAAGTAGAGGGATATGGACACTACTTCCTCAGAAAATAAACACCAGCTCATTTTTTACAGACTGCCAAGAGCCACCAAGCAAATTGATTAAGTTCAGTCACTCCTAGACTAAGAACAGTTGGAAAAATCTGGGTGACAGATCCTGTTATATCGATCCTTTTAGTTTAGTTTCTTAACACATGTGAAATGCTTATCTTGCCTTTCCACAGCAAGAGCATGAAAAGGTCCCTCCCCTGCTCCCACTTGCTGTTCATCCTCCATGCTCAATTTGTTTTTCTCAGCCGAGTCCTGTTTCCTCCCTGTGCTGTTCTTCACGTTCTCTTTCCTTCCTTGATGCACATCATAACTGCCATATATTTCTTGTTGTGTTTTTTTTCCTGTTTCTGTCAAGAATGGTAGTAAAAACCTAACCAAATTTTGACAACATTGGGGGAAAAAAAAAAAAAAGTAATTTTATTTGCAAAGCTCCTAGTCCCCAGGGAGGAAAAAGACCTTGTATATTAGAGAGGAAAACACTTTGATAGAAACAAGAGATCTTTCTGTGGACGCTCTAAAGCAACAAAAGCCTTACATTCACAGATTAGAGTGGTTAATCTAGTATGCTGTCTCCCATCTTAATCACTGTTAGTTGCTTCAGGGGAAGGTACAAAATGCAGAATAATTCACACAGAAAAAGTCTCTTTTAGCACTTCTTCCCAACAGAGCCTCACTTGACTTTACCTTAAGTTAACTGACAGCCCTTTGACTTGAGGCACCTGATATTTGTAAAGGTTAATGTGTGCACTCCTCACAGAACTCATCTAGTTTCTAAATATTCTTTACCCTAAGAGTGTATCTTTATTGACAAAAAAAGGTGTTCATGTCTACATTCATAAAATTTATCACTGTGAAACTCTAGTGTAGACAAATACATGGACAGTGTCTACTTCACTAGACAAGATCAACACCATGCTCTAATATAGGCTTTCTACCCAGCCTAGCTGTAACATAATAAAAACTAAAAAGCTCTGACTTTCCTGGGATTTCCTAGCAAGATGTTTATTTAAAAGGAAAAAAATAACTAATTCTGCTGTAAAAAACATGGGCTGCTGCTACTTGCTCTTCCCTGGAATCTTTTCTTTTTTTCTTTTTTCCTACTTTTTTTTCCCTATTTTTTTCTTTTTTCTTTTCTTTTTTTTCATCTATTTAAATACCATTCTTGAATGATGAGTCATGGCAGGAAACAGAGCTGCCTTGTGTCCTTGCACAAGAGCCAGAAGGCATATGTAGGCCAGCAGCACATGTACAGACTGTCCCGCAAGCTTGAATGCAATGCATTCCGCATTGTGAGTGCTTACACTCACAAGCATTCATCAATACTAAAAGTGCTGGTGAAACACTGTGTCCTGAAATCAAAAGGGAAACCCAGTGGCAAAGAACGGCATTTGCAAGAAAAGATCTGGAGACATCATTTGTGAGAAATAAAGTAGTTTCTTATTACTGTTTGCTAAGTTGTCTGGAGGTGGAGGAACTAGAGAACAGCATGAATATAGGTGATGTGCAAATTCTACTTAAAAATAAACACGTTAAAACTGGATGGTGTCCCAAATAACTTTTTACACTGTCCAGCTCTTTCTGTTGCCTTGACACCTCTGTATCACAGATGATTATCTCTGATTCACAGAGAGTTACAGCCTCTTCAACATCATCAGCTATTCACATAGAAAAGATCTATGATTCACATAGAAAAAAACATACACCCTATCTGTAAGGATATAAAAAAAAAAAGTTATAAAGCCCCAACAGTATAATTTGGTTTGCCATTTCACTTCCAAAAGGCACAACACTGACTTCCTGCTGGAAGCCACGCATGGGCAAGTTAGCTGTCTGATGACTTCACAGATAGCTGCCCTTGCGTTGATGTAAAGCTGGTTACTGCTTTAAAAGAACACAGAACTCTAGAACTCTAGAAGCCACTCTAGAAGTCATTTTTTCCAAGTACTACTCCTACATATGATTCTACTGTGTCAATTATTGCAGCTTTTTACAGTCATATTTTCCTGTTTCACAGATTGTCTTCATCAGTACAATAGTAGGAAAACACAAATTAGGGAAACTGTGAGTCTGACTGTGCCTAAAATGGTAAGTTCATAAGTTCAAAACGTAGAAATTTCTCTGCCCATAATCTCTCTCAGTTGAACAAGTAATATAACACTACTTAATTACAGTGATCTTATGCTTTACTCTTCCAGCTATTTAAGCTCTCTTGGGGCCATTTAGGAAAAATTCTACTCTTTCTACTACATATTCAGCCCTGCAGTGCCAGCAAATTTAGCTACCCTGGACCTGTGAACACTAGTCGTCAAAAATAATTTCTAATTGGAGGAAAAAGTGTTTTTAAACAGTCCTTATACTTAAGGAACCAAAATCCAACTCACCAACAAAATTCCCCTTGCCAACAAAACTACAAAATATTGTTGGGTAAATTTGGGACCTTGAATTTTGCCACAGTGAGACAAGATTTAAAGCCAACCTGTAACTCTGGAAGACTTATATTGCCAGAAGGGTAGAATATGTGTGGATATGCTTGCATGTGCACTGAACAGAGAATAGAGAAATGGAGCCTGTTTTCCCCACACCAGTTTGTATCTGTTGTGCCTCAGTCTACATGAGTAAATGGAGTAAAGTTTGAAGCACTGGGAAGGGATGAAGTCTGACTTCATTTTGATCACAAAGGTGGAACTGAAAGGGTAAGGTCCAAATCAAGATAATGATGCACGTTCTTGTTCGACATAGTATATTTCCCTTGCAGCAGCACTGAAAATATGCTTTTGTTAGAAAATGCTAGTTTTCAAATGCACGCTATGTCCCTGGGAAACATAAGTCACATCCAAATGTCAGCTTTTTGTGGATCTTAGAGGAAGTAAGGAAGTTGCATGGCTACAAACTGATCATCTTCCAAGTAACAGTTCAGTGCATTTACAAACCTGTTGAGCAGGTGGGGTTCCTTAAGATCAGTGGGTAATTTCTGAGCCATACCTGCTCTGGGTGGCAGTCTGTTAGTGGGTTTTGCTCACTAACAGTGGCAGAAATTCTTGTCTGTGGCTAGGAGATAAAGGTGGAGGGACTTTGTGGATCTATGGAGTAGCCCATGAGGATGCACGCACACAATTTCTGCCTGTTCAGCTAGATGGTTACTGTGTTTTCAGAGTTGAAGTTTGAGCAATGGGAAAAGAAGGTATTTATGCCAACGATACTGAAGAAAAGATTTTTAAATACTATATAATTTGAAGTTAATGGAGAGAAACCGTATGTCAGTGAACTCCCAATAAAATTCCTAAGCAAAATTTTACATAATAATAATAATAACCCCCCCCACCTATTTCTTCAATGTAGTACTAATCATTTAAAGTGAATGGGGGACAATGACAGAATTTCCTCCCACTTTGCAACAAGTAAAAAGCTTGCTAAAAACTTATCTCTAAATGTGAGAAATATCCCAATAATTTTCTAAGACAGGGTCTCTTGTGAAGCTAATTTATTTGCAATTGCCATGGTGGGCATCCTGCAAGTAGGAGTGCACAGCGGAAGTGTATCACAGCCCTATATCCTCTATTACCCAACACTTGATTCCTCCCCTGTTTCCTCATTGGCTGAGTACTACAGGTTCACAATCTACC
Organism: Anser brachyrhynchus; assembly: GCF_964034855.1. Lineage (NCBI taxonomy): Eukaryota > Metazoa > Chordata > Aves > Anseriformes > Anatidae > Anser > Anser brachyrhynchus. The sequence goes on along the minus strand of NC_137694.1, from coordinate 44,380,847 downwards.
CGACATTTGTTTCTATGTTCTGTATGTGTATTTGACCAACCTTTAATTTCTCTCTTTTTTTTTTTTTTTTGAGGGCCTGTGATTTCATAACATCTTGTTCTTGCTGATTCCACAACTGCTTGTCTTGTTTTTCTTAGCCATCGTCCTTATTTTGGGACAGTGGAACCTTCCACTGTCCCCTTATCTGCTTATCTTAACATACCCCCCACCGGTATGCCTGCGCAATCACTTTTGAGTATGCAAGGTTAGTGGAATTTTCCACTGCAAAAACACAACTGTAATTCTTACATAAAGTAGCATGTCCAGTTATGGGCACAACACTCCAAGCAAATACACTTCAGCTGGAGAAAATCCAAAGATGAGTAACAGCAAAATGGTAGGGAATCTAGAAAGACTAACCCAGGACTGGTATAACTGGACATGTTTAGTCTAGTGAAGAATGAGGGGAAATGTTGAAATATTGAAAATACATCTGCAGAAAGGAGCAGAATGATTATTTTATTTCATATCCATTGGAACAGGATGAAAAGTAACGAAGTGGAAAGCAAAGAAGGTAGTTTGATGATAAGAATGTGTTAACAGTTCTACAAAAACTTTTCTAAATTTTAGGATACATATGTTGGATGGATATCCAACTGAATGAATTGCAGTTGGCAGGCTGTGAAATACCTGTCTTCTTGTCAGCTTTCTGGCCATTTTGCTGAGATGCAAACATGAACTCAGCAAGTTTGTCCTTGGTGTTTTATCAGGAACTCAGCAGATGACTGCCTCTGTCTATCAGGAGAGCAGTATAACTACAAATGGAAATGAACAAGAAAAAACACAAATCTTTATTGTCCAAATACTAGTCTGAATGGTAGCAAGGATGAAATTAGCTTTTCTTTATTGCTTTTTGATTATTCCTTTCACCAGTTTGAAGTGTACTTGGAGAGGAGTTTTTTGTTTGTTTGTTTTGTGTTTTTTTTCACTTGGAGCTCATTTCTCTTAGACCTTCAGGCCCATGCAGAGTTGGTATTTTCTTAGAGAAGACACGATAAATGTCTCTCTCTAGAGAATAGAGTTATAACTGAGGGTCCTCAATCAGGTCACACAGAAGTACAAATGTGGCCACTCTGAGGAGTTCTGTACCCTTTTCTGCATTTACGTCCAAACAGGTTGTAACTGAAAACATATGGTGCACTTGCATTTGGAACAGGGAGGTGACATCAGGACGAGATGATCTGAGGTCAGGAGAAAACTGTACACAAGTAAAATGGAGAAGCTGATCCAGGTGCAGAGGAATGCTGGATGGAAAGGAATAAGCAGCAGAATAACTTATCTGACACATATAATTCACTGTGACCCTACTTCCTCCAGGACTTCCATATGTGCAATACTAAAACAGGTGAGATGACTTAGTACCAGCTGCTTGGATGTATTTGTCAGTGCCACTGTGGGAAGAAAGAAACCAGCAGGAAGATTACACGGGTCTTTTCTGTATTGGTCTTCAGGTGTGATGAGGTCATTCCTTCTCCTTTTCATGTAATCTGGTATATGGCCATTTCCTGAAATCATGTGAATCATGTTGACTCATGAGTTCTCCTTTGGCTTTCTTTATATAAAGTGGCTTCTAAAGTGAAGAACGAACACTCTTGAGTCTGTTGTACTGTGATTTTGACTCACTGGTCTGTTTCTAATTGTATTCCAAATCTTTTCTTTGCCTTTTCTTTGCGAGCCATTTTAATTTAAGAGGAGTTCAAGGAGTCCATTGATGTTAGATCCTGGCCATCAATACCACCAATGCATTCCAAAATTGGCTTTTTTTTTTTTCATTTTTGTGGCATGCATATTTAATGATTTCAATGTCTTCTGTTTGTTTATTTGGGTTTTGTTTTTGGTTTTTTTTTTTCCCATGGGGAAAAAATCAAATAATTCCTTCAAGAACCTCTTTGGAGGGAAATAGACAACCAACATTTGTAATATTAAGAGGAAGCTGCCAGCTTGCCCCTGAAAATATTTCTTAAAAAAGTAATTTGGATGCAACTGCACATACTGTTACCACATTTCCAGGTTCTTAAGCAGATCTTACCTCCTAAGGAATTACATCTTTTGTCGTATAAAGTAGAGCAGTCTTAACCTTAAAAATGTCTTGTCATCTGTCTGTCTGTTTAGATCAGAAGACAAATGTAACATCCAGTGATCAACTGGTAGGATACTCCAGCATTAACATGGTGCAATTTGCTTTTCCATTCCTGTTTCCCTCTTCTCTGCCTCTTGATGCTGGATATTTATAAAAGTAAGCTGTTTATAGGATCTTATCTTGGGTTCCAAGTTCATCAGTTCTCACAAGCTATCATGCCTATACAGGAAACCTCCAAAGAAAACCCATTTGCTTCAGTAAAAAGACTAGATTTTTTTTCCCCCTGTGGTTTTCATTTTGATAAGTTTCATTAAAAAATGACCTTAGAATACTTTAAAAAGGGGAATGATTATGTGATTGGCTTGCACCATTCCAGCTCAGACATGGTTCGGTTTCAGAATGAGTTTTCCTGCACTAGAAGTTATGCAGTGTAATCATCAGTGTTGTTACACATTTGTTGTAATGCTCCTCGGTTGTCTACACTCTTCATACCAATAGTATGACATATTTATATATGCCATCATAAAACAGACCCACCCGTACAATAATTATTACCATATGTATGTGACACACTTACTGAAGGTCCACTTAGGAATATACAAGTCTGTACATGGATGAATATATATAAGATGTTATAATGGTCATAAATATTACTAAACCTTGCCCAATTTAGGTACTTCAGAGATACACGTTTTTATAGGTATATTAATCTGACTGTGTTGAATGCAGCTAAGGTGAGAAGATTTAGACGTTAATTGACTGACTAAGCTTGGTAGCTTACAAAGTGAGTCTTCCTGAGGCACTAAATTGTGACTAATGAGAGCTTCATTCCAGGTATTTAATACTGCCTTGCCATGCTGTTGTGCAGGCATTCAGCTACAGGAGGTATTTGAGTATATAATCTTCCACTTACAGATGAATAATATAATGCAGCAGAGTATGTGTGTACAAGGTTGCATTAGCTTTCTTGCCTCTACAGGCAGGAAGTTAGAGGAACATGCTGTTAGAACTGGACTAGCATGAGCAGTGCAATTTCACAACAGAGATAATGTTGCAAAGACATCCTGAATGGTAAATGCATATTTTGACCTAGCTGCATATTTCTACATTAGTCACAAAATATGAAGAAGTAGAATTGCAGGTACATTGGCAAATAAGCCCTTTCATCAGCATGCTATTTGCAGCTGTAGTTTAGCCTTGTTGTAGGCCAAAAATCATTTCAGACCTTATCATTCAGTGACCCCGTTTCCATGTAGTCATCTTCCCCCACACCATCACTCTGTGTTTACATGAGCTAAGGGGAAGAATAAACATTTTCCTTTTCCTGTAAGGATTCCACCAAAGGTTGGTGTTGGCAGACACAGACACAAACTCAGAAGTAATTTCAGTGGTCTCACTGATGATGTCATTGAACTGTATTCTTGTCTCTTCTGACCCTATCTGATTTACTGTTTCCTATACTGCACTCTCTCACTGCCTTCTTTTATCAGCTTTGTACTTCCTGCTTCCAGTGGTCCTGCGCAACCTTCCTTCCCTTGTTCTCTTAGTGTTTCCTGTAACTAATCCCTTCCGTTTTTCTGCAATATCCTTGCCTTATAAAGCAGAAAGACACAGCCCAGAACTGAAAAACTGAGACCGAAATCATGAAACCAAAAAGATTACTGCTACTATTTTGCACTGCCTTTGTCTTTTTTCTTCTTCATGTCAGTTTATAAACATTCCTTACTCTCTATAGTGAAAGTGTTAGTGCAATATAGAAATTTAAGTAATACGCATTTAAAAAAAATAATAATCTTGTGACAGCTAGTGTGAAATGTGCAAGTAAGAAGCTAGAACCTCTCATACCTTAGCTTTTCTAATAGGTTCAAACTGCAGTGAATTTTCAGTGTTTCTTACACAAAACCAGGAATATTGCAAATCTAAAATTCTATATCTTGCCTCTTTGAGAATTACAATAGTATCAAAACCAAGTTTGGAATAATTTCATCAGACTCAAATAATTCAATGATTATTATTTTTTTAATGTAGCATTTCAACATATGACCATTTATAAACTATTGCAAATAATAGATTAAAATGAAGTAGCTATTTCAATTTTTAATGTGATGGGCAATAGGGGGTTAAAACTTTTTGTGTTTTAAGCATATAGAATATTGACATTATCACACAGTGGTTAATTACAGTGTAGTTGCAGTTGAGTTGATACCAGTTTACAGTAAAGTCATGCTTTTTCAAGATTAATTAATGCCAATACAAATACAAAGTAACTATACAGGTAATCCAGATGTTCCCATTCTGCACTACACATGTGTCTATTCTACATCAGAATTCCATGTACACATATAGACAGACACACGATCACATCTATATAAATGTACGTGTATGTATCTCAAATGTACTAACACCATTGTGTTCACTCTATAATTATTTCCAGCCATGCTCTTTGTGGTTACATGAATTAGTGGTAATTGTAGGATAAAAAATTACTTGTGTAACTATGCTATAATTTCAGTGTAATTACAGTCATTGTATTATGAAGCTCAACCAAATATCGAGCTTGTACTCTTTCAAAACAGAACATTTAACTGCAACCATTGCATAGAAAAGCTTAAAAATTTAGTTAATTTCACTTTGTAAAAGTTTCCTCTTTCTCTCCCACACTAACACCTTTTTTTTTTTAATAATTAAAAATAATAGAACTGAAAAATTCATATATCTGTACTATGCTTGGGAGAAAACAAATTACGGAAAATTAACCTTTTCCTTCAATTGCAGAGTTGAGAATGCTAACTCTGTATTTTCTTTTCTGAAGAGATCTACAGTAAATCCAACACTTGGTTTATATCTTTATAAGATGCAATAGTAGGACATTTTTCCCTTTGGATCTCACTTTTAAACAGTGCAAATGTAATACTTATCGTTCTTACTATTTTCATGTCTGGCTTCACTGAAGATGCATGGAAGTTACATTCCATCTTCAAACTGAATCTGAAAAGAAAAAGAAGGAATAACATGGTTTATCTACAGTGAAGCTCGGCCACCAAACTGGACCCAACAACTTTGCACTTGCAAAAAAAAAAAAAAAAAAGACAAAAACAACATCCCAACATCATCAACAACAACAACAACAAAAGGAATTATCAGAAGTATAAACAGGGAGTTCTGTTGCTTTTCATAAGAAAGGTGGTTACTTTAGTCATACATTCCTAAGAGAAATCCCATTGATTTTGCAGCCCTGCAGCAAAAATAGCTTTTAATCCCTGAAGTAAAGCAAAATAGCCTAGAATGCTCAGGAACTTGAGCATCATTGGTAATTGTCCTAGTGCACAGTCTAGCACCTACGGTTGAAATCTCCATTTTCCTCAAGCATAGGCTTCTCAGCTTTCTAAAGACCAGAATCAATAGACCCTGTGGTTCAAAGACTGTGGCACATTTTGTCCATGCCGAGCTTCCCTTGATAGTAACATCACACGCTGTAGCCAAGGAACATGCTTTTGCAGAGGAACTACTGCAGCATTCTGGGAGATGTGCTGTATACACAGACTGTCCGTACAGGCTTTCTCCGACTCCTCATTCACTACGTGCCATGTGGAGCTGATGAGCATGAACTGGGGTCCTAGAGAAGAGGAAGCAGCACTGCGCTGCCAGCACATGAGCTATGGGTGATGTAAAATGAGACAAAAAGCTGTTGATATGTCTAAAGCTCACATCATGAAATGTCTTTCTGAATCAGGGATCCATGTTTATTCCTAGTATGTTTCATTGTCACTGCCAGTCAGATGAACGTGTGAAGTTCTACAGGCCTGCAATCTCAATACTCTGAAGCTTATGACATCCTTTACAAAATCAGAATTGTAAATTAACAAATCAGCATACCAATACAAATGGTCAATTGTGGGTCTGAGGAAATGTACATTTTATATGTAACTGCTTAGCACTGTTAAATAGCCAGTGGGGGCACATGAAAAAGCTGGATATATGTAATAAAATGTTACTTTCATTAGTACAGATGACTATAGAAATGTTACTGTTCTGTGCTTGGTAATAATAAATGTGCTTTCAGTTAAAACTCCAAGCAGCAGTAAAACATCATCTCAACAGACAGAAATACTCTCTTCCATATATCTTGAATAGTGTACATCCTTTTCTAATGCAGCACACCACAATTTGAACAACTGGTGCTGGTGGAAGTGGTAAAAAAGGGAGACAGAAAGCCAGGGAAGTTTATCACATCAACTAGAAACCAGTTATAAAATTTTACACTTCAGAAATGCTATAAAGTGTGCTCATGAATCATAAAAAGAAATTATGGCCACAACGATTTGTACTTTACAGTAAAATTCTAATGTCTGAAGAATTAGGGAAAGTTTTTTTTGTTTTGTTTTGTTTTGTTTTTTAGTGAAGGAATTGAGGGGTGAGGGAGCACTAAATCTGGGACTTCACAAATTTGCTTTCACTACCGTGGCAGTGAGTCTGCCTAGATACTTGCTTCTGGCATGGCTCCTCAGCAGCTCCTTGAAAATGCCCACTTCACAGGTAGCAGCAAGGTTTATACTAAAATAGTAATTCTAAAATGCTAAACTAAAGACTGGTAGAATAGGTCTAGTATCAGGAATTCAGATTGCTGTGTGGAGATTTTGTCAAAAGAATTATTTTTTTTCCTCATTGCCCAATTTGACAGTAATAGAAAAAGCTCAGAACTGTTTTATCTTGTGAGAGAAACAGAGACTCAAATTTAATGCCTGAAGTAGAATTAAACCCAACAAAATCAAAAATGAATACATTTAAATTTGAGATATCTTATGGACCTGTAGAACCAATTTCTGTCATGTGGTGTAGAAATTACATACGTGTAATCTCATCTGAGTGAGCTGCAGTGGTCACAGAAAGGTGGTGTACTGGAGCAACTTCTTTCACATCAGATGGTGCATGGGCAGCACCAGGCAGTTCTAATACGGAGGCTACAAACCCCATCAGGCTTCCTGACTTTTGTAACTTAGTACATCCACAGTCTGTGTCATTCAGTTTTCACAATTTGCCCTTGATGGGCTTTTTGAAAGGCCAAATGCAAAGTCAGCCTGAAATCTCTATGCCACACAGTATTTTTTCATAGCTTTCATAGTTGTTCTCACTTATTACCTGCTAAACAGAACATTCTCAACCTTTCATTTTTGTTTTCATCAATGTTTTCCGTTACGTTTGAACTCAAATTTCTGTAATGGTGTGCCTATGTTTGAGATGGTAGTATCACACCTGAAAATGGTATTTCATATGAGTGCATATGATACAGAAGTACAGATAGACAAGCTAATATTCTACTATCATCAATATAATTTTTCTTCCAAATTTTGCCTTCTTCTATTTCACTCGTTTATTTTTTTTTTTTAAATTTTAATTCATATTAAGTGAAGATTTACATGTTCCTCTCCATCATAACCACCACATGTCTTTCCTGAGGATCAGTCAATGTAGAAGCTACCATCAAGTCTCTGTATTCCACTTTCTTCCGATCTGTTGTCTAGCACAGAAAACCAAAGAAATGTAACTGTCATTACGCAGACATCTGCTTGTCTCCATCAGCTTCTTCTGGACCTCTCTCTCTCGAGACCTCTTTTTTTGGGATACGAATGCCTAGACCTAAGCAAAACAAATCTCCCAAACAAATTCTGTTTTAAAGAATTACATTTTACCTATTAGCATTACTGAAAGTTTAAAAGTTCTGTCCCTGTGATTTAATTTTAGAAAGCAACTGCATGAAGGAGACGTGCTCAAGGAGCTCTTTCTGACCTCAGTCTCCGCCAAGAAAACCAAAACTGGGGCAGGGACTTTGTGTAACTTCCTTTCACATCGCCGTGCACTCTTTTACTTGCTCCTGGCTGTTCTCCCCCGTAGCAAGGGGAGAACAAGGACAAATGCAGAAGATGAGCAGCGCCTGTGGAGAGCTTGCTCCAAGGACGGCCACAGCACCCTGCAGCACTAGGCCAACGCCATATCGGCGTTCCTGGCACATTCCTGGGGACGGTTTCGGGACCAGTTTTGGGTCCGTTTTTGGGCCTGGTGTCAAAGCAGCTTCCGGCTCCCTCCTCTCCCCCACTCCAGTTCCCTGCCCCTCCCCCCATTCCAACGGCTGTTCTCCGAACTCTCTAGAGGCTCCTCGTGCCCGAAGCCCCGGTTGCTAGGCAACGCCATTTACCTCACGCGCATTGCCATGGTGACAGCTCCCGGCGGGCGGGCCGCCATGGCAGCTCCTCACACGGCGGCCGTCGGAGCCCCACACGGCTACGCGGGGGACATGGAACCGCCTCGCCTCACCTCAGGCAGGACCCCAGGCCACCCTCCCCTCTGTCTTGTGGCCGCGGGCACCAAGGCCGGGCAGCACTCCCAACGCTTGTCGGGCACAGTTTCAGGACCACTGACCTCTGACAAGAAGTGTTCAATAAAAAGCACAGAACGGGCATTTGGGGAAGGCAATTTGGGCAAATTGTTTACTTCCGTACATGCCGTATGTAGGTGGGAACAGTTTTCTCCAGAGTGGCCAGAGGGACAGCAAGAGCACGCATGTGGGCGCGCACCCACACGTGTGCATAGCCAGGAGAGGAGAGGTTGTAAAGGAATCACGCTGAGTGGGAATAAAGCCCTAAAAATGCTCGCTCTCATATTCTAGGGAAACATTATCTTACCGCTAGTGGTGAAACAGCAAGTAACCAAAAAAAGTAAAACCATGGTGCTATTCCTTAGCAAGAAGCAAAATGGTAGAATGGAACACCAAAACCCCTCTAGCAACTGGAAGATGACAGTTACAAAGCAGAGGGAGCAGAGTCACTAAAAAGATTGCAATCAAAATAAAATTAATCATCCAAGCAAAACAAGGCAAACCTTTTGGCCCTTTGTAACAGGTAGGTGGCTTTCTTCGACAAATAGCAGCAAGTCTTTTTGAGTATTATTGTATAATAAATCCAGTTCTTACAGTTACAATGGGAATAAGATAAAATATTTTGTTTTTCTCCAGTTGCTCTAATGCCTTTGCTGTATTTTACAGGTTTGCCAAGTGCTGGCTATTTAGTTGCTCACTGTTTTCACTGTTGGGTGATCAAAAAAGTGAATGATAGTGAATTTGTTCTTTCCACAACTGATAAGAGAAGCCCTCAACAGTTTCATGTTTCAGAGAGAAGTGAAACCCACAAGCAGGCTGGGAAGGGTAAAGCAAAAGTGATACCAGAGCCCGGAGCAGCTAGAACGCTTTGAGGTAAGATAAATTGAGGCAGAAGCAGCACATCCCCATTGCCTCATCTCAGGAGTAAATGGGCTGTTTATTAGCATGAGACTAGTACAAAAGGCGGGACTACAAAGGAGAATTGAAAGAAATCATGCCTAAAAAATCTCAGTAAGTTGAAAGGATTTGACTTTGCACCTGTTTCACGTCCTTTGTTTACAGCTTTGTCCTTGATAGTGAGACTGTTGGCCAGAGTCCAATGCAATTCCAAAATACAATTTTGTGGGTCAGGTTCCGAGGACAGGAATGGAAATGTGATGGTGGAAAGGGGGATAAGAATAAAAAAGATAGACTTTTCTACAATTTTGAAGCTTGTAATACAAAGAATTGGAAGAAGTACATTTACTGGGATATGGAATGTAAGGAAAAAAAAATAAAAGAAGGCAGGATGACATAGGACCACTGCAAAGGAACGTAATAGGGACATTTCAGATTGGACAGACTGCAAGCCATTTAGAAAAAATGGAAGTGTGGAGTAATCCGGGAAAAAAAGGCTAAAAAGCAAATGATGTGGCAAAAAAAAAAAAAAAAAAAAGATATTATTAAACAGGTTTTAATGGATACATTCGTTAAATCTGTATCAATTTTCATTATTTGGTATTTCAGACGGTTATTTATGTTGCTGTTGGCCAGGTCTGTTGTTAATCAAATACTACGTAGAAAGTGTGTTCAAATGTTGTGAAATATTCACACAAAAAGTTTTATTTTGCTAGCTGACAGTGATACAATTGGATACACTAAAACCCATGTATTCCTCTTGATTTCACGAAACTCAGCAGTTCACGTGATGAAGGTGGGATACTTAACTCTGGTTAGTATGTCCAGTTCCAGAGATTATTTTGTGTGTGTGTGTATGTGGAGACGTGAGGCCAGGATAAACTGAGGTCAATGACTGTTTATAAATCAAAAAATCTCTGAATTGTCAATCAAATATACTTTTAGCATTTTTGAAATTTCTTTAAGCAGTAGTAATATAATACAATTTAATATACAACTTGTGTCTTTCAGGTTAAATAATAAAGTATTATTGGTATCTGAAAGTTGGGCTAATGTGAAAATGCAAAGTAAAGCATCAATGTGCTCAAAGATGTTGTAACCATTTAGAATATTTTGTTGAGTGACAGCAAAATGTCTTCATCATATCTAAAGATTTTCTGCATGATCTATTTCTCTTTTCCCTGCTCCCAGAGGGATACTTTTGCTGGAGAATGCACTTCTTTAGAAACCTGTCACTACCCCATCTCAATGAAGAAATGTAATACAATGAAAGAATGTTTTGCTTTGAAATTTTTGTTGTTCACTTCTTTTTGAAACAAGTGAGACACATTTGAAGATACAGTTGTTAATTTTTTAATAATATGATATACTGTGAACTACATCAAGAAAATATTAAAAGGTCAACTTATAAGAATACAGCAGAATAATACTAAATAATAAGTACTAAAAGGACCTAATGTTTCACCGTTTTCATCAGAAAGCAAGAAATAAAGGAAAATATATGATTTATTACATCACAGGAACTTTGGACTCTTTTGGATTAAGAAAGGGGAGGGGAAAGTGTTACTTTAATTTTTGTTTTTATTACTTACTACCCAAATCTATTTTAATTGGCAATAAATTAAATTAATGCCCCCTAAGTCAAGTCTGTTTTACCACTGAGAGTAACTGGTAAGCAATTTCACTGTCTTTATCATGACCCACAGACTTTTCCATCATACTTTCTCCCCTCGTCCAGCTGAGGAAGTGGAGTGAGAGAGCTGGGTGGACATCTGGCTGCTGGCCAAGGCTAACCCATCACAGTACAGTAATTAGTGCAGTCATGTCATGCAGTCCAAGCCTAAGATTTTTAAAGTAATTTCATAACAGCTCACTATTTAAAATGATGTTTTTATTTTAATACCATATGCTATTGCAAACAATGGAAAACAATTATATATTTTTTGTTTTATTGGTTATATTAAATAGTACAGCTGCTATAGATGCTTTGTGCATAATATAGTATCATCACAGCTTCAATTCAGGCTTCAACTGTTAGTTTTGCAAATAAAATCTTAAGACACTTTTGCAGAATAATAGGGTGGAAACACTATGAAGTATTTTCAGCTTTATCTCTGTCCAGTGTGATTTCTGACTAATGGGAACTAGAAATCTCAATAACACACCCACAACCATGGAAGGACTAAATCCAGTCTGCATTCCGTAGCAACCTAGTTGCACAAAGAAAGGACCAATGAGCAATTCCAATGAACTATACAGTTGTAGAACAGGTAAGTTTCATGGATCTTGCTAAGGAAAAAAAAAAAGTTTTTTTTTGTTTTGTTTTTGTTTTCCTTAACAAGATCCATGAAAAAAAGTGTTTTTTGTTTGTTGGTTTGGTTTGCTTTTGGGGTTTTGTTTGTTTGTTTGTGTTTTTGGTTGACAAATAGTTGAAATTATGAATCCTATCCCATGAACAATGAACAGTGGATCTGATTGTGATCAAAGGAAAACAAGCTTTGGTAACACCTGATTCAGGGCTTACAAGACATACAGCTCATGAACATGCGGATTTTTACAGTTTTAGCACTGCTATTGAATGAAGACATGTAGAAGATTGTTGGAAAAGAAATATGAGAGAATGGAGAAGCGGAAAAAGTGTGAAGAGAGCAATCTGCAGATGTGGCAGAGAGCAAGTATATTAAGGGATGGAATAAAAGGAATGGATGGAAAAGATAAATGGCAATAAATTAAACTTATTTAATGGCAGCTCTACTTTCAATGCTAATATCTGCTGTTACCAATTGTTCCCCTTCCTTTTAATTTCTACTCCTCCCTTGTCATACGTAGGCATCCATCTGATCTTAAAAGCTGCCACAGACACCGGGAACGGCAGTCATAGAACAGATGCATCTCAAACAAAATTGGGAATAGAGAAGTGATTTCAGGTCCCCATATCACAGGGAATGTCGCTGTGAGAGGGCTCTGTTACATTGATAGAAGGATAAAATTGCCTCTGAGTGTATATGTTAGCCTGTTAGTCAAACTCTTAGAAGTTCTCTCATTAGTGTCTCCTTCATTCAAATTTTGAGGACCATGCCTGTTGTGGGGAGAGGGGCAGAAGTGGCAACCTAAGCTCCCCTCTCCCCCTCCCTCTTCCTTCCTTTCTGGCTTCATTCAAGAGCATATGTGTATATATTATGATCTGCAGGCCCATTACCTCAAAAAAATATAAGAGCTCCTTTCTCTCTTCCCCAAGTACACCAACATCTGGAGAAATCCTTTCAAATTATTCTGCTAGGTCGTGGAAACTAATTATGCCATTATGTAAGACAGTGGTAACTGGCAATGGATGGGTGCTGAGTTTTTCATTTGTTGATGATTTTGAATGAGGATGAGTGGATATCGTGTTTTGGTTAGTTACCTGCCTCAGTATTAGAAGGACTGTTCAGTATTTTCTTAGCTATGTTTATACAAGAGATGAGATATTGATCTTGTTTTACCAGATGATAAAAGAACCTATAGAAGGAAGTAATGAGAAGGTACTCAGAATACAGCAAAAATACCAGATGATGACTTCAATTAGGAAAACCTCTAAGGACAAGATAATGTCTTGAAATTCAAATTTTATTCACAATGACTTCTAGCAAAAATAAAACTTGAAAATGTTTTGTTGTTTTGTTTTTCAAATGAAGGAAGGAAGGAAGGAAGGAAGGAGGGAAAGAAGGAGGGAAGGAGGGAGGGAAGGAGGGAAAGAAGGAAGGAAGGAAGGAAGGAAGGAAGGAAGGAGGGAAAGAAGGAGAGAAGGAGGGAGGGAGGGGGGAGGAAGAGAAAGAAAGAAAGAAAGAAAAAGAAAGAAAGAAAGAAAGAAAGAAAGAAAGAAAGAAAGAAAGAAAGAAAGAAAGAAAAAGAAAGAAAGAAAGAAAGAAAGAAAGAAAGAAAGAAAGAAAGAAAGAAAGAAAGAAAGAAAGAAAGAAAGAAAGAAAGGAAGGAAAGAAAAAGAAAGAAAGAAAGAAAAAGAAAGAAAGAAAGAAAGAGAAAAAAAGAGAAAAGAAAGAAAAGAAAGAAAGAAAAAGAAAGAGAAAAAGAAAGAAAGAAAGAAAGAAAGAAAGAAAGAAAGAAAGAAGAAGAAAGAAAGAAAAAGAGAAAAGAAAGACCTTTCAAAACACAACCGAGGACCATGAGATATTCCTAAATTCCAGTTATTGCGTAATTAACCTCTTAATGAAAAAGTTCATTGTGGATAAGTCCAAGTATTCTACCTTTGTGAGTTGTTACTAAACTACTCTGCATCTTTTTCTTCACTGGCAATTTCCTGAAGATACACATCATTTATTGAGAAATTTATATATTACCACTCAGATTCACTAAACCATAAGTCTTCTACTTGCTGGAAAGATCTAAAGCAGGTCTTACAATGGGAAAAAAAAAAAAAAAAAAGTCCAAGGTTAGACTTGAGAAACTGACATAAGATATTCACCCTGAGGATAAGCCTTCTTAGCTGGTATGGAAATTTTTCTCTTAAAAAAGTATTTCCATTTATAAACATTAGAAAAGGTCAAATATTTCTCATTCATTTAAACTCAGTCAATAATGTGACCACAAAAAAAAATGAGTCCATGCATTTCAGATCATATGTATAGCTCATTTACTGAAGACATCCTGTATGTATTACATTCCACAGTGATGTTCAAATATATTTCTTCCAACAGGTCAAAACATATTCCTCAGAGCACTTACAGGAGGGAACATCAGACATATTCTTCACATTTCTTCATTTCAAAAAAATTTCATTTCATTTCATTTCATTTCATTTCATTTCATTTCATTTCATTTCATTTCATTTCATTTCATTTCATTTCATTTCAATCAAATATATTGGATAAATTAATGAGACGTATTCATAAAACTTTACCTATGTAATTTAGAGGTCAAGCACATTTCATCTAACACGTATCGTGGGAGTTAGAACTGAGCACTAATTCCTCAACCTCTGCTGTAATAACAATGCTACCACAGTATCACGTTACACTTCTAGGGGCAAGGAGGGCTCTTCCAAACCTAGCTTCTCCCAGAGCCATTATCTCTAAAGTAATGAATAGACAACTGCATTCAGGAAGGTACATCATTAATACACTTGATGAAAAGAAGACTGTCCACTGCCATTGTGTGAATACTTAGAATCACAGAATCATTAAGGTTGGCAAGGACCTCCAAGATCATCTGGTCCAACCATCCCCCTACCACCAATGTCACCCACTAAACCATGTCCCTAAGCACCAGGTCCAACCATTCCTTAAACACTCCCAGGGATGGTGACTCCACCACCTCCCTGGGCAACATGTTCCAATGCCTCTTTCTGAGAAGAAATGTCTCCTAATTTCCAACCTGAACCTCCCCTGGCGCAACTTGAGGCCATTCCCTCTAGTCCTATCGTTAGTTATCTGCAAGAAAGAGGCCGACCCCCAGCTCCTCACACCTTCCTTTCAGGTAGTTGTAGAGAGCAATAAGGTCTCCCCTGAGCCTCCTCTTCTCCAGACTAAACAACCCCAGTTCCCTCAGCCACTCCTCAGAGGACTTGTGTTCCAGATGCAAAATAAGCTGCAAGAAAAATAAATAGACCCAAAAGAGCTTTTACAATTTTAAGGTTCTCTAGTGTGTTAGGTGCTGTTTTTACAACTTGGTTTCACAAATTTCTCATCTCAAAGAGTAAGTGGGACAATGGATGACTTTTTTTTTTCTTCTTCTTTCCAACAGAACCCTGATCAGTGCTTAGAACTGACTAATTTTTTGGATTTTTTCAGAAAAGGATCTTCATATGATACACACCAATTATCCATCAGGTCAATGTTGTTAAGATTAGTTCTTCTGACATCTGATAGACTCTTTAGCTAGACATTAAGAACAACAATGTGCAGTGTAGATGGTACTTGTGTGTATCTCAAAATACCAATATTTTAGTGTAGTAGAATTAGTTTTACAATCTATATGTTTATCTATATGTTTTTGTCACTGAACTCTGCACTTGTGACTGAACTACATCAACCTATATGGTACAAAATATATTTTTTTCTTAAAAACAGAAATTAAGGTAGTTGCAGTTTGCTTTTGTGGAGGTAGAAGGTAGCAAAGGTAGAAGACAATTCAAAGCTGAAAAAAAAGACTGGTGGGTGTTTAACCTAGACATATCTGCTTAGTAGATAGATGAATTAGCTAATACAGCAATATTACTCAGTTTAAGTTTATCAGAAAACAGCTGAGCAATATTTTCTTGATGATTAGTGAATTTTATTTATTTTTAATTATGATTAAATCTGAGAGGAATAGAATGGATTTAGGATTTTTCCCCGAATTCTGTATCTTGTCAACAGTAAAGGAAATAGACAATGATACTATATTCTACAAAAGCCAAGCCACTGGAAGGTACTTAACCAACAGTGAAAAGTAACGTAAGTAAAAATGCCTGTAGTAGTTTCGCTTAATTATAGGAAAAATCCTCAGGTATTTTAGTTACATTTATCACATTTATGCTCAATGTTTGTTGTCATGTTGATGTGTAAAAATGTTTAGGAAATGTCTTAAAACATTCTCGTTGATTTATTCTTGTTGGCTGTGCTTTAGGTTTCTGTATTAAAAAAAAACAACGCACACATTAAAAAGAATTTTGAAATTCTTCTGATTTTCTTCATCAGAAAGGTATCATATGATTCCTTCTTGAGTGAAATTTTAGGCCTTCCTAGTGAAATTCTTGAAGTCCCAAAAGAGTCATTAAATTACAGATTGTTTTCTCAGATAGGGATGTATTTTTTTTCTTGCCAGAGATATTTTTGTTAGTGAAATTACTTTCTGGTATTACGGTGTTTCTTTACCCTTGCATAGGACCTGTTTGTAATCAGAGAAGTCGCATTCATTCTATCCTATTAAATCACTATGCAATAAATACTTATTAATCTAATCAATTACCAAGAAAAATTAACATAAATCTTGTCTCAGAAGTCATCCGTTTAGCAAGGTAGCCTCTTGCAATTACACATTTTTGAGCAATGATTTAAAAATAAAACATACAAGGAAAATTACTTTTCATTTCTCTGTATTGCTAACTACTTCTTACAGTCATATTTTGATTTCTTTAAAAGTAATTAGTTTTCTATATTCAAAAAGTTCATTTGCATACTGAGAGCTATAACTCTTCTGTGCATGGCTCTCCTTTCTTCTTTTTATCATCCCCATTTATGACTAGGCAATGTCTCAATTAGCAATTACTAAATCATATGGAGAGAGCTAATATTTGGGAAACATTCAAGTTAAGTTTCATTTTTCTACATGTTCCTACATGAAAACCTATTTTTTGTGCTGTTGTTAGTATCTTTTACATTTAATTCCAGTGTAGCATTTGCTTTACATGTCACTTTTGCAGAAAAAAAAAAAATTTTGCAAATAAAATTGCTGAAGGCATATTTTCTCAACAACTTTTTATATAAACTTTCTTCTTGTGAAGAGGCTGAGCAATGTAAACTGATACCATTGCTCTTCTGAATTTATGACCAGACTGCCTTCAGCAGGAACAGCTGACGGAAATCTAGACTTTCCCGTCCTCAAACTGCTGAGCTGATAATTTCTATATGGTCATTACTTGTCAAATTTAAGGATGTTAACCCACTGCTTATACTGGTATCTAAAATATCATAGCAGGGCATAGCAAGGGTACTTCCTTACTGTAGCAGCTATATTAATACAACTTTAGTCTTAACTAATACAACTGTGAAGTATGGAGTATGTAATAATACATTGGGGGGGAGGGGAGAAGGGGCTTTTTTTTTCTTTTTCTTTCAAGGCTGAACAGGAATGTTGCCTGAGAGAGAAGCTGGGAAAAAAAAAAAAAAAACCTGACATATTTCCATAAAACCATTTTGAAAATAATAAGTCATAATTTGTGCTAACTAAAAGAATGAAAATAAATATTTCCCTTTAAAAATAAATATGATGGTGACATTCTGTTAGAATATTGTCTTTGGTGATCAACAGTAAGTAATTCTGAAAATTAACTAATTTTGTTCGTGTTTTATAGTTTGTCTTTCTGTAACTATTTTACTATTTCTACTTTTGTCATTGTTGTAAAGCTTTGTCGAAGAAAAAGATCACATTCTTTCTTTGCAAAAAAGAATACATGCAACAAGATAATTTTTTAGGCAATTCTATGTAAAACATTGAATGCGTTTGTCTCCTACCACCTTTCAAGTCACTACTTAATTTATTAATAGATGATTTTTTTAAAACTCCTTTCTAAACAGGATTTGACATATTTATGACCAATTCCTAAGAAATAGCCATCAGTCTACCAGGTCTGGTACACACTTTCACATGTGTTTAAGTGTGAGATTTCAATGGCAATTTTTATGTTTGTATATTTCATTACAGAACTGGCTCTCCGAACTTCCTTCAGAGATTTCTCGGTTTCTGTTCTCATGAACAAAGTATGAACTCTGGACAGCTGGATTCTTCAGAATTTGAAAGAACAGTAGCATAAGACTTCTAATCTCTCAGAAATCATCAGCAATCTAGACACTGGGGATAATCACAATCAACACCACTCCCTCTCTTCTATTAGTAATCAAACAGTCCTCTCAGTTGCTGATTAAACTGTCCCCTGTCACCACATGGAGAGAGATATTAGGCCTGACAAATAGGATATTTTGAGGCACTGGGATTTTCAGTACTATCTTTTCTTCTGAGATCCAAGAAAGATTTTTGTAATCATTCATTTCATGGTGCATTTCCAAATTTTCTATGTATCTGTGATAAAAAAATAAATAAATCAAGCTAATAGCAGGAAACCATGTTCTTTAGGGTGACAAAGCCTCCTTCCTCATTCTCCCTTTAGGCACAGGAAATGCACTGTCGTCAATAAAACACTATGTTGCTCTAAGGTTTTCCATACTAAACTAGGAATGCCACCAGCAGTTATCCAAAGAGATTATTATATTAATACCTAGTCTTCTGAAGACATGCATCTTTTAGCCACAAAGCTTTCACTCCTGATTGACTCTCAAAGGATGTATATGCATGGACCTGCTAAAGTGCTCACCAGCAGCAACATTTCAAGTTGTACAACAGGCAGGGTTAGTAACTGCCCATTTCTGGATAGTTCTAGCCTTTTCTTTCTGAAGTGCTTGCCTCCGTCTGCATGTAAAAGCACAGAAGATTCAACATTTTTCAAAGACTAGCTGCGAGAGTTTAAGAAATTACTGTTTCAGGTGTCTGCCACACTTTCTGTTAGAAATTGCTGTGCCTGTACCAGAGATGGCAGACTAAGATGTACATTCACACTTCAGTGGTTCAAGTTCCAGGGTTAGTATACCTGCATAAAGCACTGCTGCAGATGTGTTTACACAAATTTATGGGCACACGGATACATTCCTTTCTGCCATCTTGGCCCTGTCAGTGGAAGCACTTAGCAGGGAGGTCAGGCAAACCACCAGGAATGACAGCATCTTAACATACTATCACTTAATCTGTCAAGCGCAGCTGACGAATGTGTGTAATGGCTACGCCATAGGTACTGTTTCACAATGTAGAGGAACACAGAACTGTGTTGGTCAGCCTGTTTTGTATGACTGACAAAAACGTACTCCACGTTTAGCATTCTCTCGAAACAGATAACTCAAGATGCCATTTTCCACTGTTTTGTGCCTTCAGTAGGAAGCATGGGAGCTTTACTGGCATTAACAGAGAGGGAATGGGACTCTCCATTACAGGGTTGGTAGATGACTGGTACTTGAGCCTCCACACTACCACCCAGGCAGTACGTAAACGCTTATTCTGAAAATACTACAAGTTTTTCTACACTCTTGTACTTATCTAAGGATATAATCACCGTTCTCTCCACTAGAACTGACCGGTGCCTTGGGGTACAGACTAGCTCTTGACAAGTCACTTCTGCCTTTGGCTGAGTACAAAGTGTGCTAAGTCATGGCTAAAACTAAAGCATGTGCTGAGCTTTGCCACCCTCTCCTTAGGTAGAAATGGAGGGCAGGTGGGAAATGGCCACTTATGGCTTTGGCCTGCAGGTCACCTGGGATAAACCACGTGCCTTAGATGGACAGCAGCGCTGCTTGGTTGCTTGACAGTCTCGATACTCAATGCTAGCTATTAAAAACCAACCAACCAACCAACCAACCCTCTGTGTTTTGGCCAGTCACTCCCCGTCATAGACAAAACTTGAAGTTACCCCACAACAGCACACAGGACCACAGCCCCCGTAAGGATGCTCCGATACTGATGCTGCCACCAGCGCCGCACGAAGTGGCTAACGCCAGTTACTCTCAGGGTAGCCCAACGGACCTCGGGCTGGCTTCCAGAAATGTCGGCGAGCCTCCAGGGCCACGCAGCCCACGGCAGCTGTAGGGGGAAGCCGAGGGAGAGGGGGCCAAGCGTGGGGTGCGCGGGTGTGCTGCGGGTGGGCTGCCCCTGGTGCCCGCCGCCAGGCCCCGCGACAGCGCCCCCTGGCAGCGGCGTCTGCGGGGCGCCCGCGGGCCCCTGCGCGTTACCGCCGATAACCGCCCGCCGAGGGGCGGAGCCACGCGCTCATTTAAATACCGCCGGGGCTCATTTGCATGCCGCCAAGATGGCCGGCCCGGCGATTGGCCGGCTCCGAGGCAGCCCTCGCTGCCGGCCCCCGTGCCCGCGGAGGGGGCGGGGCCTGCGGGGAGAGGGGAGGGGACACGGGCCTCATTTGCATAACGGCCCGGCGCGTGCGACGGGGGGAGGCGGTGTCGGTGCCCGGAGCGGGTTCCGATTTTGAATCTACGGCGGCAGCGGCGGAGCAGGCGGCAGCGGCGTTGGCGGCCGAACGCTGAGGCAGGGGGACTGCCGCGGAACGCAGCGGCACAGGTACTGCGCGGCCCCGGCGGGCGGCGGGGCGCGTTCTCGCGGCGGCCGGGCAGCGGCAGCACTTTGCGCGGAACGCTGCCCCGCGCTGTGGTAGTGGCGGCGGCGGCGGCGGCAGTGCGCATGCTCCGGGGCTGCAGGTCTGCACAGGCGCCGCGCGGCGCAGCCGCTCGCCAGCGCAGCGCAGCTCCGCGCATACTGCATGGGAGCACGTGACGCGGCTCCAGTGCAGGCGGCGGCGCGCATGCGCGTTGCTGTTTTCGCCCCGAGGTGGCAGCAGGTGGGGAGCGTGGCGCGGGGGCGCGCCTGCCGCTCTCCCCTGCGCGTCGGGGGCTCCCGCGGCGGCCGCTGCGGCTCGCAGGTAGGTCTGGCGTGGGGCAGGGCGAGCGTGGGGCGCTGCGCCCGGCCATGAGGCGCGGAGAGCTGGGCGACACCCGGCAGGAGCCCGAGCGCTGTCTGGCGCGTGCCTTGGCGAAGGTGAGGTGAGGTGAGGTAGGGGTGCTGTGGTGCGCCCGCACCAGGCAAGCGTCGGGGTGCGATGGCAGCACGCCCTGCGCCTCGAAAGCACCTCCCGGCTCCCTGTGGGAATGGGGAGCGGCCGCCTGCACCTACCGAAAAGCCTCGAAAGACATCACTGGCGTCAACGCTGAGCGCTGCGGTGGGCGGGCAGTGGAAACAGCAAAGAGAAAAACGCATCCGGTGTTACTGCGTGCAGTGTGCGCGGGTGGGATTTCAGTTGGACGTTCCTGGAGCAAATGGGCTTGCTCGTTTTCTGGAAATACGCGTGTTTCAGTGAGGAAATTTAAAAAAGCAGGCCCAGTTGTGCGTAAGTTATTTATGTCATATCCTCAGTGAACTTGGCCAGAGTTACTACTTAAGGCCGCCATGCAGGCCCGCGTCAAACAAAATGGTGGAAGCGTAAATAGTATACTGATGTAAAGAACGCACACGTGAACTTCTAACTTTCTTTGAACGTAAGTGTTTAGAATATTGAAACTGTATTTATAGTTAGTCACTACTGTGGCATTGGGGTCTGTTTGAGGTACAGCATTCTTGATTGCTTAATCCTTGACAAATATCCAATGGAAATCCCTCCATTAGAATATTTTGTTGCATAGTAGTAATGGTGAAACAACTATAACATAACGATCACGCTGACGTAACAATATCACAGATAGGCTTGTTGGATGGAAAAATTGGATGGAATTGCTGATGGGGAAAAATATTCTGTTAAAATGAAGAGGTGAGATGCACGTTGCACAGCTCAAATGTTTTAGGCAAAAATTGTTGAGCTTAAAACGGCAGCCTTCATGCAGTCATACAAAAATAACACTTGCACATTTGGATGTCTTATTTAACATGGTGTCCGAATGGCAGAAATAAGAGTATGTTAGTACATATTATACTTGGTCAATATCCCTGATTGTACAAATAAATGCAGTATTATTATGAATAAATTTATTGGGATTTGCATCTGCAAGATCACAGCCAGTGTGCTTCTACAATATTTTCTTTTAAGTTTGAATATATTTGGGGATATTAGTTGTTACACCAGTTTCTTCTAGTTAAAATTATCACAGTTACAAATATATATATATATATAATACAGAGAATGTATTTAATGTCCATTTAAATCTGAAATTTAAAAGTTAAATATGAACTTGATACAGAGGTAAACTTATAAGAATGTAAGAAATATGTAAGGCTTTATGATTGGGTATTGTTTTGTGCAGTCCCAGGGGAAGGCATGAAAGAGGATATTGCCTTGAACATTAAGAATTCTTTGGAGGAGGAAAAATACACAGAGAACTGCTATTTGATATGTGATCATGGATAGGCAATTTCTCAGTTTTCAAATCAGTGAAATGGGGCTAATGGTGATTGTCAGGACCATCATAAAATGAAATCACTAATGCTTTCATGTGGACTTGTGCAATTCATGAATCATGGCAATTAAACCCACTATTTATTCCTCAAGATTGGCGGTTATGTTACTATTTTATATGCTTCAGAAGCATCAAATTAAATTCTTATGTACATGTAATCCAGAAAAGAATGGTATTGCATATTTTGGATAGCAGTAAATTTTTAGTTAAACAACAAATAATTAAAATACAGAAAATTTTGTTACTGTTTATAAGTAACTGCTCATTGTGTGTTCTTTCTCAAAAAATATCAAGAGATCTTTATGTTCTCTTAATTATATTTTCAGTTTAGCAGACTTATTACCTTGCTTAGAGTAAAAGTATTTTCATCAGTTGCAACCTTGCCACCAAGTGTAGCAGTGCTTAACTGATGCTTCTGATAATGTAGCACAGTTCTGTGTTTTGCTGTATGAATTCATTTGACAGGACTATCTTGGATGTTGTATAGGCTTGAAACTGGTTGTGCTTAACACCTGTTTCATAGTAGGATACACTACTTACATAGATCAATTAAAACAGACATTTTTATGCTGTTATTGAGGGACCTCTTACATCTCATTTCCCATCCGTTATGAAGTCTGTTTTCAGTAAGACGCTAATCCCAATAGACATTCATACATGCCATATTTTG
Organism: Anser brachyrhynchus; assembly: GCF_964034855.1. NCBI lineage: Eukaryota > Metazoa > Chordata > Aves > Anseriformes > Anatidae > Anser > Anser brachyrhynchus. The sequence goes on along the minus strand of NC_137694.1, from coordinate 44,358,036 downwards.
TTGAAACCTCCTGCTTTAGCTTGCGTTGTTATGCCCATTTCACATATGTAGAAGCTCAGCATCAATTGCAGTATGTTATTTTTCCTGTAAAGGGTCCATTGTTATGCTTCCAGAATTTGGGATGCAAGGACAGGAAACATAGTCTCCTATAGACAAATGCATACCCCCTCCCCCCACCAGGGAAGGTGATTTTTTCTAGCCAAGAGCCTGAACAACCTAAGAATAAAAATAATTTAAATACTGATTTTTGCAGAATCTCTATGAAACAAACAGTTTAAAATGTTAAAAATCATTTTTAAAATCCTGTTTTAGTAAGCGATTTTAATTGGTAACTAAATCATAATTTTCAGTGTGCTTGATTATGATTTTTGGAAGAAGACATTTTTTGGTAACAAATAGAAGATATTTCCAAGGTGAAAAATAATTAATTAAACCTGATGTTATATTTTCCTTCCGAAATAAGAAAACATAAATTTCCCCAAATCTAGAATTTTTATAATAGCAAAAATATTAATGGGGTTACTGTGCTTTTATTACTTTTTATTACTGTGCTTACTGTCAGGAATTTTATTTATGCCAAAAATCTCTTAGTTATGAAATGTGGACAGTAAGACCAGAAGATATTTGATTAGTATGTTGGTGTTAGTTTGTAACAATGTATCTTTTCCTATTTGCTCTCCGCTTAGTGTTTTTCTATATTGTGTGCTAGTCATGTTTATATCGTGAGGTCATTTCCACAATGAATTCAGTGATACAGATGTGAATCACAATTTTTCTAAGAGATAATAGCTGAGGAAAATGAGTTGCAAATTTTACAACCGTTAAGGTTTGTGAATTTTTTTTTCTTTTCCCCAATATATTTTATATGTTTCTCTTAAATGTAGTGAAATCTAAGGTTGTTAATGTTTCTCAGTTACAACTGTGCTTGGACTATTTTATTACTCCTGTTCAGTATGTGATGTTACTGTGAGAGACTTATCTACACATACACAGCAACTGATAACTGCCCAACACAAATGATGTGTTCAGAATGTATGTTTGTAAGTCAGGAATTTTAGTTATATTTGGTGCACTATATCCTGTAGCATATGAAAAAAATGCTCTCTTGTTTCTATCCTACCTCAGGAAACAATGTTTATCAAGCTCCAGTGGCTTACCTTACTGTTCATCTGGTATTTGGATAGGGTAGTGGTGGTTTTTCTTTTTCTTTTTTAATTTTGATTTACTTTTTGACAGCTCATTAAGAAGCAGAGAGATAGGTTCTTCTCTAAAGCAATCTCTGTATACAAGTGGTTCTTGTTAAATTGGACAGTTATGGAGTGTCTTAATCTCTGCATAAAGTTCAGAAGAGAATTGTGTAATACATCATATTTAAAATTCCTTCAGCTCCATCCTTGCTTTGGATGTTAAAGCCTGGTGGCTGATTGCAAAGAAAGTAACTGTATAGTATTTTAGCTTTGAGTTTTTCAGTCAGGACTATCTGGAGCATGTATTTTTGTCACCCTTTGAGTTCTGAGTATCTTTTCAAAATACAAATTTTCTGTAATATTCTGGAATCTTAATTCTCATTCTTACAGAGAGATTTTATTTTGTGATTATAGTGTGTTCAGGTGTCGTACCTTTCTTGTTTTTTCCTTTCTTCCCCTTTCAGCAGCAATGGGAATCAGGAAATCCTTGATTTTGTATAGGATGTTTTAGGTTTCTGGAAGCGTCTTATTATTCAAGCTCATTTTTAATCTACAGATCAAATAATAAAACTGAGTGTCATGAATTTTAGAGATCCAGTTTCTGTATTGGTACTTGTATCTACAGAATGCATTAATAATTTATCTTAGAATGGGTCTAGTTTTGTTTTTACTTCTGTTGCATATTCTGGCTCTAGTTAATGTAGTTCTTATTTCTGATTGCTACTAATGGTCTGTTTTGACTATTTGTGTACATACAGTAAAACTATAAAATCCCAAAATGGACAGTAGAATTGCAGTTACACTTGAGTTTTATATGGCTTTATTTACGTTTTCATCTGAGGTTACGTTCGACACTAAAACCAGAATGCTGTTAGTGAAAAACGAATGCTTGCATGAAATTTTTTTAAGTGCATAAAGGCTATTAAACGGTACTTGAGCTGTGCCACTAATAAAATATGTATTTAACAAATATGTGTTTCTTAAGCAAAAAAATTGCAAAAAGTACATGACAAAACATGTTTTAATTGTCACAGCCCGCAGGCTTTAGCAGAAACCTGCTCACTTCTAGTATGGTAGCCCAACTTTGTGTGATCATTGTCTGTTGATTGATCTGTCCTCAAAAATTCTTGAAAGACTTGATTGTTGTCAATAAACCTGACAGTAGTAGGTCTCCAAGATAATTAATTCCAGCAAATTTGTGAAAATAAGCAGTTGGGGTGAGGAGAGATTACCACTATCCCCAGTGATGTAAAAGGCATGGAGAACCTCACAGGAACACGTTGTTTTGGGGTGATAAGTAGCTGGTCAGCCAGAACATAGGTACTGTCTGTTAAAGCAGTATGGAGGCTGTTGCATTAGCATACAACTTCAGGCTGTATGGTGCAGATGCTTGCCTGGTGCGGTAAGGCACCAATAATAACCTGGGGTTACTCTGATAAAAAGTAACAAGATAGTGTTTACAAATTTGCAGGAAACGTGGTTTTGTTTTTTTCTGTTGCGTGCTCATTATCTTGTTTAGTATTACTGACATTTACTTTAAAAAACTGCCCATGTTTGTAACAGCAGGTCTTCCCCCCCGCCTTTTTTTAGTAAGGATTCCTTGGTGTTGTAGCTAAAGGCGTAATAGTAACTATGTGGTATTAAATAAATGCCTGATCCTCAGTTGTTTGAAAGCTTTCATCATGTCATTGTGGAGCAATTCAGAATACTGTGTATACATATGTGTTCATATAAATGCCCTTGATGTTCCTTTGTGATTTACAAGCAACTTAAACAACATTTAAAAAAATAAACACCCACTAGCTTTGCCCTTTACGATGTTTGATTTTGAGATGTGTATGTTATAAATGTCTAAAAACTGTACTGATGAGTATCAGCTCTTATTTCTTCCAGGAATAAACATCAAATCACAGGAGGTCTTAAGAATTATTCTGCAGACAGCCATCTAATTTACTTAATAACTTTATTTATTATGATACTTAGGTGTACCAGTACAGTTTACTTCTTATGTTTAATCTTATGTTTTTAATACAGAAAAAGGTTTTCTCTTCTAGAGAAAACTCACATACTTAATGCAGAGGTATATGAATGACATGAACAGAAGTATTTCATCTAGCTGTTAAAATAACCAGTATATTTGCAATGCTGTCATTTTGTGCCGTCCTTTGCGTTATCCTCAATTTCGCAATACCATAAAGAAGCAATATGTTTAATAATAACAAAAAAAGACACCTGCCATGACAGGAAATTTCTTCCACAGTTGTCTCCAACCTATTAAGAAACAGTGTGGTCAGCAGGGCTAGGGAAGTAATTGTCCCCTTTTACGCGGCTCTGGTGAGGCCACACCTTGAGTACTGTGTTCAGTTTTGGGCCCCTCACTACAAGGAGGACATGGACGTGCTCAAGCGAGCCCAGAGAAGGGCAGCGAAGCTGGTGAGGGGTCTGGAGAACAAGTCTTACGAGGAGCGGCTGAGGGAGCTGGGCTTGTTCAGCCTGGAGAAGAGGAGGCTCAGGGGTGACCTTATTGCTCTCTACAGTTACCTTAAAGGAGGCTGTAGAGAGGTGGGGGTTGGTCTGTTCTCCCACGTGCCTGGTGACAGGATGAGCGGGAATGGGCTAAAGTTGCGCCAGGGGAGGTTTAGGTTGGATGTTAGGAAGAACTTCTTTACTGAAAGGGTTGTTAGGCATTGGAATGGGCTGCCCAGGGAAGTGGTTGAGTCACCATCCTTGAAGGTCTTTAAAAGACGTTTAGATGATATGGTTTAGTGGAGGACTTGTTAGTGTTAGGTCAGAGGTTGGACTAGGCGATCTTAGAGGTCTCTTCCAACTTGAATGATTCTGTGATTCTACTGCAGTTTCCACAAGGCACTTTTGCATAAACATTGCGCACTAATATTTTTTAAAAAACATTTCAAAGTGTTTTTAGAAAACTAGCACATTGGCATACACACTTGCTGACTATGTTAAATGTTTCCTTCATTGGTCCTACCATCAAGTGGTTTGGACTTGCAGGAAGAACTTGGATGTTGTGCAAACTTTGACTTTTCCTGACTCTAGTGTTCCTTGTCTTATGGTCGTCATGGATTTCCACCCCCACCCCCCTCCCCCCCATACAGTAGTTAAAGTAACTTTAATCTACCAAGTTCTTGCAGTTCTCTGTGATTTTCTTCTTGTGTTAGTCTACTTGACTGTGTAAATACAGGCATAAGGGAGGGTTTTAGTAGATGGTCCACTGAAACTTTAAATCAGATGCGTACTTCATTAAGTGGAGGAATTGTTTTGTTCACTTAATAAAGATACTACTCAAAAGAGGGTAAATAATATGGATGAGGTGTATTTTGTGCCCAGAGAAGTGTGGATGATGTGTAGTAGACTGATCTTTAGATCTACAACTTCAGCAAAATAAATGGTTTTGTGCTTTGGCTTCTTTTCGCTGACATTATAATGTGAAAACTTAAAAAACCCCGTCTGAAAATCTGTAATTTTCTGCCTTATCAATTGATTCTTTAGGGTCGGAGCCATAGTGTAAAATCTGACCCTACATAATGGCATTAGGGGGGAGGGGAGTGCCTGCTTGTATTACTTCCTTGTAAGGAAGGAAACAGGGAAATGACAGGCTACAGTTCTCTGAGTTTCCTGTTTGATGTTCATGATAAGGTTGGAAAAGGGAAGCTCCATTTTAGAAATTAACTTGTGACTAGAATAATTGAACTTGCTGAAATAGTACTTCAGTGGGTTGACTTGTCATTAAAAGACGGCAGAATTATGAATGTTGGGAGTTTTTATTGTGTGCGTAAGAGAAATGTAAACGTATGAGGTAACAAGTTAAAATTCAATTTCAGATCCTTTTAAAAATGCCTGATTTCCACATTTATTTATGAGTTTTGGAGAACCTGTATAGATGCTACCCAAAGTAGCAATAAGAAGTTGCAATCTCACACTTACATAGCATTTGTGCATTAATATGGATTCACTTCTTGGTTCCTTGACCAAAGTATTCACAAATGCATTATTCAGATCTCAATTTGATGTTTAATTAAGTATCTGATTTTATTTTAATATTCAATTTGGCTAATATTTTTAAATAATTAACATGCCTGTGGAGTTAAGTATGCTGAAATGAAGTCTGAGTACATGCATATGGTTCCTTAGCATTTGGTTAGATTTCTTGAGACTGGGTGTCTGTATTAACATGTCAGCACCTCTGTGTTTGTGAAGCTTTCTGATGAGGTGACTGACTGCATGTAGTATGTGACATGGATTCTGTTTTCTATGGGTCAGAGGGAAGCGTTCTCTCTTTTTTTATTATTATTTTTTTTTTTCAAATAGGCCAAAGTAGTTTTGCCTATACAAACCTATTTAAGTTACTGAGTTTCCATATAGAGAGCTCCAGGACCAAATGTTAGAGAATGCAGTACTGCACAAGTGTAGCTCTTGGGTTCCAGTGGAGACCCCCCTTAGGTTTACGTTGAATGTCCAGGACTGGAGATCAGAACTCAAATTTTGATCTAGGAATGTTGTGGATGTGCTAATTGTAGAATTCTCTTCTATTTAAAACGTCTGTTACTGTGGAAATCAAAGTGAACATATTTGTCATAAATGAAATAGTAAGTTTGAGTTTTGAAATGTTAAAAGTTATTGTAAATCACTGTAAGGTGAAGACATTTTATGTATAAAGTTCAGAGTAAACAACTTGGGGTTATAACTGGTTATTCAAAAATATTTCTTTCGAATTTGTTGTAAAGTTCATTTTGATGTGGTAATGGATCTTGACCAAAAAAAGCTTCAGTGTAGTAGGTAATTTTCAAGTGTCTGGTGTGTAATGAAATTGTGCCCCAGTCCTCAAAATTTTGCTTAAGAGACTGGTCTTTTGGGCATTTGAACTTAAAGCATATTTTAATTTAATTCTCTGAACATAATAATTAATGTAGCTTACTATAGGTATTAGATGTTCTCTCCCTTGTGTTGTGCTTTGGATCCATGTGTTCATGCTTTTTCCTTTGTCCTCGTATTAGCCAGGTAGTGCATTCAAACATACTAAGTTTGAAATACTAGTGCTGATGAGCACATCAGACAACTACTGCTGGCATGATTAATCAGTCCTGAAATAACCAGCTACAACTGGCAACAGATACATGCACAGTTACATAAGTTTAGATATTTTAATAGAAAAATGGATGGAGGGCATGCTCTATTTTCCTAACCTTTACAAAAAAAAAATAAATCAACATTTATTTCTTTCAAGATAGCCCCATCTGCTCTTGCATTTTTTTAAAAGAGCTGTATTTGGATTTTCTAGAGGACAAGTTACGTGATGCAGCAAGGCAGATATGGCAGCGCTCCCTCCAGATCTGATGCACTGTTGCCTGTATGACAGCAGATGATTGGCGTTAATGAACAAAACCTAAAGGGGAACCTTATTACCTTAACTTTAGCTTGCATTAAAATTGTGCATTCATCTGGCACTCCGCTTCCCCCTCCTATGACCACCCCCACCAGGTTCCCAAATCAGTTCTTTAAGGACAAACTTCTTTGCATTTAAAGAACAAAAACATTAAAAAAATAAAAATTGCTGAAGGGATTCTAGATCTTTGGGGAGGGTGAACTGTATGACTTAAAAGAATGACTTAAAGAATTAGATATGTGGTTTCTGTGGTGACTGAAGTTCCTGAGTGTTCTTGAGTTGTGGGGTTTTCTAGCTTCCTTATTTCTAAAGCAAACTGTCTTTTTTTGTTTTTCCCAAGTAAAACTTTTATTGGACAACTAATATTTCGAATTTCAAAATTAACAATACCATCCCTTTTGAAATGAAGGTATGGATATAGTTTGGTATTTGTTTTTGTTGTCACTTTCCTTTTGTTTAAAGGATTGAAATGAGGCTACTCTTGAAAAGTATGCCCTAATGTTTGTCAGTTCTAGGCATGAAGTGGCTCTATCTATGGCTGTTAATATGTGAAGTGGATTCCGAACTGCCTGGAGTTAGGGAAGATTTGAAGTATGTGATACAAATCCTAACTGCAGGCCTAGCAAGGCTGCCTCCCTTAATATCTAATGGGTTTTTGTTTATTTTCTGTTCTCTTTGCCAGTGGTGCTCTCAGTAGCTGCAACGTTGCAGCCATGCGTTAACCATTTTCTGCCTAAAAACCCATTTCTCTGGCCTTCCTCTCCCTGTGCCGTTTGTTGCAGTGTGGCAAAGAGGGAGGTGCTCTGCTGTATGAATGTCTTATCCGCTGCTGAGTTGTCACTGAATGGCTGGTCTTGAGTGCACAGTGCAGCCATCTTAACCACGTTTTCAGTGCAGCTGAGACAGTGCAGTTTCAAAATGGCTGCCGAAGTGTTCTTCATTGCAGCATTTAGCTTGACTGTATGCAAATGAGCAGAGCTGTTGGCACCACATGCTTCAGAACTTGGAGGTAAGCACTAGCTCTGCTTTGCTGAGAAACAATTACAAATTTTGTTCAACCAAAATGTTAGAATTCTAACCTATATAAAATACCTTAAAGAATTGTATTTTTTTTTGTCAGCAGGAGGGCGTGGTTTCCCCCTCTCTCCCCCCCCCCCCCTTCCCTGAATTAATTCCCAGACCTCTATCCTTTCTCAGTTACAGAGTAGATTGGGTGGGACAGGAGAGGTCAGAGGTCATACCTGCATGTCTTGTTAAACAAATGATTTAATTTTGGCTTGCTTCCTTACCAGGCCAGAAGAGCTATTACTTCATGCTGCCCTTTCTCAAAAACTTGCCTCATGGTTTAACTAACACCTAAAATAAATTCTTTATGAACTTAATTGCGCTTTTGTAATTGAGTGGCTAGATTTACATTTGATACCATGTTTTCAACATGCTAATTTTTTCCCAAATGTTAAATGAGAACTACAAAACCTAAGTAAATACAATTGGATAGTGATGATCACGTAAATGTTAACCATTTTGCAGGTACCAGTTATTTGCTATTCAACAATCATAGTAGCATAAATCCTGTAGAAGTACTGCAAAAAATACAGTGAAAGTTTCAAGTTAAATTGTTCTTTCATTTCTTAGGTGAAATCTGAGTTTCAAAATACTGGTGGCTTCATGTGACCTAGGCATTTCCTGTGCATGTTACTGGTTAAAGGAGGCCTAGCTATTTGTCATGCTTGATGCTCATTAAAAGGTTGTTGGTAGGTGTTGGCATCCAGGGGCATGAAGCTGGGAGAAAAGCAGTGCTCAGATTTTTTTTCCATTGGGGAGCGGGAGAACAATGCAGGAGGAAGAGGTTAAGACGTTTTTCCTCATGACTCACTTATCTTCTTTTTTGGAGTTTGTCTTAAATACCTAACTAAGATCTTCATGGGGTCTTAAGCTAGACACGTGTTAATTTTACAGTAATTATATAGGGAGTTATTTGAAGTTCTCCACAAACATATTAGGAGCAGCAGAAGAGCTGGATAACTCATCAGTATATAGTTAATAATATTTTCCTGTCTGAAGTTGAACTTAGTGCAAAGGTTGTGAAAGTCTATATTAATGCCTGAAAGTTTACTTCTTCCTCAGTATTTTTGCACATTGACCTGGTGCTTTTAGCATATTCTGTAACAAAGCACTTGGTGGTTAAATTAGTCTTTAAATACGTTCTTGCATAAATCTTGTAGTGGTAATGGCAGTACAGTCTTCTGAAGAAACAAAGTATTTTGAACAGATAGTGCACTATCAGGTTTTCAGAAGATGTTGTTGCATGTCTACCTGTGTATTTGGTGTAAGAAATAAAATAGTAAAGAAGTCAGTGAGTCAGGAATTTAAGGCTAAGTTGATTGTTGACTTCAGCTAACTGTAAATCTGTAAGTGGTCATAGGCCCTCCCTGCGTTAGGGTAACAAGTCAGTGATAGAAATAATGCAAATGTACAATCACAGGTGATGCTGAAATGCAATTAGGTAGGTAGTCTTATTACTTCTTGCTAGTGGAATTTTGTTCAGTGGTCTTGACTTACGGCAGTTTTTACTTCATAGTCATTTTTAGTGGTTAAGAAGGTAGGTAAGATACTGAAATCAGTTGGGCACTTCCAAATGTCTGAAAAGTTGGACAACAAATTCTACTTATTTTGCTAAAGAGTGCCTCATTTAATAAGTGCATATTCATAACGTAATGAGATTTCCTGCTTCCCATCCCCCAAACAATCTTTTTGATTTCTTACAAGATACTGAGTCAAGTCATCCTGACCCCTGTCTTAAAAATGATTACTGAGGTTTGTTTATATGGTTTTAGTCAGTTATTGTTGCTGATTAATTCCAGATGTTAATAAGTCATTGCTTGAAGCAAGGAAAAACAATTCGTTCTTTATGATAAGACAACTGAAGTCCTACGTGGTAGTCACTGAAGGGCACAAAATTTTGTCTAAAACGTATGTTTCCATACATATACGTGAAAGCTGTCAAGCACTATTGATTCTGATGGTTTTTTTGTTAACCCCTCTTTCATGGGAACATGAAAAGGGAAAGTGGCTGATTTTTTGACATTCACTGTTAAGGAGTAGTTCTTCACATGTATTAGATTTGAGTACAGTAACGTACATGTACACTGTGTCTTTCATGCAATTCTTTTAGTGCCTTTTTTGGCACCCAAAAAAACCCAGAACTTTCTATGACCCAAGTAAGGTTATTCCCATTTTACAGAAAGCACGATGCCCGGAGAGATTGCCAGGGTTCAGAGGAAAGCTCTCCTCAGCTCTGCAGTGTTTGCCTTTTCCTTTGTTCTTTGGTTTACTTTCTAACAGGCCATTTTGAAAAACATCATTCTTGGAAGTGCTGTAGGAAATGACTGGCCCAGCAGGGAGGCATAGTGTGTTTCTGTTGTAGTGAGATGTGTGGGTGTGTGATGTGGTTGGGGTTTTTTGTTTGGATGATTCTCTTTTTTTTCCGTCCCTAAAGTGGGCGTTGGAATGCATAAAGTATGGTGAGTTTTGAAACCTGTGTTAACATGGAACACATTCCTGTTTTCAGAAGTTCAAGTATACAGTAATGGTTGATGTGCAGAACACACTGGTAACTGTCAATATGACTCTCTTCTTCTCTGTCCAATGTTGTTAATAGTTGCCTTTTTGACTACTGAAGAACAAACAAAAAACATTTGATTTACTTGCATGTGAACACTGCACTCTAAAGAATACAAAGATACACATTTATTAAATATATAAATTATGTGTATGACTTAAATTAGAAACAGTTGTGCGTAATGAATTATCAGCTTTAACTGAATTGATTGCTGTGCATTTTAAATGTGAGATATGTTGTCAGATTCTCCACTTCAGAGACCTGCTGCATTCTAGAACAATTAGTTTTGTACTGTTGATACCTGAACTTGAAGGGTAGGCTTCCAGAAATAAACAAACTCTGAATAGGGTAGCAGTGTCAAATACATGTGAGTTTCCAAGAGAAATGTGCAACACTGAAGGAGTTTATATTTTTTTTCTCCAAGTGGTGTATTCAAGAAAACTATTCTACTTTTCCATTTGTGCTTCATGTAGCAAATGAACATACAAATGCTTCCTAAATTGTAGCTGCTTGGAACTATTCTAACATGGCTTGGTTATTTTTTATATTCTTAAAACTCAGAATTGTCTGAAGTTGCACAGCTGCGTCTTCTATTTAAGAAGATACTCTGGGAGAAAACAATCTCAGGCAGGATTCAAACCAAACTGGAATGGATTGCTGAATTAATGCAATACTCCTTAATCTATGCAAATCACTTTCAAACAGCTGACTAGATTGGTTCTTTAAGTAGTAGAACTAAATGGTTGTGGAGTACTAAAAACTGTTTTTAATCTTAAATACTTAATCACATCATGATTATCCTGGAATAGTTAAAATCCAAGTTCATTTTTAGCTGTAAAATTTACTGTGGTTTTCTCCAGAATTTAGTGTCTTTAAAGGATTTATGAGTTAAACAAAATATGTATTTTTTTTCCTGCATCATCTTGACTTGCATGTTTAGGCCTTCCCGTTTTTCAGTATTCAGTAAATAAATTTTTAAAAGATCATGTAAATTTGAGTAAAATATGACTTTTTTTCTTCTCTGTGGTTGCTAAGGAGTCAACCAGTATCTTACTTTTCTGAAACAAAGGGAACACAACATTTTACTGTGGTGCAGCCTGAACGTTTCTTGTTTTAAGTGCTTTCTAACCCCTTTTATATAGTAGAAAAGCAGATACAACTAGTGTTAGTCCTGCCTTTCCTGCACCTTCTATTGCTACAGGCTTCTGCTGTAAAATATTGTGAAGTAAACCATACTGGCTAAGATAAGCACGTGATTTGACAGGCGGTTCCATATTACAGCAATGAGCACAATTTTCTGTGCTGTCCAAAGACTAACTCAAGGAAGGTTAGGGAGCTACCAAGATTCTGGCTGTTACATGAGTGTTCAGTTTCATGCTTTGGAAAAAAAGGGAAAGTCAGAGGGAAAAGGGATGCTTTGGGCCGCATATGTGCTGCCTAAAGAGTTTTCCCTTGTTCTGTGATTTTTTTTTCCCCTTATTTTTCTTTTGAGCTACTAAAGACAGGTTTCATCATGATGTTTTTACTCTTTTTAAGACAAATTTTGCCTATGAAATGCTTACACAAATCATTTTGTAGATTTTTTTCTGTACCTTTCTGACATGTATCAACTATGACATTTAAAATGAGAATATTGTCTAACATATGTACCAACTGAAACCATACAGCTAATAATTACTTTCAAGACAACTGGCCTTATTACTTTTGACTGTAACATCTGCTGTTTGAGGTCCTTTCTGATCACAGGCTAGAAAACTGTGTGTGCATGTATGAGGAAAAGACCGGGAGACCGGCTTTGAGTACGCGAAGTAGTAGAAGCTTTTTAACATACTGTATTGAATGTAGGAAAAACAATCATTTTATTTATTTATTTTGTAATGGCAATCCATGGAGAATGGAAGGGACTATGATTATGTTTTTTTCTCCAGTGTCACTCTGACACTTAAAGACAAAACCAGCAACCACCACCAAAGCCGCCCTCTGCCTTTGGAAGACCCTAAAATGGCGGCCGTGCAGGTTCTGCGGCCGACTCGGCCCGCCCGGGCTGCGAGGCGCGGCAGGGCCCTGCGAGCCCTGTCAGCGGGCCCGTGCCGACCAGGCGGCCCGCCCTGCTCCTGGCAGCCCGCCCGCGCGTTTCTGGACGGTGACCCTGCCGCGTGGAAACGCGCCGCGTCTGAAAATCGCCCCTGCCCTAGCCGGCCGCGCAGCAAGGCGCAGGGAAGGCGGCAGAGCAGCGGGAGTGGGCGTGACGTCACTCGGAACGTTCTGGAAGCGGGGTGGTGCCGCCCCCAGGCAGCAGCTGGAGAACCCGGCCGCGGGGCTGCCTGCAAGCTCCGGACCGGATTTCCCTGAGAGGACTGGAGTGGAGACGAGAAACGCAGCGAGTCAAGGATCTGACTTCATACTGTCTCTTTCAGTGTTGAGAATGGTAGTGTTGTGCTGGAATTTGTGCGGAAGGCAGTAGAGCTGGTGTGTGTAACTTCATGTAGGTAATGCAAGGCTCAGGTTTTGCCTCCGTATGTGTGGTTTTTTTAAGGCAGCATTGGTGCCCTTTATTTCCAAGTACTGAGCCTGTTCAGCTGATGACTCATTCGGCAAATGACAAAAGCATCACTGAAAGATGTATTCTGCACAGTGCTTAAATGTGTTAACTTACACAAATCTGTCTGAAAGTAATATAAATCAAAAGATGCACGTGAAATAATAGACGGGTAACACCAGATCACTTACATGGTTAATGGTTGTTACTCTAATGTGACAATCATTGTGGGAGAATATCAGTTGTTGCTTTGCACATCACTTCAGGTTTTTGGACACAACATCTGAGCCTGAATTGTAACAACCAAAAAAGAATAATTTGCATTACTAAATACTTTGACATGAAGTTGGAGTCTTTGTGATGTTATGATAAGCAAACTGCATTATGCTGAAATAACCTAGAACCAGCCATACAGCAAATTGTAATTCCATGGTGGAAAAGGGACATTCAGAGTAATTGGATTATATATATCCCCGACACTGTTAGCATCCTGAAGAGAAGCAATGGGGGCAACAAAAGAGGCCAGGAGCACAAAGCAGGCTTTCCTGGTCCTGAGGTGGCTCTGCCTTTGTCCTACTCAAATTGCAGGCATTTGTCTCCATCATTTTCCTCTTCCCTGTGTATACCACTGAATGGTGCAATGCTGCAAGTACAGCAGCGTTGCTAGATGCATAGCCCAACACTACTGTGGTTTAACTTATTTTTTTTAGGGTTTGCAAATTCATATTTATAAGCAGTATAATAAATGGTATATTTATTTGCCTTGAGTTGTGTCATATGCTAGGAGTTTCTCATAAGGCTACAAATGTGGAGGGGAAGGTATTGGATAATGATTCATCTTTTACATAAACACATTTAATAGTAAACAAAGCCTGGTTTATTTTTTTTCCCCAGAAAGTAAGGTGAGTTTTAGAGTAGACATTTGTAAAATATAACTTATTTGTTAATATAATGGGACTTATGACTGGAAGTGAAAAAGGCAAGAATTAAGAAATTAACTATTTGAAGTTGGAGCAAGGCTGAAATCTGAGCTTCTCTCTCTACCTGTCAGTATACCCTTTTAGGTAGTTGGAGAGAGAGCCCACAGCTCCACCTGCCCGGTGAAGGGGGGTGGGCTGGGGGTGAGTGAAGTGTTAACAGTAAATTAAACGAAATGGCCAAACACGTTACCTGTTGTCAGTAGGTTAAAACCGGATTGCTCTACTTCGGAGGCTACAGTTCCTTGTTATTGGTAGGCTGTGAATTATTGGAAATACCAGTTACAGAGAAGCTGATTGCATGTGCATAGCCATTTATTCAGCGTTATGCAAATCACTATAAAATGCTTACCAGAACCTTCCTGACCAGTGCAGTGTTTTGCAGTTCTGCTAGGAACCTGTTTCAAGGGGGCATTTCTTTGTCAGAGACCACTGACAGTTTTTATAAACACTGCGATTACCACTTGACTTTTGGCATGGCTCTGGACTGTCAGTAAGCAGATAGGGTAGCCTCCATATTCTAGAACTCGTGGCCGTCTCTGGGGGCCGGGGGGGAGCCTTGCCTGGCAGCATCCTGCTGCAGCTCCCTCTTGAACTGGGGCCCCCTTTATGTAAATTTTCACTGGCGCCGGCTAGCTGTAACTGCAGTCTGGCTCTGCCTCGGCAGCAAGGAACATGTGTCCTGGAGTTTCCCTTGCAGGGATTGCAGGAGCAGTCTGGTTTCTGGGCAGAGCCCATGAATTTGTAAAGGCATACAAGGGAACCTCGGTGTGGTTAGATCGCTAGTGTGTGAAAACACGGCGGAGATTTTCAGCTCGCTTCTTGGTTTTAGTGTGCTGTCTTATGCTGGGCTGTAATAAATTTATGCTCGTTGGTACTACCGTGTGGTATGTGGGAGGTACCTCGCTGCACATAGTTGCTGCAGTGCTAAATAGTTGGCAGCACAGAAGGCAGCACAAAGAGTTCTGATTGTGGACACTTGCAGTTGCAACGTTCCCTTGGAGGCTGTGGCATGCTTAGTGAGCTGCAGTGACACTCCTGACACTTTCATTCACTTGTGTGGGGGAGTGGGAGTTCCTGTGTGCTGCAACAAGCTGCTGTAGGCTACTGGCTGGGAGGTACAACAGCATAGCTGGATGGAAAATAGCACTTATGCTGCTGTGTAAACAAAACAAGATCTGAGTATCAAGATGGCCGACCTGGAAGCCTACTTGTAGCTCATGCTACTTATGCAAATGAGCTGCGTGTCAGTGGCTTTCCCACAGGAGGAAGTTCATTTGGCACGTGTCAAGTTCTCATCAGGTAAGAGAAGCAACTCGTTTTCTGCATTAATGTTTCCGAGGCCTTTAAAGTAATTTTTTCCACTTAGGTGCCCAGCCCCCACCTTGGCAATATGCCAGTTGTATTAGATTAAAATTGAAGAGGCATTTTTTGGGAAGCCTGGAAGTCACTTCTTGATGTAATTATTTGGGGTCACTGTCATTGGAAGGAATGTTAACTAACAATTATTGTAAAATGTTTGCATAGGTTAAACTGAAGACTCTAAAAATACTAGTGTTCTAATATTAGAGTGTTCTCTTTGCTATTGTTGGTTTTTTTTTTTTTTGGTTGCAATCCCCCACTGTTCTGCTACTGTGTTTTTTGTCTCTGTAGCGACATCAGTTGATGCAAATGGGGGCATAGCACTACTGTGAGCCCACCCCTAAAAGGGTGCAAAATTAAGAAGGTGGAGTATACCAGTGGTGTGGGTTTCTTTTGGTTTGTGTGGGTTTGGTTTTTTTTGGCTTCACAGTATTTTGAAGGAACTTAATTATCCTGGTTGTGGTTTAAACAGTCATCTTTTTGAGGTGGCAAAGCTGTTCAAAATTCTGGACGCTGAACTGTTAACCATGTATCTTTTAGTATAAATGTGCATTCACAAGTGCTTTTATGTGAATTTTTAAAAGGTGTTATTTGTAAATAGGAACCAGATCAGAATATATTTATCTGATCTGCCCCCTCAGATAAACCTCAGAAGATATTAGGCTTGTTAAAATAGCAAATTTTAACAAAATCACAGTATTGCTAACTTCATAACATACTGTGCTGTAGTTATGCATGTAGTAACATGAAAGGAATGTGTTGAGCAGATGTGCTGGTTCTGCACTAGTGTATTTGCATTGTTGCCATTTTATAGCCCGAAAAATTTGGGACAGAGTGGGAGACAGGAAAGTGGAGATAGTAAAAGAAAATGACTGGATTTGGGAAGTCTCTAAGCTAAACAAAGTAAAGACTTGGAGATGCATGAACAGGCCAAGCAATACATGGAAAGAGTGATCTCCTGTAAAGGTAAATGGCAGCTGAAGATAGGGATATACAAGTGGCAGTAGACAGGAGGTGGGTCCAGATGGAAAAATGAGATTAATCAAAGTGAAACTAAAAAGGTAGAGGGGCAAAGTAGGTAGGCAGACTATTTGAGCTTAAAATGAGGAACTGATAGAGACTACAAATACTAGAGCTGTTCTGAAATGGCCTTTGAATTAAGGCCAAGAGAAAAGGTATAAACATGCTAGGAAAGGGCTAGCTACAGCTGGTTGATATTGAGGAGAGGGAAAGTTAATGATAATAGAGAAAGGTATTGATAATGACAGTGTAAAACACTGCATGCCAAAAACTTGGGCCAAGTTTTTGCCTTGTATCTAATATCCTTTGAAATGTGTAGTAACCGTTTTCTTTAGTGGAATCTTAGGATTTGATACGGGATGCAGTTTTGCTTGCTTGCATGCATGTCCAGACTAACAAAAATGTAATAAAATGGTGTGTGTATGTGCATGCAAACGCATGTATAACAAAGTACATAAATAGGTATGTGGTGGATTTCTCCGAGTAAATTACACTAGCAATCACAGTTAACTGTTTTAGAGGTTGAACATAAAAGGCAAATTCTGTTAAGATCTGTCTTCCTTTTATTGCGGTGTGACAGAAGCAATTCAGGGCCCTTCCCTCATTTTCTGTACAGAGCGTAAGTGTGAGGATGGTAGAGGGGAAGAACGGCATTGTGGGACATGAAGAATCTAGAAAACTGGTTATCTGAGAGGAAAATCCTGACTTAATATGGCAAATGATAACAAAGGCGAGATTGCTAGGATTCTTTCTTCACTTTTATTAGTCACGTAGGTGACAATGGTACCATGGTTTGTAGTGAAATAGAAAAGACGGGATATTACGGTGATTGCCTTTGTTCTTTAGATAGAAGTGGGGTGGTTGAGTGTCTTGCAGGTGATTAAGGTACATAATCTAGAAGTTACAACAGAAAAGTCCATGACAGACATTTCTAAACAGAAGCTACTGACAGGTCTTTGTAACTTGCACCCAGGATGTCTATTAAATAAATAAAAAAATGGATGAAAATATTTTTCATCTGAGGTGTGTTGTCCCACCCCGAGACCTCTTAAAATACAAAATAAATTCCTGAAGACCTGGAAGACTGCTTGCTTAAAAAAGCTCAAGAAGGATGACCTATATAATGAATTCAGGAAATGAAGAGAAAAAAAAATGCCAAAAAAAGTTTAATGGAAATATTTTTTTTATTTAGAAAAATACTAAATATGGAAGTAAAATTATATCTAGAATAATACTACATTTGTTTTAGAACACAGTTGTTTGGCATAAACACTCGCTATGTGTAATGCAGTTATGCCTTGGTACAGCCTTCTTAGGGAGAACAAAAAAGCACCTGTACCATGTAAATTGAATACCTTTTTAAAAGCTTGAAGGGGTGGGGGACTGACAACAGTGTTACTGAAGGAAGCATGTTCCAAGTCAAGCTTCTTTATGAAGGGTACTGTAAAGAAGTTCTGTTAATTTGTATATGGTAAAAAAGAATGGAATCACCTGGATTGCTTGTTCAGTGGGACCTGTTCAGTCTACTGTTGCACAGCAAAATCTGAAATTGTACTTTAGTGGATAGTTTCTAAACGTACATACATGCTTAAGAAGAAGCTGGACTCTGGGATTAAGTAGGGATCATAGAGCCAAAAAGTTGTACCAAAGCCCCAAGGGTAGAGTTAATGTAAAGGGACTGAAATTCTGTTGAATATAGAGCAAGATTAAGGAAGTCACTTACTTTACTTCATTAAACTCCTCTTGTTGTACTGATGATATGAAATCTGTATCACTACAGGTTATGGTCTTGTCCATAGATTTTAACAATGTCAAAAAATTAGGAAGGGTCCTGGGAAAAAGCACAAAAGTGACTCTGGCTGAAGAACGTAGAATCGCGGAATAATTTAGGTTGCAAGGGACCTCTGAAGGTCGTCTACTCTGGTATCTTCAAAGGAGGGTTGCTTCAAATTCAGATGAGGTTACTCCAGGGTTCCTCAGTGTA
Source organism: Anser brachyrhynchus (assembly GCF_964034855.1). NCBI lineage: Eukaryota > Metazoa > Chordata > Aves > Anseriformes > Anatidae > Anser > Anser brachyrhynchus. Next base: position 44,339,941 of record NC_137694.1, on the reverse strand, counting down.
AGGCCTGAAAGTCTGAAAGGGTGGAGGTTCCACAGCCTCTCCAGATAAGCTGTTTCAGTGTTTGATCACCCTTAGAGTACGAATTGTTCTCTACATCTATCTGGAATTTCCATTGTAGCAAGCTGTATCTGTTGTTCCTTGTCAGTATGTTGTGCATCTCTGGAAAGAGTCTTTTTGTCCTCTCTATAAATGCCAATTAGGTCGTTTAAGAGAGCAATTAGTTCTCACTTTGCAACCTATTCCTGTTGCTACACAAATTCAGCTCACTAGTTTAACCTCATCTGCCACATTCTCCATTCTTAACCATCTTGGTGGTCCTCCAGTGGACTGTCTCCAGTTCATCAGTATCTCTGTTGCATAAGGGGTGGCAAAAGTGGATGTGCCATAATTCAGATGTAGTTTCACAGGTGCCAAACAGAGTGGCATAATAACTTCCTTTGACTTGTAGAATGTTTCTGCTTATGCAGTCTAATCTTCTGTCTGTAAGACAGAATGAGTCTGTTTTAGCTTATTAAAGAGATAATCAGGATAAAGCACTAATTCAAGGCAGTAATTCCAGTGTATAAGTTGTTTCAGAAAGCAAAAATACCTACTTAAATAGGATCTCCAGTCTAGAGACAAAAGAGAAGTAATGGGAGACTGGAAGGAGACCAACTAATGTTTAAAAGCAGTGATTTTTTTTCTTTAATTATATTGTAAGTGAATAAAGAAGCAGTAAGTCTTCATGTTTTGTCTTCCTCCAGAAAGACATCCAATCTTCGTTTGGAGACAGGCTTTACTTGAAAGGATGGCTAACCTGTGACAATTAGATGTTGTATGGCTTTGGAGCAGCTAATGTATGACTTAACAACTGTGGCAACTCTGCAGCTGGGTTACATGGGATAGCGTTGGCATGAAGTCTTCCATATAATCTAAATTTTTGATTATTTGATAAAGTTCTCTGGTTGGAACCATTACGATTGGTATCACTAGTTTGACCCAGACCTGGCTACGTATTTAGCCAAACCTTGCCCTCTAATGTGGTGCCTTTCACTTACTACTGTGGTGAAACCTCACAAAAGTTGTCAAAATCATCAGCCCAAGAATAATTTCTGAACTGTTTCGTGCTATGGCTCTTAGCCAAATAAGATACTTGCATGAAAAGGTCAAGAAAATTGTCCAAGTGTACATTAGTCATGTGCCATTTCGGTTTCAGGAAATGGATGGCTAAGGGCATTCAATGGTCAAGGCTTAATCTCCATGCAGCAAAACTTGTAACTATTGGATGAAATCACAAAAGGTCAACAGAAGCAAAATTCTTAATATTCAGTCATCGTAGCGGCATATAGTCAGTTACCTTTTAAAATTTTAATTTCTCTTTCGTTGTGGGCCTTTTTCGTAACTTATGGTCAGATCTGCCCTAAAATTTCACTTTAAGTGATGTTTTTCGTCTGCATTTGAGTGTTTGTTTTTAAATCAAAAACAATAATAAAGCTGTGAATAGTGTGACTTTTATACTGCCTTGGTTTAGAGCTTAAATGGCGTTTTCATCTTGTCTATGATCAGTCACAAGCATAGCTATCAGTTGCAGTATAGACCTACACTGTATGTGGGAGTGAAGCTGGAGGGACAGGATGACGCCCTGTCCAGCTACTCTGAGTAGATCTTAACCCTGCTTAGGAAAGATCAGCTAATCTATGCTGCAGACAATGCATGTATTACATTTACTGAAGATAGTTACGCTCATGCAGTTTTTCAACTTTCATTCAGTTAGAGCATCAGCATCTTCCAATCCGTGCAGTTATTTCTTTCTTTTTATGGGGCCAGGAAGGAGAAATTTTGAAGCTCTGCCATGCCTTCTGGATTTGTTATCACACAATGTGATGGAAAGAGTTCCAAACATGCTGTAGCCAAAGATTTCCTATTACTGTCTTAATCCATCTATTACAAGGTTGACAGCAGCATGGAGAATTAAACTAATGTCTCATAAGCTAATTGCAAAGGAAGAAAGTTGTAGTATTACAGCAGCTTTCTTTTGTTGGATAGGATAAGTCAAATATCATATGCACCAGTACAATAGCTGCATGTGTATTCCAGGAAACCTTGCTGATGGTAATATGGCAAATTTGGTTGATAATTCATTCTCCAGCCTAGGAGTGAGCTCAATAATGGAGTAGGCATTACAAAACCACATCTAAGGCTGTTCATTTGTCACAGAAAATCCAGCTATCATAGGAATTGTCAGAGTTAAAAGGTTAAAACTTAACTCTAGTGCCACTTAAAGCAGATGATGCAGGCTCTCTGTTGGTTTGGACATGCCATGATTATTTCTAATTTAGTAAGGGAGAAGAGCTTCCTCTGGGGTAAGGCTTTGCTTCCACCTTCTAAAGAAAAATGATTGTCTCTAACACAGCTAGTGTTCATTTAGCAAGGTGTTAGAAAAACAGCCTGCAGAATAAAGAAAGTGCTTTAATGTGTACAAACCTGATAAAATACTGGCTGATACTTGAGCAGTCAAAAGCTAAGATTATTTCTCTCTCAGTAGGTACAGTGCTGTTTGCTTATATGCAGAGTCGGAGAGGTTTTTGATCTTTAAGCACAATGATTTATTTATTTTTAAATCTTAGGTCTGCTAATGAACACAGTGTGTATCTGTGACATTAATCCATGTTTGCTGTTGACTTTCCCTAGAGGGAGATAGAAGAACTTCAGTGATCACTACTCTAGTTATGGTAAAATGGAAGACAAACTTTTCTTCCTAAATAGCTGTAGTAGTTAATTATTCTGTTCAAAGGCAGCGTATGTAGTAATTTGACAATTGTTGGTAGGATTTTATTTCTACTGACTGAAGGCCTTCTGCGATAGTACTGTAGCCCCTGCATCACTCGGGGAAGGCCACAATACTGTTAGCAGCAGCCTTCTTGAGAATTTTTCACCTTGAGAACAAGATGGAAATTCTCAGGATTTGTTGACTATTTAAAATAAAAAACACGTTAATACCTGTGTTTAGACTTGAAGCTTCAGTTGGTTCTGAATAACAAAGTCAGCTTACAATTGTTTGAGTTTTGAGAAGAAACCATTTGGCCATCCCCTGCATGTGTCGTGATGGTAAAGAAGGCTGGTCTAGAAAAAATGTCTGCACAAGCACTGAGGTCAGAGTATTGTGAAGCTGAGTCAATACTATGAACATGAACCCACAACACTAGGATGTTAAGATGTGGAGCAGTACTTTGAAACTTTTGCATAACGACAAGGTGCACCAAAAAAAAAAAAAAGACATAATCCTAAATTTACAAGAACTCTAACACAAAAGACCATATATATACATACACAAAATGACAGCATCTGCTTCCCTGACCTCTTTTACACCATGCTGTGCCATATGACTAGTTAAACAATTATATGCAAATACGTTGTGGTCTTGATATAATGTAAAGAGATTTCACTAAAATTCTGCAACTGGGTATCAGTTGTGGTTAGTGAGAAGGTTCCTGTGGACACCAAACTAAGATGCTTTCTAAGCTTATAGTTTGCTTGTAGAATTGCGTCTTGATTTGCAGTGCAGTTTAGAGATTTTTTTTTAATATAAAGCAATTTCAAGTTGATGGTTACTTATAGCTGGATTTCTGTTCCCCTCTTGCATTTGTGAATAGATTGTCATGTTATGACAAATAATGATAATGTTATGTATTTTGTAAAAGGTGAAAAGGAGAAGCTTGTTTTCTGCTATCTATCAAGCAGATGTTTTATTTTGTGAATCATCTTCATTATCGTGCATAAAATCACTTCTTTAGGAGATCAATCACCAGGTAAAAAGTGTTAGGTAATTAGAGTTAGAAGTACGGTGTTGTAGATGAGTGGTTTCTCAACATGAAGTGATTTCTGGTGTTTTTTTCTTCTGTTTGGAAAGGTAGGGGATATTAACAACTTCAAAAACTTTTAATACAAAGTCATTTTCTAAGCTCTTGATGGCTATCATTGTGGACGTTAAATTGAAAACATATGTAGTGGTGATGTTTCCCATCTACATAATCTGAGCTTTTCATGCGAGATTCAGTCCCAATTTTGCAAGAGGACTATAATGAACATGGACTTCTTATTTGAGTTAAAATTGAGAAATGGTATTGATTTGTTTTAGAGCTCTTCTTTACCCATCCTTTTTAGAGGTTTAAGAAACCATCCTTTATATACAATATGAAATATTAATTTGCTACTGTTATTGAGCTAGTACAGCCCATGTTAATGATGTCCTTTTGTTGAAGGCTGAGGATAATTTTGAATTGGACTTTGTTTTTGATGTGTAAAAATGTGAATAAAACGATGTTTCGGGGGTTTGGTTCCTTCAAAATATACTGCAAAATACTGGCTTTTATTAGTCCCTGAGAGGCTTTTCCCTACAGTACTTGAGTTGTTTGTTGGTAGCTTGAAGAAAGAAATGAAGTATTTACTGTGTGCTTCACACTCTTCTGGAACTGAGCAGCAATGACTGTCTGTCTGAGTATAATTCATTGTTTAGTTTAGTTTCCAAGGATGGGGTTGGCTTAACAGGCAGTCTTACAGAGCCATTTTAGGTGCTTTTGGATGTGACTTCTGGATCTGAACTATGATTCTAGAAGGGCCCTGGTATCTTCTAGGTCACGTTATATCTGCCAGCTTCATACAGAGTCTAGAGCGTCAAAAATGGCACTAGTTGCCTATTTTGATTAGTTGCTTACTGAGTCTTATTTTGTGTGATCGTAAGTTCCTTTTTGAACCTCTACATTTACCGCAGTTTGCTCTAGTCTCCGTATGCTGTTGTCCTTAAAGGTGGAAGGTTCAAGCATTTCAGAACTCTTCAAGAGAAACATGGCTTTATACTTTGCTTAAACTGTGTTAAGATAATGGAAGACAAGTTCTGTCTTCCTCTATGAAGATACGCCACTATGGTCTGTGCTCACGTAAATTTGGATGATTTGATAGAACAAATGGATTTTAGAAGCACTGTGTAAAATTTTTGGTGATTGGTATCTTTCTAGAAACTGTTTTCTAGGAAAAGCATTCTAATCCCTAGGAAAAAGGCTAAAACTGATCTCTTGGATTTGATTATTTGTGGTTTTGTGTTTTTTTTTATTATTATTTTTCAATATCCTTGTGGAAAAAAGATTGCACAGTGGCATTTGGAACAAACTCTTAGCTTGTCAAACCTTCTTTCTTTGAAGCAATGAATTTATTAATAACAATTTTCACTCTTCAAAAGGATTTCAGTTTGTGTAACATTCTAAAATTATGAGGAAGCCCCATATTTGGTTTTATATATCCTGCACAGTGTTAAAATGGCTCTGAGATCCAGAATTAAGCCCAAGATATTAAGAATCAACAGTAAGCTTCAAAGAACATACCAGATCATAGGCAATCATCATTTTACTGTCATCTAACCTTTCCTTTCCCCTCAAATAATACCACGTAATCTTACAAGAAAAGGATTTTGGATGGTTTTTGTTCCAGAATTGCATGATACGTGTTTCAGATATATTAGAAACATTTTTCTCATTCATGTTTATTTGCAAAGCAGTGGCTTGTTTTGATGTGAGGTGTGGATTTTAAGACTATGAAGTAAATTCCGTAACAGTTTTGAACTCGATGTGTGTTATTTTCTTGGAGAGCATAAACTACATAAAAGCTGTCTTCTCAATATAAATGTTTCGTTTGCTTTTGTATTTACTTACATAGTATTATATCTGTCAGTTGTACTGTACCTTCTGACTAGCTGGAGGGATTTTGTTTTGTTTTCCCCTAAGAAAACGCAAGAGGTAACGCTCAGTTCACTTTATCTGTCACAATCCCTGACTATTTTGCAGTCATTTACAGAAAAAAAAAAAAAAAGATCATCCCTGTATCTCACTTTGTAATCAAGAAAAAACAAGGCTGGTGATACAGTAATTTGACAAGGCTAAATTGTTGGTAACTTACTGAAGTTGAAATGGAAAGTAAATAATCTCCAGCACCAGTCTGGGACTTTATTTAGCCTCTTGTGACAAAGGTGAGACAAACCATGAAGGAAGATGTGTCATTGTGCATGCACACAAACAGACGCTGTGAGTAGGAAAAGAAGATTAGAGCAGTCCCAAGGTTTGCTTTGGTTTGTGGGGAGCAGCTATCTGATGTGTTGTGTCCACCTCCCAGCCCATTCATCCCACCTCTGCCATTTGGCCAAAGCCACGTGTATTCATACAGATAACATCCTGCTGGAAAATAGGCAGACCTTGCCATGAAACTTCAGTTGTCCAGCATACCATAGGGAATTTGTTGCTACTACATTTTTGTCCTGAAGTCTTTTGTTTTGTTCACTCCTTTTTTGCGTTCAGTGCATTTCTGCTTTTACAGATGAGTGTGTCTTTGCTAATGAAGCTCTGCTTTTGGCGTGTGGAAACTCTGGAATCTCAAGGCCTTTGGCCTTCACCATACCTGGAGCTGGTTTAAATTGTCATGTATCCTCTCAGACTGACAGATGTTCTCTGCTCAGAGCTGAATCCAATATACATATACCCTGTCTCCTTCATCTCACCTTCAATCCACTGCCTGGATGACCAGAAAGATTACGTGCTTGGCAGCATTATGAGTCTTTGTGAGAAATTAAAGCCCTTCGAGTGGAACCTCAGATGTCTCCATCTGAAGAAGTCTCCAACAGGGAAGCTGAAAAAGCCACAGCTTGAAAACCAGGCAGCAGTTTCCAGTATGCGATGAACCACAGATTCTGCAAGAATCTGATCATGTTGACTTTTTTGTGAGGCTGCCTCTGTGCCTAATTTGGTTATTGAATCTCTCTGGGAATTGAAAATTAGAAGAGAAGGAAACCTGAAGAACAAAATACTCTGTTCCAAAACACACTCTTGTGCTATGTGTGTGGTTAAGGATTCCATTCTTGATAAGAGAAACCATTGCTTCCTCTAGCGCCTCTGTGCAGCATTCTAACTATCCACGTGGCTTTGAGGTAGAGAAGTGGATCACGCCTGCGTAGTCTCTTGATAGTGTTTTAAGACACTGTGTGAGTCAGCGCAGGCAGGCAGCTGGAATAACCACAGACCCACAGCTAAAATGCAGAGTAGATTTATTCTTGTTACCTCGCCAACCGGGGGATCCCCAAAGCAGCACCTGGCAGAGGCACACGAGCAGGGACACAGGCACTGCTAAGCTCTGTCCCTGCTGGAAGATCACTGGCCTGCTGTTTACACTTGTTTATCAAAGGTTGTGCAGGCGCAGTCTTTAGCGCCATGCTGTGATTCTCACTGTGCTTCTGTGATCTTCTCTGTACCAAGTCTGGGAGCTCAAGTGTGTCTGATAGAGTGCCTCCGAGTCTAGCAAACACCTATGTTATCTATACACAGATGCACTACTTGCCAAACACACAGAGCATAAACAGCAGTAGGTAAAATTTATGTGCTTGTCTACATTACTGCTCCCCAGACTTTACACGTTCCCAGCTGCAAGGTCACTTGAGTGTATTTACAATCCTCCTTGCCAGTCTTCTATTCTGATCCCATCCTCCTGGCCAGTCTTCCACTTTAACCCATTCCTCCCAACAGACATGTTTCAGATCTTCAAGGTTACATTCCAGGATATCTGGATGGCCAGATTAAGGACGCGCAGTACTCCCTAGCAAGTGGTGTGGAAATGAGAGACAGCTTCAGATGCTAAGAAACTGGTTTGATTCCCATATGAGAGAGGATCCACTTTGGCCTGTCTTACCCTGTTTCATAATTGTCAGTGGCACCTTCCTCAGCGAAAATCAGATGGTCAGTCATGTGTTACGAAGACATACGCATTTCTTTGGGAAGCCTACAGACAGCTCCTTACCTCGGAATAATTCTGATATATATATGGATATTTTTCCTGCTATTGTCCAGGTACCACCCACATTTTCTATACAATGCCAGAGGCAAGGCCTGCTTCTCCTACCCCCAGAGAATGAAGGAGAATAGGTTTTGCACGTCAGAAGCAGTATGTTTCTTGAAAAAGAACCAGCAAGCTGCTCTGTGCGCGGCATGCTGCTGTGATAGAACTCATCCCTCGTGATTTCTGTTTTTCTCAACTCACGTGCTAATCCAAAGCAAGTTGACTTACCCACATTGTTTTCAAAGCAAGCAAACAAACTATAACTGCTGTGTTACTTCCCTGCTTGTGGAAGATCAGTTCTTTTCTACATGGTGATGAATTGCTTTTTGTATATTTAACCAATCTATTTCCTCTGCTCTAGTTGTGATGGCTTAGTAAGATGTAAACAGAGTCTTTGCCCTAATAGCTTAACAGTTTGCATCCAAATCTTTAGATGCCTTTCTGTGTGTGTTGTATGTGGCTGTTTGAGGGGAGAGGGAGTCAAGACAGCATTGATGTAGTTTGTACTGTTTTCACCGAGGAAGACCGCTGAGGAATTCTTGTAAGATTTCCTCTTTGTTGGTCACAGTACTTCATCTTATTTAGTTTTTTCTTAATTTTTCTACAACCGTTAGTCCTGAAGTTCTGAAGTATCTGTACATAAATCTGGTACGATATGAGTCTTGATGTTTATTCGTGTGGAGCCAAGTCCTTTTGGAAGTTTTCTTAGCTGTTGGTTTCCATTACAAAAAAAAAATAATAACAAAGATTGCTACATCTGTCCAAGAACTCTTTAGCTGAATGATGAACTGTGCCAAAGCTCGCAGAGGTAAATTGGTTAAGAATGATCAGAATTTCTCTGTTCAGTGAAAGCTGAATCCGTCCCAAGAAGTATGTCTCATTAAATGTTTTTCCGGGCAGCCCCTTGGAAATGGGTTAAAATATTAAATGCATAAAGAAAATGCCATAGTGGGTTGAAAATAAAACTTGTTTCAGCACCTGCTCACATCAAGTTCTAAAAGTGGAGTCTGCTGGTGCAGTAAGGTGATCATGGACTTCAGACAAAAATTTGCAAGCATTCAGAAGAGTTCTGATGGTAGTTGAAACTCCTTGCAGTGCATATTCTCACCAATTCTGGCTTCTTTTTTTTTTTTTTTTTTTGACTTCCCAGCAGTACTAAAAGAAGACCGAAGTCAAAGATAAAGCTGGGATGGCTTAGTTCGGAACAGCTGGTATATTTACTGTTGTTCAGCTTAAACACAGCTTTTTTTACTTGCTTGACAGTTTTCTGCTCTTTTTTTTCTGATTTATAGAGTGTCATTTTAATTTTGCTAATTTTGCTTTATCATTAAATACCTCAGTCTTGAACAGTTCAGACATCTTTGTGGCAGTAAAATTGCCCTGATGAGCCAAAAACTTGTGCTTCTTACCCATTTACTGTTGAGCCCTGGGAAAAGGGGATGCACAGCTGTGCTGTGTGAGTACAGGGAGGCAGAAACTGAGTTGAGAGGTCTGAATATGCATGTACACATATGTAGCATACACATACAGGGATCCTTCACTTTCAGTGTTAATGATCCTGTGTATATGTGTAGCAATTGTAAAATGATTTTTAATGGATTGGGGGTAAAGGCCATATTTAAAAAGGATATGGAAAAATGAAAAAGTCATTGTTTCACAAAACATAATGGTTTTGCTTAGTTTTACTTTTGGTTGGGGAGAGGGATGGATTCAAACAATATTTTCTACTGTTTGGGACACCATTTTTTCTTCTGTTAACTTTACAGAAAGCTATGTCCATGTAATGTAACAATGAGATCTGTAATGTAAAGATGTTGTGGTGTAACATGAGGTGGTTCTTTCTTACAACGTCGTTTAGTCTGGCTGACTAAACACCCTTCTATATTTTCAAATCTAACTTTTGTTGAAATGCTTCCTGCCCCAGGTCTGTCTTCCTTTTTGTTTCCTCAGCATACTCAAATACAGTGCAGAACACAAAAAGCCACTGGAAGAGCAACACACTAAATTTTGTATTTTCTTAAATTTGGACATGTAGATTATGCTTTTTTCTTTTTCCCTTGGAGAAGTCTCAAGTCCTCTAAAGAGTTCATACTGGAGCAGGATTTTCAGCCTTTTTAAAGAAGATTATACAAGAAACGCTGGCAGCCCCCTTTGTTAGAAAATCCTCTTCCACTTTAAAAGAAGCAACTCTTGATAGGAATGGAAAGATGGAAGAATTTGAACTGACTGAAACAGTTGCTCAGCTCTTCTCCTGAAGCCACTATGGCAGTGAGGCACTGCCAACAGAATTATGAGTAAGAGGATCTAATAAGAAAGAGCTCATTGCTCATTCTTCCTCGTCAACCTCATCATCTTTGTGTAGTTTCAAAGTGAACTAGAGCTGTGTCATGCTAGCAATGCCAGTCCAGTTGAGAAGGAAATCTTGTGGCTTGTTGGATTTCATGGTTTAGAGCTTGGTTGAATACACTCAGACTGTGACAGGACCTCCAGGAAACCAAGCAAAAGCATCTAGGAAGCCCCTTGTGAAGTATCAATATTTCAAACATGCATAAAAACTCAAGTTAAAAACCTGCTTGAAAGAATAAATCCAAAATACTGCTATCCAGGGTTTTCTAACTCAAATTTTGATCTACATGATAAGGGGAATCAGGAACGATTAAATCTGGATTTTGTGTGTGTAACAGTAATAAGAAAAAAGCACCTCTAGCAAAAAGGATACACACTGGAGTGTCCCCATCTTGAACTGCTTTGAGATGGAGAATGAGAAAATCCATCAAGGTTCTGGTTGAAACGCGCTGAACAAAAGAAAACTGCTTCCTCTGATTTTTGTCATTATCATGTAAGGATTTTGCTGAAATGTGCTAAGCAGAATCTGTTTCTCTTGATTAGCATTTTGGAGATTGCAGGTTAACATCTTTGTGGCATTCTTTTCCATGGCTTCCTTTTTGAAGTCTTTTTTGTTGGAATCAAAATGTTGCAGCTTGAAAGTAGAGCTTTTGTATCCATTTTCTCATAAATAGGGAAGTCTTAACATTGTCTTGCTACATTGAGTCTTGTGTACTCACAGAAGATTGCAGAAATTTGCCTTATTTTAAGTTGGAAAATAAAATTTGTAGGAGTATTTGTCTTCTCAAAACAAATACTTAACTGTTCCTTCAAACATTGGTAGGTTCTTATGCAGACAGTCTTCACAGGGGCTGCACACAACTTTAAAGAAGCTAGTAATAACTAGCAAAGAAGATTCAGATTGGAAGGGTTCTTAGGAAGTTGTCCAGCTGAATCACTTTTTCAAGCCTTTCTTTAGCATTCTATTGTTTAGAGAAATTCTTCCCCAAGAAGGTCCAGTGGTGTGATGACAAATGAGTATGATCCAGCTAATGCTCACCTTTTAGGTACATAAATAAGATAGGATAGTTTTATAATTACAGATGCAAATTTGGAAAGAGATTGATACACATACAAAACCCTTGGGAGAGCCTGTTAGCTACTGCTTGCAAAATTATCGGGAAGCAGCTCAATTACCTTATGGGCATGGCAGAAAGAAGAGAAAGAAACTGAAAACTGACATCTGCAGTCATTCTAAGCGAAATTTACTCTGTGCTTTGGGATAATGTGAATCTGCCGTTTGCTTACAGGGAGCAAACAAGCATTGTGGCTCACTGGATCAGCAGGTAAAAGTCAGCCTGTGGAGGAGCTATATTTAGAGTACTCCTTCAGATGTTAAAACTGAGTAGAAACTTTCTGGAGGTTTTGCGCTACAGCTAGGTTTAAGTCTTTAGAATATGAGAGGGCTTTCCTTTTAGGTTTTTGTACCAGTTGTTTGTAGAGGCATTCTTGAGCATCATTAATACTGTCTGCTTCTGGCAGTTTGGTTTTTGGGTGATATTTGAGAAGCTTCCTTGAAGAAAGCTTTCTTTCAACTTGAGTGACCATGTATGGATGCATTTTTCTCCATATAATTTTCTATGGTGCTTAGAAAGACGAGCAGTCTAAAACAAATTAGATATATAAATACAAATATGTGTAATATATCTTATATAAATTCTTCACATACTTCTCATGTGTGTACTTCATCATGGCTGTGATGATGGTGCTTCTGGTTTGTTGCTTCATCAGCAGCTGCCTTTCTCCCTCCCACAGTGGTAATATTAAGGATGGTTTTTGTAGAGCTATTTTGAGCCCCTTAGACAGCAGCTTGGAGAAGTCATTTAGAGACCAAGTATTAGCCACTACTGAAAGTGTTGGTGGTACCGCTAGAGCCATCTTTTTTTTAGGTTCAGACTCCAAACCATTTTTTATGGGCCTTTCTGGCAAAACCAGTGCTGAATATTAAAACTACACCTGCAGCTCCTTTTTTTTGGGGCGTATTATATACCACTGTGAATGTTAGCTTGATGTCTTATGCAGACTATCAGTACTTCATGAATTTTTAAAAATTAAGACAATGTTACAGAATTGCAGTAGCAAGCAAAACAATGGAAGAAATGTTTTGCTTTTGTTTACTTCCATCCTTTTCCCTTATGAATGCAACACTGGCAGTGAAGGTGGCTTTAGACAGATTTTTTTTCTGAGTACAAGAGGCATGAGTTCTACGAGGACCCTATCTCTAGATATCTTTCTCTAGTCCACCAAGCTAGTATGTATGATCTTACCAGTCATTCCTGCTAAAGATTCTGGGGCATGTGTTCATTTGCCTGCAAGCCACTGTTCTTTGCTATCTCCAACTGGGGAAGTACTGATAACTGTTTTTGCCTTTTAAGGCAGATTCCAGAATGTATGAAGATCTAGAATATTTTTGTGGAAGAGGAAGCAGCATAGAATACTTGACAGTTATATGCCTTCATGCAGATTCACTATTTATGTTACCCCAAAATTGCTCAAGCCTGAAAGTCTGCTTTGTTTGTGGACTGCAATATCAACTGATACATACACACACACACACATATATATACATATTTTACATATACATACACCTATATATATGTTTTGTGTATATATATATATATATATATTTGATGTATGTGAGACCATATTCCTTTGCAATATTAACACTAAGCCTGTACTTCACAGAAAACATTTCAGATTCCTTGTACTGGTGTTGTACTACAGGTACAGGTGTTGACGTTTGGTTATCCCACAACACAGAAGATAAATGCAAAGTACTTAGCAACTAGCGCTCATTAACTTTGCAATCATCACTCTTTATGATTAATTCAAGTGGCATCACCCTTGTTAAGTGACCAACTTTCTTTGAGTAATTTTAATGCTCTTTACGGCTTACTGGTCACAGAAATCCAGTTTTCAAGGAAACCTATACCAGTAAGAGTTTACTAGTAAAGTAACTATCTGAAGTGAAGCTTTTAACTAAAGAGATATTACAAAAAGTATACTTCTGATTTCTTGGACTAATTCAATAACTGGATGAAGTAATATGCCAGGTTTCAGAAGTCCTCTGCAGACATACCTACATGCAGAGATTTCTATAGTAGCTTATATCTAGACCAGAGACGGTGTTAGAATATGTCAGTTATGAGCAGCCTGTCAGACCCTCTCATCAAATGAGTGAAAAAATTATGCATGTAACGTACTATCCATTATTTGCCCTTATCAAGGTGTTTGGGAAGGATACTTTGAGCTGGACTTCCATTATCTTTTAAAATGATGATTTTTTTTTTTCCCCTTTAAAATGCTTAGAAGTGTACTGGGAGATAAGGCCATCAAGTTTATCTGCTAGGTAATTCTACCTAAAAGAATCAATGTTGTCACTGAGACAAAAGAAAGCTTATAATAGAGCAGGTCATGCAGTTTCAGCACACACAAACTCAGGTCATTCTTGATTTCTTGCTCGCTGATACAGTCTGGCAGCGTATACCCCTGAAGGTTCTATTGTAAATCAGAAAACCCTCAGCTGGATTGACTTATACGAATAAAAATGGAAGATTTTTCTCTGCAGTTTTCTCTTTGGCAATCTGATACTGCTCTGATATCTTCCAGGCCTTTCATTTCTGGTAGTGATATAAAACTTTCTAGTTGTCTTCTTTGCAAGATGAGAAAGTGCAATAGCTGGATTACCTTTAAATAAAAATATTTTTACTCTGCATCCTTGAGACATCTGTGCAATATTAGTCAGGTTTGTTGTCTCCCCTTTCAAACTTATTAACCTAAGCACTTGCTTTTTGTCCCTGATTAAGGCTATTATTTGAAGAGCTATTGCCTGAAGTGCATGCCTCATTTCATTTATTTAGTATTTCATAAAAGTATAGCCGTTCATCATTTTCTTCCCAAGAGCCTATCCCTAGTTATTACAAGTTCATCCTCTCGTCTCTTTCTTCCTCAGTACTTATCCAACCCAAAGGGACATGATACAGCATATAGTTCATGTAACAGAGCTCATGTTACAAGTCAATTGGGAATACTTCTTAATGCTTACATGCTACTTAGTTTTAGGAGAAAGCTTAAACGGGGTTCATATAGAGACCCATTCTGATGAACTATTGAAGATGGTGCTACCCGGTAGTGGTGGTGTTGATTCTGCTGGAGCTCTAGAAACCTCATTGCTGCCTCTCTTGAAGACTGGAACTGTATTCAGGTATTGCCAAGTAACGACACAGGGTACAGGCTACTCTGCTATAGGCATTGTTTTGTTGTAAGCCCCTCCGCGTTAGGTGGTGATCTGTGTGGGCAGTCTGTCACAGTAACAGTTGTGTCATTATCTGCAGGTGTACATACTCTGCATGGATTTTTGCCGTTTCCTTTCTTCCCTGCCTCTATGGAATCTACTGCTGGATGACTGAGCATTGGTCACATGCTCACTCACAGCTGCTTAGGTCAGTCCCTGTTTGGTAAGATAGAAGAACACGTGTAGGCTCATGTATAGCAGCATTCCTTGAACCTTCTCAATCTCATGCGCTGGATGTATGTCTTCCAAGAGTAGAATAAATCTAGATAGTAAGATAGTAACTAGATAATAAGCTATCATCTGGTTTGCATTTATTACTGCCTTTATTCTGCAAGTCTATTCTTTCTGTTCTTGCTATGTTACATGGAGAAGCTAGAAATGGGAAAGGGCAAGAGAGTCACTGAAATTTTGAGTGGGATTTCTGTAGCACCATCTGTTTCTTGCCATATGCAAATACCTCAATATGTTTCATCTGTCGAAAAAAAAACGGAACAATATAGAAGGAGGTTTCTCCCTTTTTTTTTTTTAGTGTTTTGCTGCCTCTGATTTTTTGATGGCCTTAGTGTGTAAAGGGAAAAAATACTTGTAGGAGAAGAACATCAAAACAGAGCTGGATAGGCAAATTCCTATATGTAAAGAAAGAGCATTCACTACTCCCTGAAAATTCTACTTGATTGTACTTCGTAAAAACAGCTGTGAAAAGCCTGCTTTTTCATTTGATGCCTGATGGTATGCAGTCGGTGTGTTATAGGTCTTTGGAAAAAGGAAGAGGAATGAGATTAGGTTGTTTAAAGAGCGTTAGGTTCCAGTGAGTGTTCCAAAATGGCAAACGTCAAAACTGAGATGGAACTGAGAAGCGTTGGTTAGCAGTTGTGGTGGTCTCTTGGCTGCACATGAATACAGTGAGCAAATACAGCAGCAGCACTTCTAGAAAGCAAGTCTGGCTGGGGAAGGGCCTATATAAAAGCTAGTTTTACTCATAACGATTAAATAATTATTTCTTCCCCATCCAGAAGGTGGTGAACCTTCAAGCTGTCAGGGATGGGAAACAAACTGGCAACAAATCTGATTTTGTAAATTTATGTGTTCCTAATGTTAAATTAGGACTGGATGACTTGTCTTCAGGATTTCGAGGCAGGATTACATTGGATTAGTTGTTGGATTAGGCTACAGTAGCAGACCAGGGGGAAAAAACATTTTATGTCCAAGAATAACTTGCTTTCAATATTTTTTTCATTGCATCATCCCTAATATATTGTGACTTTTACAGTGCTCCCTGCTGTACACCCGTTGCACTGTGTTGTGCGTTCTTAGAGAAGCTCTGCAAACCCTACTGGCAGCAGCCTCGTTTCTTCTTCCCCTCAGTTAAAGATTTCCTTCTGCAAAAGTGTATTTTGAATTCCCATTTCTTCTTGATGCAACTTTTGAACTGTTTTTAACATTCTTCTGAAATGAAAATTTTCAGATTGTAAAAGAAAGATGAGGAAATGAAATATGACTGAAACATATGTGAAAGCATGGCACAAATTTGTTGAAGTCTTAACTGTTCTTTATTTTAATCACATTTTGTAGGTGTGAGGATCTGAATCAAAGAATGTGCTTTGCTGCACTTTTTCAAATTCCTCCTTATTTCATTTGAATTCTTTGAATTGAAACAAACAAAAATGGGTTATGTTTCTTGACAGGCATTCTAAAACTTCTGAGAGTTGTTCAGTGTCTCCTAGTTTGGACTACTTAAAATTACCTTCTCATTCTAGAATTGGATCTTTTAAGCCTGCTGTGTACGTAGGCCTTAAAACAAAGAACTTCTCAGTAGTGTTTGTTTGGCATCCTATTGGTCTAGATTATGTAGGATGTTCCTGAAGCATAAGCTGTCTCTTCCTTACTTCTGCTTCACCCTTAGACTTGAAAGCTGCTATATTTATCTATTTGCATTTAAAGTATGTCAGGCAACTTGAAGAATTTTCTAAGATCCTCTTAAATCTAGCATTCCTTGCAGTGTCTTCAAGTATATTTATCTTTATTTTTATTTTACCTGCAGCATTCACTGAATGAACCGTTTATCTCACCATGTCAGAATGGTAAATAGTCAAATAAGATGATGCAAAGTGAAGCTTTCATCTTATTTGTTGATTAAAGAAGTGAAAGCCAGACGTTTAGAATTCATATCTCAGATCTGATAGAAGTCTGTGTGTCTTATATGAGCTAAAAGTTATATTTCAGAAGCAGTGTCTTCAGTTGTATGATTTTTTTGCATATCTGACTAGAGATACCAAACTTCATTTTCCCCAAGGGAATGTGGCTAAAGATAAGTTTGCTTTTTTGTCTGTCTTATTTTCTACCGTGTGCATGTTTTTCAGCTTCCATAATCACTTTTAAAATGCTATGCAAATATAACTTTTTCCAGAAGTTCAGTATTTAATTACAATCGGAAAAGATAGACAATTGATCACACTTTCTACAACCATGTATAAATACAAAATACATAAAGTTTATGAACATGTATGCACACACTTCTTAGAAAGTATTCTTACATATATGTATAAAAGTGTATAGCATATTTGGAGGACTACCTCTCTTGGTTTTACATCTCAGCTCATTGGTGGATAATTGCTTGAAAAGTGCCACCTCAACTCTGCAATTACTAATTTCTTGCTGAAGATGTCATGCTCCTTCAGAAGACAGGTGCATCTGATCATCTTTAAACTGCCCTTCTAGAGGGCAGTTTTCAGTATCTGGCAGCTAATGCTAATATTTTGGTAATAAAAACAGTTTTAATGCTCTTTCAAATTTTTCACAAATCTTTGGCCAAAATCAGTTGGTGGGTAAACTTGAAAAAGTTATAGAAACCTTGGAGTTAGTACCTACAAGTCTTATGAGAATTGCTCATTAGGTAGAAGGAAGTTACACAGAACTAGAAGAATCTCTTATTTTGATGTCTTTGTTACTTCCTTGTTACTTTTTTCATGTGAAAATGTATAGAAATGACTGATTTTGTGTGTACGCATGGCTTGTCTGCTTACTGTTTTTTCTTACTCCCAGACACTTTTTAAAACTAGCCTGCAATTATATCAACAAAAATAAAGCTTTTTTGGTTTTGCCTTTTTGTTGTGGCTGGTACCAGAGAATACAAGTGCATCTTACGTTGCATCTTACAGTCACCATGGTCATCTTCATACTGCTACTCCTTGGGACTGCTTTGTACTGACCTCTCCTAGAGAAGACACTGCCCAACACTGAAAATTAAATGTGTTCATTGGTGGTACCTGCACAGATTACTTTGATTGTATTTCAGTTGTGCTAAATATAAATGTAGTTTGAAGGAAAAAAGACTTTGTTCAGTTATCCAGGTATATCATCGAAAAAATGGAGATTGGTTCTTCAGGTCCTTTCTACTACAGGATTCACACCCTGAGAAATACGTTTGGAAGGGTACTGATGATCACATTCTTGATCTTTTGTATTTATGCATGTAGTGTAGTTTGGAGGGGGTTGGTTTTCCTTTCCATAGCAGATTATCAGCTTGATCTTTTTGAAAGAGTTGCTAATATAAGGGATGTGATTTGTTCATGTCACCGTCATGCAGAATAACTATGAAACTTTGATCACTGTATGGTAGCCTAGGATCTAGGCTCAAAAAAGCCTGAACCGTACGATTTCCACTCCTACCTCCTGCAAATATTGAAATATTCTAGAAAGATTTTGTTCATTGCTGGGCTTCTGTTATATGCAGTTACAACCTCACAAATGGTTACAAATCAACAAACAGCCCAGGGCTGTTGCCAAATGCACCTCTTGCTAGTGCACTTTGGTTAGCTTGCTTGCTTTTCTGTGTGTTTTCAAAGCTGTTGGAAGTTTATAAACCCTAGAAGTAATTTTAATCCCAGAATCAAGATATGACATGACGATTAGCTACACAGGAAGATAAATTTATTATTTGTATTTACTGTGAAGTTGTATTGTACTGCATAATTAAAAACTAAAATGATTGCTTGTAAGCTTTTTGTAATGCTTAGTGAAGAGCCTTAGATGCGCAAAAACTCCCAATTGTTTGGTATATTCCAAACAGAACTAGTGTTTGGATTTTTTTTTTTCTTTATCTTTTCCAAATATGACTTCTCAAATTATTATTTTCTTTTATCTTCAGGAAAGAATAGAGCCAGAAACATCAGTTATCTGGCTTCATAGCAAAAACGATTGGGGGAACGCTTTTAATGCTGTCAACCTTCCGTAAAGATTAGAAACTTTATCTCAAGTTTTGGGATAAAGTGACTCCTTAAGTGAGTTGCTTCTCCCTGTTGGTCCTTGTCACAAATGACTCTTTCTTTGATTATCAAATGCAGACAATGCGATTCTTGCAAATCATGTTTATGTAACATATAATTAATTTTTGGCTGAGCCTTTTCAAGCTTCATAGTTACATTTTCTTAAGTATACTCTGGAACACTAGACGTGGATTTCTTTTAGCAGTCTGACCTTTTTTGTTGATGCAGTGCTCAACTTTGTGGTGATAACACTTAGTGTTTATTTGGGATAACTGAATATTAAGTAGAACCATCCAAACCAACTGTGGGCTATAAATATATCCTTCTTTAATTCATTTTCCTGGTATGTTTAAAATAGATACCAAATCACTAAATTAATGGATGATCCAAGCAGATGTGTGAGTAGAGAATTTGCACAGAAAATTTCTATGGTTTGTGCACATGTAACTCTGTTTTCATGTGACCAGGAAGACTTGAGAATGTTACAGAATAAAGCTTGTCACCCCATTGAAAGCACCAAAGTAATGTTTAGCAAAAACATATTTGATGACCACCAGGTCAGTTGGCAAAGAGCTTAGCATGCGTGTATATTTATACGGACTAACAAAAATAATCTTTTTTTAAGTAGAGAGTAAAGTATTTGTACATGCTGCAGGACATTCACTGAAATCGTTTTAAATGGATGGACTGATTTCATAATACTGAGTATAATCAACATTTGATATCTGTATCTGAGCACATAGATCTGGAAATATTTTAAGGTAAATTTCACATTAGGAGCTTGATGTTACATATAGGGCAGAGGCAAACTTTCCCTTTTTAATAATCTGTCTGAAAGCTGCTGTGTGTTTCAGGGTTCTTCCATCACTGTAAAATTTGGTACAGTCTAAAACCAGAAGTCAAATTAGATCTTTAATCTGCTTATTTACAACAGTTTATTTTTGAAGCATTCAAGAAATAACTACATATTACATATGAAATGAGTATTATTGCACATATTGCTTTTATATCAGAGGAGTAGTTGTAAGCATTTAAAAACAAAGAAGATGACATCTACTTGAATGTACCAAATATATTTCTACATGGGAACAGCCTCCTTGCCATATCCCCAAAATCCCGAATAACCAGATGGAGCTGACTTCATATAGGACATGTCAGTCTCTAGAAGATCTCCTGTCCATTACAGTAATCCTCAACTCGTACACCAACGCCCAAAAAACACAAGGCTGTTCGGTTGCATGTTCAGTGTGGCAGCCCTGGTTTTCCTCTGATTTTGTTTGCCAGCTCAAGGAGCCAAGTTCAACAAAGCACTGATCTTACTAACCAAGCAACTGATCTAGCTCGGTGCTATACTTGTACAGGTAATGTAAGTTGCATGTGAAGGGTGGTATGCAGCAAGGTCAGCTTGAGGCAGTTCTCTCTTCCCCTTCCTGCCCACTTTTTGTGCTGGCTTAAGAGTTAAGAGCAGCTGTATGGTTAATAGCATCAGACAACTGATCTGGGCTAAGGCTTTTTTTGCTTGCTGTGTTGCTCTGAATTCATTGGGCTAAACTTGGATCAAAAAGGTTAGCTCTAACGTGCCTGAACTCTGAGTTCACATGCAACCGCGCAAATGCTTGCATCATATTTTTACTTAATTTCATTCTTCGTACACAAACACAATTGCATAGTGTCATGCAATATCAACAAAGCTTATACAGAGTGGATGCAATTTTGTTCAGTCAAAAACATTGATAAGAAGAATAAAAAGTGCATACAATTGTGCCACTTACAGCCAGTGTTATTTCAAAATTCTTATGTACTTGCATTGAACTTCAACTGTCTCAAGAAGATAGTACTGTGAGGACAGATTCTTTTATACAGTAAGGATTAAAAATAAAATGCTTTTTGGTCTTGAAAGAACTCTGGAAGATTGTCTATAGTGAGATTGTGAAGCTACTGACTGTGCAGCCAGCGAGTGTGGCGAGACAAGGGGCGGCATGGTTGAGGGCTCTAGAAAGGGAGGATACAGCTAGAATCAGTACCATTCCAGGGTAGTTCTTATTATTAAAAACCCTTTCAAAAGCAGTTGTGTTGTTCTTGACCTTTGTTTCCTTGACTGGAACTACATAAAGAAACCATCCTGTGTTTGTCCACTCTCTGCTTCCTGTTCCTTGGTCAGTTTAGCAAAGAATTAATTTAAGTCTGGCGATCTGTTTGTCTCTGCAGAGCTTGTTCTGAGTTAAGTTGAAGAATCATCTATTTTATGAGTGCTTACATATTTGATTATAAAACATTTAAAGTGTAGTTTCGGTGATATCTTGAGTAGTTTTTCTTTTAAGCCCTTACAGTTGCAGACATGTGACAAATCTTTGCCTAGCAGCAAATACCGAAAAATAGTTGTCTACCCATTGACCCAAGAAAATGTAATCTGTTGCTGTACACTTCTAGTAGGGTAAATAAATCTCATTCTATTGTATGCTTGGTATAATAAGAAATTGACTGCTATAGAAACTTATTAAAGAGGGAGACTGCTTATTATTGTAAAAACATGCACTACCTGTTTACCTAGGACTCTTAGCCTATTAATACACTGGGTTACCAGCACTGAAAACACGTTTGTTTTCTTTAATCTAGTAATGAATAGAATATTAGGTTCATAAGTTTATTTTTTCAGTTGCTGTGTCTCCCCAGCTCCCCAACATTAGCTTCTCTTGGAAAACATTTAGCTTGTTGATTAATGAAAAAAATGTCTTGTGGGTAGAGAGGAATGATTGCTGAGTTAAGAGTATTAGCAGAGGCCAGCTAACATGCATGGAGTGAGCTGCCTTTCCTTACAGAAGGATGCTTGTAACAAACAGTTTTAGGACTATATATGGTTAGTAGAGGTTCTATAAATTGTAGCTTTTGCAAACAAAAAAAAATTTCCTCCCCCACCTTTTTTTCTGATGTTACTTTGAAGATTTCTTTTCGTCTTGTGACTTTTCATTAATTTCGTGATTCTGTTTTGTTGAGTCATTCAAAAGCTATCAGCTGTTGTCAGCGGTCACTGTGACTATCTGTGTTAGCCACCTTTCTTTATTCTCTCCTCATTTAATTGCTGTGACCCTGTAGAGAATACAGATATATTTATGCACTGGACTTGCTCAGATGGTGCTTTTCAGGCTGCAGAAGACCTGGACGAGCACCTCATGCATGCATTGGGTGCTGTTCTAATTCGTTGTGCTCTGTTGGCTTTGATCTGCCTGCAGCCAGTTTCATGAAATAGAAATCTGCGCGCAGATGTGGTGGGTAGGAAAGTTTGGAAACCTCTTCTGGTTTCTGCTGCAGTCAGAAGAGTCTACGCCTACGGCTCAGTTGTACTAAAAGTTGAGCTTGTGTTTTGTAGGTTGAAAATTGTAATACATAGATCATGGATGAATTTACTTGTAACAGGATGTCTATTTAGATAAGTATTTTTAAGTTGTGTGCTTTGCTTAGCCAGTTTTGTATCTGATTTTTCTCATCAAGATGACTTAACCACTTAGTTTCATTCCTTGGTTTGGCTTGCTCGCCCTTCCACATCTAGTATTGTCTGTAGTCTGCAAGCACAAATTCTGCCGGTTTATCTGTCGCGACGTCAGGTGTACTGAGAAATAAAACAGGAAGAAGCCCAAAGCAGTGCATAATGCCAGGTCTCAGTATGTGTGCTTAGTGAAGATTCAGGTACATCTGCTGCAGTGAGTGGATGCCTCCGCTTCCATTCACATCACTGAGGTGACTTGGCATATATACCAGACTGAGTGATACTTGCTTAAAAATGAAGGAACGAAGCTGTAATAGTTTAATTGGGAAACATTGACCCCACCGCGCTTCTAGAACAACCTTTTCTATCCAAAACCCGAAGACCAGCTACGTCACCCTGAGCCAGCGCGAGGA
Organism: Anser brachyrhynchus; assembly: GCF_964034855.1. Taxonomy (NCBI): domain Eukaryota; kingdom Metazoa; phylum Chordata; class Aves; order Anseriformes; family Anatidae; genus Anser; species Anser brachyrhynchus. Next base: position 44,317,249 of record NC_137694.1, on the reverse strand, counting down.
CTGTGCCTTCCCCTCCCGTGCCTCCGTCCCCTCGCCGGTCCGAGCGTCGCCGCTACCCCCAGGGCACGAGGAGCCCGCGCCGTGCGCCCACGCGCGCGCAGCGCCACAAGCGCAGCGGCGCCGTCACGCCCGTTCCGGGTGCGGCGCCAGCTCTGTTTCTGGCCGGTTGCCGGGCAGACTCGCGCAGACGAATCCCGGCGGCGGCTCCGCCTCGCGGCTGCGGCTCTTCCGCAGCCAATCCGCAGCCAGTATGCAAATTGCCCGCCGCCATCTGCCGGCCGGCCGCGGCGGGGCTCCCTGCTGCGCGCTGCGGGCCCAAGGGAGGGCCTGGGAGGGCCCCGTGGGGTGGCTGCGGCCTCCCGAGCCCCGCCCTGGAGACCGGGCCTCAGTGAGTGGAATCCGTGAGACAGCCGCTTCCTGCGCCTGCCGGGGGCCTCCTGCCCGCAGTCAGAGACGACGACGTTGGGAGTTCAGCAGTGATTGTCCTGTGTTTTCTATGCACAACAAGCATTTAGTAACATAAAATCAGCATCACCTGCGTGTCTCTAGTTTTCTTTCAGTTTCTGTTTCTTCTCGCGTTTTCTAAATGACCTTAGGGGCCCGTGGTTAAGTGACATCATACTTCAGAGGTGTGAGCTGTCTGATGCCAAGCTGCAAGTGTTTGAGAGCTGGCTGCATAATGATAGTTGCATATGTAATGAACTAATTTAGAAAAGGCACTATGTAATGAGTAAACTTATTAGAATCGTGTCATTTCATCTAGCAAGGCTTCTAAAGAGGTCTGCCTTAAAAGGATGCAATTCTGCATATATTAATACCTTCTTTCAGCCTTAGTCTATCAAATTATCACTTGAAATTTCAACTACGGAAGAACAAAGTTCTGTATTTTGTAATGCATAGAAAAAACTAACCGTGAATGGAACATTTTGCATTACTTTTCTAAATGATTTTTTCCAGAGTTTTTTTTTTAATTATTATTTGCAAGTATATGAATAATTAACCAGGTTATTCAGCCTTTAGTTTTGGAATATCAGAAGTTGGATAAGTTTCAAGTTGTGAATGTCTTATGTCTGTTAGTGCCCACTTACATGGAATTACTAGTTCTGCTTTGTATTTAGGATAATGTAACTGTTAGTCTAGTGCCAAAGACATAGCTTTAGTATAACATTTAAACTATATGAGAAAATATTCCACACGTATATTAAAAGGCACAAATTATAAAATTTGAGTTAATCCATTTTTACAGAGAGAAATGTACTTAGTGCTTTTAGCTTGTGCTAAAAATGAGTTCTAGTAATGTTGAATTTTGCTGTTACAGGAATTTGAAACAGCAATATTTGTTTAGCATTTAGGATCTCACAGCTGAATTGAAAGCTGATGTTTTCAGTTGTTGATAAAAGTTGAAATGCCTAACACTTTGTGGTAAGAAGACAGGCAGTATCTACCACTGTTGCTCTGGCTGAGTTCCACTCCAAACAATTTTACTCTTATAAGGATTGAAATGCCTGTTAAAAGTTGTTTCCAGAAGTCAACAAAGCTCTCTTTTCTTCTTGGAGAACAAGGTTTAGAGCTTAAACTTCACGTGTTTTAAAGGCTGGTGATTCTAAGGCAGCCATGTTTGAATGAGGTTAGCTGGAATATGTAATTAAAACGTTGTCTAGGAAGAATTCGCTTTTGTTTTTCTCTTCCATTATCAATATATGTATGTATATATACTTTTATGTATACTTAATGTGTAATAGCTACTGAGGCATGAACTATTGAACCATGGAAGGACAATTCTGGAAAACCACCAGCAAGTTGAAAGATCTCAATTGTATAAATGGATCTAACAGGGAGTAGTTGCCATTCCTCCTGAGAGAAGAATCTAAAATTGCTATAATAGGATGAGAAATAGATTCATGAGCCAAAGTCAGAGGTGGTGTCATTCTCTTAGAGGTACCAAAGTGATGAGAATACAATTCAACTTTGTATGTTAGGCCATTGATGAAAGTGTACGAGACCAAGACCACTCGTCTGAAACTATACTATGGACATACTCCAGTTTACCAAGCACATAACCACTTCTTGGTGTGTTTCTCAGTAGGCATAGATCCATGTGAATTCGGTGTTACACAGAACCACTTCCTCAAAAGGCAGAGCACAAGGGTGGGGGACAAGCAGATCTCCAAGCACGGTGACGTCCCACTGCAGTCATGGGGAATAACTGGATTTTGATGCTTCTGTAGAAGGGTACAGCTGCTACCCAGTAACAGAGGAAAGAATAAAAACAGACGTGCTTGGACCTGGCTTGTCTTTCTGCATTTTTTGACTCAACATTTAACATAACACAAACTCGCTAGTGTTAAACCAGCATGACAGAGTTAAGGAGGGAATGTGCAGCCAGGCTATGCGCTTCCTGTTCGCTGCACTTGTGAGCTAACGCTGTTCTGAAGCCCTGGGTCTGAGCCCTGTAAGTTTTTGCTTCAGGTCGTTCCTAGCACTGCACTCGGCTCTCCTGCGCCATTCCCTGCCCACATTCTGCCTCAGGGCCTCGTGGCTCTCTGTTGCTGGGTAGAATTTCAGGAGCCTCTGCCTGATTGGCCGCCGTGCGGATCGCATCCAGCCAATCAGAGAGGGGCCTGTGGCCTGTCGCTGTGAGGCGGTGGCCGGGCGGGAGCGCGGTCGGGGCGGGCGCCCCCTAGGGTGCGGCCGGGAAACTGCAGGGCTCTGAGGCGGGAAATGCCGCCCGGTTCCCAACCAGCCACCCGCCCTGCCACCTCCCTCAGCCCCGGACAACGCGGCGAAAAAATGGCCGGAGGTTCAGTCAGAGCGAACCTTGTTTTGCTGTAGGTACAGGAGGTGGAGCTGGACGGCTTGGCGACGTGACTTTTCTCTCAGAAAATGGCGCGTTCTGCTGCCCCGCTCAGCCAGCGCACACAAAATGTCAGCCTGGAAGGGAACAAAACCTATGATCGCCTATGGTGTGCTAGAAGAAATACTGTTTTTGCTTAGTGTATCAACTCAGATGTGTTTTTTGCATTTACTTCAAAATATTAAGACATAGTGTTGTTCGTGCACTGGTGGTGTGTATCTTGCGTTCGGTCCGATAAGCAGACTTGAGTGAGGGGCATGAAAGCGCATTCCTGGTGCGGTATTTCAGCACGTGTTCTGGAAAAACAGATCACAAACTTGTTCTTCTTTGAAAATAGTTTTTAAATTTCTGACGACTTGTATCAACATTGCTATAGATGGTTTCAACTGAAAACTGCTTATTGTGAACCGCCGCTTAAGAGGTAGGTTCTGTTCATTACGTGCATTCTCTGGGACTCTCCATCTAGAACATCGTGCTCCTGACCATTAGCTGTCTCTGTTCCATTGATTCAGCTGTGCTACATTTTAAGTAGACTTGAATATTTGAGCACTGGTTTTCCTGATCAAAGGCTTTTACTTCCTCCATGTAGTTCTTGTGCTTTTGCAAGTGTTTTATGGTGGTGCTTTTGGCTAGCACTACATACATTCCAGGAAGCCTGTGCAAATGCTGTTCTAGACTGATTATATTATGCAAAACCCATTGTGCACTGTTGCAGAGATTCCAGTTTTTTTCCCCTAGTGTGTTTCCATGACCTTCTCTTTGTCTACTGCCTGTTACCAGGCAGGATTCAGGCAGCCGCTCGCTGATTGGCTCACTTTTTGAGCAGCTCGTGGGCTGTGCTCATGCGAGCTCACGATCATAGGCTAATCCATAGCAGCTAAACTAATACCTTCCTTTGTTGCTTCAGAGCTGCAATCTCTTTGCATGGTAATAATAAATATATATATGTATAAGGGGAAGAGGAGGGAAAAATTTCTAATTGGCTGCAAGAGAAGTCCTTCGTGTATTCTTAGCTACACTGGTACATTTTGGTTTTGCCATCCATCACATATTTGGTAATGAGAAATATTTGCAGATTTGTAATTGGAGGGAGGTGCATGATGGTGTGTTTGTCATGCTGAAGTAAGTATGACTTTAAAGCTTAAAATGAAGAATTTTGATAAATGATACCTAAACAAATACATACAGTATTCATGTGTTGGTGTTTCAAAATTGATTATTGTTTTGTTGAACTTTATTAAAAAAAAACCACCTTATTTACAGAATTTAACCCTTGCATACTTACCTCTACATGCAGGAGTCATTTCGTACTGCTCTGCACAAATGCCTTTCCTTGAAATAATAGGTGCCACTTCACCGGCTTGGCGCCTGAGCCGCTCATGACCATGTCACAACAAAGAAATGTGATGATGAAAAACTGAAACTACTTAAGCGTCACATGAGGGAAGTGTATAGCAAATGTAGCTAAACTCTGTGTTAATTGTTGAGTATAAAAGGAGACTATCTAAATACATTCCTTTTTAAAACACTAGGAGTTTATAAAGTGTTAAGACTGAATTCATATAGCCTGCTCTCCTTTCTGAAAGGCAGCCTCTACCCCTTTGGCGGACTGGAAGGCAGATATTTATAAGATGATTGCTCATAGGCTTGCACCCATACAACCAAACCTGTCTGAACTGGTTACTGATTAATTTGTTTCTTATTTTACTCAGCTCTCACATGAGATCTGTTACTTGGCTGCAGTGTGCTCCCTTGTGGGTATGGCTGGAAACGCTTTAAGTGTGGTCTGCTGTGATATGTGATACTTAACCAGCATTTAGTTTTCATCTTTAAATCTCATCTATGTTTATAGTTTTGTAGCTTTTACTTGGTGTTGTTTGGTTGTGAAAGACTGTGGGATTGAGCTGAAAATGTGCATCAATTAAATAGCCATCTAACAATGGAATTTTGTAAGGCTCCTTTGTATCAGTTTCACTGTAGAACTGTATTAGGGTTTTGTCTTTTAGCTTTATTTTCGATAATATTGTTAGATATAAACTAAACACTTTTTTGAAATACGTTAGTAACTGAAGCTTATTCCTTCAGTATTTTTCTGTTCTAAGAAAAAAAGTAAAGATGTGCATTAACATAAAAAAGGTATTCTGATGTTTGATTTTTAAGATTGTTATTCTTGGTAAACTGAAAAAGGCAATGTCTTTCATTTTAGTTTTATTTACCATATTTCATGCTATGTTAAAAATATGAATGAAAGGCCGTTTAGATATTTAAGGAAACTAGAGCATACAAATACTACTTTGCTTTAAATTGCATTTTATGATTATACAAATGATGCATTTACAAACTTGATTTTAAGTTGTGTGTGAAATTTTGTAATTGATCGTTAAAATATCATTTGGTTACAGTAAGAGTAAGATCAGATATTACAAAATTCACAAACTCTTTAAAGACTTCAAAATTCAGTGTAATGCTTATAAAAGAAAGCATTGTAGTCAGGGAAATCCAGCTACATGTACTCACTTAATTTTGATACAAAGGCCTTATATCCTTGTACTAGATGAACAGAAGGCTTTAGCTGCTGCCTATCATGAGTCTTAAGAATTGTTCGAGGTTAGCCAAGCCTGACTTTTTTTTTCCTTTCAAAATCAACTCTGCAAGACATACCTCTGAAACAGCATGCATGTTGTAGGGGATTACACTCATGGAACCGTGAGTATGACGATCAGTGCTCTATGTGACAGCCTGATACAGGCTTTTATAGTGACATAAAAAAGCTTTCTGCTGAAGTTCTTGGGAAGAAGGAATGTGTATGCTTTCAGAGACTGCATGCGTGCTTCTAAAATATTTAGAGGTTTTTCTATGCTTCTCATAATTTCAGGACTGTGTTAAATTACTGTGTCACATGTGTTCTCTTCTAGAGGAATATAAAAATACTGTATTTACTATGTAGACTGGTTTGGAAGGATTATTAACAACTCGTCTTGAGTTTGTACTTCATCTGACTGGAAATGGTTATGGGATGAGAATGTTTTCTTACTACAGGTAAACTGATTTTCCAAATCAGTGTTTCTGTAGGTGTGTTGCATTTTGCTTCCACTAGTGGCAGCGCAGTAGTAGACAATCATGTTCAGAAACTTGTTCAGACTCTCTTAATGGTATTATGGTGAGTGTAAATAGAGCTGATAAAATCTTCTGTGAAGGTCTTTTTCATCTGTTCGCAAGGTGTGAATGCATCTGTTATTTAAGCTCCATCAGTTACTCAAATATGAAGATTCTACATTGTCAAGCAGAAAAGAATTGAAACAAGGTATAAGGGAATTCAGTGTTAATAAGAAATAGAAAATGACAACCAAAAAATCTTTATCACATCTCTTTCCATTTTACCTGTATTTTTGATAAATTATGGTACCTAAGGATGGTAGAAGCCTTATGGTTATGTAATACAGTATGTCATGGTTGTAAGGTCTTGAGTATATCTTGAGAGTTGAATTTGTATTGTACCACAGAATATATATTCCTTTTGTATCTTCAAATATCCTAGTTAGGAAATGCAGAAATGCTAGATTTCCTTCATAAACAAGCTGTTCACAGTAAACTAGGAAGGATCCAGTAGAGGACTACCAAAATGATAGGAGCCTAAAGCACCTACGAAGAGACACTGAAGGAGCTCAATGACTTTAATCTGCTGAAGAGAAGGCTATAAAGGGCAGTCTTACAGCTATTTAGTACTTGTAGACAGGCTTGATTATAAAAAGGGTGGAGCCAACTGTAGTGGTGTGGGATGGTACAGTGGCCATGAGTTGGAGTGTAGGAGTTTCAGGCTGGAAAAAATTCCCCAAGAGGCATTAGTGCAGTAGTGGAACAGGTTAGTTAAAGGTTGTGGAATCTCTGTTGTGTGAGTTTTATGACTTTTTATTTAAGCAGAAAACCATGGCAATAGTCCTGCTCTGAGTGGGACGTTGAGTTAGATGATCTCCACAGGTCTCTTTGGGCCACCATTTCTATGATTCTTTGATTCCTTTAAGTAACCAACCGTGTGGCTATATAGGACAATCGTATCCTGCAGTTTTCTTTTCTCAGTCATTCTGGGAAGTTGCTCAGAATTCTAGGGGAGACTCAGTATGGGTGTCCGCCTCCCCAGATACACCTCTCTGTCAGGTCTGCTTTGAAATAAAGGAACTTATTTTCTTAAATCCTTTAGGACACGGTCAGTAAACTCGTTGCTACCATCATCTTTAGGAAGAACAGGTTGAGTTGGTATCAATGACAATGAGGGCTGTGGCTTTTAAAAACACATTTGACATCAGCTCTCATGTAGATGTGGTAGATGTGCCGTCATTGCTACAGAGCATGGCTCAGACGTCAAGGAACTCCTATGCCAAAGGTTTACTCTGTGGGCAAAATACTTGAAATGTTGATGAACTTTTGATAGTAGATTTAAGGTGTTGCCTATAGGTCAGCTGCCATGTTGAGCCAGTACTGTGCCACCAGGCCGCTCCCCTAAGTTACTGCCCAAAGTTAGGAATGGCTTTAAAGTAGCTTAATCAAGTAATGCTTAAGTGTTATATGTATGATATATTAGCCTGAACTGGAATAGTTGTTGATACCTATCTCAGCTGACGAAGCTTAACCTGCCTCAAACCCATAAGCCTTTGATTCTCATAGCTCAGATGGTGCACTAAATCACTGAAGATAAGTATATTTAAAATGAATAAGGTATCAGAGCAATAGCCTAATTATTTATGTAACTCTTGCTTTCCTGTTAATGAATGCAGTAATTCGATGATACAAATTGTGTTTCAATTTATGACTGATATTTTTGGTGTGAGTCTCTGAAACTTCCTTGTCCTGTAAAGGTGTTGTAATGATGGCGAATACTGCAGATACTTCTGATGATAAAACATGATTGATTCTTGGAGCAATTGGATGTTTGGGGCCTAAAGGAGAGACGGACGTATTTGAAAGCTCTAGGCATGTTTATTTAGTTGGATATTTGAATTATTATTAAAAATAATATATTTTTTTACCCCACCTGAAAAGACAGTACAGTGTTCAATGAGTTTCTGAGGTCTGTAAATGAAAGTGAATTGGAGGAAGATGCAAAATGAACTATATTGAATACTTTAAACGCATCCCTTTGTAATAATTCTTCTGTATCACTGGTGTAAACTTTTGCTTATCTGATGCCTGTAAGAGGAAAAAAAAATCATATGGGGATCAACTTCCTGATTTCTCTTTATTCTACCAGACGGATTATTATTAGCCTGTTCTTGGAGGACAGTGAACTCTTTCTTGACAAATCATACAGTGTTTGCAAAGAGGCTGTATAAAACAGCAATCTGCATGAACTGTTTGTTTCTGAAAAAAATCCAGAACAGTAGATTTCAGGGGGGAGGGGCCAAGAGTTGCCAAGAAGATTTAAAAAAATCAGTATTTTCAGCAAATCCCATAAATTGACTTCTGACTGCTTTGTGTAATAAGTTTTAATGAGTGTTACACTGGTGACCTTTTGCATTTTTTGAGAAATTTAAGCCATATCCTAGATAAGACTAATTTATGATGGTATAGTAACTTCAGTAGATGTCAACTGATTATCATCAACTGATTCATGATATTAGGTACTGAGTTTCATTTGAGATATAAAACGTTTCTGATTCTGAACAATATTATCATATCTAATCCTTTAAAACTGGGTCCTAAAATAAGACAGGGTAGAAAAAATAGTTTAAAAATACCCATCTTTTTTTTGTATAGTAGAAACAAATGAAAGAAGACTTTCTTGTATTTCAAAGGTACTATTTTAACTTCCTAGTTAATGCTGGATTTGTGGATTTGTTAAAAGTAGACTTTCAAATCTTTTTCTGATTTTATTTTTTTATATAGAATGTTCTTTTTTGTTAGTATCTGTGTGACTGAGTGGAATGAGTACAGGGTCTTAAAAATGGCTCATTCAGAAATGTCAGTCTGGACATGGAGAAAAATTGCTTTACCATGAGGGTGGTCAGGCACTGGAACAGGTTTCCTAGAGAGGTGGTTGATGCCCCATGCCTGTCAGTGTTCAAGAGGCATTTGGACAATGCCCTCGATAACATGCTTTAACTTTCGGTTAGCTCTCAAGTGGTCAGGCAGTTGGACTCGATGATCTTTGAAGGTCCCTTCCAACTGAACTATTCTAACTTCTTTCAGTGTATTGAAATCTTCTTAATTGCTTGATACAAAGATTTTTGTTGTTTACTCCATTTTTTAAGTTAAATTCCATCTGAAACTCCTGACGTTACATCATTTTAGTAAAATAAAATAGCTATCAACTGATAGAGCAAGACTGTCTTTTTTTAGGAAAAGAGCATGCTGGCTCTTACATTAGCACAATGCCTTTTCTTGCTAGAAACTTCATTAAGTGGCTCTGCTGTAATAATACTGTGAGTTGATTGGTTTAAAATATATAGTCATGGTAGAGTTGATTGGTTTAAAATATATAGTCATGGTATTACTGCATAATGTTACTAAAGTAATAGTGTGGTCTCAGTGATCTTTATATACACATATTTGTGCAACACGCGTGGAAGCTTTCATTCATTTCTTATGAGGGCAAACAAAATGTAAGTGTTTTGGTTTCTGTAGATACAGTTAAACCAATCTGCTCTACAAAGTGCTAAATGCAACTTGCAGCTACAGTATTTCTTTGAAATACCTGTAATATGATGTTAATAAATTACCATCACCACTCTTACTGATCTTTTGTTTTTTAAGGGTCAAGATGGATGGCACAGATGAACCTCAAAAAAAAGTCTTCAAAGCACGAAAAACAATGAGAGTAAGTGATCGACAACAACTTGAGGCTGTCTATAAGGCTAAAGAGGACTTGCTGAAGACAGCTGAAGTTAAACTGTTAAATGGAAAGCATGAGAATGGAGATTCTGATTTAAATTCCTCTCTAAGCAATACAGACTGTTTGGAGGACAAGAAGGAAGTTAATGGCCTAGTGGATTTTTGTCTTAACTCTGAAGAAGGAAGAACAACTTCCAATGAAATTCGGGAAGTCAAAAGTCCTGAAAGTAGGGCAGAGAGTGTAGTGAGTGACCTAGAACCTAAACCTCGAATGCTGTCTCCAGCGAATGGTACTCCTGAGCAGAAAACTGATACTGCACTAGCTCGTGAGGCTGAAAATGGAGTGCTTGGTAGCAATAAATTCCATGACGAAAATAATATAAAAGATCGTTTGGACCAAAGAGAGAGTAACACTCCATCAGAAGGTGAAAATAAACCAAGCTGTGATAATAGCGACTCTTCTGAAGAGACAGGAGAGAGAAATGACTTAACTGTTAATTCTCATTCATCTGTTGAAGAGGAAAAGAGGGATGAAGAAGTAAGTATTGAAGATGCTGTTGGAGAAGATGCCATCTCTAGCAGTATGGAAGCTGACCAAGAACCAAAGGATGATAGAGACAGCACTGCAAGTCTTTCAGAAACCACAGCTGAGAAGGCAATAGATCAATCAAGTGGAGGTATCCTGGAGAATACCGACTCTATGGAAACAGATGAAATTATTCCGATTTTGGAAAAATTAGCCCCTGCTGAAGATGAGCTGAGTTGTTTTTCTAAAAGTTCCCTGCTTCCAGTGGACGACACAGCCCCAGATTTAGATGAGAAAATGGACAACTGTTTGGGTTCACCGTCAAAACAGGAAAGCAATGAAAGTCTGCCAAAGGAGGCTTTCTTAGTACTGTCCGATGAAGAGGATCCTTGTGATGAGAAGGAGTGTGCTGAAGTGATACTATCAAACAAGTCAAGTCTTCCAGGTAAGAGTTTTCTAAGTTGGTAGCTTTGATTAAAGTCTTGGGTTTTGTTCGTTTCTTAAGATAGTGCACTTGTGACGTGTTTCTAAATTAATAACTAAGAATTCCAGTCTTTCAGTTATATATATGGGGGATTATGTGGACATTTCCTCCAAAGAACTCCTTTGAAGTAATTAATTTTAGGAACATATGAAATTCAGATCAGTATCTTTGTAAATGATGGTGGAAATCCATATTTAATGAAGTAATACACTTTTTAATTCTTACCAGTGTTCTTTAACATTGCTGGTGTGAGCATTTGTCCTTGAATTAGCACTGTGAGCAGCAAATATGAAACAATATCAAAGTCATTTAAATTATATTTTATTATAGATAAACTCTAAAAAGCAGCAAATAGAGAAGGCAAGCCAACAAGTGTTGGTAACACATCACACTGACATAAGTTAAGATGAGCATTAATTTTTCATGTTAACGGTGTTTTTCTTACCTCTTGTCATTCTTAAGAAAAAAGAGGTGCTAAGATTGCCTGTGTCCAACAGCACACAACTTTTCAATAAATCAAACTGTATTCCAGATGATAGCCATCATTCCCTCTTGTTTTTTGCATAACTAATTTTATTTAAGGATTCCATTCTGGCAATGTGTATTCCTGTATGACTAAGTCAGGCATATTCTGAATGAGGAAAATTTCCAAAGTTTGTATCCAAATTCACATGTTCAGAGGTCTAACAAAAGGCCTCTTGTGAGTCTTACAAATTTTATGTAGTCTTATGACTTGACAGATGGAATTTTGAGGCCTAGGAAGACTGAAAATAATACCAAAAATTGTCATCCTAGAGATCTTCTATCCCCTCACTGTCGTGTCTCCCCTCTCTTTTTACAAACTGGGTCAAGGGGGGAAGGGAGGGGGATAGAAAAGGTGGGTAGCTGACAGACACGGTACAGAAGGATTTGTAGGAAAAGAAAGTAATGTGTTAATTTTTTGTTCTTGAGCAGAAGAGATAACCGCTTTCTTTAACATGCATGTAAATAGAAAGAATGAAAGCATACTGGTAATCCAGGCGTGCCACAACTCCCATTTGTTTCAAATTTCTTTCACCAAACGACAATATTAGAAAGGCTTCATGAAAAAACACAGTTCATGTGCATGATTTGATGCATGATGTTTTTTATCTGATTTTGGTGATAATGGCAACTGCCTGGCATTTGAAACTGGTCCTATAGTCTTTCTATGTAGCTAGCAGAAGCAACAGGTGTAGATTCTTGATGTTAAACCTGTGTTCTCTATACTCTGGTACTGTCATACAGTTTAGAAGGATCTGATGTATCTTTTGGAGATGGGGCACTCTATCATGCTATCTCACTTGTGAAAAATAAAACATGAATAATTTACAGATATATTGATGCTGCCCTTTATTTGTGGTTAAAGAAGGCTGTTGTTTCAATGCTGCTATTTTGTTGTTAGGTAGCTCTCTATGAAATGAAAACCATACTAAGCCAAATGTGTTTATTCCTACTTGACTAAGTAGGAGTTCCATAGATGAAACAAGATCCAGGTGTCTTTCTGCCTCTGGGAAATTAGCACCCATAATTTCTTAAGTCTTTCACCGGTGATGAAACTGTCTTTCACTAACTTGTAAAAACATTCTCAGTCTTGAGCGTCTACATAACTAGAGACAGGGAGACAAGAATATGTCTCTTCAGCCATGTTTCAGACTCTTCCTTCTTTTCTGGTGTTTACCCTTAAACTTATAACAGTTAAACACAGAAAAGGTAGATTCCATAGCTCCTTCAGAGGATTTTATTGAGGTAATAAAAACCATGTTCCACTGAGATTGCAAAACTCTACGCTGTTGTGGGGTGGGGGGATGGCAGTGGGAAAAGAACACTGTGTGCACTTGAGTAGAAATTATAGTGTATTACGAGTCCCTTCTGTAAAATGTGTGTTCCAAATAAATCGTTGATACTTGTTCTTACCACATTTTAAGGCTTCTTTTATTGGATGTGAATGAAATTAAGATATCAGGGTGGCTCTTCTCCTCTTAGCCAGTCAGGAAGAAACATGCTGTGACCACAGTGTAGTTTTAGCTCTGAAGCAAAAGACTGTAAGTGAGTGCTGAATGTTGAACTACAGTTTGCTGAAGCCTTTAAATGATCGTATCCAGCAATATTTTTTATCAATTTTAGTGGCACAATAAATTCTTGACTAGTAGTTTGTGTATTGGCTATAACAGTTTGTGACTTTTACAGTTGTGTGGATGTAACCGTGACTGTTCGTGAAAAGAAAATTGGCCACTGAAGTGTGTTCTGTCCTTAACTAGTGGACATGCGTTAATTTCTGCATTCTATTCTAAGCTGCTTAAAGCTTGCCCATTAAGTTGCAGAGGAGGGAGTTTAAATTTTACCAGATAGTACGTTCTGCATGAAATATTTAAACAAATCTTCTGGGGATCCATTTTATACTAAATTTAACATGATTTTAATACAAAAATTCTGCAGTCCTTTCACAGATGTAAATATTTCAATAAGAAATATCAGAGAGGTTGAAGGGACGGGAAACGCTATTGTATGAGAAACCAAGTAGAATAAATAAAATATTATCTTGGAACAAAAGGACTAACATTTGGAAAGAGTCTTGTTAGAATCAAATCTATGAAGATGGTGTGGACGTTATTTAAGGATGCTGTCTTGGACACAGGTGCAAACTGTTCAATTAAAATGTACAGCTTTGAAAAAAAAGAAGAAAATGAGCATGGCTAAATAACAATATAAAGAATAGTACTAGAAGGCTTTCCTTAAATTGAAAGATTAATATAATTTGATTTTTGAGTAAAATTAGTATGTGTATAATAGCTATGCTGTGACACTTAAGATTTCTGTAATGGGAGGTCATACCTTAGAAAACCTTGGAGCTCCTTGAGTAAGTAAGTACATGACAAAGAAAATCTGATTGAAATATTTGAATTATTTCAGATATACAAACACAAATAGTTTCTTACCAAAAACTTAATGGAAACTGAACCATTTGGGGATAAGATGGAAAGTCCTCATGGAGGCAATAATCTTTTGAAGAATTAAAGGTAAACCCACAAGGATGTGTTCCAGAGACTGTCCTGTGCAACAGAGCTCATGATTTATTGAAAATGAAGGGTGACTACTGAGGTGACAGTTTGATGATATGAGTAACTGAGATATAAAAATGACAGATAAAACTCACTGTGGTTAACTACAAAGTGATACATAAGTACAAAAATGTTCGTAACTTGATAAAAAGATAGAACTAACTATTCAAGAACAATTTTCCAGGATTATAGTAGATTTGTGAAAACATCAATTAAGTGGAAGTTGAAGAAAGCAAAGAATGCTGGAAATAAATACAGAAATTGAGGGAAACAATGTCACTGTGGGACATCAAGTTTTGATATGTTTTGAGCTGAGCAATGTCCCTATGTTTTTGCTTATTCCTGTGCAATTCCTTTTACACTGGAGCTCTGTCAGAAGGTCCATGTTCAACCATGCTGGCTTTCCTCCACCCTGGTTCTACACTATGTATTGAAGCAGACCGTTCCCGTGTTTCAAGGTGGCTCTCAAAGAACAACTAGCACTCCTGGGCCCCTTTTCTCTCCAGGGCAGTCTCCCTCTGGATGCTGCCATGTACAGCCTGAACAAGGTGAAAACTGCTCTCTGGAAGGCATGGGCTACAATGCTCTTCCTTCTGCTGAGTTCTTGCATGATTTTAAGTTCAGCGGTCTTGTGGTTCCTGCAACTGAGTCTACTGTTGGCCTTCAGGTACTGGACCAGTTCTTCCTTGTTTGTGAATAACAAACCCAGCAGAGTATCTCCCCTAGTTGTCTCAGCAATCACCTATGTCAGGAAGTTGTCTTCAGCGCACTCCAGAAACCACCTGGATTGTGGGGTCCCTGTTATCTCCTTTTTATCTCTTCAACGCAGTAGACTCATATCTTTCTACAGCTTCTCTGCTTTCTGACCAATGGCAGGTCAGAGAGGCAACTTCTAGGCAAGAATGAACTATATAATAGAGAAGTATTTATCAGCCTGAAAGAAGAGATGGAGGAGGGCTGTGACAAAGACCTGTAAAATCATTAGTATGGAGAGTATTTGCTGCCTTTTCCTCCAGAAGAACGCAAATGGAAGAAAGGATAAAAACTGAGAGGCGGGATCAAAGCATGGAAGAGAGAATTCTCCATGTGGAGAACTATGGAGCTTCTTGCTAACAGCAAGCACTGTGACTGCTAAAAGTTTACCTACTTTCTCTGTGAAAGAGGATTTTTTGAGGGCTATCAAACAAAAGAAGCCTAAATCTTTGGAGGTCTTCCAGCAGCAGCTTCTCAGAAGGCTGAAGGAGCTTTCTGGGCCAGTGCAACAATGTTCTTTAATCCTCCATGCATTCTTTCCTACTTGGTCATCTGCTGTTGTCAGGAAAGCGTTGGGTGTAGGATTCTAGACTAGGTGAACTGTTAGTTTTACCTAGTGGAGCTGCTGACACGTTCTTTCTCTTGACTTATCTCTAGCTTCTCATGTTTGACCAGGTGAGGATGACTGCTAAGGAAAACCTGAATCTTTCTCAGAATTGCTATCCTACATTCTAGACACCTTGACTTGAGGCTTCTTTGCAGCAGTGCTGTTTCGTGCCCTTCAGGGCTATTTTGAAAGAGAGCTCGCTTATTACTGGTCTTTGGTAACAGTCTGAAGTCAAGCAGGACACCCAGGTACAACCTGTTAAGAATAAATGGTGCGGTTAACATTTCAAAGAATACAGCTCGTCTTCTAGAAAGTAGCGTTTAAGAGAACTTCAGAGCATGTGAGTGGCAAATAAACAAGTAAACATGAACTTTTGTTCCTGTAGTATAACACAGCTAGCTCTCAAAATTCTTAAATGAACAAACAAGAAAGTAAGTTATACTTGGATGGCACTAATGAAACCACTTTTTTTGCAATATTTCCAGTTCTGGTGTTTACATCTAAAAGGAATTAATACAGGGCTTTCAGAGATCTGGTGCAGTGATGTTTCAGCGCTTAGGAAATGTACTTCATATTGGAAAGCTTAAGAGGACATGATTTGTTCATCCAATAAAAGATTTAGGAGGTCTATGGTACCTGCAACTGTGAGCTGAATATATGGTACAAGAGTTTTATGTAATGTGACAGACAAAGACACAACTGCTGCATCTTTGATCCATGGGATTTTGCACACCAGAAATGGGGCATCCCTCTGTCTTATGGACTTTGGAGGACTGGTTCAGGGATGTTGGATTCATCAGTTGGGATCTTGAAGTCATTTACAGATTTTTTTGAACTAAAAATATGGCAATTAAAAAATAAAGAAGAGAATATTGTGCTTCGTGTTGGAATCACTTGATAGATTTTTTGTGTACTTTGTGATAGGCAGGAGGAGCAGAAGTGACCAAATAAGAGAATAGTTTTCATTGGGAAGGACCTCAGTAGGTCTCTAGTTAATTCTCCTGCTCAAAGTAGGGTCGGCTGTGAGATTAGATCAGGCTGTTCAGGACTTGGTCCAGGTAGGTCTTAAAAACTACTACTGGTGAACACTGGATGACCCCTCTGGACAACCTGTTCCAGTGTCTTGCCTACTTGTTGGAAAAGTTTTGCCTTCTGTCACTTGGGATATCTTTGTGCTTGCACGTATTCTCTCATCCTTTGCCATGCACCTTTACAGTGAGTCTGGCTCCATCCTCTGGGTGGCCATCTTTATAGGTTTTGGAAAGCTGGGGTGTCCCCATTAAGCTTTGTCTTCTCCATGCTGAACAAGTGCAACCTCAGCCTCTTTTCTAGTCCCCAGCCACCTTAACAGTCTCTTAACAGTCTCTTAACAGTCTCTTAACAGTCTCTTAACAGTCTCCCAGGCAGAGAGCGACGGCATAGCAAGTGCCAAATAGAGGACAGGAGCCGCTTCCCATGATGTCCCAGCTATTTTTCTTGTAAATACAGCTCAGGATGCTGTTGGCCTCCTTTGCTGCCAGGTCACGCTGCCAGCTCACATGTGGCTTGCTGCTTGTGCAAGCCCTCAGTGCAGAGCTGTTCTCCAGCCACGTGGCCGTCACCCCTCGTGTCGTTGCAAAGGTTCTCCCTTCCCAGGTGCTGAGCATTGTATTTGTACTTGCTGGATATCACAAAGCATTTGGTGATCCATTTCTCCAGCCTGTCTAGATCATGGCGATTTCTTTGAAAATACATTAATCTGATATTTTCAAGAACAACAATTATCCTTGTACTCATTGTTCATAGTAGTTAAGACAGCGCTATCTGAGAGGACTCTCAAAACATATAAAACATTTTAAAATGTCTGAAAACATAGAGACTGTGTAAAAGGAACTAGAAGAGTCCATTGACAGTGTCTTCGCTTGGACTTTAATCTGAGGGCTGTGTCACGTTGAGGTGGATTTTGTGGATACTGAAACTTCCACTGACTTGGAAAGGTACTCAGGTGCATAATCCCTCCTTTAGTGTTGTATATGCAGCTCTACTTCTCTTTAGAAAAAGCATTGCACATTTTCTAAGGATTGGGCAGTATTTATGACAGACCCTGTAAATTAAAGTGACAATGCTTTATAAGGAGCTTGATATTCTTGCTAGCTCAAGATTG
The DNA here is from genome assembly GCF_964034855.1 of Anser brachyrhynchus. Classification (NCBI taxonomy): domain Eukaryota; kingdom Metazoa; phylum Chordata; class Aves; order Anseriformes; family Anatidae; genus Anser; species Anser brachyrhynchus. The sequence goes on along the minus strand of NC_137694.1, from coordinate 44,299,977 downwards.
AAATCTGACAAATGTATTATTCTGGAAGACTTCTGTGTATGTGTGGAGAGTGATGCTATGCTTGGTTTTGGGTGTAAGGAAAATACGGAATAGAAAACATCAAGATCACTATAAATATTTTAAATCTCTGTAATCAAGCGTCAATTAATGTTCACTTAACACCACATTTTCAAAAACAAATACCCGTAAGGTACATTGAATGCATTTAAGGTAACATCAGTGTCCTTGCATTAGCAATATGAGCTAGACGTCCTTAGCAGATCTACAGCTGCTAGATGTAGAAATCCCAGTTTCTACAGTGGATATAAGAGTCTGACAAAAAAAAAAACACTTCAGACGTGGTGCTTCCTGCAGAAAAGCTGTTGTGTTAACACAGTACTGTACGTGATACCAAATAGATAGTCAGCAGACTTATGCCTAATTATCTCCCTTGTTAACAATCCTTTTAAATCAGGGTTCTCTGCTACTGCCTCTCGAGTCTCATGTTTCCACAAATTCACAGGTGTTAGACTAGGTAACCTACGAACTTCATATGGCTATCAGTTCTTTTCTTTGCATTGTAGGAAGAAAACATTCATATTTAATTTCCCAGTTTCAAGGCTGCATGAGAGAGACTCTTCATAGAATGGTAGAATGGCCCAGGTTGGAAGGGATCTCAAAAGATCAGCAAACTTCTGTGGGAGAAGGGAGCCCAGGTGCCCCTATGTAACGCATCCTGAAAACCTCCAGGGATGGGGATTCCACCACATCCCTGGTGAGGTCGTTCCAGTGATGGATTGTTCTTACTGTAAAAAAAATAAAATTTTCTTACACCAAGGCAAAACCTCTCCCTGTGCAACTTGCCCCATTACCCTTTGTCTTCTCCATGTGGCTCTGTCCTCTCTAAGTATTTGAATGTCATGATGAGATCCCCTTGAGTTTTCTCCAGAGTGAAAAGACGTAGCGCGTTGTCTTTCCTCACAAGGCAGCTTTTCCAGCCTTTTGGACCCTCTCTGGTCTAACTGCATCTTTTGAATTATGGGGCTGGAACAGGATACAGCACTCTATATGCAGCCTGACAAGCACTGAGTAGAACAGGATGATCGCATTCCCGTCCGTGTTAGTAATGCCCGTGCAGAGCCAGCCCAGAATCCAGCTTGCCTATGTTGCTGCAGCAGTGCACTGCTGGCTCATGTTCAGCTAGCTCACCAGGCCCCTTTCAGCAAGGCTGCTCCCCAAGATTTCCATACAGGTCCTAGCCCCTACCTATACTCTTTGGTTATGGCTCTTGTGTGCCACTGATTTTATATTGTTGGTCAACTACAAGTAAAATTACTTGCTACATAGCATAGGTATGTTGCTAGCTTTCAGATTGATTGTCAGTTCGAAGAAGATAGAGGTGGTGTGACAGTGAGCCCTTGGAAGAGACTGGAAGAGACTTTTTTATTTCAACCAGCAAAATGGAACGTCATTCCATGGGACATCATTCCGTAGAGCATCTTCTCCAGAATGAACAATCATTTGAGTAACTTGTATTGAGTAGTCTGTTGCCTTTGGTTTTTTTTTTTTTAAAAGATCTGATCTCTGGTAGTTGTCAGAAATGAATATTGTGTTAAGCTCTGCAGTGTACCGAAGGTACATAGATCAGTCATCTTCACAGCACTGTGTGAATGTGAAGTACATCCCACAGTTGAAAGAATGCTGGTGGTGCTCTGTTGCATCCCCCCTGAGTTGGTGAGCGTCCACGGGGACTTATCCACTACTAAACCTGCTACATCCCCAGCAATACAGTTCTGACCTCTCTGGGGTTCATAAATAAAAGTTAAAAATCTGAAAGGTGGCATAGATGAGTGTTAAATTCAATAAATATGTACTTCAGACACACAATTTAGACAAGTTGGTTATAAAAAAAAAAAAAAGAAAAAAAAAGTAATGTCCAGGTAACTTTTCAGATCCTGTTCAAAAACTGTATGTGTTCTGGTAATTCATAAGTAACTTTATATAGAGGAAGTATCCATTGAAAGCAAGAGACTGTCCATTTGTGAAAGTGTGGAAGTAATGGGTATTCATCATGTCCTAGAGAGCACACAAATTGCTGTTTTGTAAGACAAATACGTAAGAAACTAAAATGTAATTATTTGTAAAGGCATTAGAGATACTCTGATACCAAAAGAGAGGACTTCAAATCTCTTTCTAGTGTGATCCTTTTGAACGAAATCTACTGAAAAAAACTAGTCCGCTGAAGGGACTAAACTTAGACCGTGGAGCAAAAAAATAATAGTGACGCACAAGGCATCCAAATGAATAACAGCAAAATTGATTTTAGACATCAGCATGAAAAGTACTGTTTTGCAAAAAATATATCACATGGGTAGAAGTCTGTAGCATTTAATAATTAGAATATCATTTAAAACAGCATTTCTGTTCTGTAAAAACTTCTGGGTAGGGCTTGATTGAGGGTTATCACTCCTTATGAGGGCTAGGTTTTGTGCTTTCTTGTGGCTGTTTTCTGAGCACATGAGCTGCAGCCAGTCTGTAAGGAGAGTGTTGTGGTTACAGGATTATGGCATGGTTGGGAGTATTACTGTGCAGTGCAGAATATTTGCAGATACTTCGTGTTTCCCTAAGCTTAAGCTTATTCATTATTTTTATTTCCATTTATATTTATATATATTGGCGGAGCTGACATCCAAATACACATTCAGTCAGTTACTAAGCAGATTTGAATGGTTGCAGCTGTAGAAGCTATTAAAAGGTATTTTCAGCCATTCAGCAACAGGAAAATGTAGGGAAAAAAAAAAACAAAAAACAAAACCTTTTTGTTCACATCTACAGCAAATAATGTGGCTAACTAGGAAGATTGTGATAAATAAAACGATAACAATATTACCAAATTCTTTGTTTTTTGTGAGGACTGCATTCATTGTTTCTACCTGTCTAGTATCACAATGACAAAATCACAGCTTGTCAGTGAAAAATAAACTGTTAATGCAGTTTAAAACTTTTGTCCATATTATGATTCCTAACTGAAGGGATTTCGCTGGGGTTGGTGTTTAAACCACTTCTAACTAAACAAATTAACTTAGGCACATAGAGAGAGCGATCGAAATGTGTAAGTGGTGGCCTTCCTCATCCCTGAAATGTCTTTGGTCTCCACACAGAAGTGAAAAACAAAACACTGCAGCTTTGAAGTTTGTAACGTGTTATGTTAAAGACACCCTACGTATGTGTATCTTTCTGTGGAGTATTTGCATCTTTCAGTTGCATATTAAAATCTGCAACTTCTGGAAAAAGTACTCTTGAACTTCAGGAGTATCCTTTAGAACCATGAAGCTTATCTATAGGTCTTTTTTGGTATTTGGCACTATGATCTTTTGTTACGTTCAACAACAGCTTGTTACGTCAAGCTGATTTTGAGGAATTTGTGTGATTTCAGTCTCCATGATTTCTTGCATAGGTTAATTAAGTGAAAAAAAAGAATCTTGTAATTTCAGTTTGTTTTTTTGCTGATTTATTATGTAACTTTATTTTAAATCATTGAAATAGTCTTCATAATAGAAATAAAATCTAGTGTTAATAAAGCACCAGTATATCTGTGCAGCTGCAACTTCCTCTAAAAAATCATGTTTAGACTCTTCTTTAATTTCTATTTTAGTTTTTTTATTACAGCAATATAGAGATCAAGTGTTATATACCAGTGTTGACTTATTCTGTTATATTCTGAATAAATTTTAGCATAACAGTTTTATTTTTCTATCTAGCAAGTACAGGAAGCAGCAATACTGTCTCTGTGAAATATAGTGAAATTTCATGGAACGTGCAATAAAAGTTGATGGAAATTTGTCACTTCGTGCTGCTTTCAGGAAGTGTTAGTGTGTTTCCTTTTAAGCTGTGTGGATATGAGGCATGGTTGTTTTTGTTTGCGTGTTTAAAGAACTAACTGAATTGTAGGTTTTAAACAACTAGATTTAAACTGTGATGCTTTTTACTAGGAAGAAACTAAATGAAAATTAATACTTGCTAAGAAAAAAGAATTTTGGCCTTTTCTACTATAAAAATTATGGACAAATTTTCCAAATGGAAATAAACATGTTAGTATTTTCTTACTGAATTTTTATACTTGCTTCCTAAATGTAACTTTCAGAGGTAACTTTGAGGCACTGTATTGGTTTTGAAGCTAAACAAATCCAGAAGTGGATCTGTGTTGTATAGTAGTTCAAAATTTTCTTCTGAAGTTATCCTAGTTTTTTATCTCTAAACACTTCCCTGTGCCTACTTCTCTCTCCCCTGGATTTTTGTTGCTGTGTTTTTAAAAAAAAAGTATTCTAAGCTCACTAGTCAAGATAGGACTCTATATGCAACTTTCCGTGGGTCAACATAAATAATGCGTGTTTTTCTCCTGTGTTTGTAGAAGAGGTGGAGCAGGGAAGAAAGAGTGAGGAAGAGGATAAAGACAGTGAAGACGCCCACAAAGAAGATGACAAACACACAGAGAGAAGTATGTAATGTTAAAACTATTATGCTTCACTGACGGCACGTATTAGAAACACAGAATCATTGAGGTTGGAAGGGGTCTTTGGAGATTGTCTAGTCTACCCACCCCCTCCTCAAACCATGGTCAAGCAAATAGTTTGCTTAGAACCATGTCCAGCCAGGTGTTGAGTATTTTCACAGATGGAGACGCCACAAGCTTCCAGTGTTCTAGTTCCAGTGTTTGGCTGCCCTTACCGTAAAAAAAAAAAAAATCATATGTTTGAATGGAATTTCTTGTATTTCAGTTTGTGTCCTTTTTCTTTTGTCCTTTCACTGAGTACCATTAAGAGTCTTACTCTATCATCTTCGCTCCCCACCCATCATGCATTTTACACACATTGATAAGATCCCTTCTGACTGCTTTGTCCAGTTGAACAGGCTATTGTTTCCTCATCTGACAGATGCTCCGGTCTATTAAACATCTTGGATCCCCAGCCTCTCTCTAGTATGCCCACATCTTACATGCATTGAGAAGCCCAGAACTGGATAGACCATTCATGATGCTGATTACAGGGGAATAATCCCTTCCCTTGACCTGCTCATGATAATCTTTCTAATGAAGTCTGGGGTGTTGTTGGCTATTTGCCACAAGGGCATATTGCTAGCTCATGTTCAACTTGATGTGCACGTGGACTACCAGGACATTTTTGCAAAGCTGCTTTCTAGCCAGTCAGTTCCCAGCCTAGACTGGTACACAGGCCTACTCCTATTCAAGTGTAGGGCTTTGCATTTCCTTTGGTGATCTTCATGAAGTTCCTGTTTACCTATTTCTTCAGCTTGTCAAAATCAGTCTGACAGCGTAACCGTATAGTGTAGCAACCACTCCTTCCAGATTTGTATCTTCTGCAAATTTCTGAGGGTGCCCTCTATACCGTCATGTCAGTCGTTAATGAAGATGCTAGTGCTGGTCCCAGTATTTACCCCCAGGGTATGTTACTAGTGGCTGGCCTCAAATGGGACTTTATGCTCCCAATCACAATTTTTGGAGCCCAGCAGCTGAACCGGTTTCTTGCAGCCCATTTTTCTAGGTCATACTCAGTCAGTTTCTCTTAGGATGTTTTGGGTACCAAAAGCATTACTAAAAAACAAGGTAAACAGCATCCCCTCACCCAGCGAGCCAGTCATCTCATCATAGAAGGCTGCCAGGCTGATGAAGCATGATCTCCCCTTGATTCTGAGTATTCCTAGTCTCATCTTGTTTTTCATCTGTTTGGATATTGTTTCTCATAGTATTTGTTCCATCACCTTGTCCTGGTTTCAGCTAGGATAGAGTTAATTTTCCTCCTAGTAGCTGGTATGGTACTGTGTTTTGGATTTAGGGTGAGAATAATGTTGATAACACGCTGATGTTTTAATTGTTGCAGAGCAGTGCTTACACTAAGCCAAGGACTTTTCAGCTTCTCGCTCTGTCCTGCCAGCGGGCAGGCTGGGGGTGCAGCAGGAGCTGGGAGGGGACAGACCCAGGACAGCTGACCCAAACTGGCCAAAGGGGTATTCCATACCATCTGACGTCATGCTAAACAATATATAGGGGTGGCTGGCCGGGGTGGGGGGGCCGGCTGCTCGGGGATAGGCTGGGCATCAGTCAACGGGTGGTGAGCAATTGCATTGTGCATCACTTGTTTGTGCACATTATTATGAGTAGTACTATTATCATTATTATTTTCCTTTCTTTTCTGTCCTAATAAACTGTCTATCTCAAGCCACAGGCTTAATTTTCCTGATTCTCTCCCATATCCCAGAGAGGGAGGGGGGAGGGTGAGCGAACGGCTGTGTGGGGCTTAGCTGCCGGCCAGGTTAAACCACAACACACCTTCCTAGGCGCTGAGGTGGGACTGACCGTCCTGTAATTCTCTGGATCCTTCTTCTTGCCCGTCTTGAAGAATGAAGAAAAAAGATGTCACTCCTGTCCTCAAGGAGCCTCTCCTTATTGACACAGCCTTTCAGAGGTTGAGAGTGGCCTTGCCATCACCTCAGCCAGCTCCCTTAGCACTTGTGGGTGAATTCCTCTGGGTTACATGGGCTTGTTTATGTCTGTTTTTTGTTTTTTTTTTTTTTTCTTTCAGTGTTCCTTAACTCTTACATTCCTCCACTGAAAGGTCTTCCTTTGCTCCAGGCTGTCCCACTGGTCTGAGAGCTTGGATAGCTGAAGGCAAGACTTCTCATTAAAGTCTTAGACAAAGTAGGCATCTGAGACTTTTTCGGTGTCCATTATCACTTGTTTCCCCTGCCTTATTCAGCAATGGGGGGCATGTTTTCCTTAGTTTCCCTTATACTGCTGGTATACTGGTAGAAGCCAGTTCTGTTGCCCTTTATGTCCCTCATCAGATTCAGCTCAAGGTGGCCTTTGCCTTTCTTAACCCCATCCCTGCATGCTTCATTTTTTGCTTAGGCAATTGAGGTGTTCCCCTGGGCACAGCTTCCAGCCATCTGCCGTGACAGTGGTGAACCAATCCTGTTGTTCTGTGCACCTGCAGGTGGAATGGGAGCCACTGTGCTGGTGCTTCCAGCCTTCGTCATTATGGGAGTCTCTATTTCACAACTAGATAAGCTCAGGTTGTGTCCGTACATCCTTTGATGTAGCTGGTGGTTCTAGTTCTTGAAGCTGCAAGATCTTACAGTTTATCTAGTCAATCTCTTTGTAATTATCTCTGATATTCCATTCCCCAACGTACTGCCATAGCTAGTTTGGCTTGGTGACATAACTGTCCCACTAGTTTGCACCTCCTGTAGGCAAGAAATTCATCTTCCTCTACCACTGCTTCTGTAAAGTTAGAAATATAACTTGCATAGCATACATAATAAAAGTAAAAAAAAAAAAAAAAAAAAAAAAAAAAAGTAGCTATTTCTTGTGCTTTTTCAGTTTCAATGAATCTTCGTTATCTACTACTAATTCTGTCTTTCTGAATCGTCCTCAGGTTTGGGGTGAAGGGTTTGAGGGTTATGGTGTTTGGATGCTGGGAACGTGCCCACAGTATGCTCTGTAGCTTCCCTTACTGATAATTTACCTAGGCGTGTCATTTTTTATCCATGTCACTAGAGGATACTGTGCCAGGAGCTGGAAGAGGAAATAAGGCCTCTCTTTGGTTCTTCTATATACTTCATCACTGCAATGAAAATAACATCTATAATATTACATTTAAACTTAATATTTTTTAGGCCCCTTCTTTAATCCGATTTTTACTTTCCTTCTTGCTCAAATAGTTAAAAAAAAAAAAAAAAAAAAAGGTTTGAGTGTTTTCTCAGTCACGGGTTGGTGGTGCAGGTTAAAAATTCAGGACAGGTAGGAAAGAGCTCTGTGCTGACACAGGCAGAACGAAGCAGAAGTTTTACTTGGCGAAGAGGTTACTGAGAAAAGGGTACCTTTTTTTAGAAGATGGTTGTGTTTTGCTTTTCAGAAGCCGTGTTGCATTATAGGATGGTGCTGGTAGGAGCAGGAAGAAGTGGAGGCAAGTGAGAAGGGAATGGTGGTGATGTAGAGTGATCTTAGATTTGAGGGAGTGGTTTGGTGAATCACAAAGCAGAACTCAGCAGCAGTGTATGGAGATCAAAGGGACTGTTGTTCTGTTTTAAAGTCATCAAATACATTGTTTTCCTGAAGGCATTGTTACTGCTTTAGAATGAAAAATGCTTACACCAGGAAAAAATGAAACTTCGTAATAACCATGTTATTCTGCAGATACCTGTTTCTTTGCTTTGTGTTGTTAAAGGTTCCTCACCAGCAGTTGTATCTAATTGTTTCAGGTGAAGTGTCCAGGAGAAAGCGTTCTAAATCTGAGGACATGGACAATGTACATTCTAAACGTCGTCGGTATGTGGGAGAAGAAGATTATGAAGCAGAACTTCAAGTAAAAATTACAGCCAGAAGAGATGTTGACCAGAAATTACAAAAGGTAGAGTGGAGGTGCAGAATGAAGATGGCCACACCAGATCTGTCTCTAGTCTTAGCATTTTAGAATTAACTGTCTTTTCCCACACAGTCCTTGCTCCCCCTCACACACACATTTTCTCTTTTTTGTTTAAAAATGTGCATAATTCAAATAACAATGGTGGTTTAGGTTATACAATTCTGCATAACTCTGCTTTTAAGAAGAAAGCAAATATCATTTGGAAACTGCTGCAAAAGTTATATTTGGAATGTGTTAAGCATTTAAACTCTTTAAGTTTCATGTGACTGTAGATGGAGACCAAAATAATCTCAGTGAAGGAGACATTTTAGTGTGATACAGGTTTATGTGGTGTGCTTTTTGTACCCAGCTTTAAGGAAGGTCTCTCTCCAAATAAAAGTGTAATCAGCATAATGTTTTGCAGACTCCTGTACAGCTATTACTTGTCTGTTTGACTGCACCATTGGCATGTGAAGAAACCTGTGTTCTTGAAGAAAAAAATTGTGCACTTACTCCATTAGTTAACCAGCTAGTACTATTGTAGCTTCACTAATGTAGGATCCAGGCTATACTAATGTGTATTGTAGCTTTGCTGACGTAGGATCCAGAAAACTTAACCACTTTTATTGCTTATTTCTTTTTCCTAAGGAAGATTTTTACGCTTCAGTAGTCATGATTTAGGAGTGGGGGAGAAATAATAAAAGTAATAAGTAAACTTTGTAGAAATTAGTCTCTTCTTCCCTGTTTAGCTTCTGCAGCAAAAGCTATACAGGCCATTTCTGCTTAGGGGAAAGTGCATATCAAAAAGTAAAGTTTTGCTGAACATCTTTAGTTTCCATTCTTTGAATGCCATTGTCCCTTTCAAGACTAGAAAAGAGGAAAAACTAACCTATGTAAACACAACACTATGATAGTATCTTCTATTAGTGTTCTATTTAGCAGTAATAAAGCCATATATATTTGAATTAAATTAATTAAATTAATTTCTTGATTTAATGGCAGAGAAGGGGCATATTTATTTGCCAAGACAGATGTAGAAACCTTGCTTAGCTGTGCTTACTGGTGACTATAATAACTTTGATTGATAGGTACAGCCATTGTCATTGTTATTTTTGTGGCAAGATTCTTTTTGAGTCGAGAATATTTTTATAGACATCCTGCTGAATTTTGGGATTATATTAACATATATATTTTTATTAATAATTTGGCAGGTTATCCAGAGACTGTTAGAAGAAAAACTTGCTGCTTTACAGTGTGCTGTGTTTGACAAGACTCTGGCAGACTTGAAAATGAGAATAGAGAAAATAGAATGTAACAAGAGGCATAAAACTGTGCTTACTGAACTACAGGTGAGTGCTCGTGTATTGAATTGAATACTAGAGTCAAATTTAAAAAGTAAGATCTTCAGCGTTTAGTATTAAGTTCCTGTAGTTGTTTTCTTGGAAGCCATTTTGACTCCACAGAGAGAAGTGGGGAGGCGAGAAAAAACAAACAAAAACAAGTAGATAGGTTATGTTTGTGCAGTTGTGAATAGCAATGAAAATTCTGATTTAAGGTGTGATTGTGATACACGAGTGTCTTTCTGCTGCTCTGAAGTCATGTAGTAGCACTGTATTTTGTGGAAAGAAAAATTTCCCCTTATACAACAATAGTTTTGTATTGATTTCTAAGTTGTATATCTTTTGGTTTGTATAATTTCTTTAAGGGTTCTTGGGGAGGATATTTATGGATTTGTTTGTTTGTTTTCCTCTTCTTCCCATTTAGGCTAAGGTTGCTAGATTGACAAAGCGGTTTGGTGCAGCCAAGGAGGACTTGAAGAAAAGACAGGAAGTAAGAACTGCATTTGTTGTATTTGTTTTTCTGAGCTAGCGTAAGCTTTGTATAGAAGAATAAAGAAATCTTATACGCAGAAAGATGTGACCTGGTTCAGTAGTGTTCACAAATAGGTTCATCTTACTTGGCTAAAAGGCAGTGATATGAAAGAAAAGAGTCTTTAACACCTATTAGGTAATTCTCACTTGCACAGAATGTCCTTTATACACCGTTAGTGTGAAAGTTCCTTAAATTATGTGTAAGTAAATGTAATTTACTGCAATATGAAGAGTACAGAGTGAATCCCAGGTATTGGGGCAGAGGGAGGAGAGGAGATGAATGGATACAAACAGAAGTATTTCTCTGTGTCCAGAAAAAATATTATGGATTACTTACTTTGAAGAAGTGGAAGCTTAAAAATCCATGAAAAATCCAGAAAGAAATTTTGGTTCTCATGCTATACAAACCTGAAGATGAAAGACTTTAAAGAGGGAGGATGTAGAAAAGGAGATAGGTAGGACCAAGTAGGCTTTGGGCGATTTGTAAATTCTGTCAAGTTCATGTACAATTTTGGCTCCAGAAAATATGTACCTCACACAGAAAGGAATGAATATGAAGTACAATTAAAACATGAGTTTGCAAGCTTATTTAGTTGTGTGTTTTTTTTGGTTTTGTTTTGTGTTTTGTTTTTGGTAGAACTCACCAAACCCACCTCTGTCTCCAGTGAAAGCAGCAAGTGACACTGTGAGCACAACCAATATGACATACCGGTAAGCAAAGCACATCGCTGTGACCATGGTAAAATTTAGAATAGGACACTTGTAATGCCTCCTGTAAAGGATGATCATTCCTGTTTTGTTTTTTAATTAAAGTGTTCTCCCTTTTCCTTCATTTTGCTGTTCAACTGGAAAATTCCATTTTCTTTCATAGAATTCACAAACGGACAGTATCGAATCCGTTCCTAGGTAAAATGGGGGTTGTTTTAGCAGTTAGAAATAATAGATTGAAATGGAAGTCTAACTTCAAGGAAAGAAAAATTCTGTTGTCAGAAAGCAGACTCAATGCAAGCATTTGAAACTTACAAATAAAAAATTCTGTGGGGTTTTGTTTTTATGAGGATTTTTGTTTTTTAGTAGGGGACTATCCAAAGTCAATTGCATAGGGGGCGGAAAATAAATAGGCTTAGAAAATATTAATGAAAAGAGCAGTTGTAAAATACTTTTCCCCCCACCATTGTACTGTGTATCGTTATATCTGATGGTGGTGTATTGAGAAAAGCTAACTGAAACTTCTTTCTATAGAAATGCCGGCACAGTGAGGCAGATGCTAGAGTCAAAGAGGAGTGTAGGAGTGAGCACAACAGCAACGTTTCAAGCCTCTCTAAGTACAGGTGAGAAACTGCCTACAGACTTTATAAATACGCTTCTTAAAAGTTTTATTGCTTCCCGTTAATTAACTGAACAGAGTAAAACTGTTTCCTATGACTTTTTTTTCCTGGCATCAAAAATCACTACTCTCAGCTCCATACATAACACATTCCCAGTATAGAATAGAATAGAACAGAACAGAACAGTTGGAAGGGACTAAGTCTTCTAGTCCAACTGCCTGACCTTTCCAGGGCTAACCAAAATTTAAAGCACATTATTGGGGGCATTTTCCAAGTGGCTCTTGAACACTGACAGGCATGGGGCATCAATCACCTTTCTAGGAAGCCTGTTTTAGCGTTTGACCACCCTCACAGTAAAGAAATTTTTCCATCTATCTAGTCTAAACCTCTCCTGGTGCACATTTATGGCATTCCTGCGCATCCTCTCATCCATCACCAGGGAGAAGAGACCAACACCTCCCTCTCCACTTCTCCTCCTCAGGAAATTGTAGAGAACAATGAGGTCACCTCTTAGCTTTCTCTTCTCCAGACGAGACCACTCAGGTGTCTTCAGACTCTCCTCATAAGGCATGCCTTCCAGTCCTTCTAACATCTTTGTTACCCTCCTCTGGAGGGCATTTTAGTGCTTACAGCTGTATAGGTGCGATTACCAGGCAAGGCAAAAAATGCATTTACTTGGCCAACCAGAACGTATGGGTAAATAAGATGCTTCAGCAGAGTGCGTGCCTGGCTAAGACAGGAAAACTTGCAGTCTCTCCGCTGCTGAGAAGTAAAACACATGGCTCCCAGGGCATTTTTTCACTTGCTTGTAGTAGGGTGCTGATTATCATCCCCTCTGACTATTGGCTACAAAAGTTGAGTGGGGAACTAAGGGAAGTCACAAGCCTCAGTTCTTAAGGGAATCACATTGACAAATGGAATTCCTGTGTTAGAATTTTGTAGGGAATGTAGAATCAAAAGCACTATTAATTACCATCATGTAGACACTGTATCTTCAGTTTTGAAAACTGCTTAATATTGAATGCTGATTTTTTTTTCCTACAGAGCCACCTCATAGTGGGAGTATAATGCCTATATGTAGTGTGTAATTCTCCCAATCTTTAGATTTAATCCTGAGATTCTGTTGCATAAAAGCAAATGTCCTTTTTGGCACACTAATCCATGATTTCAGTAGAACATTTTGGATATGATGTCCTACCTGTACAAAGCAAGTTAGTCAACTGATTTAGGTTTTTCTTTTCTTGTGTTTTCTGAAGGACCAGTTGTTCTACCATTTCTGTAATGAGTGTTTAAAGTGCCATACTTCACATGTTTTCATCATTTAAATCTCAGAGCTTTTCTCAGACCTTATGTCATAGTTGTTTGCATTTTTTGTCATTTGTATATAGTTCTTTCAAACTAAAATACAGTATTGACTAACTAGGCCATTGAATATCACAGCATACATCAGTACAACAGAAAAAGAGTATATATAGCCTTTCTTTGCAAAAAGTTAATCATATTCCAAACGTTTGCATCTGTTGTGTTGGAGTGAAACTTCCCACTTGGTTCAAATACTTAATTTTTTTTTCTTTTTTTTTTTTTTGGTGTGTGTGTGTATGTGTAGTACCAGCTTCCACTTTCGTTGCTCCTCAAATACCTGGCAGTGGACAGCCTAAGCCTCAGACTCCAGTGACCTCCAGCCCCTTGACAACAACAGTTCTTTCCACAGCTAACACAGCTGCAGTTGTTGGCACAAGCCAAGTACCCAGTGGCAGCACTCAGCAAATGTCTGTCTCATTGCAGTCTTTGCCTGTAATCTTGCATGTACCTGTCGCAGTGTCATCCCAGCCTCAGCTTCTTCAAGGCCACACAGGAACTTTGGTCACTAACCAGCAGTCAGGCAGCGTTGAATTTATATCTGTACAAAGCTCATCTACAGTTGGTGGCCTTACCAAAACTACGGTGTCTTTGGCATCAACTAACACAACTAAACCAAATAACAGCCCATCTGTGCCCAGTCCCAGTGTTCAGAGGACCTCTCCAGCGAGTGCTGGATCTATAGGGACAACTTTGGCAGTACAGGCTGTTCCAACTGCACATCCTGGCGTACAGACCACAAGAACTTCTTTGCCCACAGTGGGTACTTCAGGACTTTATAATTCTACCAGCAGTCGAACTCCCTTACAGATGAAGATTCCCCTCTCTGCATTTAGTAGTACAGCTCCTATTGAACCACCTACCGTTACAGCGCCCAGAGTTGGTAAGTTATGCTTGACTATTGGCACTGGGAAAGGAAAATGGTTGTCAAAGGGAAACATAAACATCTAGTTCTTTGGAAATTTTGTTAGTGTATTTTACTGAGATGTGTCTTCTGAGTGGTCTTTCTGTTGAAATTGTCAAGATCAAAATCATCTGTCACAAATGTTTCAGCCATTGTTGAAAATCATCTCTTGTTAGAAGGAGTAAACAGTGTGGCTCTGTAAGCTTTGTTTTATTTAGAACTTGATTTACATTATTACATAAATCAGAAACTCCCATTCTGTTATTAACAGCTTGATATTTATGTTTTTTAATACAGTCTCACAAAATAATCTGGTTGCCTTTCCTAAGGGCAGAAAAGAAAGTATATTAATTGACTAAATTTTTACAACACTTAAAAGTAAACACAATGGGGAAAAGACACAACTGAATATTAATCTAATTCCAAAGAAGTACATTTATTGTCTTTAAAACAAAGTCTCTGAGCACAATGAAAGTCCAAATATGGTATTTAGATTAGCTATTTTAAAATGCTTTCCCTCCATCTTTTTCCATGCCATGGTGATTCTCTGCACCTCTGATTTTACATACCTTGATGTCTTTTTCTAAGTGGTCCTCAAGATTTTCTAAGTGGTCCTGAGTGAGTTGGAATCATAGCCGAGAGTTTCTAATTGGCACAGTATGATGTTAGGATTAATTCAAGCAGAGCTTGACATCAGAAATAATTTAATTTTCCCGTCTCTAAAATACCTGTGTCAAAATCTGTCTTCCATCAACATGACAGCTATACACTTTGTATTTAGTTTTCATCTGTAAAGCTAGTATAATGATATATAATACAACCTAAAAAGGGTTGCATGGCACAGATCAGGGACAGTGACCAACAGAAGGCTCTATGTGCCCAGAAATTTGTCACGTTTTCTGCAGTTTGCATAGCCCTGGTGGGTCCCCCAGTGGTTTTCTCACCAGAACTGAAACACTGCTTTTGGCCAACACTGTTACTGATAAGCTCTGGTTAAAATGAAAGGGAGCGAGAAGGGAGAATTTGGATTTAAATGTTTACTTCAAATATTCAAGCAACTTCTGCTTAAGTTGCTAGTATAGATGTGTGTTTAGTTGAGCTAGGAAGAATACTCTCTCCCTGCACAGCTTGCCTCAGTTACATATTTTGCAGTTTAATCGTCCATTGTTTAGTCAGTTTTCACATAAAAATGTTGAATAATTTTTTTTTTTCAGTTTAATATCGTGTCTGTTTACATACAGAGGCAAGAGAGGCTGGAACTATGTTTTGTCCTCAGATAACCAAGCGAATTGTTCACAAAATATTTGGAATATACTGTCAGACTTTCAGGAAATGGAATGAATATTACTTCTATGCTGAAAAGTGCCATTTTGCTTTTTTGTAACTTCCATTCCCTCTGAAAAAAATAGTAGTAATTAAGCTTGAATACTTGCAGTTGACAATCAGGGCTGAAAAATATTAAATGTACCAAGTAGTGAATGTTTAGTATCAAACAACTTCAAATGTTGCCTCCCAGTTTGTATAGTGGATAGCAGGATTCAGTACTGATTAGATACTGCAAATGAACAATTTCTTGACCCCTCAGAAAACCAGACAAGCAGGCCACCAACAGATACTTCGGCAAACAAGCGAACTGCTGAGGGAACAACGCAGGTAGGTTGTTGATTATGTTTCTATATAAACTTATAAAGTTACAATCCACAGGAGATAAGCTCTTTACCTTTATTGCTCATAATGAAACTATTTTAGTTTTCTTTTTGTGCCATCCTTTCTAGTTTCTGTCCATTTGTATTTTTCTTCTTCTTCTGATCCAGAGTATTACTGGGAGCATGAGCTTCTGGTAATCCTTTCAGAAGTTTTCCAATGTGTTTGTGTAAGTAGATGACTTAGTAATTCCAGAGAACAGTAAAACCGTGTCTGATACAACAGAGCTAACATGAAAGAAAGCCCTGCTCAGTTTTTGTCTAAAGGCCTTGAACTTAAAGATACAAGTATTTTGTAAATTATTGCAGCTCTTTCATTTTCACATTAATCCAGAAGTTATTAAGAAATGGAGTTATATTTCATTTCCATGTCATTTAAAAAAAAAAAGAAAAAGAAAAAAACAACTTCAGGAATAACTACTTCATGATAAAGGGGAACTTCTGGATTCTTCATCTAAAATTTGTTGACCTTGCTTTGAAATTTTAAGGTTGAATTTAAGCTATTTAAAATTACTTGTAATTAAGTTTTTTTTTTGCATACGGATATTTCACAAAGCACCTCATACTTATGCTGTTGTTGATTGGAGGACATTTTACTGTGGGGAATAAAATGAATTTCTTCTAGCCAAAATTTCCACATTTAATGGTGTTTCAAGGTGCAGATAAATCTGAATTGTATTTCAAAGCAAGAAGAAAATATTCTGTTTTTCACTTGTTGCAGAAATAGTCTGGCAGAGATGACCAGTATTATAGATCATAAGTCATGCCATACTGAACCTTTTAATTAAAGCATTTAATAAGGAATGGTTGTCATTTTTAAAAGATACCTGTGGATTATAGCTATAAAAAATTGTCAGTGTTTGATATGTAGGAAATTAAGTATCAGAATGGTTGACAGATTCATGGTTTTAAGGTTTAATTTTCAGTATAAGATGCATATTTTGAAATTTTTCTTCTTTGGTAGAGCCCGAAACCCGGAAAAGATTTTGGAAAAAAAGATTGTGTGTGATAGTGGTATTTAGCAATGGAAGGTGAGCAAGGAGGAGGGAACTGATAGACACAGGATGCTTTCCGGTTTTCAGCTTTTTGTTATAGTATATGTTTGTAGGTTTGCTTTCAGTCAAACCAGTTAAAGCATGTGTAATGCCATGGTTAATAAAGAAGGACCAGATGCATTTTAATTGGCTAGTGAGGTATGAAACTGACATGCCATGTCATTTGAAAAATCCAGTTAATGCCACCTGCTTTTTGTTATGTAAGATCCAAAATATTATGTATTGCTCCGCACTTCACAGCTCTCAGAACAAAAAGTAGTTCGCTGTGTGCCGTATACCTGTGGCATATTTGATGGTACAACTTTGATCAATTGTTTCGAAAAGCAGTTGAAACAGGAAGAGACTTCATCAGAAAATAAAGAAGCGGTAGAAGCAGCACAGACGAATTTTAACTTCCCCGAGGATGTCCTCTTTGGCTTGGAGGAAGAGGAAGAAGATGCTAAGAGCATCAAAAACACCCACAAGCAGACTGGCTGGGCAGCTAACCTATTAAAACAGTGGCTGGCCAAAAATGGCAAGGATCCTAGCTTTGAATTGGTCCCAGTAAGTGAACTCAATGATATTCTAAGAGAGTTCTATTACACAATAAGGAATCACGATGGAAATACCTACAGTGTGGCAAGCTACAAGTCAATGCGTGCTGGCTTAAACCGGCATCTCAAAATGCCACCGTATAATCGTCAGATTTGCTTAATGAAGGACAAAGAGTTTGCTAGTGCAAACATGGTATTTGTGAGTGTGCTGAAGATGCTGCGCATGCAGGGAAAGGATGAGACTCACCACCATC
Organism: Anser brachyrhynchus; assembly: GCF_964034855.1. Taxonomy (NCBI): domain Eukaryota; kingdom Metazoa; phylum Chordata; class Aves; order Anseriformes; family Anatidae; genus Anser; species Anser brachyrhynchus. Next base: position 44,282,571 of record NC_137694.1, on the reverse strand, counting down.
CTCCTATAGCTGCTGAGGACTTGCGTAAGATTAAACAGTCTGGTGTGTTGGGATTGCACAGTCCCCTGGCACTCGTCAACAAGGTGTGGTTTGATTTGCAGTTGCACTTTGCCAAGCGAGGGAGGGAAATTTTAAGAGATCTGGCTCCAGATGCTTTTGTTGTTGAGAAGGACAAGAACGGGCGTCGATATGCCATGTTTAGGTATCCTGGCAAAGGAAAAAATGGAGAAGATCCTCATAAAATGGGTAAAATGTATGATATGCCAGGGGACCCAAACTGTCCTGTTTTTTCCTTGGAGCTTTATTTGTCTAAGTTGCCTCCGGAGCCCCCTGCCTTTTACCTGCATCCTTTAAAGCTAACATCAGAGCAAATGCAAGAACAGCCGGTATGGTACAAAAGAGAACCAATGGGTGTGAACTACTTAGGTACGATGATGCCCAGGATAAGTGTGGCAGCCAGGCTCTCCCAGCGATATACCAATCATTCGCTCCGAACTACCACCATCCAGCTACTGTGTGAAGCAGGACTGGGGCCTAGAGAAATAATGGCAGTGACGGGCCATCGCTCGGAGTCTGCTATTAGACACTACTGGGGAGCTGCAGAAGTTCGCTACAGGGCTTGGTCAGATATAATGGAGAATAACGCCCCCAGTTACCTATATAGCAAGATCCCAAATGAAGTCATAAAAGAATCACTGTCTGGTGCCTCCACCTCTTCTATAAAGCATGTGGTTGTAGAACAAGGCAAAATTTTATTTCCTAAGAAATCTGGGGTGCTACCTGGCAATAGTTCTGTGACTTTAGTCCCTGAGGGACATACAGCTCTCAAGTCTAAAAGCCCCATCCTGTTGAACCACAGTTCTTCCAAGGTGTTTCTCCCCACGAACATAGACAGTGTGAACCTAACTGGCAGTCCCCTTCAAGGCTGTTGTAATGAACCTGTCTTCATAAAGCGTGTGATAAAACAAGAACCGATGACTTGATGCTTCTGTAATGGAACTGATTTCGAATGAGTTACTAAAATGGAAAAATTATCAAATTTGTTTTTTCACTTGGTACACTAAGGAAATTTCTTGTGGTCTAGTTTAGCAAGAAGTATCCTGTTCGCACTCCTGAAGGGAGCTATGGAACAGAAACTTAAAACAGAGCAGGGCTTGGAGTTTGTATGACTTTCTGTGGCAGCTGGGACTTTTAAGTGGCTCAGCAGGGCTATTTAAAAAAAAATGAAAGGGGGATATTGATTTCCACTTAGCTGAAGAGCTATGCTTTCTACACTAAGTGCATGGCTTTTATATTTTGTGAAGAGTGTATTTATTACACCACTCTGTGCCTGCTGGCACTACTGTAGCATCTTACAAATCAAATACTTGATTACTGGAAATCACAGAGAAATGTACAAGCTGAATGAAACAGACAGAGATACGCTACAAATAGATACATATGCATGAAAACACCTGAATTGCTTGACCACTGTCACTCTCTTTGTTCAAATTGTTACCAGACTTGCCAGAGGATTGTGCTGTTTTTGTTGTTGTTGTTTTAAACACTTGAAATTTATTTCATCTGTGAGCTACAGATTTCTGTTGCAGGGCCTTCGTTTTCCTCTTTCAGATTTCTGGCTAAGATTTCAGTCGTTCTGGTCTCCAAAAGCACTATTTGATACAAATTTATACTAAAATTGATATCTCTTCAGTTGTGCATGAAATGAGAAAAATGTTCTCAAAAGAGTTGAGAACAAGTTTATTGCTTAACTGGCCAGCAATTAGAATTGAAGTGTTGTCTCTGTGTGCTTATGAGAGGTGTTTTTTGTATTTCCCTCTCACCTTCCCCTTTCTTCCATTACATTTCACACTGACTTTGCGGTATAGTCTTTGTGAGTATAATATGACGGTCCATCAGAACTCTTTCTCAAGAAGTATGTCCTGTTCTTCCCCACCAAACGCTATCAAAGCACTCTATTTAGTTTTAACTTTAGATTAGTTCATTAGTCACTCTGACAAATTGATCCTATCATTACATTTTTGCATAGGAGGTTTTGACAGGTCAGAAATCCTCACAGGGAAGTAGATGAATTATGTCTGAGAAATGAAATTGTACTTTAAAAAGGTTCTTTAATGAAAAAATTTACAAACCAGGAGGGCTAGTCTTAGTTCATTTTTAATGAGCCATACTTGAGAACCTGAGTTGGCTCATGGTTTGTCTCTCCTTTTCTATGCCATGAGTTTTCATTAGAGACTCTGACAAATTGAGAAATATTACTATAAATAAAAATGAAAATGTGGCCATCAAATCATGCTCTAGGTTGGGAGAAGAAACAGTATAGCATTTAAAACTGCTTTCCGTTATATTAACTGAATAAAATAAGAATGGCTTCATCCTTTTGAAATGCATGCATACATACTTTTGTGTATGTGTGCGCACATAGTTTATCACATTAAGGACTTAACTGGAAGTGTTTATGTTGCTCAGTAGTAGAACAAGCTAGAGAAATATTCCAGCTGAAATAATAAATTTGCGAGGAAAAAATCTTAATTCTTTGCAGAATTTCCTTGCTGAAAAAGACTTCCAAATACGGAATGTGATTTAGCATTTTGTCATAATCTGAACAAACATCAAGCCGATGCCTGACCTTAGCAATCTTTATCTTGGCTGATGATGATGATCTTTGTGGCCTTGGGTAGATCAGTTATACTTACTGCATCAGTTTTCTGCAGCGTAAGAGCAGCGTGGAGTGTTCAACTTTCTGCTTGATCTCATTAAAGATTAAGAGGTTTTGAGATTGCTATATACATCTTATGTATTTATTTTATGTTTACAGTCAGTTTTATTTGCTGCTGTTATAAATGAACAAGCAAGTTGATCAGGTATAATTCTAATACAAAAATTACTTCTGCCACACAGTCCTACATTTGCTTAGTTGCAGCAGTAGCATGTGACATCATTGACTGTAGGAAGGAAATCACACCCAGAATTATTTTATCAAGCATGTAATAAATCAAACAGAAATGGCAAAGCAATCCTTTCTAGTGACTAGAAGTAAAAATTGAAAAAAACGAAGGGCAAACAGTTCTCACAGCAAAGGAGAATTATGCGGTAACTTATTCTAAGATATTTTAGCATAACATAGGTTTTCAAATTTTAGGGCTTCGTAGAATTCATAATTCAACTAGACTGGCAGATTTCATTTCTTGCTTGAAAAGATTTGCTCCAAACTTTCACCGAGATGGAAACCTATTATTTTCTCTGGCATAGAAATTCCCTATTGTCTAGATAGTTCCTTGTTCTGGCATACCAGAGTTGAACATTTATCCTGCAGAAACAAGAAAAGTATGTTGCCAGGAGTTCGTTCTTTTTTTGTTCCCTCTTGCTGCATACTATTATGGTCATACTGACCACATGCCCTGCTCTGGTCCTAACTGCATCTGTGTAATTGACTGTAATAGCATATTGCTAATAGTTTCATTCCTTAACACAAATCTAGTAGGTAATTCGAATTGAAAAAAAAAGGACTCTTGTGGCAAATCTGGGCATGTCTCTGATTCTTCTGAACTACTGTTTAGCTTCTAATTTGACTTCCATTCTGTTGAATGCTAATTAAATATTTTTAGCTTCTCATTTGCTAAATTGTAATTTTACTGACACCAACTATATACAAAGTCTTCTTACTACCTTCAGTTTGAACCTGATACTTCAAAGCTACTGACTGCAGTACTGCTATGTTTTTATTGTCGTGTGAAAGTAAAATTTTTTGAAACTGAGAAAAAGCATTCCTAGTTTGGGCTGGAAGTAGGATTGCTTTGAAAGGGTTGGAGTCGTTAAATATTGGTGGAAAGCTTAATAGAATGAATTCTAGTTAGTAGAATGTATTTCTAGCCTTCTGCAACTGAAAAATCTTCCCTTTGCCTCCTCCCACTCCAAGTATTAAATGGATCTTCCCTACATGTATTTCTTCTCTAGAAAAGCTGAAATAGGCAAACAGAGCAGGTGTTTGGCTGCTTCTGTAAAGTCAGCTTTGCCCACGTGTGCAGTAATATGGGGGAAGTGGTCTTTCCCTTCTTCCCCCCTCTCCTTTTGCCCTGTTTTTCTTTTCTGAGAAAATTTTAAATCAGTCCCATTTTCTACAGTACAGGGGTGTTGTGTTCATGAAATCTATCACAATTGCCATGAATTGGACTCCTCAGTGGCAGTATCAGCAGAGAATCTCAAACAGCATGATAACTTAAGTTTGTTACTTTTTGTTTCCCTTTCCATTATATTTCCATTACACAGTAGAGCATGTTATTGAACCAACAGGTTCAGTACAGTTTGTTTGTTGTGATTTTTAAGGCACCATTGGTTCAAATCTTAGTATTGAATTGTTAGTCATCATTTAAAATTCACTTTAAAAATGAATATAGCAAATACACATTGTAGTAAATTTATCATCTGTCACTCTTGAATTTTTCTAATTAGATTTCTTGTAAAATTCATTTTTCATTTCAGTTGCAAAAAAAATGCACTTAGGCTTAACCAAGTCAACTTAATTTGCTTTGTTTCGTTTTCCAACAAAGGCTGCCACATCAGTGATTAAATTCCATTTTCCATGTTGGAGCTGATTCTGAAAACGGGGAAATGACAGTGACCTTTAATAATAAATATTATTAGTTTATCATCTCATTTTCACAATGAAGCTTCAGTGCGTGTGTGTGTGAACTTGTGTTTTCTGTGTTGTGTTTTCTTGTAAATTTGGAAATCTCTGCTGTTGGTTGCTTCAAGGAGTGCCCTATTTTTATTTTTATGAAGTTAATGTAGTATCTGACAGTATAAGTTTTTTTTTCTCTTATTGCTATGTAAGCAATTCATCCCCACTGTAAGATACTGTGATCTACAGTGTGGGAGATGAAGAAGGTAAATGTTCTTCACTGTATGCACTTTTCCTGTGCCCACTGAAGAGCTCAGTTGTGCAGAACGTCAAATATCTGAAGGCATTGGAACGATGCTTTGAAGCGGAAAGCTTTCTTAGCTTTGTGGTTTTAGTCTGGTACATCTCTGGTTATCCTCCAGAATCATGCAGCTTTTCAGTAGTTGAACACTGTAGGGGTTAGTATAGTCAAAGCTATCAGTAAGCAGCTTGGTGGATGCATGGTTTTGCTCTACTTCTCCTTTTTCAGCCTTCCACTGCTTCTTGCTCCAAAAGGGGTGGTCCCAGGGATGTAGGAGGGGGCATCTTACTGTGTTTATGGTAGTCTCTGAACTTCAATTTTTTCCTGTTTGCACAGAAATTTAAAGCACACTATTCAGTCACAGTCATTTTGCTAATGGCCATTCCAATGCCTCAGGTCCCAGAACTGCATTTCTGAACACATGACAAGCACTTTTAATGTATTACAGTACATACTACTGTTACAGAAAGGCATTTTTAATTATATAACAAGTCTTTATAATGGTTTTAAAGTATTTTATTATGAATCCCAGTTATAGATACAGGAATTATATATATAAGATATAATATATAAATATATACATGGCATACTGAGGGAATCTATGAAAGTGATTTATTACATTGTGACATAAAATAACAGTGAGCAAACTTGAATGGGGTTGGATATGTTAAAAATGGCTGACATAAAATCAGTCTGTTCAAGAATGAGTATGTTATATTTGTTGTACCACCAAGTCAGGCAAATAGTCTTTTCTTGTTCCTCACTCTGCGTGCACCTTATCCTCTTACAGAGCAAAACAGTCTGAATTTCATCTGTGCATTTCACCTTTACAGCTAACCTTAGGTTTAAAAAAACCAAACAAACACCAATGTCCAATCCATTTCCCATTGTTTCTGACATGCTTTGATTTGTTTGGTTGTCTACAGTCTAATTTAAGCCATTTTGCTGACTATTGGAAGTTTATCTGGTAAAATGTTAATAAAATACATTTATAACTTTTTTCCCTTCATTTGCAATGTGTAACGAACTTTGTGAGTGTCTATTGGGGAAACAATGTGAACAAAGTGGACATATCACCTTAAAACGTATAAGCAGCTATTAATTCTATATTGTTGAAGCGTTATTGATGAAAATGTTTCCTGGCATTTCATGGCTTTGTCACTGAAAATAAACATGCATAATTATATATGTGAAATGGGAATCTTGATTTTTGTCTCTGATCCTGGGGCTATGTTTGTGCTGTTTAAAATGCACCTAGCTCTCATCTGTAAGGTGAAACCTTTACCTGAGACTAATTTGAACTCTGCATTGTTAAGGTGTTCGCAGTTTAAAGGTCATTCAAGAATGGGTTCACTGGATTTTTTTTTTCCCTTACAACAGCTACCCAGTTCAGCTACATGATGTCCCATTGAGAATTTTTTGGATGATTTTTAAACTCATTTTTTTACAGTGGGTTGTCTTTCCCTGAGGCTGTATCTGTGTTACTTAAACCAGCCCCCAGTTACTGAGAGCAGCTTTCAATAAGTACATGTACTTGTGTTTTGTAGGTTCCAATTTGTCAGTTTGGGCCAAAAAACTCTAGAGTTTTTTTAATAAACAGTCTAACTGATGATGTCATTACACCAGACACAAGTAATAGCTATAAATGGCTTCATTAATCTGAAACATGCTGTAAGTAAAATACATTTACTGATTAGTAGTATATTTCAGTGGGATTTGGGGAAAGAAGGTAGATGTTTCACCTTACTAGAGTAAGAGCCAGTAAAGAGATGTGTGTGTGTGCATGTATGCATGTATGTGTTTATTATATACCCTTTTAACTGTTTGATTAAAGAAAAACAAAATCATAGCAGTACAGAAATCCTTTTAAGCATTGTGTCAAATGTTCCTTCGTAGTTTTAGTTGGAATTACAATTGCTAGTGCCTAAAAACTGAATCAACTTTTCATGTATGTTCCTTGATTTATGTTTCTTGCTGATGGGGGTCGCAGAGCTAATGTCTATTCTTTGCAACAAAGAAGTGAGAGGGTATATAATACATAGGGGTTACTAAGACTGGCTACTCATTTTTTGAATGCTTGCATTGTTGTTCTGTAGAAAGCGTTGCACAATACTGAATAAGGGTAAGGGGAATGGTCTGGTAAATGGAATACATAAAATGCTGAGATAGGTGAGTATTACACACTATCGAAACAAGTATTGCAGCCCTGTGAAATTTTGTTTGTGCAAAATGCAAACTAGGTAAACTGCTAGTTTTATTGCATTATCATTTATATTTTCATTGTGGTAAGAGATGACAAATGCATTTGGTGCCTGATCAAATAAATTTCCATGACAGCTTTGTAAGGCTGGAATAATTATTTCAATTTTGTGGGAGTTAACTGCGTTGGAATTGATAACTGTTAGGGAGTGATAAGTTTGAAGCAGTCTGTGATGGAAGTATACTTTAAAATGTACTAAAAAAAATGTTTTCCGCAGCTTCTTCGCCTGTGCTTGAAATCTGTAGTTTTGTATATGGATGACAAAAAACAAAATATGGGCTTTGTACTTATCCATACGAACACAGTATCACCCCCACGCACACGCCAATGCCAGAACATACTTTTAACATCGCTCCCCATAATTTCAGATTGATTTTGCTATTATATAACGCCTTGGTGCGTCATGTATGACTGTGGTGGTGTGATGCTTCATGGAATGTCTGTTTTTACAAACCCTAATTTTCTTCTGTCTTGATAATGTAGAAGCTATTAATAATAAAATTGTCTGCACTGCGTCAGTCTGCCACAAATAATCTTCAGAAATTTTATCATTACTACCCTGGAATTAATTTTGATTTTGCACTGGTTTTTGGTGGTTTTTTTTGGTTGCTTTGGTTTGATATTTGTTCTCCATTTTTTTTCATTTTTACTTACTAAAATGTTCCATTATGAAAAGCAGGTGGCATTACAATTAATAGTGTGGTTACTTCAATGTGATGAACTGAACCGTGGCGTTATATAATATCAAAACTTTTATTTTTTGAATCACAAATATCATACTTGAATAGAGAAGTGCATATTCAAAACTTTCTTCAAAATACCAATGGTTACCTTTTGGTATGTCATGTGGTAAAATATATGTGCATGTTTGTGTGTGTATGAGTTTTGTTATATAAAATGATGTAACAGATAACATTTTCTGTTTACTTTGTATTCTAGAGTTTTCTTTCACAGTTTTCTTCAGTAGTTTGTCATTGACATGTATAATGTTCTAACCACTTTTTGGGGGGTTAAATTTCACAATAGTAGTTACGATGAAAAAATACTCTGTTCTTTTCTCAACATCATCTGCCATATGTGCTTTGGTCTTTAAATTCAGTCTCCTTCCTTGTATTTGTTTTCTTTACGGAATTGGAATAACTTTTTTTCCTCTTTTTTTTTTCTTTCAAAATTACAACTGAATCGACCTAATTTGCAGCAGTGCTGTCTGAAAAAGTTGATATTCTTTCTCCCACTAGAACATATTTTACGTAGAAAATGGTCTCAGCATGTGGAAAAACTGAGCATGGTACATAAGATGTACTGAGTCAATGTCCCTAGTTATGTCCCTTATAGTACATAAGATGCCTGAGTCAATGTCCCTAGTTTTCCAGAGGCAGATGCTTCAGAATCCCTTAAATACCAGAGGCAGACCGTCATTTTATTGCAAGACTGATTCCTTTCTGATTTTCATTTATTCATTTTCTATAAACTCAAGTATTTCCTGATATTACCATCAATTATATACAGGATGTAATGAAAGTCTTCAAAACAATCAGAAAAAGTTTTTAATTATATAGAATTTACATGGGTTTTACACTAAAAATGGTGACTTCATAGCCACTCGCAAATTGGCTAATCTTGCGAAAGTTTCAAATTCAAGTGACCCTATTCTCTGTTTGTCTTCAGAAAGTTCCATGGTTTCGACTTCCTCTAAGACCTCTTTTCTTGTATACCTCTGTTTAAATTTGTGTAGTATTCACATGGCATTGATTCTTGAAAGCCACAGTCTAGAATGTATAGTTCTTTCCTTTCTCAAGGAAAGTTGTAGTATTTTTCCTAGCATTTCTTCCCATAATTGTCTTATTTGTCAGTACATCTATTTCTCAGTACTTCCTTTAATTGTTAAAAAGATTTTTGTAGTTGGAATTTGGAAGAAGTGAGATGATTTGTTGTCATAGTATATGCAGTGGAAAATGCATGAAATTCTAAGTCACTTTTACCAATCCTTTGTAGGAAACCATAAATTGTAGTGTAATTACTGTATATAATTTTATACAAGAAATTAATGTCTACTTCTGTAAAAAAAAAAAAAGTCTTGCTCTGAAGAATTAGTGCAATAGATCACTTTTCATGAAAAGTTTTACAGCTACTAGAACATTTAGAAATACCTATTTCTATTGTAAATGTAAGAAAGAAAAAAGTAAAAATCTGAAAATTCTATTCAATTTTTACATGCTTTTCATTATTTTATCTTCCATAGGCACCATAAAGCAATTTTAAGCTTAACTGATTAAGTGGTATTGAGAGGAGCCTATGACTTAACCTCTGTTTCAGGACTTAGGAGGTTTCTCTCCGATATTTGAAAGGCATAAAAATTTACTCTTTTGGTTTTGCCCATCTTCTCAAGTCTTTAAGTTGCTCTTTTCACAGTTATGTGGAAGAGCTGCTTGGTACTAAAATACTTTTCCTCCACACCTCCCAAATTAGATGCTTGCCTGGGGCATTTGCCATGCAATCAAAGCCCAGGGTAGTTATATGTATTGTTAAATGCTGCAGGTGTAGAGGTAACACCATGTGAACTGAAGAAGCCAGGGCAGGGACATGGAATTTGACAAGATTTTCTTTAAAGAATACACTTTTCAAAAGACCTTGAAATTGTGAATGTGTGATTCCTTCTTCTTGGCTGGCTTTTTGAGGAAAAATGCACAACACTGAATGAGTGAAGTCACAGTACAGAATACTCACATAGTCCTTCTATACTTGGACTAGTGCATGCTCAGCTGCTCCTTGGCTTGTAATTCTCTTTTTCTGTATTTTTTTTCACCTTTGTTTCTGCTTTTCATCATACCTTGCAGTCGTCTTGACACATTTCACCTCATGTGAACTTAATTTCCTTTTATGACAAGGTTACTCATCTAGTTAACCAAGGGAAGCCAGTTGATGTAATCTCTTTGGATTTCGGCAAAACATTTAAAACAGTTTCTCACAGTATCCTTCTGGACAAAATGTCCAGCATACAGTTAGATAAATGATGCACAGTGCAGTGGGTGAATGGTTGGGCTCAAAGGGTTATGGTAAATGGCGTTGCATCAGGCTGGTGGCCAGTCACTAGTGGGGTTCCCTAGGGCTCCATTTTAGGGCTGGTTCACTTTGATGTTTTTATAAATGACTTGGATGCAGGACTTGAAGGTATACTAAGTAAGTTTGTGTATGATGCTAAATCAGGAGGAGCTGTTGACTCCATTGAGGGTAGAGAGTCCTTGCAGAGAGATCTTGACAAATGAGAGAGCTGGACAATCACCAACCACATGAAGTTTAACAAGAGCAAGTGCTAGATGCTGCACTTGGAATGGGGCAAGTCTGGCTGTACTGGGGCAGGAGAGGCTGAAGAGTGGTCCCACAGAAAGAGATCAGGGTGTTCTGGTTGATGGCAAGTTGAATACAAGTCAGCAGTGTCCTTTGGCAGCCAGCAGGGCCAACCGTATCCTGGGGTGCATCAGGCCCAGCACTGCCAGCTGGTCAAGGGAAGGGATTGTCCTGCTCTGCTCTGTGCTGGTGTGGCCTCACCTTGAGTACTGTGTGCAGTTTGGGGCACCACAATATAAGGATATAAAAGTATTAGAATGTGTCTAAAGGAGAGCAGCAAAGATGGTAAAGGGTCTGGAGGACAAGATGTATAAGGAGCAGCTGAGGGCCCTTGGTTTGTTCAGCCCCGAGCAGAGCAGGCCGAGGGGAGGCCTCATGGCGGCCTGCAGCTCCCTCACGAGGGGAGCGGAGGGGCAGGCGCTGAGCTCTGCTCTCTGGGGACAGCGACAGGACCCGAGGGAACGGCATGGAGCTGGGACAGGGGAGGGTCAGGCTGGGGGTTAGGGAAAGGTTCTTCACTGAGAAGGTGGTCGGGCACTGGGACAGGCTCCCCAGGGAAGTGATCATGGCACCGAGCCTGACAGTTCAAGAAGCGTTTGGACAATGCTCTTGGACGTGTGGTCTGATTTTTGGGTGGTCCTGTGTGGAGCCAGGAGTTGGATTCGATCCTCGTGGGTCCCTTCCAACTCACGATATGCTATGTTTCTGTGTGTTTTACTTTTCAACTCCAATTTGCATAAATCTTCTTGGGCACATATACATTAGACTGAAGCATGAAACCTTCAGTTACAGGACACACTGTTTTTATGCAAAGTATCTTATTGCAAAATGGAAGTTCACTGACCAGGTGAAGAATAAAGATGTGACTATATTAAAATTAGGAAGTTGGGGAGAGATGAAGTCTTGTATTTCTCTTGCTGTCTTCTAAAATTTTTGTCACATTTATCTGTAAAATGTGACATTTCCCAAAGGAGAGGATTTTCTCGATCCTGACCCCCCAATAATAATTCAGAAATTGTTAGAATAATATGTTTTAAACAAAGATTATGCTTACTTTTTGTTAATGTTTTTCAGAATGTGTTCTTTGTTTTACTCACTGCAGAAAAATTACTGCAGAAATAAACATATAAGAAGCAATTCAAACCTAAGTGGAAAAAAAAACGTGCAATAGATTTGTGCAGATCATACAAAATCAGATTTTAAATAGACATAAATGCTAGTAATAGTTAATTTCTATTTTCATTTTAAAAGTGTGAAAACCATGTTTGTGTCTTTGGGACAGTTGAGGCCCAACACCTGTGATTAATTGCTTTTTCAGTTTTGTTTTGTGTTTTGTTTTGTTTTGCTTTTAAGTGATGCCTGCATATACCCACTTATATGTATCAACAACTCTTCTACATTTTGTTTAATGTTTGTCCTTGTTCCCTTATAACTGGAAGCTTAGATGGGAACGTGGTCAGCATTGGTCTCACACTCTTTGGTATCCTGACAGCAGGCACAGAGAATTTGCATTCTTATTTTCATGATGTGTATGTGGTTGTATTTGTCATGTTGCTTTATGTAAAATTGTTGCACTTCTGGCTGGTATGTGAAAGCAGAAAAAGATTCAAACTGAGGCAGTCAGGTACAGTTGTGGTTGACTGTATGGTTTAGGTCCCCGTGTTGCTACTCCCTGGTTGCACAAAGTTACAACGTCAGCTCTGGGTAAACTGGTGCAAAATGTAAGTGTGCACGACAGCATTTTGGACCATTTAAAAGCATATACGTTAACATACGTAAGCTGTTACAATGGATGGAAGGCAGTCCTTAAATTTGTTTTAAATCCCAGTGTAAAATTTTGAGTTTTCTATTGATTACTAGAAACTACCCAGTGGCTGTTGTAAACAGATTTCTTGTGCCACTTCTGGTCAGTTTGGAGACTGCTTTGTTTCTGACAACTGAGAAAAGGTGGTTTTAGAAGTTATGGTTTTGTTGGTTGTGTTTTCGTTTGCTTTTTACAAAAATTAAGTTTGTTTTATAAATACGTTCCTGAAATAGATACAAATCATTTAATATTACTTTGGTTATTTTGTTCTAGTTACAGTTTATTTGATACTCTGGGCCACTGACTTCACACTTGCTAGGCATGTGAAATAAGGCACAGGACATGTTTGTTTTGGGTTCTCGTGAAATGGTTTTTGATGTTTCACTAGTGTGATGAAAACGTGTCATGGTTGCATCATCTTGCTCTTCTGCTGAGATCAGCTGAAGCAGGTTCAGGTGTTCTTGACTTTCCTGTGTTTGGAGAAAGCTGAAAACTCATAGCAGACCAGAAGACAGGACTTTTCTGTGTTACCAGTTTCTACCGAAAAGCTTTCTGAAATCTAATAGTAGGAGCTGAAAAACGTATTCTCTTATTTCAGTTTTTGACATAAATGTGCAGGTTGTTCATGCATGTCTGGAAGTCCAATGTCACACTTTCCTTTCCCTTCACCGGGGCTTCAAGCCTTCTTAAGGTGGTTTATTGTTTTGCTCTGAGCAGCATTTTGGACTCTCCTCTTCTGACGTGCAACAGGGCCCATCCCCTTCTTCATTTTACAGAAGCAATATCAGTTGTTTCTCTCTAGCCTTTTCTCAAACAGTTCTATTATAAACTAGAGTTTTGGCAAGTCCTTGTAGCAACAAAAATTTCCTGGAGATAATTCATGCATAATATAGTCATGATACCCAAAAGAGCTGTTTTTATTTTCTTAAATGGTTGGGCACAGAACATTCAGAAAAGCGTTTATTAATTGCTTTTGGCAGGGATGATTCCAAATGCTTCCATTGGTAGGTCTTAACCATTCAGTTGGTAAGCAATGACACTCCAGAAACAGCTGGTACCAGGTGATACAGCATCTCTCTCAGGTCAGGGAAATACTTAACTTCCCTGTAGGAATGTAGTCTTCCAATCTCTGATTCCCATTTCTTTCTGAATCTCTTCTCTTTTCTGGACCTGAGAGATCTACAAGAATTTGAAAACCCTGCCAGTGCTACAGAGTATAGAAAGAGACCCTGCTTCTCCTTGTAAATGTTAACTGATGCTCTGAACAGTCAAAATTCTGACCCTTGCGGCAGGCATAATCAGCAGTCTATACTGTGAGGGAATACCCTGACAGCACCATACTTCCCTACATGCTTTTGCTAAGCGACGCAATATGTAGCATTTTCAGTGTTTCAAGTTTCCTTAAAATTTTCCTGTACCCCTAAATTTCGTTCAAAGGTGATGTATGGCAGGTGAACTAGGAGAAACTAGCTGGGGAGTGCTGTGTGTGGAGTACAGCTTCCTCTTGGAGTAGCTGAACTGCGTGCCGTGGAAGTGGAACTGGGGGTTGTACCACAGAGCACCACTCAAAACTGCCCTGCAGATCCACAGCTTCTAGTACAGGTTGTGGAAAGAACCAAACCACTTACAAATATTTCCTTTGAGGAGATTGCTGCCAGGGTTGTTCAGTACAAAACCCTAAATGAAGTGACTAACTCAAAGAAGGTCTTTCCTTCTGAAAAGTGCATGCTTGAGACATAACCGGCTGATTGGATTATTTGTTTAGTATTGCCTGTTTAGATAACTAGAGATTCTGGCCTTCCAGACACACCAAAATCAAAACTGCACGCAGTAACACATGCAGACTTGGAAATTCAAAGAACTTTCAACTGGCATGGTTAAGTAGGACTTCAAAACAGTTTTATACAGATTATTTGTTTCTAGGGATTTAGATTTCCTTGTAGAAGAAGAATTGAAGGAAATTACTTCAGACTAATAGATTTTATAGTGGGGGAAAATAAATAGCTTAGTGTTAGTTTTTTCTTTCTCTAGTTCTTCATAAATCTCCCTTCTCCATTTTTCAGTCTGCTTTCTCCTGGCAAAGAGAACTGTAGTTCAAAATACACATCATTGACTGGGAAAATAATCAAGTTGGAATGAAATTCCTCTTGACTTTATGTTAATCAAGTACTCATTGATTATTTGAATGTGGCTTTTATCTTAAGCTTCAAGTGGTTAAATCAGCTCATCATACTAAGAAAACTGAAGCTGGAAGGTTTTTGAAATAGAAATCACTCAACAGAAGAATTCCATGATTAATACATCTGAAAGATGTTTATGAATAGAAAAGACAGAGTCCATATAGAGGTCTCTTCTGCCACCTTGGAACATAACTACCTAGCTATTTTTTCCTCTTTTTCTTTTTAATCATACAGGTTATCAGCAGAATTTCATCGGTGGCAGCATTAAAGCTTAAGCAGAAATCAGGTTATAATCTAAATGCATAATGAAGCGATCATTCGTGTCAGGCTGTCCAAATCCTGTGACCAATAATTCAGAGACAGCTTTCATTTGTATTTATTATGATGCTTTTTTTCTCTCTCCTCAAAGCCTTGCCTGTGTGAGAACTGTCTTTAAGACCTTCTTAAAGGTTTTGCCTTACCCTAATTAAAGTTAACAGAGTAGATAATGTCAGTGCTTGGACTTTTTGCATCTGTCCCCATCAGACCACACAGCAATAACTCCAATCTTCCTAGTTTTTATCATGCTGGCGACGTTTGGCTGATAACTCTTAAGATTTTTTTTTCCATGTTAATGTTAATTATTCAGTGGTGTTGATAATTATGTTGCTTTTCTAACCCCTTGTCTGTCCCAAGGAACCTGGCTTACTGTAATCCATAAATCAGTAGCAGTTCAGCCCAACAGTAAATGATCATCTTTTCTGCAAAACCAAAGAAACACAAATTTTTGCATCAAATTTAAGAAAGACGACATTGACTTCATTCAAGATCTGTTCTAGAAAGCAGATTTAAAAACCCAGAAATATATAGGGCCTTCCCCAGTGTTCACTTCATCAGCTAAAGGAAGAAGCTGGTGGTCCAGTTCTAGTCTGAACAGCTAAGGGAAAGTCATTGATCCAGAAGATAAATTTTGTTTGATGGTCCTCTAGGTTTTTATAACTTTAAGCCTTCACAATAACATAAAAGATGTCTTTATCCTCTCTAAAGAGATGGTTACAAATGGTTTCATATATAGAATAAGAAACGATGAATTTTGTGATAGTGGATAAAATACAATAATGAAGTTACTCTTAAAAGCTGGAAACCATTGGAGTTTTCTGATGGCTTTTGATGATGTATTTTATCAGCATAGAGGTTTTGTAAGAGGTTTCCTTACTGTGAAGTCAATTCCACCATATGCAGGTAGGCCCAGACTATCTCAAGATGAGTGATACATTGTCCTGGTGACTATTTTGTCAAAAGGTTATGCTGGAAAGCACAGGTTACAATTGGATTAAAATATTAAAAAGGGTCATAATTAAAATATATATAAAGATTATAATACCATTTTGTTAATTTATTTACCTGTAAAATAACAACATACTACTGGTCATCAAGGTTTTTTCTACTCCTTAGAAAGTTAAAAGGTGCTTCGAAATTTGATATTGCAGTCCAGTCATTTGGTCATTGCCTATTTTTCCAACTCTGGGGAAATTTGTCTGAAATCTCCTCCTCCTCCTGCTCATTTCATCACTTCCTTTCTAATAAGCGCTTCAGTTCTGAGACCTCTCTTACACAATGTTCAATTCATATCCCTTTTCAGTCTGTGTTCCCTGGATTTGCTTTTGCAAAATGAAGGAGTTTTGTCTTTCAGAGCGGGAAGGTCGCAGGAAGCGATTCAGGAGGTGTCATTGACCTTACACTGGATGATGAGGATGATGGCTCTTCTCAAGGTAAGAGAAATATATTTTGCTAGCAGCAGGGGCATTGAGCTGCAAGTGTTATTTCATCCCCTTGAATGATAGACAGGAATAAACATCTGTTTCAGTTCAGTGTATTTTATTCCTTGTTGTTTCTGTTATGCAAGACTGTTACTGAAGTATTCTGATAGGCCTTAAATAAAAGGAATCCTACACAGTGTAAAATACCGTCTTTTAAGGTTTTTACCTTTCCCTTAATTTAAGCATTGTTGTTGTCTATGCTTAAATCTGTTAAACTCGTGGAACAATCTAAGTAGTTTGAATTATTTATTACATTTTTGAAACTTCCTCTACATGGATTTCATCTTTGTTTACCAATTAATTAAGGACCTTTCCACAGTTGATATTCAGACATTAGATTGTTACAGCTTCTAATCTTTTTTCCCCTGAATAAACAACTTTGTGTGCAAGAGTTTAAATACCAAATGCAGATCTGTTCATGGCTTGGGGTCTGTGTGCCAAGATTAGAGTAAATATAGTTGTGCTTTTATGTCCTTTGGCAGTGTGGATGCATTTCATTGCTATCACTGCAATGTTGCAAGCCCATTTTCTGGCATGGAAATTAAGCCCCTCTTCTTTTCCATTTTGTGATTTAGATTTGTAGTTTTATTTATGCCTCCAGTAGTAATGATTTCCATTTTATGCTCGTTTCCATAAATCACATCGTCCTGTCTTCTCCAGTTCCAGAGTTTTAGTGAAGATGATACAGTTTATTCATCATCGGAATGGTTCCTTTATTACTTCTAACCTTAATCCTTAGCTTACTATGTACCTAGTTTTCATTTTTTTTCCTTGCTGATTTTTTATTTATGTAGCTAAAGAATCTTTTGCTACTTGTTTCTGTTTACTTAGTGACATCTAAGTTGGTTATCTTTCATCGTTTCCTGCAGCTGGAATCTCAGCAGGACTCTTGATTTGTCAGGGACAAATGAACTTGCTTCCATGTGAAATCAAAAACAAACCGGGAAAAAAATATTAGCCCAGACTATCCTTGTTGCTTGGATTACTTTTTTATAGCTGTAGTACGTCTGGATTCTTACTAGTTGGATCATGAGCACATCTTCTCTAGGTCATGACTAAGAATATACTCATTCAAATTATGCATTATTTAAATTACGCAATGGCAGTTGAAATGTGCAGAAATCTGTACATATTCAAAGTGAGCATGTGTCTGCATCTCTGTAGGAATCTCTAGAAAGAATTTGCTGGACACTGGGAAATCTCTCATACCTATGTGAAATATAAGAAGTTTGAACTAACCACAAAGACCTGTTGTTTGATGAAAGAGCAGGAAATAATTCTTGTTTTCAAAATGAGCATCCCTTTGCTGCTGCTTCTATAGTCTTTGTTCACCAAAAGAAAACTGTTTTCATCAAATGGCCTCAGAGAAGTAGCTCAGCTACTCATTTACAGGCAGAAAGACAATGCAGAAAGACTGCAATTTCTATTATATTATTTTTGAGATCTTGTGTTAGGTTTATCATATAGCAGTTTGTGAAGGGCACTGCTACTTCAAGCTATTAGTAGCTGGTGTTAAAGATAGTTGAGTGAGACCATCAAAGTAGTCTCCAATTGCTAATAAACAAATTAATCATGTTGAGCCACACCGCTATTAACCCTGTTCTTAATGCTTTGTAATCTAAATGGCATACCTAATGGATAATTTCTAACATGTTCTTCAGTGTATCGCTGATACATTTTCTCAAGAGTATAGTATTTTTTATTTCTACATTGTTTGTTCTTTAACTGAGTTAGTGGTTGCTGCGTATGCATTTTTATTTAGGGCAAAGCTTATTGGAATGGATGCCCTTAAAACTTACTCTCGCCTTGTGTTTTGTGGGTTTTGGTGGTACCTTCTCTGCCTACTGCTACTCTAATCCAGTTTAAAAATCCAGCTTCTCAATTCTCCTTGTGGATAGGTCTGGCTCGGACTCAAATGTATATTTTATGATGTTACAGATAAGCTATAAGGCAGGAAAAATATTGCTGTAGAAAATTACAGATATAGACATTGTATTTCTCACTTATCCCAGTCATTAGTGAGTCATGTTCAGGAGAGTGACAATATAAGAAAATAAAACTTAAAAAAATTTTTTTTTGATTAATAAAGCAATTCCCCTTTATCAAGAAAATAGCATGAAAATTCAAAACAGCACCAGACAGGGCTGACTAATAGAGATTGAACAAAGGAAAGAATCAGCAAATAAAAGAATATAAGCATCAAAGGTAGACAAGAATTATCACTTTTTAAAAAACAAATTGAGTACAGCAGTCTTTAGGCCCTTTTTTAGGTTTTAGGCCATTCCTTTTTTTAATGGAAAAATTCAGGTTTCCAAATTCTGCTGAAATACATAAACTTCATGATGATAAAATGAAACATTATGGAGTATAGGGAGGCAAAAGATTGGGAGGATGAAAATATGGGGAACTGAATGAAATTCCTACAGTTTGGTTTGCAGTATGAAAAGATGAAAGAAATGTCATACTAGGAAATATTTTTCGATAATCTGAATGACAGGAAAAAAAAGAGGTTAAATAGCTCTGTGATGTTCTAATTTTTGTTTGCTATTGTCTGTAACTTTGTTTTGTTTTAAAGCAGAGGCCAAGAAGCAAAATCAAACACCTGCTTCAGGATTGAGTACATCCACCCAGACCTTGTCCCGCCCCGTGCCATCTTTGCAACCAAACAGTCAGCAGCAAACAGGTGTGCCAACAAGTGGGCCTTCCCAGACCACCATACATGTAGTACCTACAGGTAACTTCATTTTACATCGTTGAATGTGCTGACTGCTTTTTCTTAAGCTAGACTCCTGTGTTCTCGTATTGTAGTAAACTTGTCAGGTGAATATTGAAAATGTTTGAGTCGCTTAAGAGTTTTCCATTCTAGTCAATATCCCTTTTTTTTCTTCCTTTTTTTTTTTTTTCTTCATGGATGAAGTGGAAGGGAAAGATAGTTAAGTCCAGCTGGTTTGGAAAGAAACAATTCGGGATCGAACGAATTCTACAGAGAGGAGAAAATTCTGCTAAGGATGGTCCAGAGCAAAAAGGAGACCAGTCAATAGGATAGCCATGGAAATTCTTAACAAAACTTGTTTGCATAAGTAAAAAAAATCTGTAGCAATTACATTATTTGAGTAATAGAAGAAAAAGCATTAGCAACATCACTCCTCTCTTTGTCTACCTGCACTTCACAATTAATTCTTTTGGCAGAGTGAATTACAAGGCTGACAATAAAGTTCCACACCTAGTTGGAAGTATATGGAACATATGCTTTGTATGCAGTGATTTTTTTTTCCCTAACGTGAAAAAGAAACATAGACGCTCTTTAATTCTTTTTCTGTAGATAATTGTTGAAGATTAGATGGCATTAGAATTGTGTTATGACCAGTTTTACAGACTCTTAGTAGCTTGTGTTCAGTGTTGGCTTTTATCTTCTCTACAGCTATCCTTACATTCAGGACTTCTTTTATGTACAGATCAGACTTAGTAATAGTAAAAAATCCTGATTTTTTTTTTTAACTTTATTTTTATTTATTTATTAAAGCAAAGGGGGTGGGAGGATGTTTTGTTTGGTTTGATTTTAATTATTGTATTTGGACTTAATATAGGTTTTTTTAGTCATCAATCTGATTATTTTGGATATTATGTTTATCTTTTCTGTTCTTATTTGGATAGATGTTGGCATTATTATTTCAGGTGAAAATTACCATTTGCTTAGGTTGTTTTCTCCTTTTTTGCGTTATCAAAAGCAGATAGAAGTTTGTGGAGACAGCTTTTATTTCACGAGTCAGCTGATTCGGTTTCCAAAGGAGGTATGCACTCTGAGATAGAGATATCACTTTCATGTTGTGGAATTCCATTCTAGGTTGTCGTCTGTTCTTCTTTTTCCAGCTCCAACAACAGTGAATGTAACTCATCGACCAGTGACTCAAAGTGCTGCAAGACTTCCTATACCACGGGCCCCTGCTAACCATCAGGTGGTCTATACCACTATTCCTGCACCACCACCTCAGAATCCTGTAAGAGGAGCTGTCATGCCAAGCCCAAATTTAAGGCCAGTCAATCCACAGACTGGAGGTAGGGGATTCTTTATTCCATACACATTCCATTCTAGCACAGCACAGCTTGATACATTCTGCCTGATGGATATGGATTTTTTTTTTTTTACTATGCTAGTCCAAATTATAGAGGTTCTTCTTATTATTTTTTTCAAGTAATGGACTTGAGAAAATCTCAAACCGTTAAGAAATCATTCCCCCTGTAGATATGTAGATGAGGAAAAAATGGCATGAAGTTATCTCAGGCGCTGTCTCTGCCAGCTGTGCATCTCTGGATGACGTGCCCAATGCTTCACAAGGTAGCAGAAAGTATTGTAATAAGCACAGCTGTTCTGTAGAAGGATAGTTAGAGACCATTTTGTTATTATCCAGTAAGATTAAAATCTATTCATATGTACTAAATTATATTTGATTTCATGTCTAAAAGTTCAGTTTATATCAGGCATCCTAATGTGATTCCATAACAATGTCTGATGTCCTGTGCCCAGCAATTTTTCCTATTTTCTCCAGGCTTAGACAGATGAAACTTCTCACCAAATGCATCCATTTCTGATACATGATTGAGTTTGACTAGAGATGTCAGCAACGTTCTCTTGACTTTGCAAATGTAACCAGTGTCTTCCTATAGCAGTAACAAAAAATTGTGGAATGAATAGAATATGTTCACAATAAAAAGCCTTTAAGTTAAATTATAGTTTATATTTTGCTAGTAAGCGGTGGATTTTAATTGCCTTTTTTAGCTCCCCACAACTTCTACTATGTTTAATTCAACATGGTTAAACATGTTTCCCTGTTCTGTTGCACTATGAGGCTACATTTATGTGACCTCCAGGTAATGAATTTTTTAGACACCATCTGTATAAGCCAGACTTGGAACACTGTGTGTTTGAACAATGTAAGACTGTGCCTGCATAAAATAATTGATTCATTGTTCTGTAACACTTGTTTTTGGAAAAGAGAATATCCATGTATGTTTGTAGCGATTTAAATCTAAGCATCCCTTATGACTAGGTTCAACTGCATTGCCTTAGGCTGTGAAAAATCAGCCGTGCTAGTGAGGCAGAACTCGATCAGACAGTTCTTGAGCTATTATGTCTGTGAAGTGTTGGGATGAGGAAATGAGTGTTCCTCTCAGACTACTTGTTCATATTCCTTAAAACTTCTGATACCGTGGTGCCATGCAGACTGGAGTTCAGGTTCTTCTGACAGGCAGTTTCTTCTGAGGTGTATGTCTACATCTTGTGTTCCTGCTGGTGAAAGGCCTTAAAAGGCAAGGGTAACCTCTACCCACACTTTGTTTTCATCATTGTTGCCCTTAACTACAAGTCAAACCTGTGTAATCTACCTGTTGTTTTGGAAGGAGTTTTGAGTATGTAATGGTTCATTTATTTAATTATTTTTAACATTTTCTCCTGCTGAGGCTAACCATCTGGTGCTCTTGTCCTGAGGTACAGGTGACAGTTAGCCTCAGGTTGAAGACCAGATTATTTGGAATACAGATTCTTCAAGGCTTTACAATTGTATATCAGATGCAGATGTTTCACTCAGTGATAGCAAATATATACATATATATATATATATATATATTTTAATTGTGTACCTTGATCCCTTTTAGCTGTCATGAGTTTTCACTTTTTAGCCCATCCTGCGTTTTACCATCTTTGTTATACAGAAATGCTGCTGATGATGAGTTGGTTTATATTATCATTGAAATTCTTTAGTGTCAGTAGCAGGTGTTTAAGTAGTAAGATCTCTATGCTGTGTATACAGAAGATTAATTTTGAGAATTCATCCAACGTGTTTCGCATACTTGTAGTTTGTTCTTCTACCTCATCCAAGTAGTATGTCTAGCTGATATTCATAAAGATGCACTCGGACAGAAATAATATTAAATTTGTACATTATATGTTCCTAAGGTATTTCTCTCCATCTCTCTTCAGATTATTGTAATTTCATATAATTTATGTAATTTAACGTAATGTAATATAGTATCACAGCTGTGCTAAAGCAGCACATATTCATACACAAGGATTTTCATACATAAGGAATAGCCAGTTTTGATGCTTGTTCATCCTATAGGAGTTTGCATAGTTTAATTAGCTTCTTAGACAGATGTGCTAATAGGAAAAAGATGTGAAGCAGCTAACTAGAGTTCAGCACTTTAATTTAACTACTTTTTACTGCATTCTGCAAGCACTAAGATTTAGCACTCTGTTTCAGCTGTCTCAGAGTCATGATTTACGTAGACTTCTGATACTCATCACCCATGGTCATAACTTAATGACTATTCATAGACAGAAATTATCAAAGAATAGCCATGGTTTCCTGAAATGTGTCTCTCTGTGAGCTACTCATTCTTTCCATTCAGAAGTATTAGAATGTTTGGATCTCATACAAATGTGGGTCTAGGGAGTAGTGGAGGTTGCCCCAGATTTTGTATTTCTAGACAGAAGAACATGCTGGGCAACTGATAAGAATGAGAAAAAAAATTGAGCTCACAGAATATGCATGTCCCACCATTAAATGGACAAAATAATACTTAAGAGAGAAAGACGTAGTATAAAATGAATGACTACTTGGTCAGTTGCAAAAGTTCTGGATATTATGTATAAAGCTTTAAAATTACCTAGTTTATTCCTGCCATCCAGGTCAGTTTGCTATGGGATTTCATGTAAAGTAATTCCTGTGAGTACATACCCATATTGGTGTTCATTCTGTGAGGGAAAACAAGCTTCTTGGACAATGACTTAATCTTTTCTGGTTCTGTGCCACACACAGCACAGTCTTCTAGCATTTGAATACTGATAACATCCTGCTGCAACAGTATTTGTCTTTTCCTATCTGAATCCCAAAGTGATCAGATTTTCATTTTCATACTCAAGCTCCCTGAATCTTCCCAACCTCCCCTCCTCACCCATTTCTTTCATGCTACAAACGATAAAAACATTATTCTACCTCCTCTGCAGACTTGAGTACTTACTCTCTTTTACAGCTTCAAGGAAGGGGAGGTGGCTTTGTTTTAGTATAGTAATTAGTAGGTCTGGTGGCAGTTTGAGGAGGGTGTGTCAATTTGAAATTTGGTGTCATCCAGCTGAACCAAGGAGTTTGGCTTCCAGTGTTCTGTTTGGCTGATTTTAAGTATTGAACACCCAGGAGTGTATTCATTGTGCTTCTTGTAGGCATGACAGTACGAATGCCTCAAACAACTGCGTATGTTGTGAACAACGGACTAAGTCTTGGATCTGGAGCACCTCAGCTTACAGTGCATCATCGACCACCACAAGTGCATGCGGTAAGTACAGTAATTTTGAAATGAGTTAAAACAATTTACAGGCTTGTCTCTGCATTAGCATGTCTCAGATTGCTTCTTAGTGTGAACTGCAGAAAAGTGAAATGTCTCGTAGACGCTTTCCAGATAGTTTACATGTATAACACCACTATATCACCTACAGAAAGTTCTGCCAAGAACAGCGAAAGATGTGTGATCTGGTTAGCTTACACCACAGTTCTCCAGATCACCAGTACTGCATATTGAAAAATGATGCATGAATTGTCTGCAGGTGACTTGTATAGTCAAGGGTACAAAAGAGCTGCCACAACAAGTTTTATCATGGTTTGAAAATGTAATTCATGTGTTTGACTGTTTGTCATGAATTGGATGACAGCACTTCTTTACTGTGTGGGTGATGGAGCACTGACACAGGTTGCCCAGAGAGGTTGTGGAGTCTCCTCCTTGAAGATCTCCAAAAGCCACCTGGACGTGGTCCTGGGCTCTAGGTGGCCCTGCTTGAGCAGGGTGTTAGAGCAGATGGCCTCCAGAGGTCCCTTCCAACCTCAACCATTTGGTCGTTCTGTGATTCTGTGACCAGTTTTTCTGTACAGATGTTTGTAAAGTTTAGGTAGAAGAACACAATGCAGACAACATCCTTAAGGTTGCCAACTCCCAAATTTTGGATTTTTTTTGTGTTTTCTTTTTTTTAATTAGTGTTTGGGTTGATTCCTTCTGCCTCACCTCAAACCTTTTTTGCTAAGTATTGCAGAATTTACTCTGGAATTTCATATGGTTTGGATATTGAGACTGAACTAAATACATTGTCTGCATACTCAGTTGCTTGGTAGTGACATCATTTGCAATCTCCTGAAATGGTAAATATATTACCAACAAGATGGCTAACCACTCTTTGGATCTAGACATCATTTAACTTCATGCATTCCTCAGAGATAAATAACAAGAAGAAATCAAGCCAATATCACACACACAAAACTTAGAGGACAAAAATTATCTCAGATTCCCAGATAAAGAAGTTCCTGGCATGAGAGTAACAAAATTTCATACTTGTCGTAACCACATTCCTAAGTTCAAGTTAACTAACAAAAATGGTAGTCCTAGGAAAGTTTCTATAATCTAAAAAATTTCAATGGAAAGCTACATTTGTGCCTTTATTTCAAAAATTTCTGGAAACTGAGGCTGAAATTTTGTGATCAATTTAAGGTGATAATATCCATGTTGTACAGTTACCTGTTCTTCCTCTTGTGGCTGAAGACCTACCTGTTGAAAAGATGATGTTAAACTGCCAGCTCAATCCACTGTCTGGGGTGTTTTGGGTAATGTGGGAACAGCAGCTCAGGTATAAAATAGCTCCAATAGGTTGTGAACCTGACTGCTTAGTCTTGGTAAATGGCTCAGTGTTCACAGTCCATCACCTCATGGGTGGCAAGCAAAGAGGGAAGTAGCTGTGTGATCTTCTATACAGGCAGTGATTTATATGTGAATAATGACTTCTGACATCCTTGGTCCCACCCCTTCTCACCCTTTGCTGTTGCTCTTGTGCCTGTGTGCTCTCTGCACAGTCAGGATGGTTGGGTAATTGCAGGCTGATTTGTTTCTGTTTGCTTTGGGGATGATGAATTATAACCTCCTTCCACTGCTGCAGACTCTTATCTTTCCCTTATTGCTCTTATATTGCTTAGGAGCCACCACGCCCTATACATCCTGCCCCACTCCCGGAGGCACCACAGCCACCGCGCCTGCCCCCTGAAGCTGCCAACACTTCTCTGCCTCAAAAGCCACAGCTGAAGCTGGCACGGGTACAGAGCCAGAATGGTATTGTGCTGTCATGGAGTGTCTTGGAAGTGGACCGGAGTTGTGCCAGTGTGGACAGTTACCATCTCTATGCTTACCACGAGGACCCGAGTGCCACTATGCCTTCCCAGTGGAAGAAGATAGGGGAAGTGAAGGCCCTTCCCCTACCTATGGCATGCACTCTTACTCAGTTTGTGTCTGGCAGCAAATACTACTTTGCTGTCCGGGCTAAGGACATCTATGGACGTTTTGGACCCTTCTGTGACCCCCAGTCCACAGATGTGATCTCTTCCCAGAGCAGTTAAACTAGAGATCTTTGGAGCCTTTAAACCTGTCCTACTACCAAGAGTTTACCCCCGGTTTTGGGAAGGCTGATCCCATGCATGAAATTCATTTTTAAATCCACTCTCTGCAGGATTATTTTAGACGGCTGTGTGATACACTACATGCATTGAGAACCAAAAGAAAAATAAAGTCTCACCTGCAGCAAGAGAACCTGTTTTTCTGGATAGCTCAAGTCATGGGTCATTTGAAAATTTTATTTTCCCTCCCATGACAGCTGTTCCACCTTCCTTTTATTCAAGGGCACCTTGGATGCCTGGGATTCTGCTTCAGAGTGGGAACAAAATAATAAATTACAGTTTGTCTGAAGCAAAGCATACACATCTGTAGTATCTATCAAGGCACTAACATGAGGGCAAGAACAGATTTGCATCTTGCACCCCACCGCTCTGTGAGCAGGCTGTGATGTGAAAGGTGATTCAAGGTCTCACTTTCATACTGGAAGATTGAGTGGTCCGTTCTCATTTTACAAACTGTAATCAGCTGTCTGAGGGGAGGAAAGGGAACTTTAGTCTGGCCAGGGACCCAATATGTGTGTGAATTTGGAGGTGTTGGAAAGTAAAATTGTCCCACTACCTCCTGCCTTTCCTAAATAAGAGCTCTCCTCTACTATCACCGTCTACCCTCACTCACGCTGGGAGCATTCCTAGGTCAGATCTGAAACTGGATTGTAGAGACTGCATTCATATCTCTCTAGCTCAGATAATTTCTCTGCCCCTCTCCTCATACACACAGCCCTATTTTTTAGATTTATTTTGTGCCTTAAAGAGTAATTTCAGAAATAAATGTAGCCAGGTACCTTGTGGTGTTTTTTTATTTGCTTGGAGTTACTTCTCCTTTCACCCCTCTAGCCTTTCATTACTGCTTCTCATCTTTGTGACCCACCGTGATTGTTTTTTTCTTTCTGTAAAGACTAGGAAGCATGACATCTGCTGACGCTGGATTCGTTTTTATCTGCAGTATCACTCAACCCTTTCCTCACTGTAATTATTGAGTAGTTGTTTTTGTCCTGTGAAGAACATTAGAATATACAGACAGTATTTTCCACCAGTCTTTCCCTGTTCTTTTGGGAAAGCTATATGCTGCAGTTCAGCCAAAGAAACCTCTGTGGTGTTGCACCATGAAAGCTTCTACTTGTTAGCACTCAGTTTGGATGTTCAGTTAGTACAAAAAGATGCGAAGTTGGCTTCCCAGTCCTCTTCTCTGTTCCAGTCTGCCTCTGCAAAAAGCTATAACACCCAAAGTAGTTCAGACACTGGCCCAAAACCTGTGAACACCTGCAAATGTTACTAGAAGCTTTCATGATGCTTCTGAGCTGAGAAAACAAAGCGGTACATCTGCCCCACTATTCTGTCAGCATCTTAAACTTGATTTTTGCATAACCAAATTCTAACACACCTGGACGAGAAAGGATATGTAAGGTTTATATTTTGGCACTTATAAGAACAAGGACAGCAGTCTTGTTCCTTTCCAACAGAACTAAGCAGTGAATTTAGAAAGGAAAGGTGTTTTTCTTTTGTTTTTTTAATCTACTTCACCATCTGGCAAAACTGTAGAGAACACACACAACTCCAATGCTGGCTGTCGTAAAACCAAGAACCTTTTAAATATAAAGCAAGGTTGAAAAAGGGCAGGAATAATTAAATCCCCAAATATGGCTGGTGAAATAAACTGTGAGATAATGGGTTCTTCAGTTGTATTCCCTTCAAGAACCTTATTGGTGAAAGACAGTCCGTTGTAGACTTTTGTCTATGCTGTTTTACTGCACTCCTTCACATAGCTGGGATTGTCACTTCTGTCAGGTGAGTAACAAATATTCTCTGTATGGAAACTTGCATTTAAAGTATGGCACTTTTATTGATCTGGGAGAGCAAAAATTCTGTCTAAACCCAAGTATCATGAGAGAAGATTCACACTCAATCTCATGTATGAAAAATGTGTTACCCTTCCTTTGAATAACAGCTGTCCCTGTATTACTGGTGCCAATAATCAACAATGCCTTGAATTTTTCTATGTTTAATTAAATGTTTTGTCTGCCTATTTCAAGGAATAATTACTTAATAATGCATTTAGTCTACTTATGGAAAGTTGAGTCCTTATAAAGCCAGTTCTGTAGTAGAGGCTTAGCGCAATTTCTTCCAGTTGATGGCTGTTAAGTCCTCCTTGGGCAATTACTTTAATGTCTTTGAGGTGGTACCAAAGGGCCGTTGGCCATATCAGTACAATGAGGTTTTATAGTTTGAAAGTTAAAATAAATATTAGAATACAACCTGGAACTTATGCTGCTTATTTAATTTTGATTCCAGCCCAATCTGTAAATCAACTTTTTTATAGTTTGTGCTTGCTCTTAGGTCATGGTTGTTACTAGCTTTGTCTTGCTTGAGCTAGACGGGGGGTGAAAGTCCTGTGTTAGAATTTCTCTCTTTCCTCCAATGGAGGTATTATTAGGGATGGTCTGGTACTGTTTTTGGAGGTTATGTGGACTGCACCTTTAGAGAGAGGACTCATCTTTATTTACTAAAGAAAGATGTAGTTCTCAACTGAACAGAGTAAGAGCGGGCTTCTTGCTTAATAGATCTGTTTCTGCTATGTATGGCAAAGTGCAGCTGATTTTTGTGACTAGAGCAAAGCAGCTAGTTACTATTTGTTGACTGAAGCCATCGGTGTTGTAGGGTGAAAGCAGACTCTTCTTTCATCGCAGCAGAGATGTTAAGATCCAATTTCAGGATCTTACGCAAGTGGTGGTGGCAAAGTACATGACAGAGCCTAGCTTGACTTGCAGATGTCTAGCTCAGTTTGGAGACATTGCAGGTAGCTGGTTAACATAGACACGCCAAGAGAGGACTATGCCACTCCTGTAAAATTATTTTCATGGTGGACCAGATCTCTGCAGTGAGTATTTACCCCTTATGTCAACAAACAGGAGTATTGCTTAGTTCCTTAACTCAAATGGCACTTTTCCCAGTGTCGTGGGGTGGCTATTTTTAATTTATCCTTTAATCTCCCAGGAAAAATAAAAATATTGGGGAAATGAATTTCTGCCAATAACACGTTCAAAAAGAACTGGTTTCATTTCATAGACTTTATTTGAAAGTATTACCAAAATATCCAGGAACATTCAGTCCAGGTCTATTAACACAGTGCTTTTAGACTGGGCTCATCATAAAAATGTTAGTTGCTGAAGTTTTCCAGTAATTCTTTTTTAAATATGCTAAAAACCTCTATCTGACTTTCAGGTGGTAGAATAGAATAACTTCAGTTGGAAGGGACCTACAGCGATCATCCAAGTCCCACTGTCAGACCACTTTCAGGACTTACTGAAAGGGGCATTATCAAAATGCCTTCCCTGCACGTTTTTCCATCTTATTTTCAGTACCTTGGTATAAATTTGTTCCTGGCTTATGATTTGTGTTGTTGCCACCGGGTATGTGACATTTTAGCAGCACTACCTTGGATCTAGTTCTCCATGTTTTGGAGAACACTGCACTGATTCTACACTAGTGTTTTCCATCCTTGCTTTCTGTTTTGTTTTAGGTTTGGTTTGGTTTCTTTGTGTAATACACGGGCATGTGGATGTCCAGGCTGAAAGTAATTTGAGTTAGTTCAGTCTCCAGTTGGAAGGGAAGCACTACCGTGGCATACTGATGGCAAAATGCCCTTCTCTTCCTCTGAGTTTCTCTTAGCTACAGCTTCACTGGCCTCCTTTATTTCAGTAAAAGTCTAAAAAAGCTTTATTGGATTCAAATAACTAAGCCCTTAGGAAGGGTGCAGACTGTAGGTATAGCATCTGTTACTGCAGCTGCATGGCAACTTGAGAAAATGGGAGGGTGCAGGGGCCGGTTCTTCCCAGGCTGTGTAATTCTGGGCTCCAACCCAGCTTCCCTGGGAGTAGCAGCTGGCCCAGGTCTTTTCTCCTGTAATTATTTGTGCTGCCCTTTGCCATGTTAGATCACTGAGCACAAGCACTGAGACACTCGCCCACCCCTATGTTTTTAGCACAAGGCTGGAAATGCCCACGGTGTCTTCCCTGTAAAAATAAGGGGTCTTATACTGACTGCTTCCTTTGAAAGCAATGGCAAAACCCCTCGTGCCTTCAGTGGGAGCATGACTGGGCCCAGTAGTAGGATCTGAACACTGTTTTGTACTGTAACAAAAATATCCCTTCACCCTTTCCTTTACACTGTTTGTCTTAAGTGTCCAATATATCAGAATCTGTATTATACGTAGGACCAGGTCAAATCTGTTCTTGCTCCCCAAACAGCCATTCCCCAGTTCTAGACTATTGTATACAGTGTACAGTCAATCTGTGATTCTGCCTTCTTATAAACTCTTCAGTATTTTCATTTAGTAAAAAAATCCAGATTTTTTTCAAATAGAAGCTTGAGATATTAAATATATATATATTTTTTAGTTTGGGTAGGGGTTGGCGTTGTGTGCAAACACTGGAGGGAGGAGTTCAAACGACATTCACAGAGCCAGCCCTGCCACTGCCTGTATTCCCTTCTGAGGGGAGAGTGAAAAAAACAGCTAAGAAAAAGCAAAATAATGGATTTTTCCTTTTCATACCTTCTACATACCCATTAAAATGCCTCTTTATTTTGCATTGTCATTGTGCAGGCTGAGGTTTTTTTTTAATATATTATATATATATATATATATATTTGAAGTGCTGTCTTAATTTAATGGGGTATAGCTGTAAATAAGGTAACTGGGTAGTAGCTGTTTGGGGAGGCCTCTTCAGCTGTAGTAAGTTATTGACTATTGAGTCAAACATGCAAAGATCTTTGCAAGCAACTCAATCTGATTTCTTGTTTTGTTTTGCATCTGGACTTGTAAATACAAAAAATGTAGGACTGCTTTTAATGTCCAATTTAAACTGGGCAGTTGCAAGCACTCCCCCATTTTGTATGTACTGTAGATTTGTGTGTGTGCGTGTGTATGTGTGCGCGTGCGTGTGGTACCTGTAGTGGGGTTTTGTCTGACAAGCCTGAAATTTATACTTTGAAATAAACTACTGGGTTTTTAACGTTTTGAGTCATCTGTGCTTAGTTCCAGACCTCTCAGGAGACAGAAGTGCCACGTGTGTGCTCATCCTCTTCAGCTACGCTGCCACCTGGAGGAGGTGGCAGTGCAGGCACATCAGCATCGCAGGCTTGTTGCCACCTTGATCAAGGAACATGGAGCAGCTCCAGCTCCTTCCCAGAAAGTCAGGTGCGTGATGCTGCTCTCCCAGCCATCTCAAAGGAGCAAAAATTAAAGCAATGCTTTGAGGTCCAGCAAGTCACCTTCTAGACCCTCGCAAAGCAGAGAGGCTGAGTGTCCGGAGCAATCCCGTAACCTGCCCCCGGTAGTTGCCCCAGGGCTGCTGGTGGTGCTCCCCTCTCCCTCCAAAGGGCTGGCTTTAACCTCTGACAAAAGGAGAGCAAGAGGTGGGGAGAGGGCATGGGTAGAGGCCAGGGTAGCATCGAACTCTGGGTCGTATGCCTTGGAACCAACGCCCTGGTTTACCCACAGGCACTATGGTAAAAGCTGGCTTTTGGGCCCAACACAACACTGCTGCTGAACGGCAGAGAACTCAGACTGAGCACCTGGGAGACACAGACACGCCTGCCCTGAGTTAGTGCTGAGCCCACACTTCAAGGGTCACCTGACCAATGGGTGATGGTAATAAGTAGTTTCACAGCGCTTATTAAAACTTGTTTCCAGTCACTGACCAAAAGAGTATGGACTCATGTAAGTGATGGCTGAATACAATCACACTTGAAAGTGCGGAGTTTCTCAAACGGCCTATTTAGAGTAAGAGTCTACATCTTGCACGTAGTTTTGACCATTGCGTTTATCATAAAAATGTAGCATAACCACTCTGCTCCAGCACTGCTGTAATTGCAGCTTGCGCGGGCAGAAAGGGAAGGAAGTGTGAACATCAAGGGCCCTTGTTTTGGTGCGGAGCAGCCTTGCCATGCACTCAGTGGTACATCTGGAAAGGGGTGCTACACCCACAGCGCAGGACATACGTACCGCAAAGTGCACAGACCACAGGTGATGCTGTTGTGTAACAGCATGGAAACTGTAAAATAGCAAGGGGCTAAGAAATCATCAGAGCCAGCAGCACAGCACCAGGTCACTGACGCAGAAACACACTCTGTTACTACCCGGGGAGCTCTGTGCAATGCTGCCTGGACACCCACGCACGGGCTAACTGGTGGCCATCTCCAGCTACAAGCAGAGCGCACTGCTGACGGATCTTGTCCCCTCATGGGAGCTGAGGCCATGCAGGTGGGATGGGGCGAGGCTATTGCTGGATTTCAGGAAAGGGGAGTGGTGAAGGAAGCAAGAGTTCGCATTTGATACAACACTCCTGGGGACACTGCTGGGAGGTGACAAGGCATCTGGGGGCAGTCTCTATTGCCTCAACAGCAAGTTTCTTTCTTTCCATTAGTGCAAGGGATACGTTCCTCACTACCACCTTTCCATGCCCTCCCCAGATCAGACAAAAAAGAAGTCTGCCTGCCTCCCCACCAGCCAAGCCTGAAAACCTTAAGTTTAAAAGGCAAAAACCACAGGACATTAAAGAAAAAAAAAGCATGTGGGGGATGTGAAAAACAGGACTGTTTTTGCAACAAACCTTTTGATTTTTTCCCCTTGGAAGATAAGCTCTGCAGAGGGAGATGAGCTGATGAGTGAGAGCTCTTCACTGTTCAGCTGCCTGAGAATTAAGCTGTCAGCGCTGTCACACCCTGCCCTATAGGTCAGCGCAGCCATATTCACAGCCATCTCCGCTCCCTGACGGTGCTGTGCTGGCAGCAGAAGCTGGACCCCAGCTGCTGTGGTTGCAGCTGGCCTGCTGCCAAAGGAAGCACACGGGGCAG
Organism: Anser brachyrhynchus; assembly: GCF_964034855.1. Lineage (NCBI taxonomy): Eukaryota > Metazoa > Chordata > Aves > Anseriformes > Anatidae > Anser > Anser brachyrhynchus. The sequence goes on along the minus strand of NC_137694.1, from coordinate 44,249,927 downwards.
TACAGTAAGAAGAATGCAGTGACCTGTTCGTATTTGGTGTTTATCCCAAAAGCATCAAGCCTGCTGCCCTGAAAGGCCAGAACCTGCAATAAGCATCAGAGTGAGGGCTCACAAAGCTGACAAACCAGGCAGAGGGCAAGTTACTCTTGAACAAGGGCCACCAGTAACCATGTCCACAAGCTCCAAGCAACAACAAGGTAAGTAACACATGGGAGGCAGAGCATCCCCTCCCTTACAGCTGTGCCGGGGGGGGGGTGCCGGGGGGGGGAGGTTCCTCCCAGCTACCTCTGGGTGCAGGCACTGACACAACACTACCATCTCTTATGGCATCAAGGGAATGCCACATTCACTCCTCCAGCAGGGGAACAGCTGAAAGTGGAATGTACACCAATGTATATGCTTATGGTGTAGCTGCACGTGGCCAGCAAAATTAATAAGCCATGGTAGCTGCTTAACCCAACAACAGACTGCACTGCAGTGCAAAAAGCAGCTCTGTACATCGGCAGTGACAGTCACTTTTCACAGTGCTCTCCTGCCCCTCCACCCCACCCACCCCTGCACGCAACAGGGATGTTCTCTGCAGCCTCACTTACCTCCTCCTGCTTCAGCGAACAAATCACTTCACTCCCTGCTCCAATTCTGAGCCTCAGCAAAGCTTCAGAGCTTCGGAGCTTCGAATTTGAGCCTCAGATGAAAACTTTTGGTCAACTCTTGCCACTTGGCAGAAGTCAGCCCTACTATGACAGCCAAATATTTAGGGTAATGTGTCACCACACTGGAGTAACCCACTCCCTTCTCCATCACGAGAAACTCCAAAGGCTTGCCAAAACCTCACACTGCTCATCCTCTGCCTTCATAATACAGGGCAGTACTGTGCACTGACTAGATTGGACTGTCAAGGCCATGAGGAAAGAGCAGTTTATTCTGTTTTGCTTTCTTAATTACACAAACAACATCCAGCACAAAACAGCCCAGGTGACTCCTCAGTGTCAACATACAGCTAACAGTAACACATGCAGCCCCAGCCCGCCCAGTCACCTTCCACTGGGAGCGGGCAAAAATGTCACTGAACAACCGGACAGACACACACGTATGTGTACAACACCCCCGCCACACACACACAAACCCTTACCTACCTTTTCCTGCTGCTACACTGCAGCCCAGGGGGGGTCCAGGAGCATCAGGCTGCTTTCAGAACTCACTGACCGCATCCCTTCATTACCTCCCAACGCCTGACCTTTGCATGCTACGTCAGTGAGACAACAAAGGAAACCTCGCACAAGCCGCTGAAAGGGGGGCCCTGTAAACAACAGGCTCAGTTACCTGCTGTGGAGAACACGGCTGTGACTCTTCACTAGGAACATCACCAGATGACAAGCACTTTTGCAGTGCATGCTTCAGGCACTGCTCAGATGAGGCAAACATCAAGCCGGCACAGAGACAGAGCTACTTGGTTTGGCCCAGTCCTGAAAAGCCAGGTCCCGTGCCTAGAGACAGATCACTTCAGTTGGTCACACTGCATTCACTCACCCCCTGGGAGTAGCTGTGATGATTGCTCAGATCACCAAAAAGCAGTGACATGCCAACTTCCCGTCAATCCTAGTCAAAGGGCCGCCCTGCAGGGAGGCAGCCCCCCTCTGTGCAAAGCACCCAGCAGGCAGGACAGGGGGAGGCAGGCAAGGCACAGGGACGGGTACATCCAGGTGGATTTATTACACACAGGAATGAAAGTTTCCATGAAAAAAAAATCTCATTTTGGAATATCAATGCTGATTTTACAGGATCGGCCTCATGGTGACGAAATTGAAGTTGTATGACTCAGGCAGGCCCTGGTGGCGTGTGTGGTTAAACCGTCTCCAGGTGAAGACAGGGAGACCACCCTGGACGGGGGGGCCGTTGATGGCAGTGGCTGTGAATGCTGAAGCCAGGCGGAAATCTGATACCTGTAACAGAGGACAGGAGTTCAGGGCAAAATGGTTGCGTGGTTGACATGCACCCATCCCAGGGCAGGAACAGCTCGGGGAGATTTGATAACAATAAGGTAAAGGAACTGAGCAATGGGAAATGCATGCTGGTCAGGCAGCATTCCTCCCCTACAGAGGCATCTTCAGCCACAAACAGCCAGTGCTGAAGGGCAGCCCAAGTCCACGCTGCCCTCTAGCCCTTGCATTATGCAGGGTGAGAAAGGCAGTCAGTCTGCCCTCAGGACAGTCCTCCCTGTGTCTGGGTGCCCCGAAAAGTCTGGGTGGGCAGCCTAAGAGCCAAGCTGAGAGAAGATGCTCAGCGCTGGCAGTGCCAGAGCAGCCTCCACAGGGCCCATCTGAGCAATTAAACTACCCATAGGAGCAGCAGGCTGGTCCCCATGGGATAAAGCACTGCACAACTTACCAGCACACCAGGACTGGACAGCTGTGTGCACAGGTATTGCCCTTCACAGTGAAAATACTGTACAAACTGCCTAGAAAAACTGCTGCTTTCTCCAGGACAGTGGGTCTAAGGATTTTCTCACCCAAAAAGCAAGGTGACCTTTGGGGAACTTTGCTCAAAGCAGTTTTACAGAAAGGTGGAGCCTTGGAGCAAGGTGACACTAGAAAGCCAGGCTTCTGAAAAGGTAAAACTAAAATGAGGGGACAGACACATTCCTGTGGGCTCTGGGGAGGCACACACACAGCTCCCATAAACAGGAGGCCAGGCCTGTGCAACGGTTACCTTCTCCACAGTCCTCCAAGTGGTGTGAGGACTTATTTCAACCTTCACTTACATTCCTCCTTCTGGAAGGCCTTGGGACTTAATCCCTAAACACCACAGGTCCCCATGGACATCATTCCCCATCAAGCACTGGGACAACGAAAAAAGAGAACAGACAGGCCTGGCCCTGCCTGTCCTAGCGCAGGGAAATGTGCCACAGGTTTGAGAAAAGCACAAACAGGTTGCAGCAAACCTTCAGCAGATATTGAGAATAAGGTTACTTACCTTGGAGTCGTAGCAGCCTGCGGGCACTGGAAAGGAAGGATTCAGGTCTTCCCTGCAGCAAATGGTGTTGCAAGGATTGTGTTCAGCATAAGGATCGCGCTGGTAGTCTGGGGAGAAATGTGGCGGGGAGGGAAAAATGTAATCAAATTAGTTCCTTCACCCAAAGCTCCTACTACTGAAGCAAAGTCCCTAAACCACTAAATGCTGGCTAAGTGTGCTGACAGAAACAGTCTGTCACACTGCTTTCATGCTCCTCCTCAGGTACTAACAGGAAAATCAGTGCTCAAAATGGGACATTAAGTAGACAAGCTCCTAATCCAAATCCATACAGTTATTTCTGCCTCCCAGGGCACCACCACCAACCTGTAACCACAAACATTTGTAATTCTGCATGACAAAAGCTTGTGGGAACTTCGTGAGGAGAGAAAAGTGGAAGAGAAAGGGATGGGGGAGGGGGGAAGAGTATAGCAGTGAGATCCTTTCTTTTCCTCTTCTGGACTAAAATAAGTGGCAAGGAGCAAAGCCTTCAAACACCCACTGCAGTAGCTGTGAGCTAGAAGGGGAAGAAGGACAAGCCTCAACATCTATGAGCATGCTGCTACTCACAGCCCAAACAGCAGCAATACCCCACCCTGGGAGAGGCCTCCCAAACCCCAAGCCCAGTAATCAGAGTGCTCCCTGTAATTGGGAATCAAAATATAGCATCTAAAGCTATCTGCACTTAAAGACGGGCTTAGCCAGAAGTTAATTAAGCTGTTTTTAATCCAGTTAAGGAGAACCCTGTCAGGGAAAAGCAGAGCAGAACATTACCTACTAAAAATCACCCTTCCTGAACAGGGAGGGAGGGAAGAGCACCAAACCGACCTGAAATTTTACACCAAATTCTCTGATCTGACATGACTGCTGCTTAGGATTTAAGGCTTTCAAGATTTGTAGGTCATACATGTGGCAGGGTAACAGCAGTCCTCAGACAGTCTATTGGATTGTCAGCAGCTCTTTGCAAAGCTCACACAGCTAGCCCAAGGGACATTATTCTGAAGGGAACCCAGTCTCTCTCTGTTAAGAGTAATTTTTAGCCTTGTTTCCTACCTAGAGAGTAAGCTTGTGTTATTTTTTATTTGTTTATTGTTTTGTGTATATACTCTGCACCTAGGGTAATGTAACTCTGATCTGTAAGTAAAGCTGCAGTTCCCCACTAAAACAAAAAGGTAAAGGTCACACTGCTTTACTAAGATCAGCTCCACAATATACAAGTGTATTTCTTACTGTTGTATCTCATGATGTACTTCATGTCTTCCAAGTTGGTCACTTTGCCCTGGTCTCGACGGAAGATTTTTGCTCTTGGAGCAAGCTCATAAGAGAAATCCAGGCCATACTTCTCAACATATTCTGCATACCCACTGAGATTGTAAATCTTTTCGTGGAAAGGGATATTGTACGAAGGCCAGTAACCTGCCGGAGACACAAATCAACCTGTTAATCACTTGGAAAAGCTGAACACTCTTGTTTATATCAACAAAAGCAAAATAAACCATTTCCCATAGCACATCACCTTAACAGCATTTCGAGGAATAACAGGCCAAACTGGTTTGAAAGCAGCAAAATAAGGCAACAGTCACTGGAACGACTGGGGTTGACACCCTGCATAACACCACTGGGGACTGTGCACAGGCAGCCCAGCCCGCCCCTAGACTTCCACCCTGAGGACTCATCCTGCAAAGAAGCCAAGATCAGACTTGCAGGAGCCTGAGGTGGACACACAGACCAGCCACAGCCCTTCTGCAGAGGTTACACTCCTCTGAGCCTGAGAGCCGCGGAAGACCATTTCCCTTCTCCAGACTTCCCTGCAAAAGACTTGAATGCACTCCCTTTCTCCACTCCTCCCATCTCACCACGGGGGTCATGCACCGTACTGAATTGCCAGGGACAAACACAGACACCACACAGAGCAGCGATGAGGGCAGTTGACAATTAGAAAAAAAGATATAAAATCTTCTAAACAAACACACATTTAATAACATAATGAAGGTCCAAAAACAGCAGATAGAAAGAGGCCCTGGGGAAGGAGGGAAAAAAAACAACAAAAACAACAACAACAAAAAAAAGACCTGGAGCTAGACAGACAAACAGGAACCATGGAACAAGAGAGTGACAAGTGCACATCTGTCCCCCATCAGCCTTTGAGGATAAGAAGCAATTGACCTCGAGAGAGCAAAGACCCATCCTAACTTTTCCAAGAGCAAGTGTTAATCCTGCACTTCTGCAGGATTACCAGCCAGAACTCCAGAGGGTTTTGGGCAGGTGATGTAACTGTCTGAAACAAGGCTACTCTAGGAAGAAAAAAACTTGTGGTACCCAGATGGTCTTCTGGCTCTTCACATGACCTAGGAGAAATGCACTAGATATCTCTACTTCCCCACACACACTCCTCAAGGCAGGCATCAAGGAGTCTTTAGGCAGAGACTATATACCATGAGCTAGTCCCAGCGTGAGCCGGTCCCAACAGCAGCATGCTTTCAGCTCCCTTCCACAGCACGAACCTTCCCATTGTCAACAGGGAATGTTGCTTCTGAAAGAATCTGGCTTAGAGACTTACTACCTCAACACTGGTGAACGCAGCACTCCATTTATTAACATCAGCCCAGCACGACATGAGGAGTCTGATGGTAGAACGCTCAAGTAAGTCAGCTGGGACTCACTGAGAGCGAGATGCACCCACACAAACCAAACTTCCTGAAGGACAGATACGCAGATAGCATCAGCACTGGAAAGCTGCCTGAGCAGAGGCCTCACTAGCTTGGCTCCTGCTCAGCACGCAGCAGAGGTGGGAGTACCCTGTCGGCTGGCATTTTGCTAAAACAGAGGAAGTCATTTGAAATTCTCCTCCAGAAAAAGTTCTTCTGTGTCCCAGGCCCTGCAAGACTGCAAATCCCACACAGATAGTGCAGCATCCAACCTAAGGCAGGCTTAAACCAAGGGCTGACACAGGGCAGTGAAACCTGCCTGTTAGGTCTGCCAGTGTGAACAGTGAGGAAAAAAGAGTAAAAGGTGATGTAATGTTGGAAGGGGGACAGGGGATGATACGAAGGCAGCAATAGTTGTCTGAGACAATACCTTCCTCTGCCCAGAGGGAGGATCTCAGCAGTGCTGAGAGGAAGGGCAGTGAAAAGATGAGAAGCGCGTGGTGGAAGAGACCGAGATCACAAGTTTTGTTTGGAAATGGTGCTTTTGATACTGAAATGGATGCGCTACTCACTCATCATCAGGAAACATCTAATTGTAGCCATTCCTGTGCCCTGTCCCTAAGCTGGAGCCAGTACTGCCCTCCTCCACTTCCTCTAGAGGGTTCCTGAGTTTTCTTCATCAACATACAGAAAGCACCTTGACATCGTTGCCTGGAAGGGACAACATAAAAGATTCCTGGTTTTTAGAAGTCACCTGCACTGGCCTAACAGACAAGCTGACAAAAGCCATAAAAATGTTTTCATTTGCAAACCCATATAAAAGAAGTTTTTGTTTTCCAGATACAGGTCATACCAGAGTGATGGTTGCCTTTGTTCACCTGAGGACTCAATTCTCATTCTCTGCTGTTCCTAGGTTTATGCCTGAAGGAACTTAAGAAAACTGATTGTGGTGCAAATAGATGCCTGCTCGCTCTGACCGGGCCAGTGTGGCGAGAGATGTTTTGATACCAGCTACAAGGCAATTATGGAGTGTGCCAGGGATTGCTACTCCACACGCTGTAAGCCAGCGCTGTGCTTGAGAAAGGCAGCTTCCTTCACCCAGGCTGCTCTGAGCATCAGGGAACAGACAAATCCCCCCAGGGCCCCTGCCCTGGTGTCCTGGGTGGCATGGAGGAGTCCAAGACTGGTGCTCACAGAAGCAGCGCTGACTTTTAGCAGCTGAGGTCTCTAAGGCAGCACTGCTGCAGAGCTCAGCCCACCCTGAGTGCTGTTAAACGTTTAGGTTTCTGGAGACTGGGTGTCTTCTGCTGCACACAAGGTGCATTTACATACCTGGGAAGCGCCATACAGTAAACATAAAACATCATCGAACTTCTAATGCATGTCACCACTTTCCCACATAGAGCAGTCACAAGATCTCTTAGGAGGGAATAAGTGGTTAGTGAGTGTCCAAGCCCCCACCAGACTCAGCCCTAAGGGAATCCCAAACAGCAATTTCACAGAGTCACTGCTGAAAAGGAACCCACTAAGACTGGCCTGCCTGCACAGATGTCACACTGTTGTGACATGGTTGTGCTGCTTCAAGTACAAGAGCTAGAAATGTCTTCTTTAGCTTGGTTGTCTGCACTACAATCCACGACACACTCCAGAGGAGCCCAAAACATTTCACCACTGAACCACATAAAAATACTAGAAAATAAAATGCAATGGCCTGCTTTCGTATCTTCCATGGATAAAGGAGCCAGAGAAGCATAAAGGGGAGGGAGGGGATTTTTCTACATTATTGGTATGAAACATCTCAAGACCATATTGACACTGCAGCAGTGCCTCAAATAAGCTAGACTCTTCCAAGCACCCAGACACAAGGAAAAATTCCATAGAGAAGCAACCCTAGCTGCTAATGTAAATGCATTTCTGGTGATCTTGATGATAAAGAGCAATTCTCGTCAACTTAACTCCTCAGCACGTGATTAGAGGAAGGGGCACAAAGGCACATGCTTAAATTTGCGGAAGGCGATCAGGCTTTTGGATGCTGGCATAATATGTCTATAAACCACTTGTGAACGTAACCTGACAGTGGGTGTTTTATTTCACCTAGGTTTTTGTTTGTTTTCCAAAAACTTATTGCTAGTCTTGCTGGGCGATCAAGGAATCCTTTGAAGAACACATGTTTACTAGATAACAGAGCTCCAGATAAGTTCAGGAGCTAAACCTAGTGCAAAGCTTCTCTCCAATTTAAAAACTCTTCTCCTTATACAGCAACACACTCACCAAGCTGCCTACAGCATCACAGTTATTCAGCAAGGCTGCAAACAGACCTCACCTTCCTCCTCACAGGTTGCTAAGACTGGGCAAAATATTACCAAAGGGAAAAAAAAAAAAAGGAAAGAAAAGAAAGAAAGAAGGTGAGGTCTATTATTCCGTCCCCTGCTTCTAAGAAACACAGACACTCACCATATTTCTGCCACAGCAGACAGGAGAAGTGAATAGTGTTATTGATATAGCACCAGCGGGACATTCACACAAGGCTTTTTAACTCAAATCTCAGCAGCAACGTTCAACAAGCCCTCCCCAGGTAAAAAGCACAGTCAGCTGGCACAAAGAGATGGCTCTCCTAAGCCAGAAAATGCTGTAGGAGCTATTACCTTTCCGTAGAACATTTGTTTGATCGGAATATTCCACAAGGGTTGGGATCTGCTCAACAATGTACAATGCACCTTCATCAAGACTCTTCTGCAGCTTGACCTTCTTCAAGTCCAGCACCATGTACTGATTGTTGTAGGTCCCTAGGTGTGAGAGCAAAGAGTTACATGCCCTACCTGGGGAAGGAAAGGGGTACGAGGGCATGGGAAGGAACACATCCTTTCATTTAAGATTCATATGAAAGTGTACTTACCAGAGTTGCACTTCGAAAAGGTTTCTGCCCAAGCTTTGCCACCATCTGCCATCATGTTAGCAATGCGGACCCTCTGCCAAGCAAACAGGGATTCAGGCACCACTTGCTTAATGAGGGTTTGGTTGAATACACTGTTGGTGGTCTGCAACATTATCAAGCCACTGCCTAGTATGTAAAAGTCATCCAAGGACACTAGAAAGCCTTAAACAACAAGACAACAATTTGTTATCTCTCAACCCTTGTTGTATTCACAGAACAAAATAGAGACTCATTTATATCCCCTTGGCTTGGGTATGTGCCTGGACATTTTAAATAAAGCCGTAAAAATATTAAAGGTGAGACGGCAACTTCTGCAAGTATTTTAAGCCCACCTGCCAGCACAGTTTCTCACTTGCCATGCTTTCAACACACAACCTGCTTTGTCTAGAGCATTTGCTTCAGGTTTGTCCCAACCTTTCCCACTTGGAAGTTTGCCCTTCAGATGTCAAGCAATGTCTTATTTTGGTGAATACATAGTATAAATGGCTAGCAAGTGTTTGTTCCTAACAAATTCCTTCAAAAACAACGACAAATACAGAACAAAAATACAAGCTCCACAAACAGATCTTCATCAGCTTTTTTTTTTTTTTTAAATGGATCATCAACCTTTCTTTTTTTTCTTTTTTCTTTTTTTCCCAAAGAAAAGGATCTCTTCTGGACTAAACAAACCAAACAGAAAAGTCTTCCTACTTAGTTCAATCTTTTCCAATCCAACTATTCTGAAAAGCATCTCTAAGAAATGGGAACCTCTCAAATTATAAGCCAACTCCTGTATAAAAGAGAAAGTTCTACCTACTCTTCTCTGTGACATGCAACAGCCCTGCAAAACTCAACACAACCATGACACTCCGAGCAGGATTCCTTTCCAGGTTATATGCCAACAAAAACATTAGGTCCAATTGCAGATCCCGTGTCAGGAGGTGGTATACAGAACTGCAAAGGTCAGCTATAATGCCATGGATAGCTTGGCAACTATTTACAAAGCAGAAATAACTTGACTTTGAGATTCTCCAGAAGGATACAGGGCCGGCAGTCACCAGGTTGGGGAAGAAAGGTTGTTAACTGAGCTACCAATGGAGAAGTTATCCAGAACCTGGTCTCTTGTCAATAAACTTTTAATGGCATTACTCTTTAAAGAGTACACAATACTAAAATTTTTGTGTAATACCATAATAGCTATGTCCCACTACAGCATCTTGTACAGCAAGCTCGTTAATACACTTTGCAAACAAAGCGAGGTCAGCAACCTGTGATAGCCAGAAAGACAATCCAGTCCTGCCTCATCGAAAAGGCAGACTGACCTTCTTCTAGCAAAATTACTGTTTAAGGGCTCAATTTCAGCAAGATTTCTTTGAAATCCCAAAATCTCCAATCAGATCCAGGAAAATATACTTCGCAGTCACCTGTTCGCTAATGATATGTCAGTGTAGAACAGGCAGAGCACCCTGACAGCTTGCGGGTCCTACTGCTTCATTCTTGGAAACAGAAAGAGAGTGGCAATAAGTAAAGAGTATCCATAGCAGAATTCTCTCAAGTAAATACAGACAAGAAGGGAAACACACTAAACTTGGCTCTGTCAGCCCGTTTTATACCACGACACTGACTACTCCCGAGGTAAGCTGCTGCGTAACAAGATGAGTGCTTGTCCAGAGACCAAAAATGAACCTGTTAAACAACTGTGGTTTGAACTGAGCGGTAATTCCCATGTGGATACCAGTGCCAAGTGACCTACTTCAAAATACACTGAATAGCTTTGTCTCCTTTTTAAATCAACTTAAGCTGAGATAAAACTCAACTCAAAGTAAGTGGCAACTCCAAGAATTAAGTCAAATGAATTCTGTAGTTTAAATAATTTGCAAAGCTAAGATGAGCTGAAAACAAGTGGATTTCTTTCCAGGACTTAGTATTTACCAAGTTTCATCCCACAGCACTTTTATAATACATAATACATGGAGCGTGCCCTCCATGATACACCATTATTAGCTCAGTTATCCAGAGACAACATACGCCATTATGACTTAAGGTACAGGCACCCTTGAGACAAAGGGAAGTTAAACACATATGACAGGTTTACTAAGGACAAAGGCATCCACAAAAATAAAACCCAGATGAAGCCTAGAGATATCAGCAGATATTTGATGTCCTCTTGTGTTATCCTCATTTTTCCACTATGTATGAGAATCTTCTATAATTGAAATTGCCCTTTAGGTAAACTGTACAGAGAGATAACAGTGACATATTTTCCTCTGTAAACCCATTTCCCATTTTTATCAACTACTCTCAATCTTGTTGCTTTGTGTTTTTTTCCTCCCCTTCCAACGAACCTGACTCTTCCTGTAAAAAGAAAGAAATAAAAGCACTTCTGACTGCATCTTCAGGGTCTGAGCCATTTAGATTCTGTTTCCAAACACCACTGGAAAACTGAAGTTTCCAGATTCTGGAACTTCATTCATAACACTATTAATATTTTGGCTTGCTTCATTGATTTTTTTTTTTGAAATCTGAGCCATAGTGTTCTCTGGGGAGTCATCACGCTGAATAGTACGAGAATGGGGGGGACAGACAGAGCATGGATGTCCTCGTGACTGCTATTGTTCCTAAAGACGTAGTTGCTGCTTTCTCAACAAGATGGCATCAACTTTTCCGGTATTTTAAAAGGTCCTTGTGTTCATTCAAGGTCAGGAAGGTGCAGTGGCATAGTCTGGAAGTCAGGGACAAGAGCCCTAGCCATCACCTCACAGGGATGAGAGTAGCTCCAGGTTAAGATGCTCAATGCTCTGGGCTACAAACACACTTAACAATGGGAAGGGAGATGCCTTCTCTGGATTAGCTTTCTTAATCCCACCAGCAGCTGCTTTTCATACCATGACTGATCTCCTGCCAGCTGCCTTCCTTTCACTTGCAGATCTCTCCTAGATACTAGGCAAAGGTACACCCCACAACAGAGATGAGATACCAGAGTCATAAAGTGCATCAGATGCTTTTCCTCTGCTCGCCCTCAGGTTTTAGACAGATGTTGGAGGGAGCTGGGAGGTAAGAAATGACCTGGCAAAACTCATGAGCTTGCTGGTGCCAGTGGAGAATGTGCTATTCCCCTGAATAAGCACCTAAAACCAGAATACAACATATTTAACAAGACTGTGGCTCACCTAGAGAAAGCAGGTCACTACCCAAACTACTGTGCTTGGGCCCAAATGGTAGATTCCCTTTTTTAAATGGGGTTCAAAACTAACTCTTCAAGCAGAGCTCCATCCAAATGGATGGAGATCTTGGAAACTGCAGTCTTCTCCCTGCTGCCCAAGGAAAACAGGGAAATTTCATCAGCTAATAGGGCTCGTATCTGGAAATGACTCAGTGGGGCAGTGTCATACAGTGACTGCACAGCCAGGGGAATTCGTGTTTGGCCATATCCGTTTATTTATTTATTCATTTATTTTACTAGACATGTCCTGCAAAAACAGCACCTACCTAGTCTCTGTCATCATATTTCTTATCCCTCCAAATGAGCAGAGCTTCACTCAACAGTTGTTAGCAAATGTTACATGGCCTGTACATTTTAAGTTCACTGCTCTGCAGAAACTCACCAGCAACACTAAGTACTTATGCTCAGTCTGAACAAGACACTGAAGTCAAAGGTGTCCAAGCACTCAGCTCAGAGCCACTCTTCCTTTCCAGAGGTTCACAGAGATGTTCTGCATGCAGCTCTGCACAGATGCTTTCAACAGAAGAGAAAGCTAAAATGATGAGTAGGGTTCAAGTGAGGATTAGGATTAGTATGGAAACAAGCGTAGGTGGTTAAATCATTCTGCAAGAGCAGAGATTACTGCTCACACTCATTCCCCTTGCCAGTACCCCTGCAGTGCTATTGTGGGTCTGAAAGGGAGAAAGCAGAAAGTAGGAAACTTGAAAGAAACTGCAGCAGTAATGTTTGAGCATGCTGGCAAGAATATTCGAAATTGCTGAGGGAACAGGGATGGACTCTGCAGTTCCAGACCATCCTCTGCTTGCTGAGCCTCAGCAAAAGCAAGGAAGTGCAAGGCCCTCTAGCTGTATCATAATGCATATGCTGGTGTACATCATTACTAGCCAGTAGGCTTAGATCCTCTAACCTGAGATGTAACAAATACTCTTTTTTTTGCAGTTTAATTTCACAATTTCGCCTTTATTTTGAAATTCACTAAATAAATGATCTGGACAACTTTACTCTGATCTCAGGAGAAATCAGGGAGTCAGCACATTCCTTTTCAGAAGACAAATGTTTCCTTGAAACATTTCTGACACAGCTTTTTGACAGCTTAAGTTCTACTTCATAACCAGACTACTGGATGACTGAGAGCTATGAATTATTCGGTTAAGTGCCATTGAAGGCCTGGAAGGAAACCTGCTTCTTAATGCTTTGTTTCCTCCAACAGTCAATACTTCTATGTACATTAGGATCATATGGATCCCTCCTGTTCAGGGGATCTTACTAAGAACCAAGTAAGAATACCCCAGGAGGTACCTGTCAGGATAGAGAACAGGAGTAGGAACTCACATGCAGAGAGAAGTTATGGTTGTCAAGTTGAGCCATGGGCAGGACTTGTGGATTTCATGGTCAGATGCCCTGAAAATTTAGGGCTTCATCTCATCACAACACGAAGCAGAGTTTTCTGGTAGTTCCCTCCTTCCTGCGTGATGCCCTGAGATCATTACCAGGCCAGTCGATTTTGAGTTTGTTCATCTTCTGGAAAACTGCAAGTTTGTGAGCTACACCCACAGCTAACGTAATCTGCTGTAGTCAATGGATCACACTTGCCTAGTGCTTGCGATACTACCCTGTAATTAGCTGGCCAGTGAGCACACTTGACATACCACAGGTCTCTCAAACTCCACTGTAGCCATGGGAAGTATGTTTTGCAACGGTTCTCACTGAATTTTGTTGGTAGAATGAAACCTTACCACATCACTGCAGAGTACTTAGGACAAGCAAGCTTTAAAATAAGCCCTCTCTTAAAAGTTCCCTGCAGACAGCAGTCTCAGGAAAACGCACTGGGATTTTGTGTGCTAGCAAGAAGACCCCGAGCATCTTAGCACAGCAGTAGCTGGTTTTCAGGTACCCTCCCATACAGTGTGCTTTATCAGTCTTGTCAAAGCAGATGATACGTATTTCTCTCTCTCTAAAGAATCCACAAAAGGAACAACCCAAAAATATCTGCATATACACCCTCTAAAAAAAACAAAACAGTAACATTAACGATAATAATAAAAGTCACTCTGTGTGGCAGATCCTGGTCCCAGGTTTGCATATGCAGCACAATACAGCATGCAACAGTTGGGAAACATCCACATTCTCCTAAAGGACAATACTATCTTCAGCAGTATTTCTTCTGAGAGATACAAGATCAGAATGACCTTCTGTACATTCAGGTGATGAACAGAGCTCAGACAAAAGCCTTGGCTTTCTACCAGGTTATACAGGCTTGGCAAAATTCCTTCCAACAAGAAAGTCAAATTCCTCAGAGAAAACCCATGCTCCTGAAAGGCTGTACACTTTACATGCATTTGCCAAAATAACTCTGACTCCTTCCCTAAAGCAAAAATCCCAGGAAAACCGTGTTCCTGAGGGTTACTGGATCAGAAACCCACAGAAAAAAAGAAAAAAAAAGATTGCTTTCAATGTGAAATGAATGCAACTGCTTTATGAAACAGTTTGAGGAGTCCAAGCCAAAAAAGACCCCTGCCTTTGTAGTAAGACAAGCACAGTAATTCATCAAAGCACATTTTGAAATCATCAGCCAACACAATTTCGTCAGAATCAAATGACCTTCTACAGTACATATTTCACTTTAAAAAGTTGCAGATTTGAGTGTTTGGCCATTTTTGAATTTGAAATTCCACCTTTAAAAATTTATGCAGTGCTAACTCATCCAAACAATCTTCAATTTGCTTTGTTTTTTCACGTTCACATTTCTTGGTGCTAATTTGAGCTGTTTGTTTGTTCATTATTAAAAAACTAAAAAGCTAATAAAAATAGCAAGAGTACATATTTTAGCACTGAAATATTAAGTACCGATAATTTCTAATATTCTTCCAGGAAACTTGAGAACACTACATGCTGCCTCATCTTCCCAAGGAAAATTTTAAATACTCTGGCTGGATATATTTCTGACACATAAAATATGCATTAAAAATACTTCCCTTTGCCAGTTTATAGAGAAGCTGCAAAAGGGGGAAACAAAAAAAAAAGGTTTGCTAACCCAACATCAAAAAGGTCTCTACAATTTCAAATGGCTAGTGTTTGATAGTGGCTAATAATGTTATTACAGCACAAGTCATACTGCAGTACTAAACACAAGTGTTCGAAACCTTATTATTAACAAATGTATGAACGTCGTCAACAAGGTACTAAGTTGAGGTGGCTGTGCACTACACAAAGCAGAACTCAAATAAACGTGTTTGCGTGAGAGGTAGTAGAATATTTAACTAGTACTACTCTGAGCACTGAATGTGATTAGCTAACAACAAAAAAAAAAAAAAAAAGATGTTTGGGCCTGAAAATTCAACACGGCATTTTGTCCTCCCGGTGGCTAAAAGGATTAAAGTAGGTTGAACCCAGTGCTTGTTGAGGTATAAACCTTTTTACATACAAGATATCTGCAAGCCAAGGACAGTCCATGTCATCTTGAATACCTTTTTTGGGGGGAGGAGACCTTACCTGGGTAACTACTGAATGAGACACGGCTGGTGCTAGTGTATGGATCAACTATATTGAAGTTCCAATGCTTGTATATTCTCAGAGTGGCCGCATATGTAAACCAGCTGGAATGGGCAAAATATATGTTCTCATATCCAGGCAGAACCTGGAAAACAGAAGCATAATGATGAACCATTTCAGGCCCTACCATACTCTGCATGTTTTGTACTTGATAGAAACTGGGGGAACAACTTGTTTTAAACAATCCGACTAACTACATTGTTCAAGAAAGAGCAGATTCTTGTGCTTTTTAATTGTGTACTGAACAATGAATTTTTGAAACCTTTGGAGATAGTTCTTGCCAATGTGTCGCTTTCAAATCATTGTCATTGTTCAAAATGAAACAGCTTAGGTTTTTTTTTTTTGGCGTACCTGTGTACCAAGACATGCCTTGTTTCCCTATTCCTCTTAAATTTTTGTATTTATGCATTCAAATTATCTCTCTACAAATGTATTGAACATTAACTTAGAACATGCTCTTTCTGTGAAAACACCTCTGGGAAACATTCAAGCACAGAAGCAAATGCAAGTACATATATATTTTGAAAAGAAATACATATTGATAGTATGTCTTCTCAAAGTATTTCCCTGTTTCTAAGACTTGTTGCTACCTCAAACATTTTGTTACAGTCAAATATTGAATGAATGCATCTCAGTTGAAGATAAATACTGTTGCTCTGGAATACATGAATCTCCGTACACTGACTAGATGCTTGACAATTTTAGTAGAAAAATTTAATTGCAGCCATGATGTATTAAAACCTCAGATTAAAAGAGTTTTCTTCCTGTCATCACCCCCATTGGAAAGCTATTCCAGAATATCACTGCTAACACTAAGAAAACTTTTTCTAATTTCTAGACTGTATTCATCCACCAGCCTCGCACACCCATTTGTTCTTATGCCAGCACTAAGTAACCTTTTCCCTACTTATATCCCCAGTGTATTTGTAAACATTCATGGTATCCCCTTCTGACCTTCACTTGGCTAGGTGAAACAAGTTACTCTCATCCAGTTTCCTCTCCACAGTAGCTTCCCATTCCCTAGTAATTCTAATAGCTTTTCCCGTGCCAGTCTCCGTGGTTTTTATTTTTGTTTGCCCCCCACCAAACACCAGTGAGCAAAACTGGACCCAGAATGCCATGGAGGTACAAATGGTAACCACATAAAAGCGCCTTGATCAACACGGATCTCTTCAGGCACATGCAATATAAACAGTGAAGACTACAGAAACACAGACTCATGGCATTTTGAATCAACACAATCACTGGAGCTGAATTTCTTGGTGCTCACCTTGATGAGTGCAGAGCAGTGACCCATATCCCACTGGTATTTCCCATGGCCTCCTGCATCCACATTGCATTGTCCACTCCTTGTAGAATACTCAAATAACGCAGGAATGAGATCCAGCAGGTCTCCAACTGCATTCAGAAACTGGACATCAAAGATGCTCAGGGGCTGAAGAAAGAGAGAATAGACCACAACAAACACTTTCAGACAGAAGCATCAGTCAATAGAAACTCAGCTGTTAAGAACTTTTTCCTTCTCAGAGGAATCTTTTATACTTTCTACAAAATACCTGTTCACAAGACCCAAATGCTAAAATCCAGCTTGGAATGAGGCACTTAAGTATCTTTAAGTGTCTGGCCCTTGTAGTGACATTACCAATGCTAACATCGTTGAGGACAAAAAGGAGATGCTATAGCAGTAATTTAGGAAACCTTGTGTGTCTTTGCCAACAGCATATTGCATATTATGATAAATCTACTGTTACTGTTATCCCACAGTAACAAGATTTTTTTCCCCTATTTATCTAGATGCCTTTGAAAAGCCTTACATTAGCACGCATTCAGGTGAGCTCTTGGATTTTTTTTTAATAAAGACCGCAATTAAAGATCCTCATGTCTGAGAAGGAGGAAACAAATGAAGGAAGCAAGATAGATACATTAACAGTACTAATCAAGCATGGAACAATCTGAAGAGAGGAAGTAAGTCAAAAGGCATTCCACTACAGGATTTCAAAAAACCCTTATGGTTAGAGAAAGCCATGGTTAATTATGCACAGCTCATTTTGCAATCTTCAGCATCCTCTCTTACAATGCCTCTTCAAACATAAAACCTTAACAGTGGTCTAACCTCAGCCTTCAAGGACCGTTTTCTAACTCCTTCCTGTTCTTGCTTGCACCATGCTTTTAGTTAAGGCAAGACTTAAGGAAAAGACAGAATACACATCATTGTAGCATTATGATTAGTAATTTTAGAATGGAATGTAATCATAGAGCAAAGAAACACATTGCTTGCAATACAACTCACTGTTAGTAAACCATAAAGCTGAACTCGCTACAAACCCCAGTAAAGGGGAGAAAAGGATAAGGAAAGAAAAATAAACAACTAAAACTACACACCATGAAAGGCCCTAACAGCAGCTATAGTTTCACGGAAAAATCCAAAGCAAATTTGAACACGTTACATTGCTCTAGCTCATCATATTTTTACTGTCATAGACAGGGATCAGCAGAGGCCACAGCTGATAAAAATCAAGAGATGTACCTTTGGATAGTTTCAAGCAACTCAGTGGTATGAATCACTTGCAAACAAGTCCCAACAACTGCTATCTTAGTAGAATCCATACAGACAGACTTGCTGCAGTTTCAGCACTTTTTCCCCCCCATCCAGCCGTACTTAAAGGACTGCAAGCCAAACACACTGTGAGGAGAAGCTGTTTTCCAGTGTTTAATTTACAGCCGTAACTTACAGAAAAGTCAGGCAGCAAAGTAATGAGTGAACATTACCATCAGGAGGAGGAGGAAACAGGACTGCATGTGAGAATGCTCAGCCAGCCTTTAGACATTTTAATTGTTCTTTCTATCCATTTGCTACCACTCCATCTTCTCCTCCATAAAACCTGCCTTCATTGCAACATCTACTGACACTGCTACAGCATCTCTCAGAATTGTCTATATATTTGAAAAGTTTCCTATTTATGTGCTATCTTTTGGTCATTTGAAATTAAAAAAAAAAAATCATTAAATTCCAGGAAGTCCATCCAAACCAGAACAAAGGTGCTATAAAAGGAAGCTAACAGCATTATAACCACAGACAGCTGGAAGGAAAGACCCTTTTGAACAAAACAGCAAAGATTACGTAAATTCCTAGTGTTCCACTAGGTGAAATTGCTTTCTCCCAAAGCCAGACAAAACAAAAGAGGAACTAGGTTGCTAAGTATCCATCAGAGTTCTGTTTTCATTCCCCTTTTGAGATGCAAACAAGATTAATTCCAATATATTTCCAAGAACTCATGACTTAGCTTTGCTAGGATAAATCTGGTTTTGTCTGATGCTAAGTGACACCAGAGAAGTCCAACATGCTCAGTGCACAGGGCTTCTCACTAAAACAATACATTCAAACAGGAGACGCAGGCATCTGCAGTGTATGCCAAATCTGGTTATTTCAGGAGCAGCCTGATGCATCTCCCTCCCACCAGACTGAGAGCCCCAGCTTGGGAACGACTACACCTGATTTTCCAGGATATATGGAGAAGTCTTCCCTATGAGAAGATCATCTGAGGCCACCAGCAAGAATTACATGAGTGTACATCATAACAAGTACATAATATAGGGCATATTATAACCTCTTGTCATCCATGTTCTCTCATCTCACATAGCATTATTGTAAGGAAAACCCCAGTGTGCATGGTTTACATCCTGAAGAAGGGCAAATGAATGCACTAAAATGACAAGCAATAAGGTGATATAGCCATGACATTAAACTCCTTTAGCTAGAATATGTTGCACATCCTCTGGGATACTATCCTGAAAAGCGAAAAAGATTATATTGAGTTTTCCTTTCCCATTGTAAACTTACCATCAGCTTGAAGGAGAAAAACTTAGAAAAGGCAGCAGATAAGAGAATGAGTCTTAAATGCTTGTCTACGTGGTATAATAAAATAGACTAGTTATTCTGAAACAATTGCTTTCCAATGACCTCCCCATGCATGAGCATTCTCAATACAAAATAAAGAAGTACAAATAGAGAGCTGTCCTGGAATCATTGTAGTATTTAAAACTCTTACACCTCCTTATTCAAGAGTAATTTCCCTGTGTGGACAAGCCCAAGATTAATCACAGCGTTGGTAGAGCATTAGGCAGATGAAAAGTCTTAATGTTCTTTGAGTGCCCCTCCTTCAGAAATCATCCTGACAAAAGGGTTGGGTTTGTTTACTGGATATAAAATGTTGCTAAACCAGATGGAATAATTTCACACTTTAACATGAAAATGTATTCAGATTTTGACATCATTCTTAATGATACCGGTAAACATCAAATTTAAAATACAGAAATTTACACTATGCGCTGCCTTCATGCAGATCTTACTGGAAGTATCTACCTAGAACAACCCTGCAGGATGTTTAATGCAATTAAAAATAATAATAATAAAAGAAAGAACAATCCACTATTATACATATGCTCCATAAATAAAAGAATAAAAGCTACATACTAGTGCTACTATTAAACAGTTCTGAGTCCAAACCAATTTTCTCTCTATAGTAAGGCCTGGTTATTTGTGGCAGAAAATGGTTCTACAATACTCAAGTGAGGTAATCTTGAAGCTGGGGAGACAAGGGGGGAAGAGGACACATTTTAGAGTGACTTTTATCTATACTCACACAATTCAACACTCATTTAAGCACTATGTGGACTTGGCATAGTTTCAACCTACCACACATTGTACAGGACAATGCAAAGACGGATCTTTTCACATGTCTTCATCAGATAAGCACACACCAGTTAATCCAGCAAATGTAAGACTTCAAACACTTGCAAGTTCAAAAAGGTGTACCTAGTGCTGATAAAAATCCTCAGCACATGAGATGGGTAAGACTAAAAACTGATTAGCTATTGATACAGCTCTTGTTCCCATTCTTCCAAAGAGAAAATAGTTTTGTTCAATTTCACCCAGTGCTCAGTGTAGAAATTCACAGACTTTGCAAACACAGACCCTTTTCTCCATCCTTTTAAGATCTTTTGACCTATACTTAAAGAGATCTTCAAGACCTTTATTTTCTGAAGGGGATCCAAAACAGTGGTAAATACATGCACAAACAGCACTTACGTGGCTTACTCTCCTCAAAATATTCAAAACGTAACATGATATCCAACACGGGGAATCGCATGTACTTTTGCACAGCTGTCAGGTATCACCTTGATGCTAAGGAAAACCAAACACCTACGTGCAAATACAGCTGTCCAAACCATACTCAAAAGTTAGATTGATGTTAACTTACTAGCTCTGGCAAACAGACGAAACTGCAGTACAAGTGACATATATGCATGGAAAATTTTGGTTTCGTATCTTTTTATTCAAAGCAAACGTAAGTTTAGCTTTGGGCAGTATCATCCACGAAAGAAATAGGAAGGAGTGGAAATAATTCCCACTGTCTGCTCCAAGCACATCTGGGAAAATAAATATTTTATATAATGTATATATACATTATATGTGTATACACACACACACATAATATCCACTGCATACAACCCAAGAATAAAGGACACGGTTATTTCAGACTGAACCATGACTGAATTTTCCTTAAATGCATCATTTTGTATAGACGTGCTGGTGACATACGATATGCCCTGTCTGAAAGAGGATCAGAATGGTTTGGTCGCTTCAGAGGTCGGTGATTTTTAATACCAAACACAGACAAAAAGTACCAATAAAAAAACACTGCAGGTAGGATGTTCCTGTCTATTTCAAGGAAATAGCTCAGATACAAGCTAGTTCTTTTCCTGTCCATCTGCTTCTAAAGGATTCCAAAGCAGACAAAAAACTGATGAGCCTTGCAGGGCTCTACAGTTATAGGTGCTGTGAGAAGGAATGAATGAGTTATTTTTCTAGAAAGTCAAGGTTTCTTAATAACATCCCTATAATTCAGACCCAACAGGATGGATCTTTCCATTACAGTCTTCTCTTCCAGTATGAACTGGTTCCTGCTAAAGAAATGTCCAGAATGAGAACTACGCGAGAGATTCTTGCATATTACCAAAACCTAATTGCTTACGATTCCTTACTGCCACCTTCTCTAAATTCTTGGTATG